>NC_082343.1:73167874-73804847 GCF_027477595.1 Haemorhous mexicanus
CTTTGTCTTCAGTGAGGGCTGACCCTAGCCCTTGTTAACCTTGTTGGCAAGCAATATGAGGCTCGGCATACATTGTTGAATGCCATTTTAAGGGGAAGAAAGAATGAAGAAAGGAGTGTGATTAGGATCCAAGGAGCATGGAACAGGAGTACAGCAGGGAAGATGCTCGGCTAAAGTAGGCGTGTCCCAAAACAGCATCTTTTTTCCCCATAGGATGACAATAAAGTAGCAAATGGATAACCAATTGTTTAGTTCCAGGACAAGGACTGTTCTTTTTAATGATTTTTTCTTCACAATTCTTGTTGACATTTGATGACAGACTCTCTAAAGACCAAAGGAGACTATAAAGCTCTGCATTTGTGCTCATGGACTGCATTTAGGCCCGGTGGTAATTTCTGGACGAAGATGGCCTTTGTCTTTTAACTCAGCTAGTCAGATCAGCAAGCAGGTCTTTTCCATTACGGTGAGCCCTTGGGAGGACTTTGATGTCTGGTGGAGCACATCCCAGCTTTTGTTCTGTGCATGTGCAAGTTCCTTTCCTGGAGGGTGGTGTATGGGAGCCTGAGCAGCATCACTGAGGCATAGGAAGGTGGGAGTCAGCAGCTGGGAGGGAGGCACTCTCCCAAGCAAGGCTGCCCGGCAGCTCTGCCACGGCCATCCTTTGCAGACCAGGAAGAGAGCCAGTGCACTGTCACTGTCCTTTGAGAGACAGCACTTTTGTCCTTCTGCGCTCTGAACTAAGCTTGCACTCCGTTCGTCGCTCTCCTGAGAAGTTCAAGGCTCTCGCTCTCCCTCCAGTGGCAGGAAGAAGCTCCACACTTACTCACTTGTTGCTGCTATGATTCCTTTCATGTTTTCTCACTTGTCCCCTCCTGATAAACTAAAACTGCGTCCTTGCTATCACAGAAAGTGGAACCTCCAACCGTGGGCCTTGATTTGCCATGAGCAGGAGTGTGTTCCTGCTGACCAGCCAACTCCTGCCAGTGTTGTTCACTGCCTACTGCATTCAGAGCTGGAGTGGCTGGGACACCCCTTTGTGATGTGTGTAGGACACCCTTAATCAGCATCAGCAATTACTCTTTTTATTTTTCCAAACACATGAGTTCATTGCAAGAGACCTGAAATTCATTTCTATAGTATGTCCTGCATTGGAGAGAATGAAGAGGAAGAAAATACCTTTCAGGCCCAATGTGTTTTCAGATAAACATTACAATGTGGGTATGTGTAATCCTTTCTCTCCCAGACTTTAGTTTAATCCCTTTTCCCTGAACAAATAGGTGTCCTCTGGCAAGGAACTGATGCGTGGCTGTAAATAGGCAATGTTTTTATTATCCAGTTAATCTCCATTTATTATCACACATTCAACAAACAGCAGACGCTCCCCTACTTGTTTGTCTGTTCGCAGGAAGAAATTTTATCTTAGTGGATTATGGTAAAGGCTGAGTGAATCACTGTGCTGCAACAGGGTCAGCCCTTTCAGGGTTATTCAAACAATGGGACTGTCCAGTCAGCCAGATAAAATGTTTAATGCTCTAGATTGCCAGGATCATCAATTTGGTATTCATGTCTCTCTACAGCACTGCCTAAAGCCAGCATTTAAACGAAGCTAGAGGTTACATCAATGTAGCAGATGAGCTTTGAGCATGTGGTGGCTGCAATACACACGGTGTTTTGAACTGTGAGGCTGAATTCAGGGCTCCTCTGAATCACTGTGTCACCACTTTTCAAATGCAATGTTTTAAACTCTGCCCAACAGGCGAAGGATGTAACATATCTCACTCTGTCAGAGTTATAAGTTGCAACCTAGAGTAAGGGACTGTAGATTAGCAGAACAGTGAAGTGTCTTGTTCATGTTTTCTCAGTTGCTGCATGTGTCTGAAATTAAACTTCTGCCTTTCCCTGAAATCCCTTGCACTTCACATCCCTTGTGCTGCTGCTCTGCTTTTGTCCCTGAATACTTTTTCTCTTCTCCTGGCCTGTTGCCTTGTCAGGGTCATCTATGTCCATGCACCAGCAGGCTGGGTTTCTCCATCTCTTTTTTCCCTCTTAATTGAAGCACAGCTTTGTACACAACTGCCACTAACAATAAGTACTGTACAAGTGCTTGGCTCAACCAAGTTCCTGAACTCTGTTTTCCCAAGCATCTGCTATGAAAGCAAGGGTTGATCTTCCTCAAAAGAGTCAGTACTGATCAGCAGCACGTTCCTCCTGGTGGTCACAGCAGCTGCAGCTGTGCTCAGATGCTCAGTTTACCCCAAATCATTGTCTAATTCAGTGGTTTTGCTGCCTTGAGTCCACGTCTCTGACTTTGCTGATGTCCAAGACAACATTTCCATTCTGTGCTGAATGCTGACCAGACATGAGTTTGTCTTGAACATGATCATTTATACCCAACATTTCTTCTACATTTGGGCTGTCTTTGTGGCTCCTCTGCCGTGTGTTGCTACTCACTTTGCTGGGGCTTGGTTTACAGACATTGCTCAGGCAGAACAAGGGAAATAAATTACTAAGCCTTGTACCTTGCTGCATGGCAACTTTGAGGCACTTGGTGACTTTAACTTTTTGCACAGTTGCTCTCAAAGTGATTTGTCTGCAAATTCTAATGCATTACTTGGAGCAGGTTCATTCATTCCTGATTTTCTGCCACGTAAAGTTTCACACTATGGCTAAGCTTGCCTTGACAAAATAAAAAGAAAAATCTAGTGATATTAGGGGATACTGTGGTGCAATTTAGAGTACCGATGTCTTGGATTCCTGTTATCATACAAGCAAAGCCAGTAGTTATTTAAGTGCAAGGAGTGGACATCAAGGTAAGGCACAGCGTATAAATGAAGAGGAAATTAGGAGATCTGAGAAAAGGACCTCCCTGAGCACGGAGAACTATCGGAGAGCATTTGTTGTGCTCTGTTGCTAGGAAAGTATGTGTGTGTATGATAACCTTTCCTTGGTAGTGCTGCATGCTCACCTTCTAAGCAGCACATCTGAAAGCAAAACCCTTTGTCACAAGGTAAAAGCAAGGCAGCTTTTTGGAAGACAGCACCACTCCAAAGCTGCACATTGTTTGTGTCTTTATTGCTGCTGTATTCCTTTTCTGTCTAGCATGTCCTGCCAGCAGAGAGAAGTTAACAGTTCTGGCTTATTCAACAAGAGAGGGTGCATGCTCACAGCTGAAAAAAAAAAAAAAAAAAAAAAAAAAAAAAAAAAAAAAAGAAAAGCAGAAGATATTTTTTTCCCTGACACAAGTGAAAAGGATCTTCTTCTAGCACTGTAAATAGTGTGTTTGGAGTTTTGGTACTTCAGATCTTCATCACTGCAAGTGCTAGCTACAGACTCATCTACTGGTCATTTTTTCCTCTGATAAGAGGATTAGGATCAGTGCATCAGTGCAAGGACATGCACTGGGTTGGTGTTACAGGATCCAAGGTAAAGGACCAACCTCAAGGTAGACAAATATTTTTTAGTATTAATATTCTGTAGACAAATTTTTTTTTGCATTTGGAATGCTGATTCAGAACTTGACAGTAGAAAATAACCTCTTCCCTTGGACCAGCAGTGACAAATATTTTTCAGAAGAGCTAAAATTTCTTACACTTCTGGTACACTATGGCATCTAAAGAAAATGCTTATAGTGGTTTCAGACTCCTAATAATGGGGAGAGTGAGTAAGTAGTTTCACTGTTGTTAGAAATGAGTCTAAAACAATCCAGAAGGCCACTTTACAAAATTAATGTCAAAATAGGAGTTGATGCAAGCTGGGCTTAATAATGATTTATGCCTCCTGGAATACGGAGTGGCTGAATTTTCAAGTGTAGTTAAATGATGCAGCAACAAACTTTGGTGACTTTTTTTTTTGTACTTAATTTCTGGTCTTTTGAGGGTACTGAGCCATATACTGATGCAGACAGGCTTCAGGTTTATAGGTATCTTTAAAATATTTGTGACAATTCTTGAGTTTAACAAGAAAACAAGTACAGAAGTATGAGGGAAATAAAAGTTATTTCTGTAAGTATATCATTATGGACAAAAAAAAAGTTAAACCACAGTGTCAGTTTTTGAAAGGATGTAGAAGTTAGAGCCTTATGTGGTGACATTAGTGGGAGAGGCTGTGGTAAGAGCTCCAAACTGTGCTAGTAGAGGTGTTTCAAAACATGGGCAAAGAGCAGCAGAAAACTTTCTTCTGGATGCAGAGGTATCCCTGAAAAATCTTAAAATCTAGTGGCTACATGGCAAGTTCTGTCCTAAATGCCATAAAGAAACCTCCCTCCCTTCTTCATACAGTTTTGAAGTGTGAGGGTGATACATTACATTATACTTTATTCCTAATATAGTGACATTTTTTCTTTATTCTGTAGATTCAACCAGTTATTGATGAAGTCTTCTCATTTTCTGAAGTTCCAGAGGCCTTTCTGAAGTTGGAAGGAGGACATGCACGTGGAAAAACAGTGATCAATGTAATTAGTAGACAATAAAGTATCTCTAATCATTATTCTGCCTGCAGTCAGTCCTTGAACATGAATTGGTATGTAGTGAGTTTTTTTTAAAAGCTCATACAGGATGCATAACTTATAAATCTTGTTTTAGAAAAGCCTCTGCTTCCTTCATATGCTGCCTGTTACTAAGCAGACAAGATATACTAATGTCTCTTAAGCATTTCTACCTGAAAACAATGTTAAAAATGTAGTTGAGAATTTTGCAGAAAGCCCCTCACTCTTAGGATAAGAGGAACAGTCTGCAGCATTTTTCTTTTTTATATCTTGGAGCTTTTGTTTTTCAGGTCTAAGTCCTGAAATGGTGAGGCACACTCTTATCTACTTGTCTATATGAAACCTGTCCTGTTTTTCCTTGGCTTTCCCACTTCTGTTTACCTTCACTAATGTAGATTATTACTCAAGCTATTTCATTCTTAGAATTAAATGGTAACATCACTGTCTCAAGACTGATACTTTGATCTTGTTATGGCAACTCTCTCATGACACAGCTAATCTAAATAGAAGCATGGAACAAAATCAATCTGTAACTGCTTATTATTCTAATTGCCCAACTCCTGGCCCAAATTCAGCTGACTGCAGAGTCTGTGCAGTTAGGGTAGACATGATTTTGTGTCCCTGTTCCTGCTGTGTCTCATCAGTGCTGGTGAAGTGCTGGAGGGGAGGGGGTGTTTGTGTCCGGTTGGCTGTTTCTCAACTTGCCATTTTCCCAGAGATGGGCTATGGAGTAACTCCCCCTGCAGTTATGCAGGTGGATTGAAGGAAAAGTGGCAACTTCTTAAGTGAGAGCTGTCCATTTACTGCAGTGCAGCTGTGGTGAGGCACAAACCATGTCATGCAATGCTTCCACCAGGGGACAGAAGTGGCAGCTGTGTGAATGGTGGCCCTGTGCACAAATGCTCACAAGCATGTGCAGAAGATTCTTCTTGTGTAGAAGAATTGCCCCTTCCTCAGAGCCTGCAGCTATTCCACACCATGTAGTCACTCCTCAGGGGCTGGCTGGTGCATAGGAATTATGGATAGAGATGGGCACAAGATGAAAGCAAAAGTAACTGTAAAATGTCATTCTTCTACCTTTAAAAAGAATTTCAATAAAAACATTACCTAACTTAAATTTATTTGTAAAATGCTATATTATATATAGCAAGAGCACATCAATATGACAAAGTACCACTGTTTGGAACCAGTAACATCATATTTTCTATTAAGGACTAAAAGCAGCACATTTCAGAGCAACAAAACTTCAGTGCTTCTTTACAAAAGGAAGAAAATTAGTAAGGCACTTCTTCTAGGGTGCTAATAGCAAAAGCACCAGTATCCTTTGAGGCAATACAATAGTAATGAAAATGTTAAACAGACTTACTATGCAAGACAAAGGCCTGGATGCTCCTTGGAGCAGCTTGTAATAATACTGGTCTAAGCCAGAACAAAACACAGCAGCATAGTACCAGAGTTTGTATTTTACCTTTTTGCCAACATTATTAAGGAAAACTGACATGACCAGGTTCAAAGCAGAGCAATAGAAGGACCTCCTGCAGTCATCAGAACATCCTACATGTCACAAGCTCTTTACTAAACCAGTAACACTTACTTGGAATGGGCACAGCCCTTGTGACTGGGCACATATCCAGGCTTGGCTGTGCCCCTTCCTAGAGGAGTCTGACACTTCTGTCCACCACTAACATTGCTTTTCAACATCTCCAGAAACACTTGGGAGTTGGGCATTCTCCATGGTAAGCCCAACAGGCAGGGGCTGGAAAACTCAGTAACCACAGTGCTTACAGGCTGTTGCAGTCATCTACAGTAATTCTTTCCCTAAGAATTCTTGTTTCCTATACGATTTTGGAGTTCAGTAAGACTATACTTACTGAAACTGTTTTAGAAGGTACAAATATGTCTTGGCAAAGAAGAAAAATACCCACAACTCAAGAAGTTAGGCAGCCTAGAAAATGGGCAAATTCTTCACATTGCAATGCATCCTTCAGCCAGCCCTCTCTTTTTCTAACAAAATATTTGCTACTTTACATCCTCTATACATGAGAAAATCTAGACTTTTTTCTTAATTTAGGACTTACTATGTTAGCATACTAACTATACTTGAAGCCACATGTTAAAATATCTTTGGATGTGCTGTACTAGCAGTCTTTAAACTTTCAGTAAACATAAGTGTGTTCCAGTGAACCAAACATATATTAATTTCCCATAGTGAGTATTTCTCTATACTACAGCCATAGGTCCAAGCTGCTATACCCATATACACACTGCACTCCTGTCTTAAGTTGCACTTACTGACTGTTCTGGGTTAACTACTTACTGACATGATTGTAACTCCATGTGGTCTCTCCCCACTGGTTCTCTCTCTCAGTTGTTCCCTTCTAGCCTGAGGCAAACTACCAAATCTCTATCCAACACTGAATTGTAAGGATTTTAAAACAAAACAAGAAAAAAAAAAAAAAAAAGGAAGGTTTTGAGATACTCAAGCTTTTATAGGGAAAATAATCTTGGATAGGGAGGTGAAATAATTCTGTTACTTGTTCTTTCTAAAATTGTGAAGATAAAACTCTCATCGTTGATCCTGTATCCTTCAGAGATGGCAGTGCCAATTCCAGTGTCCAGAACAGTGGCCCATTCAAACATCATCTTTGCTTCACTGGGTTTATACAACCAGCGGTTCCCAACACTGCGTTGACTTTTCTTCACTGACTGTGTTGACAACAACATGGTCGCAGTCATACTGTGTGCCTCCTGGAGAGAGAAATGTCAAAGAGGGGACGTTATCTTTGAAATAAGAGACAAATACTCTAGGTTTCAGAAAAGCTCTGTAAGAGCTGGTGTAGACAATTTATCTTTGACCATAACTCTGAGAAGACAAACGTATTTTCATCACTGCCTCCTTTTGGATTTATTTTGAAACAGGTTCTGAATTAATCAAGATCAGTTTGCCTTATTCTCTCCACCCCTTTAGCAATTCAGTTTCTCATCTTTTTCAGCCTGGATGGAAAAGGAAAGAAACACTGCAGTGTAGTCATCAGCAGCTCCTTGCAGACTATCACTTCCCAGAAGTCACATTTGACTATTCAGTTTTCCTGCAACAATTGTCAATTGTCACTTGGCTCTAAAAACAGAGTGAAGATGTTTAGATGATGAAGGAAGTCCTTCTGCTAACAGACAATACACACGTGACCAAGTCAGAGACAAGGTCTGGCACTCGTTTACTTCTTGCCATTATAATCCTTTATTTTGACCAGATGAATTATAAGTCACCATGCACAAATATATCACCCAATGTTCAGCTGTTTCCACTGGCAGCTGAATGTATCTGAATGCAAAATAGAAACATTTCTTAGAAGAGCTTAATCTACTTATGCAGTACAATGTCAAATATGTTCTCATTGAAGAGCACCATTGATATTCTAACTTAAGAAACTGGGAAGCAAAGACACATTTGACTGGAGCTGAAAGTCAGAATTCATGGTTTTTTCCCTCAGATCTAGTATGTACTGCAGAAATGTAGGAGATGTGCATTTCCTGCAGTACAACACACCTGCAAAGCAGGTGGTATTCCCACTGGAAGTAGCCATCTGTGCCAACCATTTATACAAAGCACCAGGACACTCCCATGGACACTGTCTTTTTGTTCTGTACCCCCACTGCCTCACCCTCCCTGACTGAGCAAAAGACAAGCCTGGCAGCTGAAAGCTTATGATGAGTCTAACATACTGACCTATGTAGCTAATGTTTTTTTTTGTAGCTCAGTTACCACTGTGAGTGCAAAAATTGTTTTTAAGTGGTGTCTGATAGAATCTAAACATGTTAAAATGGGACAAGATGGGATTTTTTTCCAGTGGATAGAGAGACTATTTACTTTGATAGCACGGTGCTCTGCACAAGGCTTTGTGCTATGCCAGTTTATCCACAAGGTGGCATTGGCAACTGCACAGTTACACAACTGCATTCATTTACTGAGGAATTCTTTAAGGCACAATTTGTGGTCTGGAATGGATTGGCAGAGTTGGCAGAAACAGGCAGTGTTCTTACTAGGCTTTCTCAAATAAAAGCTAAATGTATCTACTGCTTTGTATTTACTGTACAGATTTACTTTGCTTTAAAGCTAAGAGTGCATCAATACTCCCACGACCAGGCCTATCCATTGTAAAGTTCTTCAATTAAAAATGCAGAATACATAATTGCTTTTAACATGATTAACTGAAGAAAAGGCATTGCAGTAGTATTTCTGCTTGTTTGGAACAGGAAAGTGGTCACAGCACCAAGCCTGATAGAGTCTGAGAAGCTTTTGGACAATGCCCTCAGGCACATCATGGGACTATTGGGCTGTCCCTTGCAGGGCCAGGAGTTGGACTTGATGATCCACATAGGTCCCATCCAGCTCAGGATATTCTATGATTCCATGCATTCAGTCCTGTTTACTTCTAAAGAGCTGACTGTTGACTATGCTATTTTTTCTGGTTGGTTTGGATTTTTCTGGGGGGTAGTGGTGGTTGTAATTGACATAATTAATGTCACAGCATCAATTTAAAATCAATTTTAAAACAGCTAAAAAAATTAATAGAATAGAACAGATACAGAAAATGTTTACTGCCTTCACCCAAAAAAGCAGTTATGTAAGAACATCTGATTATGCTAATTCTGCTAATCATTCAATTTGCTACTTTTTTAGACCTTCTTTGAAGCTCTGAAAACACAGTTCAGAAACAGTATCTACACAAATAAAATTACTATGACAAAAGTGGCTCCAAAATACACATCAAGTGCTCACAGACCCCAGGCTGCTATGGCAGAATCTCACACTTGCCATATAGGCATAGCCATTAATAAACAAAAGAACTCCACCTTTTTGCATCTAATCACATCAGAATACAAGGCTGTCTTTGCTTTCCTAATATCCTTTGGCTATTGCATCGACAACTACTAGGTAAGAAAATTTGCACTTACAGAAATTAAAGTTAATGAAAAGTTAGGTTGTTCTTGCTTCACCATTTTAAATAATCATATTCACATTGCCCAAAAATTAACTGAGGCTATCTATAGCGAGTGGACACTGAGAATACAAGATAAGCAAGTACTGTGGGTTACTAAATATATGTAGGAGAAATGAAATGAAGTCTTAGGGCCTGTATAATTCAGGAGGTCAAACTAGCTGATCGGGTCTTTTTTGCTTCTAGATTAAAGCAACTAAAGCACCATCCTTAATTTATAGGCACATTTAGTGTGTATCCCACTGCAAATACCATGTAATTAAGAGCCAATGTAATGAGATAACATTTGCTTACCTTTGATATCTAAAACCAGCTTGGGTTTCATCTTGCTATAAATTCTGCCATCGGGACTAATATGCCAATATTGTTTGTCTTCATTCCGCTCAAATGACAGACCGAGTTTAGAGCCAGGAGTTATAAGATTTCCAACAATAGTCAAGCAGCAATCCTCTGCCATCTGTGTCATCAGAAAGGCAACAGCAATTACTCAGAATGGCTTTACTTCTATTGTCCACTGTTTTTTTTATCAAATCAGAGAGAGATCATCAGTTGAGAATAGAATTTAGGAATGACTTTCCCTCCAGGAATCCATTTTTGCCCCAAACTCGAGACTCATCTTTCTTTTGTTCCTGTTTATGTTTATGCTGACACTCTCTACTACAGGGGAACATTAAAATAACTATGCTGTATCAGATCAAAAGGAACAATTAGCACCTGTCTATAGCAGTGGCCAATAACTGAAGATTACATTGATACCACGGAAGATTACATTGACGGTACTCTTGTATGAAGTATGTTCCTGGTTATCTCTTCCAGGCTACAGCAATTGCCTGTCCAGAGACTTTTCCATGCATGCTGGAATCTTTAAGGCTCATTTTCTGTCCCGTGTGCGAATTTATTAGTCACTACCCACCAAGATCAGAGTAACCCTTTAATGTGAACACCCTTGTGTATTTTAACCCTTCCATACTGTGGCAAGCAGTTCCAAATCCTAACTAGAATTATTTTAAAAAATATATATAAATTAAAAATAATTTGATATGCAACTAGTTTTATTTGATGCGCTCCTCATCCCTGGATTATTTTAAAGGATGTGTTGTCTATGCTATGTTTGCAGAGACTTCAAGCACATCATCCCTCAAAGTGTACCCTTTGCAGGCTAAAATGTCCTCGCTATTTTGTCTCTTCCTTGCATAAAGGCTCTCCATTTCCTCTGAACATATTTTTTCCCCAAACATTTCTAGTTTTTCAGTAACCTTTTCATAAAGAGGACATAACTGCACAGTATCAAGTGTGTGAATTTCACAGGGTATCACAGTAATGTTGCTTCTTTGTTCTACACTCTTTTCCTAGTTACTTGTATTACTTGATTCCAAACATCTGCAAATGTCTTCTTGGTTAAAAAAAGAGCTGGCAAAAATGAAGCTTATTTCAAAAGAGTGTTAAGGCTGTATTATTAAGTAACAGTTAATTTTTCTAGATAAACAGTGATTTTCAGTAGATCACCATACCGTGCCTTCTAACTATTGAATGCACTTCTGTGGCAGATTGAACACTCATCTGTCATTGTTGAAATGGCCCTAAATTATTTTACAAGTACTTTTGAAAGCACTTTTTCTTGAAAAGGTTATACTTCTGACTGTCATAACCTAGAATTAAAGAAAGTTGATTTGGTTGTGAAATTCTCACTTGTATCTGAAGCGTTCTCTTGTGGGACAAGGAAAACTCTGAGCTTAGACATTAGGTTTGCTAGGCCAGAACTTCACCCGTCTCCATGAAACTCATGAAGAGTAAGGAGACCTGCATTCATATCTGTTTCTGAAAAAAGAGCAGAATGACTTTCATATCTTGCTTACTGGTCATCCCACATACTTGAAACAGCACTTCCTTTAAAACCCCAGGCACAGCTCAAGGTCACATCTCCTGACTCAGTCACTGAGATGACCTAAGCTTGAAGGAAGGTGCAGGTTCTTCCAGTGACCTGTGTCTGCCTCCATGCAGGTAGTTAACCACCCAGCAGCTCAGTTTTCTTTGTAATATGTGGTAAAACCCAATTTCTGGTTTGTGCAAAATTGATTTACTACCGTTCACCAGAAAGATGGCAGAGCTCTCCAAGAGTTCAGTCACTTAAGATCAATATTGCCAGCTTGCACTCTGCACTGATTGCTATACAGCACAAGCCGTGTATTTTCTGTGCAAGGAAAAACTGCCTTATGAGATACAGAAAAAGGGCAAAAACCAGGAGCATTTATCCAAAGCCATATAATACCACACTGTCTCACTATGAAAACTTGTTGACATATTTCAGAAGCACCATCAAACTAGAAGTCTTTTGTATGTCATATTAAAGCTTTTAGCTTACTTTGCATCATTTTGCTGTCTGCATAAATCCCTTTTACAACTGCATGTGTCCTGTAAACATGTCTGAACAATGCCATAGCTTATTAACAGTAAGATTCTTCCCTCCAGCATAGATGACATAGTTATAAATGGCTCCTTTGAAGTTATACAATCCTATAGAAAAAGTTCACATGATTCTTTGCAGTTAAGCTGTTTAACAGTATTAAAGTAACTTAATTTTCTTTTGGCTGGCGTCCCTACCGAAGACTGTTCATGCTTAAACATTATATGAACTGTGCATACCTCTGCTCACCTCAATGACAATTTGCACATGATTAATTTTATGGACTGTGAGAAAAGTAGGGCTTCATCTGGAAACTTGTACAGAAGAAAGGAAAAAGGATGGATTTGACAAATACAGGGAATAACCAGAAAACTAACAAAAAAACCCAAAACAAAAACAAAAAACCCACCCCTAATGGCTCAAAAGAATGGGATTTTATCTTTAAGTTTGCTTAAATGCAGAAGAGGATATTCTCCTAGGGTGACTTTATGATGTTTGTGTTTTTAACCGTATGTTTCCTCCTAAATTTGCTCTAAACCGGTACAAATACCAACCTACATTACACTAACTGTCCTACTGCAAGATATGCATAGTTCAAAAAATTATCAGGAAGGGTCTCCCCTGCTTTGATACTTTTGCAATACTTTCTCTCAAAATTTCAATTATATCAAAAAAAGTATCATACAAATAGTTTGTATCACCTGAAATAGCCAGAGTTGATTAAAACAAAACAATACCCCCAAAAACCAACTCCCTACAGAAAGATTACATTATAGTTGAAACAGATTAAGCCTATAAAATAAATGAAGATGCTGCAGTAGGAATTAAATTCATAAAGCCCTACTACAGGAGTGGAAAAGAGAAAATTCACATTGAACTCAAACCTTACCCGACACCTTATGAATCCATCCTGATAAACCCAGATTTGATCATCTGAGTCTGTATCTTCTGCAACCTGTATTCTGAGAAGATTCAGATTATCTAGGTTGCCATCAGCTGACATGAATTTTCCTGTTTCCTTATTTCGAAGCCTGAAGTACACACGTTTCTGCACAAAACAAAAGAACTCTTAAACCACAATCTCAGCAGAGAACACATCCTGCTCTGAGTTAACTTCAGAGTAGTTACTGTCAGTGCCGAACCCCAAACGTCCCTCTTTCTTTCTGAAAGCTTAACTTTTTAATTTGAGAACATAATTCAGAAGCCCATAAACATCTGGACAAGACAAGCTGTGAGAACTCACCCCTCTGCATGGAGAGTTTTAGGCTTTCCTATGCACTGAAATCAGCACACAGTGGAAAGCTAAAAATTTTTAATTCAGAGCAGAACTAATTCCATTCCATATATGCTCTTAGCTTTCATTAAGGGTGCACTTGTGTGGCCTCTTACACATGAACACTTCTGTTCAGACAAGCTCTCAGCAGGGCAGTCAAAATGCATTTTTCCTAATTCTGCTTAAGGCTACTCAAAGACAAAGCTATGACAGCAAGCAAATGAAGCTGGTTGCAGGTACAAGTAACCTATGAATTAGAAAAAGCTGTTTTTCCAATGAAATATGGCTCAGCAAGAACCTCAAATGTTAATGCTCCCAGGACTGCTGCACCATTGGACAAGATCACATGGAACAAAATATTATACATATTTATAGAACAAAACATATTTGTAGAACAAAATAAAGAGTGCATGAAAAGAATAAATTTTGATTTGCAAATTATTCTGCCAAATAATAAACCAGGAGGGACTTTTCCTCTTAAATCAATACAAAATCACTACGAACTGAATTATCTTTTTTTTTTAACCAATTTTCTTGTTGTTCCATAAATAATGCAGATAGTACAGACACTATGCCAGCAACCAGTCTGGGTGCTAGTTATGAAACAACTTAAAACCATTTATATATAGCAGTTATAGCCATTATTTATTAATCCTTAATTAATCCTTATATGCTGTGTTCTGTACTTTGGTTTAAAGGATGCTTAATTAACAGTTCAAGCTGTGTAACTGCAAAGCCATGTAGCATATTCAAACAGCTTTTATTACACTCAAAACTCTGGATTTCTTTACACAATTGCCAATGCTGAAGTTTGTCACATGCCTGTGACAAGGCTGTAATGCTGCTTACAACTGCATAATATCTCCCCAAGCCCATGACAAGATATAAATTAGTGCTTGACATGTCATGTCAAAGCCCACTCACCTGCAGTAAAGGTCTCAGAGAACCTATCTGACAAAAGCCACTGGTTTTATACCAATCTGGAATTTCATTTGGTGTTAACAACATCTGACGTCCCCTGTAATGACTGTGTTCATAAATTATCCATCTATGAGGAGAAAAATAAGACAATGTTTTAACTGCCAAATTCTGCTCTGGAATCAATAAATGAGTTTAACAGAAATCTGTCCCACAACATAGTAGTGTTTAGCTTTGGAAAGCCAATTACCTTCTTTGTCACAGGCCTTAAAAAATAATAAAATGACATCCTGATTTAGGTCAGCCACACTGAGATGGGTAGACAGGAGTTCTAATTTTAGAGCCCTATTATTTAAAAATTACAAGCTGAATGAAGCAAAGCATTTTCTTGGGAGAACCCAACTTTAAACTACCATTTGTTTTCAGGAGGCACTGTGACTCCTCAAAGAGCATAGATCTATATGCTGTAAATGTTACATTGCTGCAGGTGCAGAACAAGCTGGTTTGTGTATCTGAATTTGGACAGGCCTGGTTCACATGAGAAAGAACTACTATGGATGCAGACTGGAACAAGAAAATGCTGGAAACTGCAACAGGGTGAAGTTCTCTTGGGTATTTTGATAGAGGTTTTATTTCATAACATCTCTCTTCTTTCCAAATACATGTAAGGGGGGTGGGGAAGAGACAGAGCAAGACTGCACATAGAAAAAACTTGTTTAGCATTCCCTTACATGCATCCAACTATGCTTAAAATCACACATTGAGTGTAATCTGTCAGAACCCAACTTCTGATTCTCCATTATTGGCACAGCCAGCAAATTATGTCTGGGCTTCAAAACAGGCTGCCATACAGTACAGTTTCTAGAGTTTTCTCACAGTGATGTGCTGGGACTGTCCAGTAGCCATGAGGGTTTGAGTACATGAACACGCAAATATGCTCGTTTTCAGGTTACCTCCCTCCTCTGACTGATTTGTCACCAGATTTCTCCATCCAGAAGCAAACTCACTTTAATTTTGGTGCTCTTTCACTGCCTAACACACATCTATCCTCAGGAATTATAAATGGAGGTCTCTTAGAAAAGGAAGAGAAGATTAAATCCTCTTCAATAAGGGAGGCAGTAGGGGCAAGGAAGCTGTAAACCCTGTATTTTGACACATTTCAGCAGCTGACACTGCTATAATGAAACCCAAATTTTCATATCATATTCTATGCTTCCAGTGACCCACCAAAAAAACCCCCTCACATATATTTCTTGGAAAGGAAACATACACAATTCACAATTCCATTACCTGGAATCAATAACTTGATGTTTGACTTCATGTTATGGACAGTGAGAATCAACCATATTGTGGTTATGGTGAAAGATGCTGAAACCTTTAGAGGCTTCACAATACAAACATGTACCTTTTCTTACAACCTTTGTTTCAAAGTTCAGTTCAGTGTGCTAAGGAAACTCTTTGACCAGCTTATCCTGATGGGGAAAATGATTTACTCTACAGATTGGCTTATAAGCTATCCACTTGAGGGCAGTCTTAAGCTAACCAACAGCATCTCTCTAGCACACACCGTGGAAATTTACTTGTTCAAAAGAACACATTTAAATGCAAAGCAACAGTAACATGGACCTATCATTAAAACAAAACAAAACAAAAAAAAAAAAAAAAAAAAAAAAAAAAAAAAAAACCCAAATGACAAAAACAACCAAAACTGGGTCAAGTATCTTAGAGGTAGAGGTTAACAACAGGGGAAAAAACCAAAAAGAGAATTTAACAGATCTGCTGGAATCCTAGAATATAAGACAGAAAATTTTAAAAGCATTTAAAAAATGCTTCCAAAAAGCTTTTAAACTTCATGACAGATTATTTTTTACATAGTCTTCAAAGGTATGTTTAGACAACACAACTTACTTAAAAACATCTACCAAATCTAACTGCTACATTCTCATCCATTTCCTGAAGTAAAGGGACTATTACTACTAACACCAAAAGAGGCAAGCTCATGGTCTGATTGTACCTCTGTGTCCATAGGAGAGGTTAAAGGATGACCATGAAGACTTATTAAAAAACATTTTGAAGTTATAACACAGATCACAAACCAAATGATTTTTTTATGACTGAGACCTAAACCAAGAGCAGAAAAGTTGGTTTTAAGGATGCTATCCAAGCTGATTTTTATAATATGGCATGAGAGAATACATGAGTTTCCCTGAGAGCTTTATTCAAATTCATTTTAACTCCTAGCAAAGGACATGAGTCAGTGATAATATATTGTTGAGACAGGATATGAAAATGCTCTGTAAGATGAAATGGCATTAATGCACTACACACATTATGATATTCTAATTTTACATTCTGTGGTTCCATTACACCTGTAAAGTTGAGTAAGTACTTCATTCTAAAGAATCAAAAGGTGATTTTAAACTTACATGCCACCAAGGACTTGAATTGAAGCTATTCGAGGATTGTATCCCAGGAACTGAAGATTTAACATTTCTGTACTGAACTCGATTTTCTTTCCTTGGAAACCCGTCTTTTCAAAAAGAGCTATGCAGGGCTCAGACAGCTCCTGCAAAAGGAAGATAAGTGCTTTTATAGGATGTTGGAATTCCAGATGGTGACTGTGAAGATCAGTACTCCTTTTATTTCAGAGGTTTCTTCTGGATGGTTTAAGATCAAAAACCCTGAATGTTTCTGCTCTTCAACTCTCTAATTAAACTTGAAAAGTCATAAAAAACTCTTATACAAAATACACGAGGGATCTGCTTGCATGGAACATAATGCTTCCTAATCTTCAGGGACAAAGACCTCCGTGGCTGCTTCTTGCACAATACCTAAGTATGTTTTAAAATACATTTTAATCAATGCCATATCTCTTTTCCATTGCACTAACCCCCACTCGTGGGAATTTTCATACAAAGAGCTGAACAGACAGTAAGATAATATTGATTTCTACAGCTTCAAATGATGACAGACTTGTCAGCACTGCTTATCACTTATTGCATTAATTTTTAACTTTTACAGTAGGTAATGGCAACTTCAATCTCTGACTAGACAAAAGATTCAAGATTCATACTACTGAGGTAAAAATTCACGACAAGTGAAAACTGTAACATCCAAATTGCTGTGGGGAGATGATTCTTCTTCTCTGTTAAAATGCTTCTGGTGTCAGAGGGATTGTCCCCACATGAAGCTCTCTGCAACACTGAATACAATTTGAAGGTCTTCTGGAAAAGGAACTTTGGACTCTTTTCTGTGGGGCAAGGTATCTGTAGTGGACTGATATAACCTGTCATAACGAAGGCCTTCCTGTGGAAGCTGGGAAGTAGGGTTTGAAATTCCCCAGGGTAAAGTCAATTAAGCCTGAGTGTCCTGGTGCTACAGTGTACACTCATAGACAGAAATGACACTGCCACTCCCTTTCTCACAAATCTTCCAGCCAACAACTGCATAAATCCAACGCCACAGCCAGAAGAGCTCCTTCCTTCTGGCATGTGTTCAGCGCACTCACACATCAACTGGAGCGGGAACGCCTGACATGACGCAAAGTCTCGACAGACTCCCATCCGGCCTCAGGCATGGAAACAGGCCCTCCAAGGCAGAGCTGGCTCCATGCATGCGTGGCAGCTCATATATGCATGCTTCCATGGGAATTTATTAGGCAAGACCTCCCATCTACCCATTTCTAACAGTGCTTAAATTCCTCTTTAATCTTCCTTTAGATGTTTAAGGGCTCAGATGACGGCGTTGCATGAGCCTCACCATTACCTTCACAGCAGTCCAGCTTATCACAGAGCAGCTGAGCTCTGCTTCCTGATGGCACGCATGCTGCTAGGCTGTGGAAAATTCCGGGAGAGGCCTTTTCCCTTTACTCCAAAATCAGAGTATGCTCAGCCCCGCCATGAAAGGCAACACCAGTTAGACTGTCAGCACCACCACAGGTAAAGAGCCCCAGAGGAGCAGTCACACTGTGATGACATCCCAGTGCCTCTGAACTCTAAGCCCTTTTACAGACTGGCACCTGCCCTCTGAGACATGCAACTTCTCAGACAACAGCCTTTCAGCCTCATGCAATGCTTTAGAAATAATCCTGCAAAGAAAACAGAAACAGAAAAGAAAATCCTCCAATTTTCTGCCACACCTTACACTGGGCTTTTTTTTTTTTTGATTCAGCAGCAACACTGTTATATAAACCAGTGACAAGTGCAAGGTCAGCTCATGAATTTTCTGTCAGTTCTTCCCATGTACTGCACTGTACCAAGCTGGTGTTCCTGCAGATCTCCATTTAGTTATTCCACAGGGTTTCTCATTACAGATAAGTATAAGATAAGTTCAAGTATAAACCACATTCACAGCTGTTTTTTATAGTATGCTCAGGAAGAAGAACATGTGTCAAATTCAAGAAGGAAAAATGCTATTTTCTATCGGCAGCACAACCACGTGGAGCATGCAAAGCAAGCACAACCAAGATATAGTGGAATCTAACTCCCCAAAACCCTTGAGCTTATAAACAGCCCTTAATATAGTTTTGTAAGTTCCCTTATTTTAAAAAACCCTTTTAGCTTTCACTTATAAGTGTTATCAACTATCCCTTTAATTTCCTCTTTTTTATGGTCCCTTAAAAAATCATCCCATCAAACAGGGTGTTTAACTAGATAAATACAGTAACATGACATTAAAATAGCAAAGGTGCTTCTTGTATAGAAATGTAGAGAAAAATCCCAAGGAAGTTATAGAAATGGCAGATGGTAGGGAGGAATAAAGATTAGCACTGCCAAAATACAGTCCCAAAACATGCCTGAGAGGTGAAACCAGGAGCTAAAATAATAAGGCTCAAGCTTTAGGAAAATCATGAAAAATAAACAATGTAAGTAGTAAGAAAGAAATAATCATTCTTTTTATTCTAGTTTGCTAATAAACCAATGAGCAAAGTAACCCATTCTCCTCTTCTCTGCAGCTAGGGAGCCTCTGAAGAAGGAAGCAGCAGCACATGATTTGCAGACAGATGCAGCTCTGTGCTGCTGTCTGAAGTGTGATAAAATGTAGGGCTAGAACAAGTTTCACAAGTGTAAAGAACTTAAAGAAGCATGGAACTGGCATTTCTGTTTTAACACATCAGTCTCTGTCACAAATAGTAAATAATTTAAAAGTAAGCTGATCCTTCCAGCCTGAAACAAGCATTTTAAACCCAGGAACTACTGAAATGAAACAAGCATTTTAAACCCAGGAACTACTGAAATGTATTTTTGATTCATGGCAATCACCCACCAAGCTTGGCTAGAAACAATTCTATTGTTTTTAATAAGATCTGTCTACTAGACAGCCCAAGAGTTCAGAAGGCAGACCTACTTGCTGCAGTTGTTTGTTTACAGAGTACATCAAAATTCTCCAGAGCCGTGAAAGAGGATGACACATTTTAGCTCTCCTTCATCAACTGCTACGCCACTGACAGGTTACCAAAATTACAGTGGAGTACAATAAAGTTGCCAAATTCAAAGAAGAAATTCAAGAGGGAACTCCCCCTTTTTTAAAACAAGTACTATCTCCTCATGTTGCGTTAAGTTCCTGAAATCTTGACCACATTTTGCTAGTAATTACTTTGATCTTAAAAGATACTTGCAGATTCCCTAAGTGATCCATCATAATCATTGGTTATAAGCTTGAGCAAACTCATTCCTGGCCACTGATGAGTTACAAAATATGTAAATGCAGTTTAGTTTGTATACACCACACATAACAACATGGCCTGATTTTGCAAAATAGTATTGGGTGTTGCTTTACCTTATCTAGAAGGGTGCATTATTTTGTGATTAACTCAAATTCCATTGTCCTGATGATAACAACAGTGTCTTATAATTACATGTATTTCATGCAAAGTTGCTTAATTAGACCTGCTTTTAAAATATGCATCAAAAACAAGGTCCGTGGTACTGATATTTCTTCACACTGTCCTACCACCTTCTCAACCCATTTTAAGGGGTCTCTCCTATCAGGAAACAGACTTGACTCTTTACAGAAGTTCTTTTATAAGCTGTTATTAAGGACAAGCATCCCAGGCAGTTCCTTCTCTAACGTCTTCTCCTTTACAAAAACAGCACAGAGGTCAAGAAAACCTGACTAACTGCAGCTAGGACATTTAACTGCTACTGCACAGAAAAAAACCCAAACCAAAACAAACAAACCAACCCCCCCCACCCCAACCAAACCCTCCTCTGTTGTATGTGCGCTCTAGCATTTTTACTGTTGCAAAAAAAGGGTATCATCACTGTCCTTATCTTTGCAGTATTTCAAATAGGTTTTACTTACAATATTTATGATCCGTAAAGATTTTAGAACTGCTTGGGGTGAACAACCCATTGCTGTCAGATCAGGATAGATCCCTTCTTCCAACACATACTGGTTACCAGCGAATTCCTCCTGGTCATACACTATGCAGCTGCAGAAAGAAGGAGAAGAAGTTCCCTCTTAAGACATCTGTGCCAGAAAAATGCAGATGCATTATTTACAAGGTTTTGTCCTGAAAGATTGATGTGCAAATGCAAAGCACTGTTCTCTCTAAGTCCCCATATATGAAACCACCTCATGTGTTAGAAAGCTGGTTGCTTTTCTGAAACTTTTACCATTTTAGTGATTTTGCATTATTCATTCAATATAACTTACCTGCCATCTAAAATTTTTGAAGACTTCACAGCAAATGAATCAATACATCTTGTGTTTTTTTCAAATATTTGGCAGTTACCCTTGAATTCAGGCTCTGAAAATAACTGGACCTTTAAAAAGTTATAAACATATTTAAGGAAATTAATTATTCTACCTTCAATTACATCTCTACCATTAGTTCTATAATTACATAAAAACATACTTATAACACCCAGACTTCCTAGGTTACCTATGTTTGTCACCTTTTCAGTGTTAGAATCCTTGCTCAAGAGAGCAAGATAACTTCAAAAATTACTTCTGGCTGTAAATCACTTAGTGACACACAAAATAATTAAAACAACAATAACAAGTATAGCTTCTTGGTTTATCTGCTGGGAAAGATGTTCAAATTCCCAAAGAGTGGCAAGAATAGGCACACCTTTATTAAAAGGCCATAAAAAAAGTTTTCTTTTATATTATCAATCTGCCTAATCTCCAAAATGCATACTCTTCGCAGTGAATGAAAACTCCCTGCCTCTCAGAACACTAATGGTGTGTAATCCTGGCAAAGAACTCAGACAGCATGCCAAGAAGCATGGTATATATTCCCAGGGCAGATGGGCTTTATGAGCCTGTTACAGCTACAGACACAGTCTCATGTTTGTTCTTTCTCTACTCCAAGGATAAAAGAGGATACATCCCCCAGAACATTTGGCCCTTATTAAAAAAAAAAAAATTCTAAGCAGCAAACTTGGTAATTTGGCTAGAGGATAATTAGCCATGATCACACAGAAGTCATTCACACTACAACATGCCTACCAGCTTTATTCACTCTTAATAGAGATAGGAGTGTGGGCAGGTACAGCATTCTCCAAAGAGGAGCATGCTGACAATGGATGCAGTCTGCTGGCTTCAAGCCACTACTTCTTGGTTTCCTTAGGATAAGGTCTTCCTTAGGATAGGGTCTTAATAGGCACATAATGTAAAGATGCAAATAATTTTTCAAGCACACAGCTGAAAATAAGCAGCCTTGAGATTTTTATTCCCCATAGTTTATGCATTATCCCTATGCAGGAGATTCCAGTGAAGTGTGCTACTAATCAGGAGTAGCAAACCAGGACAGCTAAGAATTGTCTCCTTAGTTTTTAGGGCCATGATATACTCACTACTTTGACTGAAATGAAAATAAAAATAACAATAACTTTGTACAGGGACAAACCAGAAAACCTGAAAAGGTTCAGAAATTAAGAAGGATGAAAAAAGCTACCCGTTAGCCTCACTGCCAAAACTGCATTTAAGCACTTGCACAAAGGAGACAACCCAATGTAGAAATATATTAATTCACTGAAAAGACAAGCTCTCCTTGCCATTTCCTTCCCTTATATCATTAAAAAAGATGGCATTAACTTTTAAGCACAACTCAGCAGTATTTGTGAGTGAACAACTCCCTTCAAGTGCAACCGCCATTAGCAAAACTTTTAATTCCTTGTGAACCTGTTTCTTTGGTTAAGTCAGCTGTACCAAGAACAACATCTATCCTGTAGTGCCTCACCAAAACATCATCTCTGTTGTAGAGCCCTCACCTCAGCAACAGACTCTAGGTCGTGCACCTCTGCATAGAGGGCTGCAGGCTCCAGCTCTATAAAACAATCACTGACACCCCAAAACACCTCACTTGCTGAACCAAGACATTGCCAGTGCCCTAAGAAAGTTCTGATGGCAATTGTGTATCAAATCCCACCTTCCTTGGGTCTTAATATGCCTATTCAAGAGGTTTGGAAAGTAGCCTTCCTCCACCTGCAGCCTTCACTCTTTGACTAGTCAGCCATCTATGCAAATACTTGAGTGTTCTCCTGGACAAACAGCCACTTCTTTATTTACATGTTACAGACACAACACAGTATGTTTCATGTGCTTAGAGAAGTATCTTACCTTGACTTTACCCCTTTCGCTTCCAACAATATCCTGCAAAAGTTTTGAGGGGAAAGAAGGGAAAAAATCATTTCAACCATGATAAAATATCATATAAAATTTACTATTAATTACCATTTAAATAATGTAAATAAACTGAATTTGATAGAAAAAGTAAAGTTCCAAATATTTCAGCATAACTTGCAAAACAAGTAGAAAATTAGCTCCTTACCATAACAATGGGTTGAACTGAAGATATTTTGCAATTCTTTCCCCCCCATGCCTCAATGCTGGGATACAGCCCTTTAGCCAGTATATACTGCTCCCCTGTAAACTCAGGATTCTCATAAGCCACCCATCTGAAAGAGAAAGAAGAGGAGAGTGGTTGGTAGAAGTCACACTACTATTCCAATATACAGATGTGTACATTCACTACTCTCTTAATGTAAAAACAAATAAAAAGTTTCTGAAGTGCCAAATTGTGATGCTGTTAAAACCCTAAACAAACCAGTGTATCTGATAGTGCAAACCCAATGCAAATTTTACTACCTTCTTGCACTATGTTGATACAAATCAGAGTGAATTAGCTAAAGCAAAGCACAAGTTCAGACACATCATCTGCCACATATCCTAAAAGTTATCTCCAGTAAGAATATTTCAAGATGCTTTACAATTCTATTATTGTACCAAGGTCAAGTTATTCTCGTAAAAAAAAAAAAAAACAAACAACCAAAACACCAGACAGAGATCAGAGCACAGCTTTTACAACAAAACTAACTTTCAGAGTAATCTGAGCAGTAAATGTAGCAATACTGACTTTTAATGTTGCCTGTAGCTACGGCTCAGTTGTGTTTAAGCACATACACACCCCAACAGGATGTTGAGCTGCCACAACAGGCATATATGCTAAGCAGAGGAGACTGTTCCCTGCTAGGAATCAGAGAGAGCAAGAAGAATATCCTTGAAAGCTAAGTACTAAAACCAACACAAATTTGACCAGATCAATGTATTTAAATGCAAAGCTGTTACTGTAACTACTCAGCTGGATCTTGTGCTTGACATAGGCCACAAACTCAGAGATCTGCATCAAGTCTTCTGTCTCAGTCAGAATATGCCTTTTTGAAAGACTTTCAACTTTTGACATGAAGTATTGGAAAAGCAATCAAATCACTACATACATCTCTCTGATGTCCAATTACTCCTGCAGTCTTTAGGTCCTATGTTAAATATCTGCTATCAATTAGTCTTGCTAAGAATAGTATACTACATTCAATAAATCTTCTATTACAGTGTTCTTCTGACCCTGGTTCCATACTGAAAGACCAAACAGAACACTTCCTGCATCTATACTACCTTTGATTTTGTGATAACCTGCATAACTTGACTTGCTTTTCACTGCCATACTTTCCAAACTTTCCCATACTTACAACTTTTTATCTGTTTGGTTGTTTTTTGAGTGCCCATATGAGATCAGTCCACAGTACCAGCTGTGTTTCATCCATTATATTTATGCAGGAATCAGGACATCTTGCTAGTTCCTGATTCTACAAGAAAAACTTCTACTCAGAGTCAACCTGCTTTTAATTTTAGCCAGCCACTGTAGTGCATAATGAGTATATGCTAGGTTATGCCAAAATCCATTTTCAATTGTCTCAGAAGCTTACTGAGTTTCTACACTAACAAAAATTTCATATCACAAAGCAGTAAAATGATACAGATCTTAAAATCTGCAGGGGAAGATAACTCTCAACATCAAAAATCTCCATTAATTTATGTGTGTCAATCAATTGGATTCTACTAAGCTGCAGTTTTATTCCAGGTACAAATGCCAGAGTCTCTGCAGATACAAGTAGTGGGATAACCTCTAACTGAAATAAAGGTGCATTAACATGTATATGCCAAGAGTTTGAACTTTGCTTTATTTGTCCATGGCAAACATTCAAACAGTGAATCACATACATCACTATTCACGTCTCTTGGTTTGCCTCAGATATAATCAATTATTCCAACTTGTTACACACTAATTACTTACGGCATATTTCAAGGTCCATTTCAAAATCACCTCAGAGTAATTCATCAAAGAGACATTGGTATGTACAATAAATTGAGCAGAGAGTTCAAATGTCTCAGGTGTGTCTATACCTGTATATCACATATACCAAAAGCAGTGAAAATGAGGTTTCCTTAAACAACTTCTTCAGCAGGCATTCATTAGATTTTTCAGTGCTCAAGTGCCAGGATACAGCTATGGTGCACAGTAGTTTTACTCAATTGACATCTATGCAAACAAGTGTTTCTGATATAAAATGAACTGTAAGACATGTCAGCAGCCTCCTAAGAGCCCCTTGATAGCAGTTATTTAGTTCCCCCCATCTAAAAGCCTGAATGCAGAAGTAACCAAGGAATCTCACTTGCACATGTTTACATTTAAATAATTAAGTGCCACTCTTCTATGCAAGTCAGCCCATGCAGTCAGTCAAACAGTTCCTAGAGTCAGGGCTTAGTGGTGAAATACTTGTGCTTCTCCACTTCATTCAGAAGCCCATATAAGCTGCTGAAAGTAGTAATAACATCATCAAGGACAGGCAGCTGAATTCAGTACCAGCTAAACCTGCCAGACCTCAAGATTATCCCTAGGAAGGAGCACTGCCTTAATCCAACTTCTGACTTCACAGAAAGGCCTGGAGAGCAAGATATTGCCTCCACAGCTGAGCAAGAGTCACATTCCAGCTGCCAGGCACAACAAAAACTGAAGTGCTGCTCTGCAGCATGGCAGCAACCATCCTGCCCCACAGGGAGTGAGCTCTCCTAGCACAACAGATTTTGTAACCCTCAGATGCACAAACTGCCTTTGTGAGGCTGAGCAACAGCTCCATCCCAGGCTGCTGGCAGGAGAGTGCTGGAGACCTTTCCTCCTGGGCAGCATCCATGCCCCTGAAGCCAGAAGTAGCATAAAGCTTTGATTATACATTGTTAGTACTATTACACACAGAGAATCTGTTAGTACTATTGCACACAGAGAATCTTTCTCCAAAAACCTCTACATATGACATCTAGAAAGCGCAGCTCCAAAGAGGGTCTGAAAGTACAGCTAAGAAAATAATCCAGACATGGGTAACTGACCAAAAATCAGATTTGCCCTCAGTTAGCCCAGAATTCACCTTGTCTGACTTTAGGAGGGAGGTCAGAAAGTGCCAAACTGGCACTTGCAGATTTGTACAATAATTAACAGATAGAATGAGGTGATAAAATTCTATTTATAGGAGAGAGAAAACGGGTCCATCATGCTCCTTTGTGACTCTGATTCTTAGTATCCCAGGGACTTGCAAGCTTTAATTTTATGACTCCTTTAACGATTTTTTTCTGAACATCAGTTCAGAGATAAAGAGAAGTTAAAGCTTTGTTTGAAATGCTCTCCAGTGGGGTAACCAAGGGTACTTGCCCTTTTCAGCTCCCAGTGAAGGTTTGTTCTTGTACTTTGTGTCTCCAGTTTCACTCACGTTACCTTCCTGAGTGCATCTAGGCTAACTTTACTACCTCCTGGTTTCTGTATGTGAACCACTCATTACCTAATTATTTCCTTAATATCACTCACTATCCATACATATTCTAGCAGCAACCCAATCTGCATTGTGGATTAATTACTTGAAAACTAGGGGAAAACCAGGCTGATAACACAACCACAGTAAACAGATGACTACATAAAAGAAACAAATCTGGGAAAATTCTTCCAGCAAGTTCAAAGGGAATCAACAAAAAGACAAGAGCTTCTTCAGGAGGTCTGGCAAAAGTCTGGTGTGTTTATGGATAAAGAAAAGGCACATTTCAAACATGCAGTTCCTGTGATTTTGATCACTATTCAATAAAAGCTTGAAGAAGTTTCTAAGCAGAGGGGAAACCAAAATATACAACACTTGATTTTAGTACTTGCTTGAACTTGTAAAGGGTGTTACCTGTTGCTAGTAAATAGTTCCATTTTCTGCCACTTCAAATTCTGCCAGTTTGGAAGTAAACTTCAAACCCTACTTAAAAGAAGAAAGGCCCCTCCTGTTTTCAGGCAGCCTGGATTGCTTTCTCCCACCCTAATGGCAGAAAAATATTTTTTGAATTTTATGTTTGGCCAGTCTCCAAAAAATGCTCAAGAGCAAAACATTTTCATTTTTAAAGAAGTGCATTCTAATTTTTCAAGAAGTCAATCGTCATCTCCTTAGGATATGTTTTTCAGGATGTCTTTACAATGGATTTAGCAAAGACATGAAAATATTGCTTGGAAACATGTTTAGAAACACTTAGAAATTTGGAAATTTTAAGGCAGCTAGTGCTGAATTACCCCAAAATTGAACAGTTACCCCCACAAATGCAGAGCTGGGTTGTCTCCAGCAATACAGTTCAGAGCTGCAGTTGAACTCAGAACTTGTTCCGTAGTATCTGTGCACTGCAGTGTCAAGCTTTTTTTTCTTTGATAAACCCTTTAAATTACAGAGCAATCAAATTAATCATGTGGGAAATACAGATCATCTGTTATCTTACTGCTCTAACTGCTTACCCCAGATACCTGTAGTTTAAAAATTGCAATGAAAGGTTGAGGGCTTCTTAAATTTTTGACTTATTTTAATTAAGTGTTTTCAATATAATACCAGGAAGGTTACTTCGAAATATTATGACAAACTTTTATTGAATCTGTCACAGTTCACTATGTCATCATCTGCATTACAACCTAAACAGCTCAGGAAATTGCTCAATGGATTATTCGTTGCCCTGTGACAGATTTCTTGGAAGGAAAGATATAAAAAAACCTTCTACCTGAACAGACAGTTAACACTTAAAATAAAGCACTGTACTGCCAAACATGACTTCACACAGATCATTCAAGCTTTCTGGCACTTTTACATTTAGTTAGATCACCACAAAACCCCCAAACACTCACAACCTCTCTGGAAACAGAGGGGTTGTACAAGACTCTTTAGAGCTGAGCGCAAGCCACCTGTTATGAGCAATGCATCTGAATTTTTTAAAAGCTTATTGCTACAAATTACATCTTCTGGAGTCTACAAGGTGAAATTACGGAAGTAGTAGCAGAGTCTGTAGTACAAGTTTTGTTCATAAAGACTTCTAGCCACCTCTGCCATCAGAGTGTTAAAGCCACTCCTAATTACTTGAATGCTCAAACTCATGTATGATTCCTATCTCAGATGCAACAGACACATTTACTAGAACAACTACATGAAGGGCATGATAGGTAACCCACAATTTGTTTCCCAGTCTTCAGAGATGACTCTTTCCCAGGAATCTCTCTTGCATATTAGAGAAGACAAAAGAGCACAGTGGCTTCAAAGGTCACCAGGCAGAAAAAAACCTGCTGTCACACCACATTCATATAGAAATTGAAAACATTCCTCTGGAATGCACCGAGCTTGATTCTGCAACCTTTATCCAGACAAAACTTAGAGAGATGAAGCATAGGTAGCACAGGGAAAGATTTTGGGTGTGGCTGGGTAAGGCAGAGCTTCCAGCAAGTCACCTGCATGCATACCAGGCAGGGAGACAGACTGTACATCTTATGCTTTTTTGGTTCTGGTACTTTAGTTAATTTTGTGTGTTTGCAGCCATGATTGCTAATACTTGTTTGCATCTCCAAAGTACTTTGATACAGTCTGCAAGGCTGTGAAACTCAATCTGCAGTTGATGGACTCAACTAATCAAACAGCAAAGTCTATCAGCTGATCAACTGCATGTGATAGCACTCGCGCCACTGAGAGGTGGTTTGTTAATGGCCAGGGCTAATACAGACTCTTGAGAACCATATGTTTAACAAGACCCTAAACAAACAATAAAAACCAACACCGCAGCACTAAACCACTGTTAAACCTACAGGAATCACTGCAAAAGCAATGTTAATTTTCAGAACAGTTACTCTCCCTAGTATCAGAAGGTATTAGTGATCATAGTAAAAGTTATCTCTATTTAAAACACAAGAGCAAGGAATCTACCTCTGGTCAAATGCAAGAAGCCTAGAAACTAGTTTCTAAAGTGAAAATTATTTCCATAACAATTTTGCTGTTGAAATGCTTCAAACAAGTGCAACCACAAGAACAAGCTATTTCTTCCTCTCTTGATGAAGTCTCATCTCATGCTTTCATACTCTGTGTATCAGAAAGTCAATGCTTCCTGGGACCATCTTATCTTATTGTAAGACGAAAGATGATTTACTGTACATCTTCACCAAAACTTTACTTTTCACATTCTGTGGTCAAGGGCAGAAAATTTTATCTGAAGACTCCACATAGAAGTCAGAGTCCTGAAAAACATCTGCAAACACCATAAATTTCTATAAAGACCAGCATACCTAAAATAAAAGTGAATAAAAATATCACTTACACGCCACTTAGCACATTTATAGACTGTGTCCTCAGCCCATATCCAGTGTCTTTCAAATTGGAAATGATACCTAACACGTTGATATTGGAACCCTTTGATCCAAAGTCTTTTTCACTGTACATTATCATATGGGAGCTTGTGAAGTCCTGTTAAAACAAAGAGGAGCACCATAAGGAAAGTGCCACATGACATCTCAGAGCACTCAGGAGATGCCTACTAGGTGTTCTTGGAACTTACACCAACAATCGGTCGCAGGGACTGCACCTCCTCATCGTAGCCCCCCCAGTCCGTCCAATCCCGATACGCTCCTTCTTCCAGCAGGTACTGGTGGCCTTCAAACCCAGGCTTCTCATAAGCAACCCAACTGAACAACAACAAGAGAGTCTGCATGTGAAAATGGACAAGTGCCACTCCATGTTTTCATGGAGCAGATACAGATATGTAATATTTATTCTTTTGCTGTGAATATTTTCAAATTTAACCCTGGTGTATACCTCAACTCAAAAATTACAAAACCAAAATAAACAGGGACTGGATTTATCCACTGCAACTTCCAGCCTATGGAGTTACTACTTCAGCTGAAGGGTAAATGCCCCTTTTCCACACTTACACTCCTCCCAGTACTTTCATGGATCCCACTGATGTAAGTGGAAGTCTTGTCTTGTCTTCTGATTCCTTGTCATCAAGCATAAAGACCTCTGATTCTATTTCCACATGTCTTCCTTCAAAGAAAGGCTTCTCATAAACAATTACCTGGAGTAGAAATGAAGTAAAAGAAAAATTGCAGGAAGGATGATGAATTCTGACAACAGACAGTTTCTTTAGCATGGGCACATAGAGGGAGAATGCAAAATGATGAAACCAACTAGTGGGATATCTCTCTCTCCTCTACAAGAGGCCTTTTCACTAGAGATGCAACATGAGGGCTTGAGCATTGATTACCCATCCGCATGATCTGGACTGCTGTTAATACTGTCATTTATGCATATGATGGATGCAGAAACGTAACAGATGTTGTATTTCACAGTGTGGTCACATACAAAAGGACTACAGTAGTTGGTATCCAATCAAAGCATACTTATCTACCCACGTGTAGTTCATGTGCTGTAAAACAGCTTTGGACAATCAACACATACTGACTTTTACCTTTGGTTCCCCACTGAATTCAACTTTGCGACCACCCTGTTAAAAGGAAAAAAAAAAGAAGAAAAAATTAAGCTGGTCATGACTTAAACTTGTAGATGTCTCTACGAGTCATCAATTCTTTGCAAAAAGTCAGGACTAAGGTGAAATATTCCTTAAAGAGTGCAAGTGAAATAAATGGCAGATTAATGGCAGAGATGGATGCAATCAGATGTTGTAAGTTCAAGAATTTTACAGACTAAAAATCTTAGTTTTTTAAAAAGAATTAGGTTTTTTTAAGTCTTGAAAAATCTAACCACCTTAATACATTATTCCTAACACATTAACATAGGTCATTTAACTTCTAAGTAATAGCAGTAGTTTACCATTTTCAAGGGTCTCATGGACCTAATGTAGGCTTCCTTCTTCTCCCAGAATAATAAATTAGGATATTCACCAGGCTCCAACATTAAAGGGACTCCCTGGAAACCAGGTTCTTCATAAAGAAGCCATCTAAAAGTAGAGGGGTAGAGGGACAAAAGTAAGACATAAAATCCCCAGAACATTTCTGAACAATAAAGAAGACAATATGCTTACTTTGGGAACAAGATGCTTGTTCCTTTTAAAGGGAGATACCGAGCTAATATAAACTGGCCCAAGTTGGTATAGTTTCATTGCAGACACATGACTCCAAGAAACAAGCAAGGTGCTTTAGCTTTATTACTGTCAGTAGCTAAATGTGTGCCTTGTATTCACAACACTCAGTAAGCCCTTGGCTTGTGGCTGGTCACACAGGGTACTTCCAAGGGCTCAGTACTGGGGTTAATTCTGTTTAATACCTTAATATTAATGATTTCGATGAGGAGGTTTGAGTGCTCTCTCTGTTTTCCAGATGACAAGAAGTTGGGCGGGAGAAGTTGGATGATCTGCTGAAGGTAAGAAATCTTTACAGGGGGATCTGGATCAATGGGCCAAGACCAATGGGATGAGGTTCAACATGGGAAAGTGCCAGGTCACAACATTCCCAAGCAGTGCTTCAGGACTGGGGAAGAGTGGCTGAAAAGCTGCTTGGCAGAAAAATACCTAGGGGTGCTGGTCAACAGCAGTTATACTGAAGCCAGTGTGTGCCCAGGTGGCCAAGAAAGCCAATGGCATCCTGGCCTGTGTCAGCAACAGTGTGGCCAGCAGGACCAAGGCAGTGACTGTCTCCCTGCACTCAGCACTGGTGATGCCACACCTCAAATCCTGTGTTTCAGGATCAGTATTTGGCCCCTCACTACATGAAGGACATTGAGGGACTGTATCATGTCTAGAAGGGGACAATGGAGCTCATGAAAGGTCTGGAGCACAAGTCTAATAGAATGGCTGAGGGAGCTGGAGGAGCTCAGTCTGGAAAGAATCAGACTCTGAGAAAACCTCATTGCTCCTTACAACTGCCTTGAAAGGAGGTAGTAGGCAGGTAGTGACTGGACAAGAGGAAGTGGCCTCAAGCTGCACCTGTGGAGGTTTAGACTGAAGACTAGGAAAAAATAATTCATTGAAAGAGTTGTCAATCACTGTAACAGGCTGCTCAGGGGAGTGGTGGAGTCACAATCCCTGTAGGTATTTAAAAGATGTGCAGTAGTGGTGCTTAGGGACATGGCTTAGTGGTGGACTTGGCAGTTTGGGTTAATGGTGGTACTGGATGGTCTTATAAGGCCTTTTCCATCCTAAAGGATTCTATGACTAACTTCACTGCAAGAACTGACACACATGGAAGAACAAGGAGAGAGTACAGTCAGAAGATAAAGGTGTGTTGACTCACTTTTCTTGGCAGCTTTTAACAAACAGCAATTAAGCATGAACACTGGGAAACTTTAAGATGATACAACCACACCCACATGGCAAGGTGACTCAGAATCAGAGCCTCCCTCACCTGCCAACACAGTGAACTATGTCATGCCAGTAAACTAAAGGCAAAAAACCCCCTAACCCTGCAACATGCAAAAAAGCAGTAGTCATCTGCAGAATTTCTCATGGAAGCGACTTCTTTCTACACCAGACTAATACAGTTGAAAAATAGTATATTTCGCTTCCTAGAAAATACTATGCTGCTTTCCTTCAGGGATACAAATGCAAGAGGGAGATATTAATACAGCAAGAGTTCATGTGGATTTAGTAAAACAATGCTGTTACACTAATGTAAAATAAAGACAACTCATGTGCACAGGCTCAGCCTTCTTCCAAAAAAACCTGTAATTTTACTGGTCACAGATAGCTTTTAAGTGAGACAGAAATAAAGTGAAGACATAGATGAAGTGAATTAACAATCAACCTGCAAATAACATATCTGATTTCCTTACTCTTGCGAGACATGTAATTTGGATTGAGGTTGCAGTTCACCAGAAATAACTTCCTGTCAAAGAACCAACTGACTTGGACATCTTCAAATTTGCCTACATACCAAAATGCCTCATTTTTTTTCCACAAATCAAGGTATAAATATTTACTCAGATAAAATACCCTTTGCCTAACAACAAAAATGTCTATATATCATGTGGTAGATTTGAAACATCTTTGCTTTACATATTTCTATAAAAACTGATATGTTACATCTGCCTTCAGCTAGGCAGTTTTTGATAGTTAGACTATTTGCAGCAAGGCAAGTGCTATCAGTGTCCAAACATAAGAGCTAACAACCAACATCTGTACACCCTGTAAGAAGTTCTGCAGGATGACTGGAAGTGGATCCAGTCTCACTTTTTCTGAAAGAAACTTCTCTCTCTCTTCTGCATACTTTTCCCAGTACTACTTTGAAGCATGTCTTCCATAACAATTTACTAGTTTGTTTATTAAGCCATGAAAACTAATACTGGTATGGCACCTGGATTGCTCCTTAGAGGTCTCCTTTCTCATAAAAGCTTGCCTGGTTCACAATATTACCCTCCTAACTCAGATGGCCAGATATTTTCAGGCGACATAACATCTTTGTATTACACATCACCATAAAAACCCAGATCAAAATGCACTGAGAAATACAACAATGTCACATACGGACTCTCTAAAGCACTAAGTCTTAGTTTATAACAGAAGGACTTCAAAAATTTTCTTCTTTGGATGATTTCAAGTTTAGAAGAAAGCAAGTGGGAAATGTGGTCTTATTATAACAATCCATTCCCCACCTTCATTTACGCTAAGTTTGCCTGAATGAGAAAAAGCAGGAGAGGCAAACTCATTCCTTGGCTACAAGTACACAAGGGTTATTCAGTATTTACTACACGCAAGCAGAAGAAAATCTAGCTCTAACAAAACATTCTAGGTCAGATCCCCAAGAGTGAAGCATTAGAGTGATGTACTAACACTACTGTCAACAAATATACTGCCAAAATATAGGACTAGAATAAATATAGCCTGCTCGCAAGTCTGACAGGTGTAACCAATGGTTTAAACCAAATTCCTGTCATTGCACTACACATTCATACAGAGCTGCATACTTACATGCCCCAATGCACTTTAATAGAACAAGTCTTCTGAGTGGTTCCAAACACTCCTGTTTCTTCAGTGTCATCAAAAAAGGAAGTCACGATTCCTAACCCTTCAGGCTCTGTATACAAATCAATTCGGCAAACCCTGTAATCCTGAAAAATGAAGATCGCCATAATCACTTGATCTGTGCTGGGAGTTCTATAATTACTGTGCATAACTAAATCAGTTTTGAAACACCTGTTTATTTTAAATTGTTTCCCCCCTTGTCAATTACTACTGCTATTAGATGCCTATAATAAAAGTATAGCTAAGCCAGTTTGCCTGTCTCTGTTTGAACCAAGACAGTCAGTCAATCTCTAATCAGCATTGACATTGTTTACTTTCTGCCATCTAGGCAGGAATGCATCTTCTTTCATCAGTTAACATCTCCTCTACCAAATTAAATCCTAAGATAATACCAAACAAGCCATCCTTGAAGAGATCTGCAACTTAAACAAGAATTGTAGTTACAAGCAATATATATTCCTCCTTTTTACTTTCCTACTCAAATAACTTTATAGCTTGTGCTTGTTTTGGCAACCTGCAATTGTAACTACTTAATGGTAGGTTAAAAGTGCACAGGAAAGATGTTCTATCATGTGTGAAACTCACTGGTAAGTTTGCCCATAACAGGCAAAGCAAAGTTTGGTGTTTCACATTGAAGTCTGTATTGAGTGCAAATTTGGTTTGTATTGGAAAAAAAAGAAAAAGCCATATTTTGAAAATACCAAATTATTGATGATTTTCTGGGATGCTTTTCCTGACACTGACCAGACTACAAAGCATATGCTGTATGTAGCATTTTGGTGGCTATTCTAATAAAGCCCACCACGTTCTGTTTCTACCCTGTCCTTCCTCTTGATGTTATCACAACCCCCACTGTGCAGAAGCCCCCACAAGCTTTTTGTGATTAAACATGAAATTCAACATAGAGTATTGTTTCATGCACTTGTAGCTCATGTTACACTTGTGTCCTAATAGACCAATCACACTCTCCACCATTATGAAACATCACTATACATTAAGATCTATAAAAAAAAATTTTGACTTGCATTACTTGCCTTAACAACAAGTCTTATTGAACCGATCACTGCAGGCTTTTGAGACTTGCAGTCACTTTGCTCTTCAGAAGCACCTGCACCCCAAATATCTGTGAGTTCCAACTCTCCTTCTTCCAATGGAATAGAGGGGCCTTCAAAATTTGGTTTTTCATAGAGTATCCAGCTTAAAATAAAATTTTAAAAATCTAATTTTTCATGGTGCTTAATCAAGTGTGATATGCAAAAATCATGATCCCACTTAACAAATCGTTTCATACACAGTACCGTTTCCAAACCCTTGTCATTTCCCCAATACAGCTCATTCACCCAACACTGCTAATTCAAGCCATTTTCAGTCTCTGTAATACCTTTAAAAACAATGATAAAAACAAAAATGGCTACTGCTGAAGTGTACTTGCACAAAAAACTCCTCCATCTTTTAAAACTGATAATTTGGGGCAGCAAAGACTACTGTCTCTGAATACCAGACTTCGTATGAGATACTAATCAGAACCAGTTTGTACATCAGAGAATACAATGACAATGCAGACTGCTGCATCATGTATAAAAGGACAAGTTGCTTGGATCCTGTGAACAACAGTCTAGAGTTCCACAGCAGCTGGTGTAGATGTGCCAGAGGATGATAAGACTGCTCAGAAGACAAGGACAACTTCATTTTTAATGGCAGAACAGAAAATATAACTAAATAAGAACTTTATCCATCTGCAAATACAAACCCTTCACTCAGGCTCTCAATGGAACGAGGAAAAAACCCCAAACCCAGTCTCTCTAGACCACGCTAGAAAAGATGACCTGGTGTACAGAGATCAAAAGGTTTTTGTTCCAGCTTTCTGAAGCTAAACAGCAATCAGTTTGCTTCCCAGTACCTCCTACTGCGGCTAGCCCTTGTGTCTGCACCTCACTATCAGATAATTACTTTTGAGAACCTGCTATTTGACTGCATTATAGCCCGGCCACAGCATAACTTGCTGTGCTAGCCACACTACTAATGGCCCCTCTGTTGATGCTATGAAGAAAGAAGGAGATGAACTTGCTTTGAATTACTCTTGGGCAATACAGCTTTTGGAGCAAAATCCCTCCTTTTGTCAGAGAAACAGTCAATTATCTCTACAGCACCATCCTAATCCTTTGGTCATGAAATAATTATGTAAGACCTAGCTTTAAACTTATTTGCTAGCCTTTTAGCCCAATCCAAATTCTATGCAAGAATCCCTAATGACCAGAGGAGCTGAAGGGCAAACTAGCTGAACAGAATCTGTCATTTCATCCCACACCTATGCCTGGTGACATCTCGCACCCTAAGAGATGGTAACACTCACTCAATTAGTCAGCAAAATAGGTTTTCCAGCTCAGAACTTCCTGTTGCAGAGGTAAAATGCCCTATTTCTTGCTCACAGCTCTACATTGTTACAAGCCAGACTTACTGTGAATCACATGCAACTTCTGCTTCAAAACATTCTTGGATAGAGTAAAAATCTTTGCATAAAGAGTAAAAATTGATCTCTTACCATCCTCTGATGACTTTAACTAAAATTGTTGGTGACAGAACCCAAGAACTGCAATCTGGAACATCATGGAAAACTTCAATGCCAGCTTTTTGACAGTCTGAGTCACAGTATATCACCAGCTGTGTAAAAAAAAAAACCCAACAAAACAGAAAAACACACCAGTAACATATAGTTCTATCTTTCTAAGCTTTAAATATAGAAAGGAACACTAAAACTATTAAAATTGATCTTACCTTGCCAGGTCTGGGATTGATTTTACTTTGTCCATTTCTTGGAAGTGTCTAATAGACAGTGAGAAGAGAAAAAAAATCACAAAAAACCCCCACAAAATCAAAAACATTTTCAGTAAAGATACTCAGCTATAAAAAAAGGGCTAGTAAAACAAAATAAAAAAATACTCGGAATAGCAAAAGTTGGTAACCTTTTAACTCTACCTACTTACCACTTCAATCTCTACTTCCCCTTGCGGATCAGCACCTTGTCACAAATATATAAATTTATACATTTTTTAAAAACTCTGAATTATCATCTCACTGAAGCTGACTATCCTCAGATCTGAAATGCTTTAAAATCATCCTGATCATCTTCCTATATAGCCCAGGATTTCAATACCAAGAGACTACTTTAAAAACTGTCACTGATGAAGTACATGCTGTACAATGATAATGCTGAGTTTAAATGTCTAAAAATGTCAAGCCATAAAGCATGGTGTATTTTTAAGAAATATATGAAAATATGGAGGATGCATAATGGCACATACATGTATGAGCTAACCAGCTTAATAAATTTTCTAACAGGTTTCCTCAAAGAGCTGAGACTGCACACTAAGGGATAAAATAAAAATATTCAGAACAACTAAAACACACGGAGGTATACAAAATCTAAAACAATGTTGAAGTCAGCAGTAAATTGTATGATATAAAATATATGGGAAAGTTGTGGTTGCATCACGTCACCTTCAAGCAAATAAAGCAAGCATTGAAATTATGTGTTTGGTTTCCCAGGAAGAACAGGAGTGTTCATTCTGGGACAGGGTCCTGCTGTTCTAGGAATGATTCACACAAACAAAAAGACAAAAACAGATCCTGCCCCTAAATAGGTAACCAGCAACACGTGCAAGGAATTAAAGAGAATACAGTAGTTAATATGAAGAGCAGGCAGTGGTCGCAAGACAGTTCTTAACCACCACCAGGTTTTTGTAGGCATCATCAAGACATGTTGAAGCACGACTGGTTTTTAGCCTGCGCTTCAATTCCAGTTAAAACTTGTTCTGTGTTTTGAGGAATGACAAAGTCATTGTTTTGGGCTGCCCTTACTCTTTCCTTCACATTACCCACTAGCCATTGCATCATCATTTTCTTAGTCAGTGGAAGATGCACAGCAGGTACACCTCACAGAAACATTTTTGATTCCCAACTTGAGCAAAACATTTCAGTCAGCAACAGTGCCACAGAAATCCAGAAACCCTTTGAAGCCTAATGGGTTAGGTATGAAGCCTAAAGTCTTAGGTATGTACACACTCCACTGCTGTATCAGGCCTCCACACTCTACTGCAAAATCGAAACCCACTCAAGAAAAATAGTTTAAGTAGCAAAAAACAAACTAAGACAGTACTAGACATTTAGCTTTAAATTCAAGTTTTTAAATCCAAGCAGGACCAACAGAGTAAGAAAGCCTCTTTAACTGGTAATATAAATCTACACTACTATAAATAACCCCCTCTAATTTTCAGCTCCACTCTAATTAAGAAAACTTCCCCATAAGAGAAGAATCAAAATTCTAGAACTGCAAGCTACCATGGATGGTTGTCTCCAGCAAGGTGACAAAGAAAGGAGATCCTTTTAGTAGAAATGCTATAGCAGATAACCATTAGCTCTGGAAAGTATTTCTCAAACTTCTTACATGCAGCTTCAACTCCACAAGTCCCATTCATGTGGCTATTCAACTTTAGAAAACATATCTCTTCCCATGGTTTTTAGATCTCCTGATTATAGTTTTCCTCTCAGGTCACAATAAGGGCTTACATTAACAGAAACAGCAAATACTACAGGACATTGAGTCATTATTTTAAAAACAGAAATTACAAATATATTCCATATTAAAGTTGCTTTGAGGGGAAAACACAGGTCTGTCTTCAGCCACGAAGAACAGATGCTTGTAATCAGACCAAGGGACAGCCCTGCACTGTAGCAGCACTTTCAATAATCACTACTATCCAGTTATTACAGAATTCTTAAAGAATATATATATTTTTCTGCCAATACATGGGAATACAACAGAGGGCTCAAACAAAAAATTTGCTCTGTTACTTATTAAACTGTACAATGGCTAAATGTCTTGTTGGAAGAGAAGAAAGACTACTTCAACAGAAGCTTTCTGAAGTTCACAGAAAGCATTCTACTAATTTTCAATAAAAAATTAAAGTCAGCATAAGATTTGTTTCAATATAATACAAAATCAAGTACAAAGACATTCAAAAAATGCTTTCCATTCATATTTGCAAAAAGTCTCATTTTCCTTTTCAGATAAAACTGGCACCATACCTAAGTTCACCTCAATGTACTTGTAATCTATATATATATATCCCAAAGAGAGGAAACAAAACAATATATGCACATTGTCTATCAAAAACATAAAAGCTGGATAACTTTGCAGGCAGCTTTTTAAAAACACAATACTTACATCCACATCTAATAAACCAGGGGGCACATTCGATTCATATCTGCTTGTTCCTAACCAGCTCGAAAAACTTTTCTCAGGATTGCCATAGTTGGGCATTTGTAAACTTAGTTCTTTTTTGGCACTATCTGCTTGCAGGTACTTCTCCACAAAACTTGGAAACTTCACATCTGAAAGAGACTGAATTGCAAAATCAAAATTAACAGTCATTCAGCAGGTCGACAAACATTGTTTCATTTCCTGAATGATCTTTATTACCTCAGATTTTTGAGGCATGATGAATGGCCCAGAAACATCCTGCTGTAAAGGAGGCATCCCCGAGGAGTCAGTTGCAAAAGCTGTTGTGTTATTTACTGAAGTGACAGAAGGGCTAAAAAACTTTTCTTTAGAAGACAGCAAGCTTGAGAAGAGGGAACTTTTTTCAAGCCGTGATCTCTTAATTTCACCATCTGTACAGTCAATGTTCTCTTTTCCATTTATTTCCTGAGTAAAGGCAGGTTCCTCTCTACATGACTGCAGAGCTTTGAATATGATACTTTGCTCGGTTGATGCACGCTTGGGCCTGACTCTAGCTATTGTTTCCAGGCTTTGCATTTTAATTTGTTGTGCTGGTAACAGATCCTGTGTTTTTTCCCTCCTCAGTCCCAAACCAAAAGTAAACACACTAGGATCAAATACTTTCTCTAAGTTGTCTTCATGAATGGGAGGCATTGCAAAGTGGGGTGCTGGAGACTTGGGAAGCTTTGACCTCTTCTTCTTCTGGGGTAAACAAACTGAGCTGTCTAAGTTTTTTATTGTTTCAGCAAACTTCTTCATGTCAGATGGGGAATCAAAAATGCTGTCATCTTCAGCAGATCCATTACACGTTTTCCCTGGGTTCTCTTGCGTATTGGTGTTGTGCTCTGATTCCAATGCACTGTCTTGATTGCTGTCATCATACTGCAGTGGTGCAAAGTTCAAATCTCCTGGCTTTACCTTTTTATCTCCATTTTCCATCTTCTTCAATTCTGATCTGGAAACCTGAGATGGTAGAGGATATTTATCATCATTGCACTGTGATAAAGCCTCTGTGTTTGGCAGCACTTTTTCTTCGTTGCTATGGGATTCTGACCTTGTGTAATTTCTTTGGTAGAAAGGATCTTGAGCATTTTCAGTTTTTACAGGTGAGTGCAAAGGCAGTTTAAAAGGTGAACTTTCTTTCTTTGCTGTGGTTAATTCTGGTTCTGGTTGCTTCAGAGAGACACTACCAGCATCACTTTTGCTGCTTTGGTTAAAAAGGGATATGGCAGCTTTTACTTTAAGTTCTGTTGTCTTCCCAATATCCTCGCATGAGGTAAAGATTTCTCCATTTTTGCCTTTTAATTCTGCAGTGCTTTCTTTCTCCAGTGTGCCATTCTCAAATAACTTCTGGCGACTGCTTTGCTTATTTAATGTTTTGTCAGGCTGTTCATTTTCTTTAGGTTGTTTTCCAAATTTCAGCTTTGCTCTGCCAACGAATGTGCTTGGTACAGCATTATTTTTTGAAGCAGGGATGTCAGTAGGTCTCTGGCTCTGGTTAGCACATTTGTTTTCAAACAAGGAAATTTTGTTGGCAATGTTGCTGTTAGTTTTATTAACTGGTTTTTCAAGAGTGTCCTGCTCACTTTCTAAATTGTCTTGATTCATAGGCGTTTTAAAATTCAGCTCTATGTTCTTTGGTTTGGCTGGACTACAGGAAGCAAAGTGACACAGAGTGACATCTTTAATTAATCTTGAACAGGCTTGTAACAATTTTCAAAACAATAAAAAGTAGAATTATAAACCACAGACTTAATTCAAATTTTGATATCTCAAAAGAAATCAACTAAAAGGGGAGTAACTATATGGATTTAAAAAATTAGACACTAAATAAAGAGTATATATTTCAAACATTTACTTAGTTCTTTAAGGTTAGTAAAACAAACAGCAACTTACAGCATCTGCAATTGAGGCTACTCAACTACTTATGACTGACAGACATTACCATTTAGTAGTGAATAGGAAGAATAAATTATAAACATGCAATTCCCTACAGAGTTTAGAAAACAAATCCCAATTCATTAAGGTGATAATGAGTTGGTTAACATTTGCATGTTCTCTCCAATGAGTTTTGAAGACATCTGCCCAGATTCTTTGCAGCTTTTACACCTACACTGCAGAAGCAACCTCAATTTGAGTGAAAACTCTTCCACTCTCATGAGTGCTTGCAGAAAATTTTAGCTGTCCCCAAGCATTGCATCACCACCTCAGCTAAGTGAACACCACATGTGAGGACTCTTCCACTTCCTTCAGGTAAACTTAGCTAACAATTTAAATGGTGTAAACTAAGCCTAATAATTTTACAAGAATTGCATTTGGAAACACAAATCTTTTGTAGCAGAGTGGATAGAGAGGCATGTACAAGTACATGCACACAATACTCCTGTGCTATGGCAGAAGGCACAGCTCAGTGTTTCAAGCTCTTTTCTTGTTTCAAACTATTTTCTTTGAATACCTACAACCAGGAAAAATTATCTGTCCATGTAACTTGCTACTGCATACTTGACAGTATGAACAGCTGTGAAGATAAAAAGCAGATGGCTTCAAAACTAATCAGTCAGATCTAAGGAGTGAGTGTCAGGGAGCCCACCATCACCTCCAAGACAGTCCTGTTCTCCAAAGAGGAATCTGGGGACACAGCAGTAGGAGGACGGGTAGAAACTGCCCTACGTGAAAACTGACAAAGGTGGGAGATGAAAAGAAAATAGCTTGCAGCAATCTCCAGGGTCCCAAATGCTCTACCAGTCAATGGATGATTCTCATATTTAAGTGTTTTCTTCTTTTTTGCCTACATAAACTGTTTACTAAGCTCTCAGGCAGCTCTTTAGCCCAAGAAAGTGGTGTGAGATACAGGAACAACCCAAAACACGAGATCAATTGCCCTCTTCCTCAAGTAATCCATCTCAAGTAAGAAATTAAACCCTTCCAATGCAAAACTCTCCATTGTACAAGCTTTATTTCTTAGGAATATTGTGAGGAACAAACTTACTGAAATAATAGGAGGATTCAAAAATAGTTACCTATGAGTCTATACAGAGAGCAACTGTTAGAAATCATAGAATCATAGACTATTAAGAGGCTGCAATGGATCTTAAAAGATTATCTAGCCTCTACTCCCCTGCCATGGGCAGGGACACCTCCTACTAGACCAGGTTGCATAAAACCTTTTCCAACCTGGCTTTGAGTGCTGCCAGGGTTGGGGCATTCTCAACCTCCTCAGGCAACCTTCTGTAGTGTCTCAACACCCTCACAGTAAAAACTTTCTTCCTAATATCCAGCATAAATTTCCTGTCTCTCAGTTTGTACCCAGTACTCCTTGTCCTATCACTACAGCTCCTGGCAAAGAGGCCCTATTCAGTTTCCCTGTAGACCCCTCATCATGTCATTTCAGAGAAGACTTCCCAACAGTGCTCCCTCTAACTACCAGTCTACTCAAGCTAATTCACAACTTTATGAAGAATTATGAAAAATGCATGATCAACAAAAGAAGAAATAGCAAACTCAATATCCACTGGCCATACTTCAGATAGGTACTAATGAAACACATTTGGAAAACTTAAGGAAAAACAGGAAAAAAAAATGTTCCTGAAAGAGGGAAGGTATGAAGGGAACTATCGTACAGCAAAAAATTAAATATATTGAGGCATTAATTTTCATTTAAACTACAACTGGTTTTTCCTAAACTTTTGAAAGTTAAATTATTCTATGGCTCTTCTCTTTGCAAAATGACTATGAGTTGGAGGGGACCTCTGAAGATCAGCTAACCTAACTTCCTACTAAAAACAGGGACAGCTTCAAAGTTAGATCATGTTCCTGAAAGCTTTGCCTGATCAAGTTTTGAATAACTTCAAGGATCAAGATCTCACAACCTTCCTAGCGAAGCACTGCAGCAGGGAGGCCACTGTCACTGTTAATTATTTTTGCCTTATATCTCATTAAAACTTCACTGTTACAACTTGCAGCTGTGGCTGTTGTCCCTTCACAGCTCAGGGACAAATCTGGCTCTGCCTTCTCTATAGGTAGTGAGAGATGACTGAGGTCTATCTGTATCCTTCTCTTCTCTCAGTTGAAGAAACCAAGCTGCTTCAGCTTCTCATCCATAATTTGCTCCAGAGCTGTCACTTTCTTTAATGGTTCACTGCTGGACTCATTCCAATCTGGGAACATCTCTCTTATACCAGAAGAGAGTTGGGAGGTGAGGAAGAACTACAACTCAACAGAGTGACCCAGATGTAGACCCATGAGCACCAAGTATCTTGTCCTTTGACCTGCTGGCTATGCTCCTGCCTATGGAGCACAGCACAGGCTTAGCCTTCACCTGGTACAATGATGCACTACTGACACGGGCTGAATTTCCTCCTCACCAGGATCTTTCATATCATTTTCTGATCAGAAGAAAAATGTACTTATCCTTTTCTTTTACCTGTATTTTCAAGAGGTAACACTAATGGCCCAATTATTTTAACAAATTCATTCCCATACTACCCTTTTGTCAACCTGTCACTTGCACTACTACATTTCAACAAAACATGTATCTTCCCTATAAAATCTGTGTCTCTCTGTATGCCCTTACACAAGCAAGTTTAATGGCTAACAGTGATACTTATCAGCCACACCTAAAACCTCTTTTAAATGAAGAGCTCACCCTCAAAGGTATAGTTTCAAGCTTTGCAAATTTATGCAGAAACAACCACTTCAACACTTTGTATTTTGTATTCTGCAGTACTTCTGCACAGCAGCAGCAGCCAAACAGCTGAGACCAAAGAGCATGAGAAAGCTCAGCCCTGCAGCTCCACTCACTACAGCTGGCCTCCTGTAATCTTTTCATTACACCTTTTTCCACACTACAAAATACTGGTTTTAAATACAGCCAAGAGACGCACTTTATTGCAAGAACTGAGTCTCCAAGCTTGTTTGAGTATCCTTTAAGCCTCCCATCTTGTATGGGGAAAAAAACTACAGCACAAATGCGTTCTTACAATCAGTCCAGTGTGGCTCATTCTTACTGATCTGCAACGCCAGGAACAAGCAGGCACAAGAGAAATACCAATGTCCTTCTCTGTGGTTACACCTTGCAGCTAAACTGTGGAAGCAAGCAGTTAAACCTCTCCCAACAGTCAAAAAGGGAAGGTGAGTCACACATCAAGCTTGCAAGTAGTGCCAAAAAAACACTGATGTCAAAATATCAGATTGAGGTGAGCAAAGAAAAATGGCATGTGAAAAGAGAAGAATAATTCAACAAGTGGGCTTAAATGTAAAGGCAACTACAAAACCATGTCTGAACATAAAGTATGACAACTGAAGCCAAGTTTTCCGCTAAGCACATCAAAGTGACTGCTGCCTGAGGTTTTATTTGCCAATTAAGATTTACCATCAACCTCATTTTAGTCTCAAATCTGACAGGTTTCCCTTTCAAAAGCTAGAAGCAAAGTATCCTGTGACTTTCAAGTTCTCCGGTACACAGACAGAAATGGAGAAAAGAGAGAAAATGCTATCTTTATTTACCGGAAACCTGCATTTCTGGAGGTGACTGGAGAAACTGACCTGTTTTGAAATTGTTTCCAAAGAAACCTGATTCCCAGAATTGGCACAATGCTATTAGTAAGAGATATCATGTATTTTTAAGGGAGAACTACTTGTATTATATAAAATCCATTTTAAAAGGAGCCAAGGAATCTCTAAGTAAATGGGTATTTTTAAACCAGAAAGGAATTAATGTGATCTAAAAATAGCTTTTTGACCTTTGAAAATGAAAAATTTATCTGTTCACAGCGATAACTACAGAATAAAAAGACACTGTCTTCTAGTAATGGCACCATCTTCCCCTTTCCCATTTTACAGCACCTTAATCCCCATCCAGGTTCATAGTTCATACATTCTAATGAATGACTAAATTATACCAGACCACCCGAGCATGTAACTCTGGCTAAAGAAATGGTGTGGTGCTGTGCTATGACAGCTATCAGATGCATCAGAAACCTTGCAGGCAACACGGCAGTCCCCACCCAGGGATAAAGTTCCTACAGCAGCAGATAAGGCCAAGACACAGCGTCACACACCCCACAAAATGGGATGAAACAGAATAGGTTATTTATTCGTTAAAATCTGGTCTTTCAGACAGGACCATCGCCTGTTACTTTAGGACTACAGTAAAAGATAATTCACCGTACGGCAAGCCCAGGAGATACACAGAGGGAATGAAATCCAGCTATGCAGGGGTTTATAACTTCATCATCACTAATGACAGTGACACAGAGAAAAAAACAATATGAAAGCTACCTTTCCACTGAAGCTGTGACGATACAAACTCAAGAGTTTAAGATTTGTGATCTATACTGCCAGATGGCAAGGCGTCACCCAGTACAAAAATGCCACAGCCTAACTTTCAGTACTAGGCTTTTTAAACTTAAGTTACAAATTAAGGACTCAGATGTAGAATATTAAAAATTGTGCAAAGGAAACTGCTCCTGTGCTTCTCAGATGTAGGAAGTATAACTGCAAACAGACGTGTCTCTTAAACCATCATGTTGAACCTCCACCTCCCTCTAGCACAAGGACAATTATCAACGCTCAATGTACCTCGGGTGGGCCTACAGGATTCAGTGTGCCCCCACATCTACAACTGAACATGTCAGAACAAGGAGTGCAACTGCACACAGCACACAGCCATGGCAACCAAACAACAGAGATGAATAATGCAAACAAATCATTGCCTGTGGATGAGAATCCAACAGTATCCAAGTAATCAATCACTGGTCTCATACTAGTGATAACAGTGAACTTTATAATTACAGCTGCTTTTTTATAATCCTAAGGAAAGCTCTGACCACCTGTTTGACAGAGACAGTTTCTTCAAGTGTAAAATCAAAAACTGAAAACTAATATATGCTTCATTCTGCAAATACCTGATGTTATTCACATGCATCAAAATTTAAGTGATTCACCCTGCACATACTTAAGAAAGCAACCATACGTATTCAAAACTTTGGAGTGTGACCTATCATATCATTTGAACAATCAAGTTCTATATTGCATACCACACTTCTTCATAAAATAATAGCAGAACTTAGGCTGCTTCATAGAAAACCTGAATACATTTCTTATTCAAAAGATTTTCACATACAAAGTCTTCAACCACATTCTGATTTGGTTACAGAGAGAAAAATAAATTAAGGTCAATGATAGATGAATTAATCTGATCCACAACGATGATGACTGAGCAGTTTTTATATATGCTAAATTATTCCATATAGTGGATGTGACAAAGACATTCCCTATCAATTTAAAACATGAAAAAATTAATTATTTTTCTAATACGTGTAGACTACAGTGCTCATTAAGTGGTAGCTTTAGTTATGGTAACTTATTTTTTTTAAGGGCAGTTTGTAACTGAAAACAATTTCGACAGATAACAGATACACAGCTAGTGTTTCCATAGAATTCTAAGCACAGATACAAGCAAAATTACAGCTACAAGGACAAGGTAAACTAGTTTGTTACTTACAGGCTAATCTTTGTCATGACTGTTCGGGAAGAATCCAAACTCTTCAGCTTTGAGGTGTCTAAATCAGAATTTGTCTGTCTCTCAGCTGACAGACACAGGTCTCCATTTTTAATCCCATCAGTATGCAAGAAAGCTCTTCCATCTGGACCATTACCATTCTTTATTGCCTTGCTATCATTTCTGCCTTCAGCAAACACCAAGTCTTCTGTCTTAGCAGCCAAAGAACCTTTGGGAGACTCCAAACTGTCTTCCCCAAAAGCCACAGGTATAGCTCCCTTTTCCACTGAAGTTCTTTTTGTCACTGGGTTAGTCTCTGGCGATGCTAAAGGTTGCCTTTTTGAAGAGTAATCTTTCACCTGACCCTTCAAACCAGTAGGGGAAATAGGTACAGTATCCGACTGATTCTTTTTATATGATCTTCTCCTTGCAGAGCCTGTGTTTGAGATCTGCTGCTTGCCCTTGTCAGCTTCAGCTTTAGATGCCCCTTTGTGAGCAGATCCAACTTTTAGGTCCTGATTACTACCTGAGAAAGAGGAATTTCTTTCAGGAGTCTGTTGAAGAGACCTCACTTTTCGCTCAGGGTTTATTATCTTGTCTGAAAACACCTCAGAATGGGCATCATCCTCAAAACCGGATTCCTCCCTTGCAGTATTCTCAGTCTGGTTTCTCTCTCCATTTGGAATGTCACTAGACGACTGAGACTTTCTCCGTTTTCCAGATCTTTTACTAGCAGATTTTTTATCCATTGTGTCCGAATCACTGCAATTTTCTTCCGATTTAAGAGTCACGGGTTCATTAAGGAGTTCCTCTGTTTTTCTTAGATAGATATCAACAGTTAACACTCTAGCAGAATATGCGTGCTCACTCGCTGCAGATTCCAACTCGTATGGCAAATCCTTTGGTTTTGCATGCCCGGGCTCCTCAGACACCCACGTGTTCACAAGCTGCTTGTGACTTAAGATACTCTTTTCTAAGTCTTCACTAGACAAATTTCTCAAGCTCTGTATGAAATCTGGAGTTGTGGAATTATTTATATCTGTGACGGTTTCTTTCTCCAGCCCCAGTGTTTCCACATTCAGGCTGCTCTCACAGAAAGAGTTTTTAATGGTTTCACTGCTGCCGCTCCAGTCTGCTGACCACTCGCTGTCAGAAGAGACTCCCCTACTGCTCCATTCCGAAATCGTATCGTGATACAGCGGTCTTACTTCCTCACTGAAATTATATTCCTGTGCCTCAGGAAGGCCACTTACGTTTCTCACTTGTTTCTCAACTTGAGGAGCTTCGTGTCCTTCTTTGAAGTGCCTACAGTACACTGCCTGGGCCCCGTGAGGAGAACCTGACCTCTCACCCTTATGACGTGAAGTGTGTTCTAGTGAACTTTTGACATTTTTCCTCTTCCCTGTACCAAACAAATTTCCAAGTCTTTCCAAAACGGGTTTCTTTTTATTTTCTTCTCTGGAAGAATCTGGAAGGTGTGAGGTGGACTACAAAAAACAAACAAACAAACAAACATTTGTTTAATGTCAAAATTGTTTCTATAATACATTTTTCTGTTCTACAACTACTCCTAAATTAAAAGGACACAGTGAATGAAACAAAACAGTTTCCTGAAAAATACTAGCTCTCAAAAAAAGAACAACAAAATCCTTGAAAAACAATTAGGACTCCATGATGTTTCTGTATGTTTTTGCCTGCATTTGTTTGCAAGTGTGCTCATCTTGCTTTATAATGGCAGCTTTATATATCCCAAATCTCAAAATTTTGCACAATTAGTTAACGTTACCCAAAACGTTACAGAAAAGCATCCTGGTGCATTCAAGATTGGGATCAAACTTCATGGCCAAAATTTTCCTTAGAAAAACAAGAGTGGAGAGTTTAACTTTCTCTCCATACTGGCTGAGTCAGTTTTCACACTTGTACCCGTAGAGAATAGTTTCAAAGGTGTAAGTCGTCTTACAATTCATACATTTCTCATTAATGAAGTTCAGTAAATATTTGGGTTATGTTTTGGTCTAAAAATCCCAGAACTCTAAAAGCCACTGCATCACTCAGTGAGCATTACTGGGTCAAATACTGCCCTGGATTACTCTTGGCGAAGTTCTGCCTTACAACTTCTAATTAACATGGTAAACAGGAAACACGCAACAGCATCGCCGAGTACACATGCATATTTGCATTTTAATACATTAGCCCTTTTTACATGCTGGTACGATGAATACTTGTTTTGGGTCATCTATTTCAAAACACCGCGAGTACTTTCTACCCCGGCGCACCAGACCTCTCGAGGAGAGCGGGTTCCCTCGGCAGCACGAACCCTGCTTCGGCAGTTTCCAACTTGTTTCCCGCTGCAGACACCCAGCTCGCCTGCCACTGTCAGTGCCCGGCGTCCCCCCCAGCGCCCAGGGCGGGACGGAGCTGAAGCCCCCGCGCCCTCCGCGCAGCCCCGCGGCCGCAGGTACGGCTGCAGAGAACCAGCCCAGCGCCACCTCACCGGAGGAGTCACGGCCCCCGTTCCGCGCGTTACCAGGGGGGTGAAGCCGCCCGAGGCTGCCGCTGTCCTCTACCATCCCAAAACGGGATAAGCAGGAGGAAGGTGCCGTGGCGGGCTTTACCGCCGCCGGCCGCACCGCATCCTCGCCTCACCTCTCCTCACTTCCCCACCCCGCCGAGTGCCCGACACTCACCACCCGGCTCGGCTCGGCGGCCCCTGCACGAATCCGCCCCACGCACGCCGCCGCTACCCGCGCGGCTGCCCCGGCGCCGGCCGTCTGCGCGCTCCGCCCCGGCCCGCCCCCGCAGCCCGCCCCGAGCCACCGCCCCGCCGCGGGCAGCGGCTCTACCTGGCCGGGCCGCCCCTCCCTGGCGCGCTGGACCGGCCCCCAGCGAGGGCCGCGGGGCAGCGGGAAGCGCGGGCGCCGCCGGCCACGGGTGAGGCCGTCGAGGGGGCGGCGGGGCGCGAGTGGGCGCCGCGCCCCGTATGTGCCCCAGCAGCCCGCGCTGCGGCTGCCGCCGCCTTGTTATTGAGGGCAAAACGCCGCCCCGGGCAAAACCGACGCCCTTTGATGTTGAGGGAAAAGCACCGAGGGTTGGAGGCGGGCTATTCGCGCCGCCGCCGCCCCGGCGAGCTGCAGCGCGGGCTGCCCGGCGTGAGCCGGCGCCCGGGCCGAGAGAGGGGCGGCGCAGGGCAGGGGCACCGGCTCGTCTCCTCCCGGCACGATGGCTGCGGGGCAGCGGAGCGTGTGGAGCGGCCGTGACCCGGCCGCCCGCCGATGCCGGGAGCAGGCGTGGCTTTCCCCCAACCCCGGGAAGCGTGCGGGGGCCGGCACCGCCCGGCCGCCGGGGCCCCTGTGGGACATCTGGGTTCAAACCCCTGCGGGGAGATGAACCCGCACCTTCCGCCTCGCACCGGCGGGCGTGGCTGGTTGCCGTCTGTGCCGCCCAACTATGCCTGCCCCGCCCGGCCGCCCCGGGCACGCCGCCCCCGGGCCGGGGACACGGCTGCCGGCGGCCAGGGCTGCCCCGCCTGCCCGCGGCCCCGTTCGGGCCGGCGTGAGAATGACTCCGCGGCCGAATGGTGCCGGCGCTCTCCCCGGGCGCTCAATTAGTATTTAATGTTTAATGAATGCTCAACAAGTCCTCTTCTAATTAAGGCTTAATGACTTATATGAAATGGAACAGCTTCAACAGGAAGGACCACGCAAGTCTCACTTCGGAGCATCTGAGGGCCCAGCGCGGAGGCGGGGGAGACACGAGGTCAGCCTGCCTGCAGCTGGCCGGGGTGCCCGGCCTGCGGTGTGTCTGGCCCCTTGGCTATTGAAGAAAATAAGGAGCTTTTTTATGGAGTCACTTCCTCCTCCAGCTGGAAAAGTGTTAAGTTAGTTATTTTTTCTTAATCAACAACCTACACAGTCTTGGCTCAAGAGAGCCACATTGAACCTATTTAACGCCAGTGAATGTGCAGCAGCAAGGCTTGTCCAAGCAAATGAAAAATACCAAAAAACATGAAAAACACAGAGCCTAAATTGGGGAAAAGGTAGAGTTGACTTATACTGCAACCTAACAGAAATCCATGGAACCCTTGTCTTTGCCTACCTCTGTTGACCAATGTCACTCATTGAACAGTTAAGCAGCTGTAGCGCTGACCAAGACCTGTGTCCTCACACAGTGATCTTCCACCACTGGCCTTCAAATAGCCAAGTCTGTGGTCATTATCTTAAGCTCAGGTTTTTGTATTGTTGGGGATTAGGTTTTATTAGACAGTGAAATAATCTGCAAATGAGAAAGTTGATGCCTGTCTTTTCCCCCTCTGAGGACTTTTTTCAACCAGTAGAACCAAAACAATTAAGTAAAGAGCAATATTAAGGGCTGCATTAAGTTCATACAGCTCAGACGGGTAAAGTGCATTAGTGATAACAAAACCAACTATAAATTTCCCTATCAGATCATGAGTAATGCAGCCCAATTACTAATTTCTTATTCTATGTATGTATTGCCAGTACTAACTAATTATAGGGAAAGGATAAGATAACAATAATGAACATTGCCAGCTAAAATAAGCAAAAATACAAAATTTTCACACTTAATGCAAGGCAATAAGGAAAGATACTGATTTCTCCCATAATTCATAATAACTAAAAGTGTGAGGAGGATGACTATATTGTTCATGCTAAAAACTGTTGGAACACCAAAACAGGGGAAGTGTAACTTTATTATGGTGTCAACTATCATATCAATAATTGGATGGAAATAGCTGTCAGTCTTCTAAAGTAGTTGGGAGTACATTATCAACCTGACCATCATTATTACACTTGCTGTCAAGTTTTTAGTTTGCAAGATTACACCTAGAAAAATTAGTTATTTGAACTGGGGATCTGGATTTCTCCCTTCCCAGCCACTGATTTTCATAAAGTCCATGGGAACTTAATTATCATTGAGACGTCTCCCCCTTTCAAATGTAGTTTAAACTACAACCAACAAGTTCAAAAGGTGTTGAATGGAAGTGAGGAGGGACAGCCAGCCAGTCCAGTCACATAAGCCTTGTTTCCTCGGGGAACAAGGCTAAAGATTTTTCCTTGATCTTGAAATAGCTGCCCTATGTAAACTGTTTTGAAGTAATTTCTTCATACAAAGTACCTTAATTATATACAGCTCTTTCAAAACACATAAAAGACCAGGTACTTGCCCTGAAGAGCTTGTATTTTAAGTCAGATAAATGTAGGTGAGCCAGTATTGCCAGTGCAAGAGGGCACAGAGACCGAGCATCCCAAGGGACTCCCAGGTGGGACCCAGCCTGCCAGAGCACAGCAAGAGAATGCTTGACTTCAGAGCACTGCATGGAAGTGTTTGATTTCAGAAAGCAAGAAATACCCTTGCTCTGCAGATCAGGCTTCTTCAATGTGCTTATGCTCAAGCATTCTTACTCTTAAAACATTAACTGCTTGAGAAATACCTGATCAAAGGCATTGGCAACTGAAAAATCTAGAGGACCTGCCATTCCTTGGACACTGTGGAGGAAGCCATTTCAAGCACTCTGCATGAACCTTGAAAGCTGTGTTCTAATCTGAAAGCAAAATGCTGCTGCCTTCTTAACCAAGAAATGTAAATTTTGTTTGTATTTATATTCATACCTGTTTATGCTAGCATTAACATATTTCCTCTGTTTTTGGCTGGGTTTTTTTTCTCATTAGCTAATGTAAGTTGCCACAGCCAAACCCCTAATTTAACAGTGCAATTAAACATGTGCTTTGCTGGTCTCCAGTGAAAAGAGCGCATAAGCTACTATGATCTGTTGAATCAAAACTTCAGGATGTGTCTTGAGGGATCAGTTGGATGTTATTTTCTTAGATGAGTTCATCTGAGTCAGCTGAACATAAATGAAAACACTTCTTAGAGCACACATTAGAGAAAAAAGCAATATTTTTACTAGTCATTAGCAACTTTGTGGTAACTAATAGATGGTAATATCTACTGTGGACAGTTCTTTAATTTAAACATTTATTTTCCAGCATATGTTCATCTTCAGAGGGGAAAAAAGCAACAAACCATTTAGTGAAGAATAAGTTTAAGCTTTATCATTCATTAGAAGGTCATAAATGACTGGATTTCAAGTAACATGAAAACTTCTGAGACCCTTCTATCTTCAACAATTCTAATAGTGTAGGACCCTTGGAAATTCATGCTGGAAAGCCAGTAATGTCAAATATCTTTAAATCACACTATTGTAATTCACCCAGCCACGAGAAACAGAAAGCCTTGAAGTTCTAGCAGTCACATGACATCCCAAAAAGTGCTTAAGCCAAAAACATTTAAATAAATAAACTATTACTCTTCAAGCTTTAGCATTCTGCAGAGACTGAGACTGAAATATATCACAATAACAGTGCCAGGCTTTGTGAGGCTGAAAATTGCTCTGGAGTATTGCTGGCTCAAAGTGCTGTGAAAATATTAGTAGAAAAACTGGAAGGAGCAATGTACAAATCAAAGCTAAGAGAGAGAAAAGTCTGAGAAGCACAAGACCCACTCGAGTCCTACAGAGAAGAGTTTTCACACTGCTCTCCTACAGGTGAGTGCCATAGCTACTGGTAGAGAGAGAAGGGGTGAGTTGCAGATGGAAATAAAGGCTTGGTGCTTATTTTCTACTTTTAAAAGCATGGGGGGGAAGATGTACTTAACAAACATTTGACTTGAGTTAATTCTTGTTGTGATTCACTGAAGGGAAAAAAAAAAGTTATATTTTAAGTTAATCTAAATGATCGCTAAACTTAACCAGTTTAACTGACCTTGCTGTCAATCATGGATTTGAATTACTTCAGTTCACTATACTCATTGTTCATTGTTTATGCTGACCCTTCACAAAGACACAAAGTGGGGTTACTATTAGGAAAATATGGCTTATGTTATTTTAACTCCCAAACTGCCTTTTGAATATGAAGAGTTTGGCATATGATGTCTAAACTTTTTTTAGCATTTATTTTAAATATACCATGTTCCAGGTTGACAATGTCCTCTTCAAAGTTAGAAAAAAAACACACTTTAAATTTAACAGGTCCTGTCTAGCATGGAATTCACTCCCTGCCTTTTCCATCTCTTTGCCTGCTATGCAGAGAGAGGATATAAATAGCAATAATTGGATTTTAAACAATTTCAGCTTTACCTGAGCAATTTGTGCAGGGAATACATTTATTTAGATTCAGGCACTTACCTGAGCAAGCAAGGGGCTATAAATGCGAGACTTGAGCAGAGTGAATTGAAACAAATGTAAGTTTTCTTAATAGTCATATTTTTACACATACTGTATTTTCTAGTAAGTCAGGGTATTTTAGTGAAACATTTCATATCTTTCAGAGAACAGGACCTGTCTGCTTCAAATTTATTTTTTCACTGTAAAAGTAGATTTTTAGTTCAAACGTACATTGAAAATTGACTATTTTGCAACAGCATATAGATTAATGAGACTAATGAGCCTGCATGTTTAATGGATTTTTTGGAAAGGAAATAATCAGCTCAAGAAGCATAGATGTATATAGAAATTATTTTATACCGTAATATTTCTTAGGTGTCAAACACCGAGATTTAGATATTGGATGTATTAGAAAAGAACAGGAAAACTGAAAGGAGCAAATCATGTAAAATCAAATGTATGGAAATTTTTCAAAAAAGCTCAGGAAAGACAAAGAAGCATTGATAAAGTGAAACAGATCCTTACACGAGTATTTAGGAGAGAAGGGAGATAAATAAGAACGGGCATGTCAGAAAAGGCATGTCTGCTCCCATCTCCTCTTCCCCAGAGCTAGTTATTTCCATAAACTAAAATCGTTCCCCCCTCCCCTTCTGTCAAGAGGAGCATCTGTTGGTTAAAGAAACGCTCTGTAAAACTAATGGAGATCAGTAGATTTTATGATTTTAAAAAAGTAACTGTGTATTAACATGAAGATTTCTGATGCGGTTTAAAAAGGGAATAAAAGAGAGTGTTGTTTGCCTTACCATGATGATGATAATTCTTTCTGCTCTTTACAGAAGAATAAACAAACTATCGTGTGTGAGATGCAGTCCTGTGTGTCAGTAACCAAACCCTTTTTCTTAGCAATCCTCCCACGCTTTAACCCCTTCTTTCTTCTGGCAGCACTCAGGTAAAAACAAGCAAAAAAAAAAAAAAAGGAAGTAATATCTGAGTAGTATCTGACTTGAGCCTTTCCAACTGATAAGTCATTTGGCAGACAAATTAAAACTATGAAAGGGGCTCAATTAGAGGATAGGAGAAAGAACTGCAGAAGGGTGGCAGCAAGTCCTTCAGTAAGCAGCTCTACATAAGCAGAGAACATGTTGCAAAGAACTACAAAGTTAGTGTTGGGCAAACGCCTTACGTGTATTAATTAACATGCAATACCAAAGCACAGAAATGCAGCAGTAGGAGAAAATATACCACACACGTTGGTTCTCACAGACCTGGTTACTGTTTTCTGATCCAAATTTAGGATGGCTAAAGAAAAAAAAAATCACCTGTGCCTCTGTGCCTTTATGCAGAAAGAGACTGATTTATGTTGGCATCCTTGGTTCTTCACCTTCCTCGGTTGGTATATTAAATCTGTATTTTTTGAGCTATTCGTGGTAAAATGGTACTATAAGAGGACTTGAAAAAACAGAAAAGAACTAGCACCAAAAGCAGGAGCAGGGATTATTCAACAATGAATAACTGAGAGAATATTTAAACTCTCCTGAACCTGAAAGACATTCACAAAAAATGTATATGCAAAAAAATAGTATTAACATAAATGATTGCACTTGCAACTCTTTGTGTTTCAGTACAAGAGAAAGTGAGGAAGTTTGATATGAGTTAGCCTCACATCTTTGCTCTCATGATTTTGAATCTTGCTGCTGGGTCAAAGCTGTATCACTAGATAATCTTCTTAGTGTAAATATTCATCAAAACTATCTCTTTCAAAGTAAAGAGTGAAAACAAACATGTGTATGTTTTGTTCTAAGAGATAGGAACTCAAAAGTACTTCTATTAAGCAATAAAGGATAAATAGCAAAAGCATTTTGGAGAGGAAGAAAGTGGCTTGGAGTTAGTTTTAAGTCTTCCTTAACCAGAAGCCACAACTAACAAATGTAACCCCTTTTTTCATTTCTGAATGCAATTCACAATGATAAATAATCTATTACGTCAGTGGTTTTGATTTAGCAGGTCTCTTTCTTCTACGCTTGTAGGTCTTTTCTGTTTTGTGAGAGTGTACAGTGTCCTGTCACTAACTCTAAATGGTATATAATGGTTAGTATAGATTTAACATAAACTGTCTAATTTAGATCCACAGCTTACTGCAACACTTACTCCTTTTAGATGAAGTATTTGTATATAGATACCAGAGACAAGAAATACAATTCTTTTTCTGCAAACTTAGGAGTATCTGTACCACAGATGGAGCAATCAGTCTCTGGAAATCAGCTCTTTCTTAAGCACCGTCAATCTTCATCTCTTCCCCATGCTTTCACACAAAATTGCTGCTGTCAATAGGAGCTCAGCGGTCTGGAAAGTCTGTGGCACTTGAAAAAGTCTAGCAGCATTACGTTAAATGATTGCAGGGCAAAAAAGAAATAATCTTACGGAGCCATTTATCTTATCAGTCTCTGCCAAAGAGGGCACTGATGTGGCTGCTCTGTGCTGGTTAACTGAGCTGGCTTTTCCTGGGCATCTCTGCATGATACTGCACATGGCCTCGCCTTGAGTCCTGTGCACATTTCTGGGCGCCACAATGTAACAAGGATATTAAGCTGTTTGAAAGCTTCCAAATTAAAGGTCACAAAAATGGTGAAGGATCTTGAGGAGAAGCTGTATGAGGAGTGGCTGAGGTCACTTGGCTTGTTCAGCCTGGAGGAGACTGAGGGGAGACCTCATTGCAGTTAAAACTTCCTCATGAGGGCAAGAGGAGGGCAGGCACTGATTTCTTCTCTGTGGTGCCCAGTGATAGGACTGAGGGAACGGCCTGAAGTTGTGTCAGGGGTGGTTTTGGTTTGATATCAGGAAAAGGTGCTTCACCCAGAGGATGGTTGGGCACAGGAACAGGCTCCCCAGGGAAGTGGTCACAGCACCAGCCTGACAAGGTTCAAGAAATGTTTGGACAGTGCTCTCGGGCACATGGTGTGACTCCTGGGGTGTCCTGTGCATGGCCAGGAGTTGGAGTTTGCCCTTCCAACTCAGGATATTTTATAATTCTATGTAGCTCAAGAGTAAGGCAGAATTTCTAATATACTCCTGTGCCCAGTGTTTCCTTTTGGCTGGCTGTAAGGGCTCAGCAGAGGAAGGTTATAGATTGTCTCACAGTATTAGGTAGGAAACCTAGGTCTCACCTGCAGTTTTAATTCAGTCTAGGGAACAGATGCCCACTAAAGCACCAAAGTGTCCTTCAGCAGCTCTAGCTCTAGATACCTAAAAGTAACTCAGGATGTAATGAAATTTATAAAACCAGAGATTTTTTTTTTGGGGGGTAGCAGATAGTCTGAAATTATAAATGGAAAAGTAAAAGCCTTTTGCTAGCAACACGGGGACTTTCCCCAGGTCAGTCACAGTAGAATATAGGCTGTCACAGGGCAAGAGGCAGAAAGCCATCCTTGTGAGCACTGTGTTACTAGGGTGAGGCCATTAAGATGTGAAAGAATAAAGACAGTAAACAAACTGCAAATTGGACTGCTAATTTGATCAAAGCCAAATTTCATAATCAACAAAGTGAACTACATGTTTAACATGCTAGCTTGATGTGATGGTCCTGTGGCAGAAAAAATTAATGTATGGTTCTGACTCTGAAAACTTCTTAGCAGAATGAAAAATGACAATACTTAATCAAAAAATTTAAATATGAAATTAATGTAGTCTCTCTTCTCCACAGAAGCTCTCATTAAATAGATTAAAATCATGTGAGGTAAATCTTATTACACCTCATACCAGGGTATCATTTGGTACCTTTCAACTGAAATGTGTCTCAAGTCAGCCCCCCAATATCAAGGTGCCCAACATAGCAGCTGTTTTGGAAAATTTGGATTTAATAGCCTGTGAACTTCAAAAAGCCCTTTTATGAAATGAATAAAGTGTTTACACTCCTTGATAACTTCTCTGATGTACAGATTTTCCATCATTTACAAATGAAGAGTTTTAAGCACAAGGAACTACTATTACTAAAATATCTTATCCTGACTTCATAAAAATCAGCTGGATACCTCATTTGACATCTGAATTACAGTACTATAACTTAGCATTTATTCCAAATAACAGTGTACACCTAAGGCTTCCGGAATTCATTAAAATTATTTCTTATAATAATTATTACAGAGAAGTGCCTCAATATTGGTTAGAATAAACTTTATGAAACCAGTATGAAGAAAATGGGAATGACTCCAAACCCACTGGTTCCTTATAGTGTTGTGGGCAAAAATGTAAATTAAGTGGAATAGTCCTTCCAACTCTTTGCTTATAAATCCACAATTACTTCCATATCGCAATATTCTCCATTAAGCAAGAGAAACTTCTAAGAGGAAATGTTCTCATGAAATGCATTTTTATTCTTAGGTGTGTTTATTTTAGCTTCCAAACAGAACTAATTAATGCAGAAAGCATTAAAATAAACATTGCATCTGTCTAGAAAACAGATACATTATTACTTATGAAGAAAAAAGGGACATACATGTTTTCCTGCTATTACAGATTAATTACGGCAGTCATGCTGCATTATGCTACTGTGCACTTCAACTGGTAAATGTTAGCTACTAAAGAGATACAACTACAACAGCATTTAAATTGCACTATTATTGGTGGATAGTTGGATGAAATTTCTAATTCCTGCTTAGTATTTAAAAACCCACATCATGTCTTACCTCTAAAAATATATTTTGTGGATGAACAATAATGCAAGAGGGAATTGGATGAAACTGGTTGAAACTGTACAGTCCAGAAACAACCAGATTTCCAGGAAATGTCAAGAAATACAGAGAGTTATTGATTCTGCACTTGAATTTCTGAAGTTATTAGTTTGGTTATAGGCCAATCCAACATACTCCACGATTGGCTTTGGTATCTATGGCTTAGAACAACAGATTTTACAAAGGTACTTTGTAAGCTAACCCTTAAAAGCATCATGACTAACCATAGTTTTAGCTACAACAGTTCTAGTGTTGGGCTCAAACTATTTTAGATATTTTCTAAATAAATTACAGCAAAACCACTCCATTAGCAGCTCCTGGAATCCCCTTTGCATAAACTCATTCCATTATTTGCTGGTGCTTTGGAATGCAGGAGGGAGGTGGCTGTCAACCATTAAAACCTGGTAGACAACAAGTGTTTCCTGTATGCAGAAGGCAGGCATGAGTCTTCTCCCCTGTTCCTAATCTACCACTTCCCTCCCACGCCTTCTTGGCACCTGTTGGGAAAGGCTGGGAATAAAAATCTCCTACTCTGTAGGGTTTTTCTCGAGCTACCTACCCTTTTCCTCTGCAGGTGACACCATAGTTTTTCTCTTCTGCAGCCGAGGCTTTCCCAGCTGGCCACACAGTGAACCTGATGAAGCTTTTCAGTTTCCCAGCTCTGCACAAGGCTCTGAACAGCAGCCAGCAACAAACACAGGGAGCTTCTCTTTTGCTTGGCAGACACTTGGGAAAAAACCCTCACAAACTGTCTACGCATCTCCCATGTTTGGGAAGTGGGAGTCTTTTTCAGGTCCAAGAGTCAGAAATTTATCTAATCAAAACTGTCTGACACACCAGACAAAAAAAGATACCCTTCGTGTTTCCAGAAGAAAAACCATCAAAACTCCCCCCAGAGAAGAGGGAGGGGAAATATCCAGAATTACATCTGATGAGCCTTTTAAAATCACAAATTTCTCCAGAGGAAACATAAAAAAACTAAAAAGATCTTCATGTTCTTTTTATCTGAACTCTGGTTGCTAAACATTTATGGCATACTTTGTCAGATTTTTCACATACTTTGTCAGATTTTTCAGACTTTTCAAAAGCTAAACTTTTTAATCTCAGTTTTCCTCTGAGACAATTATTCTTTTTTTTTAGAGAGACAAAGACACAAATCTCTCTTTTTTTTTTTTTTTCACAGCAAATATACCCTAGAAAGCAAAATGGTAAAAGGAAAAAAACAAAAAAAGGGGGAGGAGAATTGTGAAGACAGGAGAGGAAGAGAAGATAAATTTTCATTTACATTTCATAAGATATGATTCAGAGGAAATTAAGATGTCAAGCTTCCATCATAAAAAACAAAGTCAGTAGTAGAAAACATTACATTCTATTTAAATCTTTAGACATTATTTGTAACCACAACAAACTGAAAACTTATCTGGTGAAATGTTACCCCCCTGTGATTTTGAAAATTATATGAACAATACTAGTTTGTAGGAATGGTAGATTTCTTTTACAATCTTTAAATCTTATTGAAACAGTAGTTTAGGCAGTTTTGTTTTTTAAGTGGGTCATGCTTTGCTTTTGCAGATCTTGAGCCATAGCAGGTCAAGTGCTTGTTTTAAAGAGGTAAGTGAAGAAGTATTCCAGCTTATTCACTCTAATTCAGTTCTTGAGCCAATAAAACCAGAAAGATGAAGTTTTTCATGACTACCCTCTTCAAACCCCTTATTACACTGCAGCTGGCACTACAGAGCAATAAATTACACATATATATATATGCATACACACATTCCTAATTGTCACACACCTTATATAGCTTAAAAAGTGGCAAAAGCCTGGTCAGGAGGAATGGACTATTAGCAAAAGCTGTGTGTTGCAACCTCCTCAGATCTGAGGGTGCTCAGGTGTTCTGCGAGCCACCTGGTCACGTAGCATGGCAAAATGGAAAGAGGGCCACACCCAGGGAGAGAGCAGAGCTAGCTGCCAAGGTCCTGAAAACCATTCCAACACATTGCACAAGTGTGGAAATGGTACAAGAAAAGCACAATGCAGGACAAGTCCTCAGCTCCCCAGACCGCAGATCACTGCACAGCAGCCCAGCATGGAAGCCAGAAACAAATCCCTGGTGATTCAAAGTGCAGCTTCACAGGACTGTACTGACCAAGGAAAAGAGAAGGGAGGAGTATACCCTTGGGAAGAAAGCAGTAAAGTGTCAGCTGTCATCCTAAGGAAAAGTTACATACTAGCATAAGTAACACCTGTGAAATGTTGAAATTCTATGTAGCTGAGTGTCTGGCACGATGATACACAGAGGTGGGGCAGATAAAGGATGGTCAGCGATAATACCAGACTGCCTGGTGCACACTCCCATGTCACCATTACCACAGTCATTTTGTACTGTCAATGCTTGATCATTGATGACAGACCTCCTAAATAATTTGCAATGCATGAAGGGTTCATTGCCTTCCCTGGGCAATACCACACTGAGTATGTGGCTGTCCACATTATCTCACTTGTGCAAAGCGCAGACGTGTGCTGGTTTGAGAGACCTTTTATTTTGTCCCTGCTTGGGAGACTGTAGTTTATTCATTAGCCCAGCCCTGAAGACCTCAGCACTATCACATTCCAGGACGACTGCTCACATGACTTTAGGCCATCATTATTCCTCTCTAAAAGAAACACATTTTCATCCACTGCTTCCACTAAATTTGTTCACAATATTATATGCAGCATGCAATAACTCAGATGAAATTCAATTCCAAACAGAGCTGAATAGGAATACTATTCAGGATTCAGATCCAATGTAGAGTTGAACATAACCTTTTTATACTTCATCTGCATCAAGATGAATGTATTGAATTACTCAGAAGAATTGTCCAAGTGACAGCTGTCTTAAGTTGCCAGCCAAGAATAAATTAAAGCAAATTGTCTGATACAAGTTCAAGTGTTTTTAACTATATATATAAAACCCCAACAATCTCCTCAATAAACTCTGTGAGTGCTTGAAAGATGTCTATCAGAATAAGAATTTACTGGAATCCCCACCTTTAAATATATTCTGAAGGGGTGAAGGGAGCCTTCTTGACTCAGTATATCCACTGCCATCTCGAATGCCAAAGTATTAGGGTACAACATAGATTCCTCCTGCACCAATATTCCAGGACCTATGTTCCTTCTATGAAAATGATACATAACTCCATGCCATCTTCCCTCCTGTGTTGTCCCCTTCTCTAAGGCCCATGTTCATTGTCAGCTGTAGTCCTGTACACCTACAATCAACCACAGCTTAGATGCTCTCCTATTAATCTCACCAAAAAGCAGCAGGAATATAAAAGACATTTTCAAGGTCTCTCTGAGACAGCCATAATAATGGGACATAACCTAACCTAGATGTTATTTTTAGGAAATAAGAGAGTTGGTGTCTTAGCCATGTTGGAAACAGCAAAATGAAAACCTTTGTAAGTTAATACTGAAGTGAATTTGTGGTTCAAATGGGGATAAGAGGAATAATGAGCTGGGAATATGGAAAAAGAGTTGCCGACAAGGAAATTGCCATGATGCCATCAGTCTAGTCAGCAGCACAGGATTTTATTAAGCAGAGAAGTAATTTTGTTGAGCAATACTCAGATTGCTTTTGTCATGGATAGCTGAGAACCTTTCTTGTGCTGTAATTAGCCATAGATTTCCAGACTTTTTGGAAGACAAAAGGATGAGCATGTCTTCAGCAGGCTAAAGCCAAATCCCAAAAATCAGTGGACCTGATGCCCAAGCTTTTTAACATCTTGACTTCTCAGAATTTTGGTTCTCTGCCTACACAGTGAGTATGACACTGCATGTATAACTAGTTGCTTGATTCTTCTGTCTTCACTATTAGGAAACATGGCTGAGTTGAGGACACCTGTCATCTTCTTCTGTTAAAGAATCATCTCTTTTTATCCAGAGCATCTCTGCTGCAGTGTTATGAATGCTTCCTGTGTCCTGGGAAACCTGGGCAGAAAGATGCTTAACCAAAGGTTTGTATCATTATGGATACTGTAAACTAATGAATCCTTAATTCTGTTGTGTGTCTCAGATCAATCATGTTAGAAAGGCAATTCTACTATGAATCACTTTATCTTTTCGGGATGGAAATATCAGAATTGTAGTTCTTTAAGCAGAGACATAAAATAAACCTGACTTACAGCAGAATCCTAGAAAAGAACAAACCTTTTATCATGTAACTGAAAGCATTTAAAAGACAGAAACTACTGATTCAATCTTCTGAACACTCCTACTTCAATTTTTGGCTTAGCTTTCTTTACTATCTGCTGTGAATTTAATCTATTAATAATTAATTGTTCTTGATTTGTGGTTTGAGCTTGCTTTTGTGCCATCTTTTTGATCTCTCCTCTCTGGCCTTCCTCTTGTCCCCTCTTCCCTCCTCCTATCGAATCCTTAACAAAGAGCAGACACAGGTAAAGCAATGGATGTGCAATTATTACAGCCCAAAAGCAAATGGGCTTGATGTACACAAATTCCTATCACATTTCTCTTTATTATTTTTCCATAAAGCCAGACATGGTATCTAGGTTCCATCAGTGCAATAAGCCTCACCAATGCTGACTTACAACTGCAGCTGGCTGCCCAAGTGTCCTGATTCAGCATTCCTACAGGTACAACAGCACCTGTGCAGTATTAAAAGTAATATAAGGGCTCAGCTACTTCTATATTTTTAAGTATTAATGTTGAGAAAGGTCTATGTAAAGGACAGTACCATGTGTTATTAAAACTGAAAGAATTAACAAAAGCAAAGTTCAGTCCTCCACTCTTACTTAGTGCTGTTCTTGAGGAAGAGCTCACCTGCATGGGGGTTCTTGCTGGCAGGTAGTATGAAAAAGATTAGCTGGACATGCTAGGGTTAATTTTGCTTTGTTTCCATGATCCTGAGCACCCCTTTCAGTTAAATATACTTATGGTAGTCAACACTGTCATTATGTCTCTGTAGACCATGCTCCTAAATATTCTCTCTACAGAAAAAGCTTTGGTAGAAGTTATATGCAAATTATTCACCCTGTGCTTTGTGGGTTTTAACATTTGCCATGCCATTTCAGTTTACTGGTTTATGACACTATTCATCAAACACTGTGGACAAGTAAATTAATATACAGTGGCTTCTTGGAACACAAGTTTTTGTGGGAGACATCACTGTGACTTAAATTGTCAGCATTTAAATTCTGTCCAATTTCTGCATTTCCTGGCTTCCATAATGATTTCAGTACTCTCTAAATTATGGGCTTTTTCTTAATGTTTATGGTGATGTTGTGTTTTTAATTATGAATTGCATACTTATCAACTAAAATCTGAAAAAATACTTCTGTATTAATTATCTCAGAGCATGGCTCAGAGCTAAACATCTTAAAAAACTCTAAAAGTTGAAGGGACAGAGAAAATTAAATATTTGATAAGTGTATAAATACTTTGTCAACCCTATAAGAAATACTGGCATGGCCGGGGCAAAATGAAGCATCCTTTTTCACTTCCCACATTTCTCCACCCTACTCAACTAGTTTGGTTTGAGAATTTGATTACTTCCCCCCACCCATGAATTTCAAAGTAAAGACTTCAGTGTTCTTTTCCTATTAACATCACTTTCTTGTCCAAATCACATCATGGTTGCAGCCCAAGAATAGGAACAAGTTGTGTGACAATAAAGAATTACTGTGCTGGTCAGCACTACAGCATCCTTTGAAAAGCCATACAGACAATGAATAATGTAGCTGTTCTGGGTGTTGTCAAAGAACTCTCATGTGACCCATGCTTCACCACATCTGTTCTTTTTCCATCCTCTCTATATACTGTTTTCTTCAACTGATACAAATACATCAGGACAGCAATGCCAAAGCCATGGCTTATGAATAATATCTCCCAAAAATCCTTCAGCTCATATCTACATTTAAATATATACCCATACATCTCTGTATATGTTTATAAATAAAAATATAAATAAAATTACTACACATATTTTAGCCTATAAAATATTTATTGCTGTATTTTTGATTTATTTAAATGAAAGAAATGTATTTATTCAGATTTCCCATAAATTAGCGAACCAGAGGCACAGCACATGTAGGTAACTCTCACAAGCAGACCTGTCTACATCAAGAACTTAAAAGTTATACTTGAAATTTAAAACATGGGAAGCTACTCTCTCCTCTGCAGGGATAATAATGGGGAGCAACATGATTAAAAAGTAGCCCTAGCAGAGTGAGCACAAATATAAGTAACTGAAAAGGGAGTAAGTGAATGTCAGCTTTGTGTAGGGATTATCAAGGGATTTTGAATCTATGTGTCTATTGGCAAGGGAGAATTCCTAGTAGAAAAAAAAATAAAAAAGGAGAAAGATAAAAGGAAAGGAAAATTATTCAACTGGTTAAACCTGGGAGGGAGAAGGAAAGTGTGACCATTATTTCAGAGAAACAAGTTACACTCGGGGAAGGATGGTGGCTGGAACCACCACTCAGTAGCAAACGACCTGTCTGCACTGAACACGCACTCTCAGAGAGGTGCACAACCACCCTGAGTAGCCCTTGCCATATTTCCCACATAAGGAATAACAGTAATTTTACCAGTAATTTTTATAACACAACAGTTACACCAAAGAAGAGAAAAAAAAAAATGAGCATAAGTGTAGTTAAACACATAAAAACTTTGGCAAGAATCCAGACATGCAGCAGAGCACTGAGCAGGCTTTTTTCCCTGTCTTTTTCCAGGTAATACGAAAAAAATTTGTCCTGCTGCAACATTTAATTATCTGGAAAGATATAACCTATTCCAAACAGCTGAGGGAGGAACAATCTAGATTAACAATCTAGATTATAAAAGAAAACAAAACAAAACCAAGGAGAAACCCAGCCCCCTGATTCACCTAGGCCTCTCTTAGGTGACTGCCTCCCTCTAACTCCCCTTCACCTCAAAAGTAAAAGATACTACAGTGTCATAAAATTTCCCCTCCTTTTCTCCCTTCAGTCTTTGCACAAGGCAGGTTTGTGTTCTCTTAAAATGGTGGGGTCTTTTCTCCTTTGAGAAAACCAGCACCAGCAAATATTGTCAGCCCCTGCATGACTCATTCTGTAGGACCTTGGCTACCAGGTTTTGTTTAGCTTTCTGATTCCAAGCTGGAGAAGGAGGCCTTCTCTTCTTTCAGTCTCAAATTCTGGGAGGAGATTGGTTAACCACTGAAAGGCCTTATCTATTAAAAATTTGGGTGAACCTTAAGGCAACGACTTGTTCTCCTCTCACCTATCCATGAACTGATAATTTTGTTGTCTGTTACTTTAGTAAATGACTCACCTGCTTTTTCACTTACTTGGTATGGAAGTTTATCAACTGACAGTATAAAATGCTTTGTTCCTGCCATTTAAACATAACTCTGGGAGGTAATTTAGTAACCCCATGGATCCCAAACAGACTTTAGGTTTTATTATTTCTTGAGAAAATGTAAAAAAAAAGAAGTATGATAAGCTAGGCTGAACATCTTGCTAACATTTCTCTGAGCAAGGCAGACAGAAATTAAAGAAGCAGATGAGGAGTCCTAACATGAAAATATCTTAGACCTTGATGAACTATCATCTTGAAAGATGAGTTAAAAGAGCAGGAGGAATTAGGGATCTGCATATCTGCTGTCTCAGGAATATGGCAAAGGCAGCGATAGAATAAACTCATTTAATCCAGTAATTTGACACAGAATCAAAATGGGCTTCCATAGCCACACCTGGGTGTTAGAAGTACTCCACCCAGTTTTCTTCAATGAATATTCATGTCACAGAACTGAATCTTTGTGTGAAAGGCAGTGGCTGTGTTCAGGTAGCAAGTAGGTGTGAGAACTCTTATCTAGATGAAGAAGCCTGAGAAACCTTTGGACAGGTACCTGGTTATAAATCTGAAAATATGACTAATCAACACCTGAATATAAGAGCAGAGACAGCATTATAGCACACAGATGTGACTTAGAAAAAAAGATGTTGAAACCTAAGTATGTCACATGGAATTTTAAAGTCTAGATTTTTGTGTTCATTATTCCTAATGCAGAGGAAATATATAAATAATGAAGCAATACAAACTCTATTTCCATTCACTCATTTTACTATCAGCAGAAGCCAATCTAAATTTGAAAATGTTCTCCAGGGGAATAAATGCCTTTCAGTGCAACTGTAAAGAAACCTATCAGCTTAACACGTGTTTGTCTTTAAATACATAATTTAAGGTCATTTGAGTTTGCCATAGCACAGGTAAGACCTTCACCCTTGGTATCCGTATTTTGTCACTGCTGAAGCTGCATGACTACAAAACACACATGTCATCCATGATTTGGTTCTCAAACTGAATTATTATTTATCCAAAGAAAATTAAATGAGTCAAACATTCAGGAAGTTGTTTCTTCGTTCATAGTGAGAACACTGGCCACATTCTTTTTATATCTAAAAGATATAAAAAACAAATAATAAAATCATGGCCACAGCTATCTACTTCATGCAGTATAGGCTATATGACAGCTCAATCAATCTTCAACGTGAATCTACACAGACATCTTAGATATAAACAGGAATCTAAGAAAGCCATTCTCCCTTCACTTGCAAACAAACTCAAGGATACCAAATGCTCCTATTTAGCTTCAATTAGTGAAACTGGAAAATGTAACCAGTGATGTAATGCATTATTTGGGAAAAGGAATAAACTGAGTTTTAGAATCTAGAAATACTATATTTTGTGGATCTGACATCTTGAAATTATTTCTGAGGGATTTTTAATGTTTAATAATGTGTTATCAAATGTCTTTTTGCCAAAATACCAGAAGAAAAAAGCTAATCTTCGATTTCATGAAACAAATGTTTTGCACATTAAATAGCACAGGACTAGAAAGTCAAGAATCACACAGAATCACAGAATATTCTGAGTTAGAAGGGACTCAAGGATAAATGAGTCCAACCTTTAAGTGAATGCCCTATAAGGGGATCAAACCCAAAAATGAAACATATACTCAAATTTGTATGATTTTTAATTTCTCATAGATCCAGTTACCTCCAGTGACTTAATAAACATAAGCGATTTGTATTTTTATATGAGCACTCTGAAATCTCTCTTTCATTGTTATATAATTATTTTTGGTTGTTCTGACATTTTTGGTTGTTCTGTTCCATCAGAAGCTTACAATAAACAAAATTATAGATTCCAGAAGGCCTTGCAAAGGGAAAGAAAGTGGAAATCTCTACAGAACCAGAAGCACATCTGAATCAACACCAGAAGTATTTGATGAGAAAGAAATATTGTCACAGAAGGATGCCTCTCTTTTCCTAAGAAAATGATGTAGTGAAAAGAAGTATTTTTTGCCTTATGATTTGGGCAACACAACATTTACTCATTGAGTACTACTATCAAGCAAGTAATCTTAAACATTTTTTAATATCCTTCTGTTTTACTATCACTGTGGAAGTCAAACAAAAAGAAAGAGAAACAAAGTTGCTACATCAAGAACAGTTGCTGTGAAGTACAGGAAGAGGCGAGAAGAAGATTTGTTAAACAATCCTGGAAGATTGTTTAACAAGATGAAGAAGATGAAAAGGGAAAACCAGGGTATACTAAGATAGAAGTTTATTATAGACTAGCTTTTTGGGTGGAGAGAAGTTGTGTTTTTTGATCACACAAGGGAAGCATCCAAAAGGACAGAACCTGATGGCTTTAATTACTTCTTGAAATTAATTATTTTTTTTTTCTGTTGAAAAATAAATACAAGAAGGAGACAGTCCAACAAGTTCTTGGAATACGCTGGGGACAGCTTTTTCTTTAGAAGGCAAAGAAAACCATTAAGGGAGTGGCTATTTTAGATCTTCTGCTGACTAGTAGGGCACGAACCGGCTGAGAGTGAAAGGCAATCCAGGTGAACATGAACACCATCATTTCATAGTCACTACCATAAAAAAGGAAAGAAGCAAAATCAAATAACTTTTTTTTTTCCCCAGAAAACAAACACGAAATTTTATGAGCTCCAAAGACTGATAAGCAAGATTTTGTAGGAAGACTGTTTAATTAACAAAAGAATGTAGGAGAGCTTGTCTTAGTCATTGCTGGAGTCAGTTCTTAATTACCCAAGGTAAAGGGAATAATATGAATTAAGCAGAAACAGAGGATAAAACAAATTAGTCTGGGTACATTATTCTGCAAGACTCTACTCAGTACATTTACCTTTGAAAGGCTTATGAACAGATTTCCATAGAAAGCACAGCAACAGAGAGCCTGATGCAAACTGCTTATGTTTTCTAATCCACCGTTTTCTACCACTCTCCTACAAGAAATGCTGGGGGAAGGCAGGGCTTCCTTAAATACCAGTCCCCATAAACCATCTGTCATCAGCAGGTGACTGTGTTATTACACACATTAGGAGATTATCCCAATACAAAAGAAACTGCTGAATTCACACACACACACACATCCCCCAGGCAATTTCCTTGATTTTTATAATTTATCTTACAATCAGACTTTTGCATTATACATCAAAGTATAAAATTATGTGGCCTAGTCTCACTCACTTTCAGAAGCTTCACTTAAAAGGTTTTAAATGTTCTTAGTAAAAATGGACTGGTTCCAGGTTAGAGAAATGACACCCTAACAGTTTAATTTAGCTGTAAGTATGAACAAATTTTTCCAGAAGAAGAACTAAATGCCAACTCAGAGCTTTCTAAGCAACAGCTGAAGCCTCCTATTCCTCCTATTTCCACTGAAAAATATAAAACGTCTACTTGCTTTTCTAGAAGTCTCTGGAAGAAGCTAATATACAAGACAGCAATAGGGTGAACAGCAATTTTTTTGGGTGGAAAGCCAATTTCACAGCTAGCTCTTCTACAATGGAATGTCATCCCAGCACAGTAAATGTGCCATTTTGCTGTTTTGTGAACAACTGAGATCTTTTTGTAGAATATTCCAACAGTACCAATAGAACTAAGATCCTGAACGAGACCAAAAGGGATATTTGGGGTTTGTGTTATTTGTGTATTCAGCTAAAGACCAATGAGTCTTTTCAAAAGGCAGAAGTTAGGAGATGAGACTTGCTGGCTTGAGAAGACTGAAAAATAAATGTGTTTGTTTCAAAGACAGAATATTTTAAGCCTTCATCAAATATATTCAGATGAATATTAGTTCCACAACCAAGAAGAAAGAAACTTTTTCAATTACTGGCCTGCTGAGTACTTTTCTTAATGTGGAAAAATAGTATTTCTCTCTCCATGGAAATATTACAATAAAGACAAGAATGGCATTGCACAACTTTGTCTGCAATCTGAAATTAAGTTCTCACATTAGAACAGGAGTAATTAGCATTTTCCCTAGCTTGCTTCCATGCAGTAATACTGCTGCCAAGCAAATGAGTAACACTACATGAGCTAAATGAACACTAGAAACAAACATGTAGCCATTCCTCCTTCTCTGTGAAAAAACTTACCGAGTGTCCTGGTTCAGGGCAAATTTGGGAGAAAAACAGTACGAGGTAAGTGGGAAACTGTAGAAATGTAGGTGTTGTTCCTTTATTATTTTGGCTTATATATTTTTTATGAACAAAAGGAAAAAGCCATATGGTTTGTGGGAGCATGTGGAAGATCTCCTCGAGCCATTTTCTTTTTTGTCTCTTCACGCCAGCTAAAGTCATTATGTACCTTCCTTATTTCCGTACATGTTATTAATTTGAAAATTTTCCAGTACTTCAAACACAGGTCTTTTAAAGGAAGATTACAATTAAACCTTGTGTTAAATTCTGTTTTCAGAGTAGACATCTTCATGATATATGTAAGTGTGTTTATCTACGTTTATATAAACACACATACTTAGTTTTCTCCTACCTTTCTAAGTGCTGCTGGTAGTGAGGCAGTAGACATTGATATCGCTGGGAGAGCGTAGGAGTGGGGGCAGATTACTGAGGGTGTTTGGTTCTCCTGAACAGTGCAGCGTCTGCCCGACACATCATAGTACCTGCAAGGAGAGGAAACATGGCTCAGTTAATGCATCCTAGCAAAAAAAAGTCTGAGTCAGTGTTTGCTGTATTTCTGATAAAACACTAAGATGTCTTCTCCTGTTGTAGTGGTTCCAGGCTTCTGGTACTTGCAAAGTTCACTGCTTTATTTTAGCTAAACTGCTTGCTCCTCTTCTTAGACATTAATTCATCCCACCTGCTTTAGCTCTCTGAAACTAACTTGTCAGCTTTTTCCTGATAATGAAACAACCAAAATCCAAATACAGCACTCAGCAGGATAACCACATCAGAGCCACAAGGCAGAAAAATTAGTTGTCTTATCTCCTGTCACTCCACCTCTTCAGAGACAGCAGATTACAACATTTGGAGTTTATAGTTCCACATTACATCACATGTCCCGTTCACTTTCTTTCTGGAAGCTGTCTCAGAAAAGAATCAGTTGAATTTTCAGAACAAGTCACTTATTGGAAAGAGGTTGTCCCAATAAAAGTGTATTTAATTTTTAAAGCAATACATTTATTTTAAGCAAGCCGGTCTTAAAACTTAAGAAACCTAATTTTGCTTATGTTTATTCCACAGTGTAAAATTTCAAATTCTGAATCCAAAAAAAAGTTCACTCAGTCTCCTCTCAAGAGAGAAACAGAATAGTAAAAACTGACCAAGTTATAAAATCTCTTCCATTTCACTGTCTGAAAAGTTGAAGTACCAAGAATCCAGAATTCTCTGAAGATAGTTTTATTATAAGGTTGATAAATTGAACAATTTATATATTTTTGTCCTTTGGATGATTTGAAAATTGGTTAAAATGCAGCTTTTTTAAAACTGTATGTATTTTGATATTTTTATTTCAAAATTGGACTGAATTTTTCATAGGATATCATAGGACAGTTCAGGTTGGAAGGGACCCCAAGAGGTCTCCAGTCCCACGTCCTGCCTGAAGCGGGGTCAGCTATGGGAACATACCAGGTTGCTCAGGACTTTACCCAACCAACTCTTGAAAATATTCAAGGGCAGAGACATCACAACCTCTCTGGACAACATTGAAAATGTTTTCTCTTGCATCTAATCTGCATCTCTCTTTTATCAACTTTTCGCTGTTGTCTTGTCTTCCCACTGTGCACCACTGTGAAAAGTCTGGGTTCGTCTCCATCACCACCCAAAGCTGCCTCCTCTCCAAAACTGAACAAGCCCCAGTTCTCCGCCCTCTCTTCACAGGGCAAGTGGAGCCTCACAAGCAACTACCTCACAGTCAGCCATCCAATGAACTCACCCCAGTTTGAAACACTGAGAGATCTCTAGGCAGAAAAAATACCCTCATCAAATATTTTGCTTTCACAGAAAAAAAAAAAAAAAGTCTCAAAATGTTCTTGTTTTGTTTTGTCCTTAAAATATGCATATTTTCCATTTTGGTTGGAACAAAACTACCTTTTTCCCACAGGCTTCTTTTCCAGACTCATCATATTGTCCCAAATCCAGCTCTGTTTGTAAAGCTTTATTTGCAAATTCAGTTTTATAACTGACTTTCATATAGAGTTTTCAAAGAGTGAATAAGTGAGCAGAAAAGCCTCAGGCATATTTATAAAACTGTTTGGTTTATTGCATAATTGTGGTGAAAATGTTTTGACATTTTAACACATATCCCAATAAACATGTGCAATTATTTTGTTTATTTACCTATTTCTAAGGAAGAAACTGCATCACTCTTAATAGCTGGTTACCTTCCCCAGGACATAGCTGACTTTGAGCTGTCCATCTTGATTTTCATGTTCTGCCTCCCCCCACAGAGCTTGCTTTTAGGGTGGTTCCACACACATTGCATGTGAGAAAATTCAAAAGTCACATTAAAAAGCTGCTCAGGTAGTGCTGAAAGATCCTGTGGCACCCTACCTACCCTGCCTATGGCCAATACTGCTGAAGGGAGTAACAGTAGGCTGGGGACTGTCAACCCCATCACCCAGAGCAATGAACAAGTGACATGATATGGGCAGGAGACGAGGAAGGTGTTTGGCTGAAGTCTGCATAAGAAGTCAGGGTGAGGAGGAGGAAAATAATGGCACACCAAGGGAAGTGGATGGAAGAGCTGTCAGCTGTTGAGGTGACACTGACACTCTGCAAGAGGCCATCATTTGCCATGGTGCTGCTGGGCTGGTGACAGCATCTGCACCCCAAGTGATACACAATGAACCTGTGTCAGAAAATAACACATCACTAATCCCAAATGCCAAAAGGAAGCCAGAGGAAGCTCTGGAAGCACACACTTCTTAGGTAGGAAGACAGGATATTTCACCAGGATATCCTTGGTCCTGCTGCAGAAGGGGGCTGTGCAGGTCCTCAAGCAAGCCAGCAACATCCACCTGGGACGTACCTGCTGGCTCCCTTCCACCAATGAAGGCTGGGCCTCCTTGGGGACATCCTCACACCTTGCCTCACGTGCCCACTCCTGATGGCCATCAGTCCCTAAGACACCACTAGACCTCAGGATGCTGGCATGTCTGCAGGGTGGTAGCCAGAAAGCTGTATTCTGCTTTCAGAATACAGTAATGCAGCACTGATTCTTTAGGCACCTTTTGTTTTTTTAAAGGACAAAATTTCACACCAAAAACCAGAGCTGACAGAAGCAGCCTGGGAGGTTTCAACCCAAAGATGTTGCACTGGAAAACAGCCAGCTCCAGATTTCCAAACAGGTGAGAAAAGGTGCTCTTTGAATTTCTTCACAGTTTGAAGTCTATCCTCCCAACAATCTGCTGACGAGCTGAGCTCACCAGAGCCTCCAAGTTTTACTTTATGGCACTGGGCAGTTTTCCAGGGAAACACTGCAGAACGCTTCCCGCCCGAAGGCATGGGCACACACACAAGCTCCTGAGGGCAAGACAGGGTGTGAGGGCACAGGGCTGCACCTCTTCTGCCCCAGCTGCCCAGCCAAATTCCCTCCTTCCAGCCCAGATGCAGAGCAGCTCACCCCAATGCACGGCAGAGAAACTCACTGTGGGGCAAGGGCAGGTGGGGGGACAGTCACCACAGAGAAACTGAGGCACTGTCAACCCACACCCTTGCTTTTCTCACCCAGGCATGTTTGTGTAACCATTCCCACTTGTTCAGAGCCCCGAGGCTCTGGGGGGAAAAGGTGCTTGCAACACACTGAGCATGTTATGAAACCCTCCCAGACATTTTGCTCAGCAGTAACTACAACAGCCCCACGTTACCTCTACTGTTTCCAGCACAAATCCAAACCATACCCCCATACCTGCTATCACAAAGAGAATTAACTCTATGCCAGCCAAAATCAGCACACACATTTCATACAGCTATTAGTTACAGTAATAACTAATTTTACAGTGAAGCAAAGGAAGAGCAAGAAGGAGGCCTTGGAAATTATCAAGCTTTTAGAGGGAGCATGAGGCATGAAAAGGAGAAGTTCTGTAAGTACATACATCTTCTCTTTACCTGATTTACAGCAGAACTACTGACTGGAAAAGGAAACCACCAGATGGGAACTGACCTGGCAGCGCTCTCTTTATGCTGCAGACCACACAGTTTGGCCACATCACTCTTACCTGTACATGCCTTAATCCTTAGTAGCAACACAATGTTACTGTATTAACTATCTTAACATATTGACTTGAAATATAACAATCACAAATATTTTTGAAAGGAACTAGCTTGTAGGCAAAAATATGTAAAGACAATGTAGGAGCAATGAGCAAACAACTCATTAACAAAACAAAGAGAGTGGGTTGCCATACATTTTAACATAAGAGTGCTTACTAAACTAGCATCCTTATAAATTTTACAGACACAGCTTCCCTCCTAATCCATCATATTCAGCCCTGCAATCCGTCTCCCATCTGCTGTTTTTCTGCAGTCTGTAGCCAGTAGATTGTTCTTTCCTATTAATTCCCACTTTTCAATCAACACAGTATGAGATCATTTTTTAAGAGAGAGCATGCATGAGCAAGAGCAACTTGATTACAATGGAAAGATATTTTGTTTGTTTATTCAGATCCTCTAGCCAGTCTTCCCCCTCCCACACCATCTCAGGACTAGAATTTTCCCCTGAGAGCAGCAAATATCAATTTAATCAGCAAAATGACTGACTAAAGATTTACTGCAAAACACAGAACCATATGAAGAGCAGTAAGGGGCATTTCTCTGGTTCATCCATCACCTCAGTGCTCGTGACTATGACAGATGCACCTATGCTGACAAATAATTTACCTCCCTGGTTCATTCCCTGGTTCTGGTGCCCTTGTCAGCCATACCACACATGCAGCACCGTGTGCTTGGACTCTCTTCTGAAGGAGACCGACTGCTTCTCTCAGAGGAAAAGCCAAGGCTTTTCCAGCTCTGTGGGCAGACTGCCCTGAGGATGTCACAGCAAGGACAAGACTAGACCAATAGTAGCTTCTCCTGCCCTCCACCATCCCAAGCAGCCTCTTGTCCTCAGACAGCCTCTGTGTGCCCCACACCATGCAGCATACTTTTGGCATAATGCTATGAAAACCCCAGTCTTGCAGGCAGCAAAGCAACCTTCACATTACTTCAAACACTTTGAACTGAAGCCACAAAAATATAATTACAATCTTGGAGCCATGGGGGCATCGGACCCAGGTCAAGTGTAAGGCGGCACAAACACAAACAGTTCGCTCCAGAGGCGAAAGAGGTGCGGATGCATCTCTAAGGATCACTCCTTGGGGCAGATCCTTTAGCCGTGTAGACTGTTTTAAACAAGGGTTTTTTAATTGTGCATTATTTGAGTTGCTGTCGTTACAGCCTTAATATATCTTGAGCATTTCAAACAGCCTGCTCTGGGCTGAAGTTTTCCATACAAAGCTACTGCTTGTTATTCTTTCTGTCATCTTTTCCACAGAACCAGTATGTGGACTCCCTGAACAGTCTGCAGCAAGCTACTTACCACATCTATGTCACCTCTTCCCACTGCCTCAGCAATCCCATTTCTGTGTCCCTGGTTATAGGTCAGAAGACCCAACTTCAGCTCTGTTATACAAAGTGGTTGCTACACTGGGACACCTCTTGCACACACCTACCTACTCACACAGAGTTTCAAGGGGTGCAAATGTGGAGCAGACACACATCTTTGAACGGACGTATGTACTGCATGTCCTCCTGTTGTGGCAGTGACAGGATATGTGTGTGTGTGTGATTTTTATATGGAAACTGAGCATTTCAAACGTCTCCCAGGCCTTGGGACTGATGAATGGCTCAGAGCTCCTCCTGGGGCATGGCACTGAGAAGTGGCGGGGAGGCACACACCCTCTGGTGCCATCACCCTGCCATCTAATGGCCAGGCTTCAGATTCACAGGTGAATTGAGTTTTAGCTTTCTGCCTCCACTGTTCTAGATCCTTGAGATAGAAAAGTCTGTTTAAACTACCTTAGGTCACATCTTGTCAGCACAGAAGTATTCCTACTGGCTTACTTCAAGGTGTTTTCTCATATGTCTTAATAACAGGGTTAATACCTCACCTAAAAGTACCCTTTGTTATAGTTACTCCACTCTGCCTCACTAATTCAGCCTAAATCATTCCTTTCTTTGTTTGGCAAATTCACACCATTTAAATACTTGCAAGCTTCAGCTGTAGCTCTCACTCACAAGCATTATTTAGCATCATCTTCCCGTTCTCTAAAGGAATTCCCATGTTCTCCTCTCTGTTTCCTTCTGACAAGACCCCTCCAGCAAAGATGTGTCCAGAGCTGCACGCAATGTCCCTGCTCAACTCACACAGAAAACCACGAAGAGCAGGTCTGCTGCCTCGTTGCTTTGTTCCACGATACATTTGCTCACACACAGACTGCACAGAGCTTTTCTGAGCCACTCTCATACCACAAACTTGTCGTACTTGTTGTCCACTTCCATTCCTACATGTATTTGTTTTTTCTTTCTACCGCCTTCCCAGTACAATATATTAATTTCAGGTTATTAAATGTATTTGTTTGCATTTGGCAGTTTGTTGAAGCTCTGAGCAACTTCATCATGAGATGAAATGGCTCCAAGCTTCTGGCTTTCCTGCACTTCAAACAGCAAGCAGCTGGAAATGCTACAGTCATTAGGCCTTCAAAACATGTTTTTCTGAGTGCTACCACAGACACTGTGCTGCTCTGCCAAATCTTTAATACAGCGAATCCAAGCAGCTTCTGGTTTCTTATTCCAAGTGATCTTCCGTTTTACAAAATCAAAAAGCCCCTCTGTCATAGAAATTACTGCAATTATTAACTATGTTTAAACTTTTTTAGCACCTCTATTAACTAGGAAAAAACCCCAGTAAAGACACTTCAGAAAAATAGATTATAAAATCCAACTACAAAGTTGAATTATAAGGTTATCTGCTAGATAATCTGGAAATTTAATGAATGATGGAGTTAGCTGCCTAGAAACCCTGCCATTATTATAATTAGTTAAAATATTCATGAATAGTAGCATAGAGTTTTACCTATACCAGGCTTGTGCCAGATGCTCATTCACCTTATCACTATTTTGCCTCCTGATGTTCTCAACTATGGAATTAACTGTAATAGATTTAATTTTGTACCTTGCTCTCTTAAGTATCACAGCAACTCACTTTTTATATCTACAAACCAGGTTATTATCATTCTGTATTGATGCTCCTATGAGGAGACACATCATAAACTTCAGTTAATACTTACCACAAACAATCACTCCCCTCTAGCTGTATTTCTAGCCCTCATTTGCATAGGAAAAATCCCAATTTAACAACAAACAAAAATTTGGTTTGGTACAAAATAACTGGAACATGTACTGATCCACTTTCTAAAACCTCATTTCAGAGGAGGAATACATTTTGTCATTTCATCACTTGGAGACTATTCAAATTACTGAAGCTCTTTTTTTATTCTGTAATTTGAAGACCATTAACAAATTTTGTCATTTACTACTTTTTCTGAAACTGAACTCCGTGTGCTGATAGCAATGTTTAAAAAAAAATCCCCAGACTAAGTAAAATATTAATATAAGATGTACTCCTTTAAGTAGTTTTTTTCCCTTTTTTTGGCCTTTTTGTAATTCATCAGAAAAGCTCATTATTATCATCCAGCCACTGGGTGGCACCTCTACATAGATGCCAGGTGTGCCCCAACAAACCCATGATGCCTTCTATAACTACTCCATTCCTCCCACAGCCAAGTGTTGACATTACATCAGCTCCATGTACACAACCATGTTTGGGAGACAGGTAAAGCTGGTTACTAAAAACTGGCTTTGTAAAACATTCCTGCAATTTTCTGCTGTAATTTTTCAACTCCTAACTTTTGAGAAAAAATGAATCTGTACAGAGAAAACCTGTCAGGGGAAACCTGATTCCTTGAATATGTGTAAGTATGGGCAACTTTTGATAGCCTATGAAATTGTTTTGACAGTTGTGCCAGAGAAAATATATAATTAATTTTGTTGCTTTGTAGTAATACAAAACAAATCATGTCTAATATTACAGTAGCATCCAGCAAGCCCAAGAAAAGTTAAATTCCAGTTTTGGTGGGCAATGAACTAATAATATCCTTGCCCCTAGGTCAACTGTAACAATGCTGCACTGGACTATCTCAATGAATGAAAAGCTCATCTTGGTATTTATACTCTGGCCTAGGTTTAAAGCATTGTATAAACAATAATCATCACATTGAGTTACCTAACACAGGTAATATCTCATTTTATATAGTAAGAAGCTCAAAGAACCAGATGAAGCAGTTTGACTGAGGAGACAAAAAGCCAGCATCACTCATTTCTTTAAACACATGATGCTTGTCTTCCTTTGTTCATATTGACTCACCATGACTTGAGGAATAGAGACATCACGTTACTACATCATTTTCCTACTTTCTGTAGCTACATTGGGAGATACAGAATGGTGTTTACAAATCCAGGGACATGAAAACGCTTTTGAACATCCAGACTCACACTTGCAGCATTTCCCCACCTGCTCTTTTATGTGAGTTTAAGCATTGTGGTTCAAAGTGATAGTTGAAAAAAAATCAGCAAGGTTTGTGCTCTTTAAAGTTTGTTGTGAGCATGTAGTCATCTGCCTTGGACTAAAGTTCCACTTTAGTGGAAACAGAGTGGAACTTAGAATAAGTCCAATTCATCTGGACAACTCTAACTATAGTTCAATTCCAGCAGCAAGTCTTTAATTCTTGGGAAGAATGTTTCTGCCCACAAGAAGGGATAAAACAGTTTTGCATACACCAAAACAAGCCTCTCAAGTTCCCACTGTCCAAAGGCAGGAAAGGCTGTGCAAGATGGGTACAGAGGCAGCAGGGAGGGAGGGATGCACTGTTACACACACCTGAGTGCTAGGTCTTGTGCTGGGGACACACCTGTCACAGGGACATGAACGATCACAGCCCCAGGCTGCGGCTGCGGACTGCAGCTCACAGGAAGGGCCCATTCAGCACGAGATCCCAGAAGATTCCATGGCCTTTCAGCAGCCTAATGCCCTCCCCTGCTCCAGCCTCTCCTGCACCCATTGGGCCAGTGAGGAGACCCTGTGCAGGTCCCTGAGCCCAGCATGTGGGGGAGCTCCTGGCAGCACAGCCTGAGAGTGAAGAACGAGATGCAACCAGGACTTGTGAGGTTTGGCTGGTGCTGCATAAACTCTCCCATTTATCTATGCATCAAAATCTTCATAAACCACACCCTGCAATTTCAGCAAAGGAACTCACCTAAAATGAGTTGATTTCATGAACTAAATTAGCCCACTGTCTAGAACAAAGACAAGCATCTAGTGTGGTACCAGCCATTCCACATTTGCATCAATCACGCTGAGCCCAACTGAAACTCAGACTTTTGGCAACAAGGCACTGAGCCACCGTTTGCTCACAAAAAAACACAGCAGCTTACATTCACTGGAGATTTGTGATTACAAATTGCATTAATATAGATTTATTCTGTCACTTCTGAATACCAACAGTCTAAATACCTAGGCAACCTACAGTTACAAACATGCTGCAGGAAAAAGCAATCATTTTTCTTTTTAAAAGTGGCACTAGAAAGGCGCCAATTAAGAATGTTGACTTAGCTTTGTAAATTCAGCTTTGAAAACTGGCCATTAAAACTTTACTGAACTTTAAGAAGAAAGGAAGAACAATTTACTAAAATGATTAAACACCTTCTTTTTGATGTCAGGAATGGAAAATTGAATTGAAATGACAAATTCAGTAAGAACTAGCAGGAAAACATAGAATTATACTTAGATAAGTCAGCTTTTGTAATATGAGACATTTTGCTGTTTCGAGACTTAATAATAGATTTTATTATTTCTGGCTTTAAGTAATTTTAACTTTATTGCAAAAGTTATCACTATGGATTTTCTCATTTGCCTGAAAGCACACATCTTCAGAGATTTCAATATAAATCCTAGATTAATTGCTTTCATTTAAATTCCATGTATATTTCAATATGGAGTATCTGAGTGAAGCATCATTTCTTAAGAGATGACAATACTGAATCACAATTTATGAGAGTGTTTAATGGGCCAGGTCCATGACTCCCATATCTTGGAGCAAACAACCTTCATCTTTTATGTGTCTGTACAGTTACATTTATGAAAACAATTTAAAAATGCTTTAACACAGACATCTTTTTAGATCCAACTTGTAAAAATCTATTCTCATATTTCATATGGCTTTTCTAGTCATGTGTCAAAAAGAAGTAGCTGCTCAAGGAAGTCTTGAAAAGCATTAGACCTTTCAACAAGATAACGATAGAGAAGATGAAAAGGCAACTCAAAACTTATATAAATTGCAGTCACAGATGCATCATAGAAAGTGATTTTTGTCACAAACTCTAGCACAGCACCAATGTAAGATACCATTTCACAGTACATTCCACAGCCCTACCTATTATCATCGGAGCTCTTCATTCTCACACTCCTTTAAATGCCATTAATACAGTTATTTAAATTGTCAAAAGTTACACATCAAAATAAACACATGGATGTGGATGGGTTTTCTACATACCTCCACAGAGTTCAGGCTTTCTGCCAGCTCAAACAGACATCATAACATGGATTTACACTACGAAGTGCTTCTTTGAAGTCATATTGGCTTCTTCAGAAGGACTAGCTTACCGAGTAAATAGCAGCAGAATTCAGGATTCCTTCTGGATACAAGCTCACTGAAGGCAGCCTACCTGCATCTCTGCATCTTTACAGAGCCAGAAGACCACGGGCTTCACCTTCAGAGTTTGTTTTGCTTCACCTTTTGAGGACTGAGTTGTCTCCTGATAGTATTTTTGCCTCTTGTTAAATCCATTTACCACTCTTGTTTCACCCCCTTCTCTTTTCCACAGCTACCAAAAGTGAGAGAGGAAAAAAGACAGGATGCAAAGAAGAGAAGAGAGGGGGAAATGAAAATGGGAGGCTCCTGGGAAAGGAGGTGCAGACAAACTAGGGAGAATATTTTTTTAACTGGGACACTGACAGCCCAGTTAATTTTGTGTAAGGCTTTGTTATTTAAAATGATGAACATTTTGTTACAATTCAGTTCACTTACTTAATGTTGCTTCCACTCTGTTCATTAACAGCTCTCTTCTGGATTACTAATCTACAAGGCCTTCAACTATTGGTTTTGAACAGCTCATCTTCCAGCCTCAATGCTTGATCATCCTAGAATGCTTAAATACCTCCCGAGCAGGAAACACCTTCATGTTAATTATATTAAATGTCTGAGCTGGAGCCTGCCAAGCACTTCTGAACACAGTAAACCAGGCACAGACTTTGTGATGAGTAAAAACAACGTGCTCCTGTAATAGAAACATTACATGTAAAGAAAAATCCTCAGAAAAAACTAAATAAGGTTTTAACTTTGAGGAAGCTGGTTACAACAAACTATTCCATCTCTGGCACTGATCTGTGGCCACACCTTTGTAAAAGAAATAAGTTTATCTTGTCTCTTAGATTTAACAAACAGCCAGAGCAGAGGTGGATAATCTCAATGCACATGCACTTCTGCATGAAAACAAGTTTGATTTGTCCACCACAAGCATTAACTTTCAGCCCCACCTACTCTTCTGTTTGGGTCAAGCCCATAATTAATGAAAGCTCCCTCTCCATATGACAAGCAAATTTTTATATCATCTCCCTTATCTTTGATTAAAGATGCCATCTATAAAACTATAAGATTACTATGGTAGTGTTTGAAGCTGATATAAGAATAAAAACTTAAGAGAGTGAACTGGCTCTTAATAGCCTGCAGCTACAGCCTCACATATCCTTGTGTGTACCTGACCTGGTCTATACTGAGCAGGAGCAGCCTCCGTGGTGCTCACTGAAGGAAGGAATTTTCATTGCTGTACATGTCATGCTTCAGCTCTTTGTCATCAAGAAATGAATTGTTTCAGTGCAGCACTCAGTGACAAACCACATTGTTCAAGTGTGTGTGAACACCATCTAAGGGATTCTGACGCTTTACGGGCTCTCCGTGTGCAAGCCGCTGAAAGCTTCAAGTTTTAAAATGTCCACGTGACATTTAAAAACAAACAAAAAGCCAAAAGCTCCACACACAAAGTTTCCTGGTTTTCTTTTGGAGCCAAAGGTGTTTGTACCATCCCAGTGTCTCAGTAGGTCGAGTAGCTCACTTTGGCTCTGGGTCTTATGCAAGACATCTAATTGACAGTTGAGTACAAAGAGTAATTAAGTAAACATCTCAAATCACAAAAAATAATTCTACTGCCATTTCAATCGCATTTTAATTTTAAAACAGTTCACACAGTAAACTTTATCCTAGAGCATCATGTGGTACAAATGTATTATGAGCCTTGGACTTTGCACATGAAATGCAAGTCGTTCTGGAGCCAGTTCAAAGACTGACTTAAGTCATTTAGGATGTCCTATTTACAATAGCTGACTACAGAGTCATCTGCCTGCAACTCTGTAGTTACCTGCTAAAACCTTCTATTTTAATTTCTGCATTTGCCTACTTTCAACCCTCTGAGGGTTAGAACCAGTTTAACAAGGCATTTATCTCATCATTGTGACCCAGATGGGGCAACTCATTCACAAGGGACAAGAAATCAGAATCTCCCACAGATAAAGCCTCAGGATCTGGGGGAAAAACATTTTTGATACACAGTTTGAGAAAGCAAAGTATTCTGTCTTGGTGATTTTTCAAAGCATAATATAAACCCCTCCTTTCTTAACAATATTCCCACAGCTAAAGAAGCCACAGACTCCTTTCCAAAACCCTAAGTAATCTCCAAAAGGGAGCATGAGTAAACAACTGAGGTAATCAAGACTGTCTTACTAGAATCAGTTATGCAAGGGAAAAGAAAGCAAGCTGTCGTGTTTTCATTGCATTACATGCACAAGGGACAAGTTGAAAATCTTTGGACACAGTCTCCAAACCCAGACCTTCAAGCATTTTAAAAGCCTTCTCTAGACTGATGTGTGCAGAAAATGCAAACTTGAAGATGCAATCAAACTTGCAGCAGACCTTTCGGGCTACAAAGTTTATTCCAGCAAAGATACAGACCCTGAAATCTCTGTCAAGGATACCCATTAACCATAATGCAGAATTGTACATTGCTCTGCCTTCAAATGTGACAATTTCAACTACAAAGAAGTCAAGGATCGGGAAGAGGTAACTAAGGATGACAAATAATTCCTAAATATTTGACATTTATTTTTGAGATAGATAATTTCATTAGTTTAAATGTTATAAAATAGTAAATGATAGATGTAAAAATAAAAGGGCACACTTTTGCAGAAGCATTGCAAAGAAATGGACTTACTGAAAGACATCAGCTGATCTGTTTCCATCACAAGGCAGCCCTGTAGCCTGGTCTGTAAGTCTGTTAATTACAAGTCTTTAACATAAAAAAAGTAAATTAAACTCACCATTTTCTATTAATGTTTCCATTAATTAACAGGAAAAAAAACCCAAGAGTTACAAAAAGAAAAGAACACTGAAGTCTTGGTTTCCCTAATGAGAGCTAGTTCAACATAATTTTAATAACTCGGCTCTCACAAATTAAAACATGCAATAACATTTTTAGGAACTTCAGAACAACAATGGCTTTACCTGGAAGCAAGACCCCATATCCTTCTCAGTCAATGAGGTAAGTTCAGCTGCTCAAAATAATTTACACAACTATTCCCAATACCCCTCTTCCTTAAGGATGTGTCAGAAGAGTAGTGAAAATGGAAGCAATAAACATGACTCAAGCTTTACAAATTTCAGCACAAAAATCTAGAATTAACAACCTTTATTCTACACACTCATCTCACTATGGGTGTGAAACCAGCTCATTCATTGCAAGTTCATTTTCTTACCACGTAAGTTGGTATTATGTAAGTATTACCACAAAATCATTTTTATCCTCCCACTATTGATCAGAACTCACAAAATAGGTTAAAATGAAATGTCAGTCTCCTAACTTAAAATTTCCAGCTAAGGTATAGCTGGTATAGCCAAATGCCTCCCTCTGTTAATCGAAACAAAGCAAATTAATAAAAGCAGTTGTGGTGGAGAAGAAAGATGGAAACCCATCGAGAAGATAAATACAAGAAGGGGCAAACCAAACTGCTTATGTTATACTCTGCTTTTATTTTGCTTAGTTCTATGTCCTTAGTAATTATTTTTCAGTGCTCTACTAGGCAAATACTCAAAGAGTTGGCTCAAAAGTCAGTTTTGCTATAGAAACTTCATCAGGCAGTTAGTAAACTACTTCTGTTAAAAGGCTCGTCTCACCCTTAGTAAAAAGGCACACAGTTTTCATTAAAGAAAAGCCTCAGTTCCCCCTTGGCTTTGTAAGCCATATGCAGCAGCAGTTCTGCACTGCACTCTGTACACAGGGACACGAAAGCAGAGCTGCCCTTGAAAGTCTGAGCAGACTGAATCCAGAAAAATCTAGAATTTTTTGGACTGCAACACCAGAAGATGCAAGAGGACTGAAGGGTTTTGTTTTACAGCTAACTTTTTGAACTAGAACTGTCTGTCCTCCTCAATCCTCACCTTCATTATTAAATTGTAATTTGGGCTAGATTAAAGGACAGTAGAGCAGCATAAAAGGGTACAAAACAAACCAAAATAAACACATTTAGGACAGATTATTGAGCAGATGTAAATAACGAGACTGTTCCAGCATATGAGACATAAAAAAATCAGAGTAGAAGAAGTAAAACACTTCTGAAAGTATGAGAGATGAAGGAATGTGAGGACTTCTTCAACAATTAACAGAAGAAGAATTCCTCAAGCCATTTTTTAAATAATTTATTTCTTCTTCTTGGAGGAAACTGAAAGAAGTTTCAGGAAACCGAATTTGTATAAACATTAAAAAACTGTCTGCAGTGATTCAGGCTTTTGCAATTTGTTGTTTTCTGTCACACTTGTTCTATGTAGGTGCCATGTAAAAATTCAAACTCAAATATTAGGTAATACAATGTAAACAACAGGTAAACAGCATTAAAGCCAAAAAAAAGAGTAAGACATGAAAAAAGAGTAAGAGGTAAAAAAACGAGGTACTATTTGCAGTGCAATTATGCTGAATATCTCACTGTGGTAAGTACCAAAAACTTGGTATGTTCAGTAAGAAGGAAGGAGAGGACACAACTACACTGAAACATCTGCAATTATCCTAACAGTTTCAGCCCAGCAGCTGCTTCATCAGATTTATCACCACCAAGACCCAGCACCTGCCAGGGAAAACTTGTGGCAGGAGGCATCAACACCACAAAGCAGATGGTGTGAACACCAAAGCCACTGAGAGAGGACATGAGCGAGCTCCTGGGAGTCATCCAAGATGGACACGACATCTGTACCTCTATGGCCGTTCAAATCAAGATCAGGGGACAACAGTGACATTTCTAGTAACCTCCAGGGCAGCAGATGTATCAGTGATAACATTCTCTGCTACCTAAATAAGGCAGGGCAGCAGGCAATGTCACACTGCAGCAAGATATGATCAGCTATTGGCTTGGACATGGATTTGTGTCCAAATTCATGCTTACATGGATTAAGAAATATAAACACGGAAGTTCAACAAAAAGTACTCAAATATAAAGCCTACAAGGAAGAAAGAAAACTTACACAATAAAAAGTTAGACAGTGAAATAATGTTAGATGTGCAAATCTGTATTTCATTAAAGCATTAGTTCATTTTATAAACAAAGTAGGGCAAATTTTTCTCTAATTATGTGATAAAGCATACTGGGCAACAATAGACTTTCCTGTCTTTCCTAGGCAATATTATTAAGCTCTGAAGTCTAGGATTTATTTTTCCTTGCTCTAAGCTTACTAAGTACAAATTTTTTAATTTGTAAAAATTATCAAGGACTTTTCTAAAACTAAGCTGCAGCTCTGACCTCATGTGCACCCCAGGCAGTTCATTTCAAGAGCTTTCAAAATACAATGTCATTTTTTAATTCCCTTAGGAAAAATCAGCTTTAAACTTCCTTTATTAATTTTGTAATTTCTATATTAAAGATCTTGTGTAGATTTTAAAGATGCATAAAACAGTACTGTTCATCAGCTTTATATAAGAAAATATTCATTTTTTGGCAACCTGAATTATTTTGTAGTGACTTTTCTGATCTTCCAAGTCACAGCTGGTTCTTTTTTCCTCTGTCTTCCAGATTATCTACATGCATAAAATTCACCACATGTTTAAATATCAAGGTTCTTCCACCAATTTTTCCAAACACAAAGTGATACAACAAATATTTCAGTGAATAACAAATCATTAACAATGAATAAGCACCTAAGGGTGTGCACTGGGTCTGGCTGGAATGGAGCTAATCTTCTTCATAGTACCTCATATGGTGCTCTATTTTAGATCAAAACAAACAAACAAACAAACAAAAAATCCCACCACATCAAAGCTTCAGCTACTGCTGGATGGAGCTTGTACAGCACCAAGGGTTTATCAATTTCTCAGACATTCTCCCCAGCAAGTGGGCTGGGAGGAAACAGCTGACCCAAACTGATCAAAGGGATGGATATTCCACAACATGTAACATCATGCTCAGCAATACAAACTCTGTTTTTGTGATGTTTTTCCAAAGTAGCTGCAGCTCAGACACTGGCTGGGCACTGGTCTGCTGGTGGAATTTTTGAGAGACTGTGCATCAATGGGGATTGGTTTCCTTCTCCTTTGCTTATTAAAATATCCTTATCTTGACCCATGAGTTTCTTCTTGCTTTTGCTCTTCCAATTCTCTTCCCCATCCCACTGACAGGGAGGAATGAGCAAAGTGCTTCATTGCTGGCCAAGGTCAACCCATCACCAAGTAAAATCCTTCTCACAGGGCTGGAATTGGGATTCCTCCACAATAAGATGCCCTCAGGAGATTACATATGTTCCATATTTATGAAATTCATACCATTTTTCAGTTATCATGCAAAAATGTACACTGCTCTGGTTTTACTTTACTATGCCATCATGTTGGACTATTTCTTTCAATTAAGCAAAAATGTTTTAATTCAATCCTGTGTAACTGTTACAAACAGAAAAACAAAACCAAAAGAGGATACGAGAGTTAAATCAGTACTGGCCATAAACACACTCCAGTAGAAGCATACGTACTTGACGAGTTTTTTGAAGCAGTATCTATGCATTTGATATTCTTTATATGTAGCTCAATGCTCTTTGCATTGATGTCATAAAGGAGAAAACACACCCAAAACTTCAGTGTTCTCATGAGCATGTGATCCCAGTCTGCCATATGTGTCGAGCAAGTGGTTGCAGAAGGCGCCTATGCACTACATATCTTCAGGAAAGCTAAGTGACACATTAAAAAAAAAATTCCATTCTTCTATTTGTGGTTGTTCACAGGCACACACATGAATAATAACAAAGGAATAATCAGTTAACTCGGAAGTGGGAAGGGAAAGGAAGACATCAAGGAGTGTTTTGCTGAATATACCATCAAATTTGGATGCCCTCAGAAAACAGGCAGCATTTCATGAATGTGGAACTGTAAAACTGTCCTTTGGACCTCCTAAATAAGATAAACACAATTTATGACCATGCTGGAGGTGCTACTTCCCCAGCAGCCTAGGTCAGTCAGCAAACCCATCACCTAGAGGACACTTGTTTATAGGCACAGAGCCTGTTCCCAAGGCTGTCTGCTGGACTACCAGCAATACTGACAGGTGGTTTGACGTGCTGGCATGGTGCCAGTTCATCACATCTTAGACCTTAACTCTCTGAAATCTTCTGTGGAGTGCTCATCTACAATCATTTCATCTTGGAGGATGAGCTGGAAACAGGATCTCCAACACCTGTGAACTCAATTACTGTCTTCCAAACATTTTCTTGCCATGGGGACTCCTCCGGGGTAGATGTGGAGTTGAAGAGTCTCTAATTGGGCCACGCTGTCCCCTCATAAATGCCTTGCATCTCTAGACCATCTCAGAAACCATCTTTTCTTTCCAGGTCTTACTCATATTGCCAAAGACTGAGAATATTTACACCCATCACATCCTCCTAAATTCCTGCTTTTGGTGAGGAGTCATAAAGAAAGGCAACACCCTTCCTCTGCACGGAGGTAACTTTGGGGCCAAAGGCAGCAGGGTCATGACAGGAACTGAATGGCATCAGCAACACCATTGTAAGTGCTGGAGCATTAGTCAGTGCTGCCTGCTGCTCACATGCCCTGACTCTCTGCCAAATATAACCTGGCATCCTGGCTTGTGCCAGCAATGGTACTGGACACCACAGTGATAAAAAGGATGACATAATAAGATACAACAGGGAGGGTAGTGCCCAAATTGTTTCCTTATTGTCCCTTGATTGTGACTGGACCCTGGGAGAGATGCAGAAGGCACTGGCAGTGCCACAGCACCTGATCCTAACCCAGGTACTTCGGAAGCAGGTCACCAGCATCCAAAGCTGCATGAGCACCAGTGGAAAATATTCATGTTTGCAGCTTTGGGAGGTGCTCACTACTCCAGATGCCTCCAATCACTGCCTTGTTTGTGCATGTGTCCTTCCTCAGCTTTGTGAGCTTAGTGACAAACCAATGAACCCCATCTTATTAAAAGTATTAGAAATTGAATTTAAAAACTCCACAAGAACAAGAAACTTGCACTCAGGCTGAGGAGCATTTGAAACATGGGAAGAAGCCTGGCCCTTTGTTCCTCTGACAAGAAGCACAAGTGGCAGTGGCAAATCTGTGGATCCTTGTGGATATTGCTGGATTAGAAAGTCCTTGTGTCTGAGCACATAAACCACACACACATGCATCTCTGAATCTGAAATGAGGACCACTGCTCAAAAGCAAACCAGACTATTTAAAATACATATGCAGAGAAAGCTCATCACCACAAGGGTTTGGCAGAACCTATTGCAGGAGTAATTTCTCTATTTTTGACCAAGTTCTAACATCTCCTGTAAAACCTGACACTAAAGTTCAGAAAATGGCATACTCAAAAGAGTCTCCAAGTTTTTGTATTCACAGGCTAAAATTACAAGGAAAAGAGAGACAAGTGAGGGCAACCCAGGGAAGACATAAAAAATGCTGAATCAAGTAAGTCTGTCCACATTTCAGTATCCAGTTGGACAGAATTTATTTTCATGACCTTAACTCTCAATAGCCTTTATTTCACAGCTGTTTCCCCTGACACTACTAATGTGATTGGAGAGGTAAAGGCAACTGCACGTCTTCTTCCCACAAACTGAGTAAGAGGTCACTTGAAAACTTGAAAGAGGGGTTCAGAAGTCTTTTCACAAGTAAAAATGACTCAAACACTAGACGGAATATTACACACACTGAGAAAAAAAAAAAGAAAAGAAAAGCACCAACTAACAAAATCTACCCTTGGAGAAGTACTCTGATTTCTTTTGAAAATAAAAAAAAGGAAGCATGTGTATCTCACACACATCATGGCCTGCTGCCACCAACACCTGGCTGCTCACACTTCTTCATTAGATGACAAGAACACTTAATTTGTCAGCAGTAGCAAAATTTATTTATAATCATCTGCACATGTAAAGGACATCCTGCTAGTAAGAAAACTCAGTAAATCAAAATGCACGTGTTAGAACGAAAACAATTATTATGTCTTGTATATAAAACTAATTGATATCAAATCTACTTTACACACCTATGCTGCAATGCAGCCTGTATATCAGTGAGTTCTCTGGAAGTCAGTAAAAATATATTTCAGAATTATGAGAGAAACAAATCCGATGGTGGATAGTCTGGGGAATATTATGTCTAGAAAAAGAACAGAGGGAATTGCATGTTGAAAAAAAATAGGTAGTATTACTAATGAGGGAGAAATTCTTCTGTCTTGGTTGCAAAGTCTCGAGCAGGAAATTGATGGTAAACTCCTGCCTGGTGTTAAACAAAGTCAGAACTGATACATCTCACTGTGGGAAGAAATGAATACATTATAGCACATTGCTTTGGCAGCTGTCCCACGGTAAGGACGGGAGAGCTCCAATTCAGCTGGAACAGCCTATCCAGGCCATCACCGGCTGAGAAAAAACTCCTTGGAACATAATGAAGAACAGCGGGAACAGAAGACTTCTGGACTTTGACAAACCTGAACCAATTATCAACATGTGGACTCTTTAGAGCATAAAGGACTTGCTTTAAGCTGGATGCAGGAGAAGCACTAGCGCAGAAAACAAGCAGGGAGGGGGAAAGCACTGTTTAGAAGAACTACACAAGGAAATAAGTCAAAGGTTGTCACGTAACTCAGATCTAACTCAGAAGAGATTAGACATGTCCAAACAGGTATACAGACCTTTTTTTTTTTTTTTAAACCAAGCAAAGCAGTTAATCGCAACGTCAGTGATATTAATAAATCACCCAGATTGTATTTAGCAAAATCATTTCAAAAAATAATTAAAACAATTCCAAGGAAAACAACTGACAAATAAATCTTTGAAGACAAATCAGATAAAGTAAACATGCATCCAACATGTTTGGATTCAAATACTTGACAGTAATTAAACATCTCCCATGGCCTAACCATATTTTGTACTTTTAGAAGAAACTTGCCAGAACATTTAAACATAAATACTCATCACAAAAATCTTGATTACATCAGGCAACACTACCATGTCATCAAAAATACTCTGCTCAATATTTGAACTTGCTAGAGTACATGTAGACACAGAAATTTAGAATTGAAAGTTGCCAAGTTTTGTTGGACACTTCCTGCTCAGTTCCTCCCCGGCAGCCAAAGCAAGCACCCTGTAAGATGCAATCCTCCCTCGAATACCTCCGGGTGAGCCCTGAACTATTATTACTGCCTCCAATGCTGCCCCACTGGTTTGGCAGCCAGTGGGACATTCTTTCAGTGCCAGCAGCTCCTGCCAGGCTCACACACAGCTTCTGAGCACTGTACTCCACAGTGGGGGAAAAAAAGAGATATAAGCCTATTAAATCTAGGTTCATTTAGGATGCAGAGGATTCATAATAATACTCAGGACTAAAGTACTACACTGTTTCACAATGTTTATACTTGAGGTCACTTTTTGATCATGTTTTTGTATGAAATTCTTACTACCACACTGTAGTTAGTACTTACAGGGGGAAAAATGGAACTAGTTTATCATCTGACTAGATTTACTTCTGACAAAAACTTCCATTATGCTGATTTTCTAATTTATTTCTTTGTAAGATATTCCTAGCACCCTGGCACACATGTTCCTACATGGGATAAGATTCCTTTTTGTTTTGAACTCCAGTTTATAAAAATTTAAGCATCTTCTAAACTGTCCTTTGATGCAAAGATAGTATGTTTACACTAACAAATAGTTCTTGAAAGTCAAGATGAGAAGCTCGTTATCTTAACAGAAAAAGCTGCATTTAGGCCTCAATTTTTAATGTCTTTTTGTTTGATTTGTTAACTATAATGAACCAGGAGACAGTACTGTTGTAACTCTACTAAGTTTTGCCCTTTTGTTTTGAATTATAGTGAAAGCATGAGGTCTCCCCACAGAATCTAGCTTACCCATAGCTTTATTTCATATGGAACACTGAAGGTCCTGTGTTAAAATGACTAGCTTCACCTTAACTCAAAGGCTATAAAGTTTTTACTCATCCCAAGAGAAGAAGATACCATCTAGATCTTTTTGAAGAACTGGTTAGTTCAATTACCAGTTGCTCCAAGCCACAGATACGTGGCCCAAGATAGTGCTAACAATGAGACAGACTCATGAGTAATAGTACAGCTCTGGCTGCCTTTGGACTTCTTCTCTTCCATCAGAGAGAACAGAAACCTCCATAATTCATGTTTGTTAGAACTTGAAATACAAGCATTTTCCTGAAAACATCAGGAGGTTTCAACCCAAATACAGAAGAGCCCTGGCTACACTCAGTTTCTGACAGGAAACAAATGACAGGAATGGGCATTGAGCTGTTCATCAGGAACCAGGGAGTCCATTTCACGTGAGTACACTCATTACCTGCAGGACTGTCACTTATATTGTATTTAAAATACTCCCCTGTGGAATGTTCATAGGCCTCTCACCTCTTTTTTAATTCTTCATCTCATACACACCCATTAAATTACACAAGGACTAAAAAGCCTGATAAGTTCCGCTCTGAAATTGCAAATGATATGTACTCATTCAGAGCTTTTGAAAGATGCCAACTTTTTTCTTGGTCTTTTGTGCTGTTATTTACTATTTGCATAGTCAAAATCAGACTCCATTATTCTAGACATTTGATAAACACACAACCCAAGCCACCACAGCCGGGGAGAGATTAGTCAGTAAACTATCAACACAGACAAAAGGTGTGAGAAGATGATTTCTTACTGCCTAAACTAAAAACAGACAAGGGTACCTCCCACTGAATAAGTTAAGGAATCCAGCCACAAATCAGAAGAATCTCACAAAGTTAACTCAGAATACATCTACAAGGTGGGGTGAGGCAGATGTCTGTGTTTAATGTGTCCAAGTCCAAATCAGCCAGGTAAAAAGCAGCTGTAGTTTACAAACCATGTCACTGTGTTAGCTGGGTGCTGTGCCTGCACATTCATCCTTCCAGGCTGACTATGTGAGCTTATCCTCATCAGCCCAACCAATCAATCTGCCTCTCTACAGAACGTGACTGCATGAAGCTGTTTTTGTTAATGTCAGACAAACCCAGCTATGATGCTTCCAAACAGAACCTTGCTCCTAGATAACTTCTAGCCCAGGGAGGTGAGACCCCACCTGCAGTGCTGCATCCAGCTCTGGGGTCCCCAGCACAGGAACAACATGGACCTGTTGGAGCAAATCCAGAGAAGGGACACCAAGTTGATGAGGGGGATGGAGAACCTCTACTCTGTGGAAAGGCTGGGAGAATTGGGATTGTTTAGCCTGGAAAAAAGAAGGGTTCAGGGTGACCTAACTGCAGCCTGCCAGACTCAGCAATTTTTTCCTCTTTGCCAAGTGCACAAATCAATATCATATCCATCCCTATTTTCTCCCCTACTCCTTCAGCTCCTGCACATAGCTAAGGGAGGTCACAAAGATGCTTCAACAGGGCACAACAGGGAAGTTCCAGCATGTATCTACAGGTCTCCTCCCTATACCATGGAGAATGAATTATTTGTACTTTATCTGTAAAACAGTGTAACCATGGGCGAATCATCAAAACACTGTCCTTGAAGATGGAGATGGCAGTATAATGTTATAGAATCTGATTAATAATCATACGGTTTTATTTTATGCCAAATGTGTTTATACTGTACCAAAAATTCTAAATATATATCTTGTTACAATAATTACTGGTTCCTCACTAAATAATTCATAAGTGGCACAGGATTCCCAGCCAAGGGTAGGGAAATATGTCAGAACTGTTAATCACACAGCAGCTCCCTGGCTGTTGTGAAATGCCCACTGTGAAATCTCACTGGTGGTTCTCAAGGAATTAAAATTATGGAAATCAAATCAAACAGATCACTAAAACCTTCTGAAAATCAAAGAATAAGAAGCTATAGGCCCTTCCCCAGAAATCCACAGGTTCACAGTGACACTTGGAATTACCCCGCACTTCTCAGTGCCAAGTCTCTGCAAGACTTAGTCCTTATATCATTCTACCATCAAGCATTATCAGCAGCATGCCCTTGGCAGTGGGGGCTACCTGTACACCTCCTGTACACGAGAAGTGAACAAAATTATGTGAGTACAGAGAAGGGCCACCAAGATGCTTAGATGTTGGGATATGAGGTACAAGAAACACCTGGAAGAGTAGAAACTGGCTGCTTAACAGGAGCCAATCTGTCCTTGGAGGGGCACAGGGAAGGACTGAGAGACAAGGGGTAAAAGTTCAAGGGGTACAGCATGAGAAATTCTGCTAGCTTTCTGCCAGGAAAAAAACCAGAAGAGCTCCTCATTTCCTAAAAAGCAGCCTCTTCTCACCAGTCCACTGATTTTAGGAGGTTCTCTCCCACTTTCCTAGCATTAATTACAAGCCATCTACATGACCCTCCATGAGCCCTGAGAGACTACGTTGTGGCACCTGCTCCTGGCCATAGAGAAGGGACAAATGGAAAATTACGGTTTCCACCAGGCCATGCAACTTAAACATTTTTTGCTTGGTTGTTCATAGTCTGTGAAGTTGGGCACTGATCCTTCTGGATTTGAATGGCATCGGACAGTATTCCTGACCTACAGCCTTGCCTCAACAGCAGTACCACAGATGTGGCACCAGCAAATTTCAAAATACTCTGGAGACAATAAAGAAGTAGCTTACAAAGGAGAAAGACCACCTATAAAAAAGGTGGTCAAAGGATGCACAGGGGCCCCTCTGTCTGCCTATATTTCTTAGAGTACTTGTGGAATCATTAAACTGTACAAGGAGCATTGTAATAAGGTATCCTTACTAAAATTTGTATATTTTCTTTTGTCAAAATGCTGGAAAATGTTAAATACATAAAGACCTTCTTAAGAAAGGTTTTTGATCTTTACATACTTTCAAGTCTAATCAATAAGAAAGGAAATTTAACCTGAAACAGACAGCAGCCCACAAGCTCTAAGTGATGTGCAGGTGTTAGAAAGACAAATTACTGGGTGGTAGAATTGTCTTGCTAAGCTTTAGGGCCTGGCAGGCTTCAGTGATTGCACACCCAGAGGGAGGTTAACAAAGTTGGTGAAAAGTTGTACCACTGACAGCAGACACAAAGAATGCAGAATTTATGGGCCACAAGGACATCGGGCAGAACCCCCAAGATAAGGAAGAAACGAATAAACCTTACCCAGCAACTGTGCTGAACCAGCTGTGACTGGGTAAAAGGGAATTCTGCAGGGGGAGATCCCAACCACCACTCACAGATCACTGACCCAAAAACCCATCAGCCCAAGAAAAGAGAAACACCGTGGGACTGATTAGCATGAGAAGAGAGAATCATTAAGCAATAGAAGATAGGACACCAATTAATATGAGAACTGTGAAACTTGTAGCCAATGAATTAAGGCTTGTGTTTGCTAAAATGTATAGTGAAATGTTTTGGTAGTGTTGGCCTTGTGGGTTTGACACCCAGCACACCTTTCTGCACAGAACCATAAATAAATCAAACACCTGGACTACGTGTGTGGATTGGCCCCTCACACACAGAATAAAAGAACCTATTTTGGGACAACAAATAAAGTTTTGCTTCTGGCATTGGGCTCTACCTGAAACTCAGGATTTGGGGAATTCATCAAATATACCTGTTTTACAAATTTTCATAGCTCAGGAAATTTTTAAATTTTAGTTTGGTTGACTTTATAACTGTGAATTCTAAATGAATAAAGGATTCAGGTACCATGAAGACATTTTATCCAACTAACATTTTTTTAAAGTTTTTATTTCAGAATTTCCACGTACAGTTCCAGAATAATACAGAAGATGGTATCTTATTTTCTTTAAATAAATATTATGGGGGGATTTTTTCCAGCACTAAAGGAGGCCAATCTCTTATATTGATCAGTCTTTGCCTATCTTTCTCTTCTTGTCTCAAGGGAGCACCGAATGAGGAAATATTTGATGACTGATTGTGGGAGCTCACAGTATGGGGCAGCATGAACAAACATATGTGAAGATAAGATGTACAGCAGAAAGTTTGCTGGTGTGACAAATACAAGAATCATATATACAAAGATACACCTCTATCAGATACATTACACACATGCAAACCACTTGGATGACTTCTGTCTCTTCTGAAAGCTGAAGAAGAGGGGTTTTTTCCTCCTTGCACAGGAACCTCTGGTGACAGAACAGGTCCTCATGTTTTTATTCTATTTTTAAATGCAAACTGCTAAAGGAAGAATTACCTAGTATTAACAGTTCTTTATCTTTCCTATCACAGGATTATATTTCCAGCTGAATTTAACTTTCCTAACCATTACTATTTTGGCTAAACTTCAGCAAATCAGACCATAGGTGTAGTAGTGTCCTCGCCCTTTTCTCCTGCTTCCCCTGTTCTCTTTCTCAAGCTGTCTGGGAGAGATTTGTTTCCCATACCTTTCCCAGCCATCCCAAGAAAATGCAGAAGTAGGGGTCAATCCCTGTTCCCTAAAGAAACTTGGAAAGTCTTAACCACAATGAAATGAATAACATAATATCCTGAATAACAGAAATTATGCAAAAATAAGTCTCTCAAACCAGACTGCTTGCAAACAAAGAAGGTGCCTTAAAGCTGCATATGAAAAATGAGAACACAGTTTTTGAAGCTCACAACTGTTTGACTTTGCACTGTAGGATCTCCTACATGGAAGTGTCAGCCTATGGACTCCCCAGCATTGGGTAACATTGATGGAATTTAGATGCCCAAATTTAGATGTTGAAGGTGTCACCTTCAGGCAGCTTTTGAAGTCAATGAGAAAAAACTTATACTTCTAATATGCAATTCATTTAGCTTGGTTTAGACACTCACCTTAAGGTGCACACCAGACATAACTATTTGCCCTCCTTGATTATAAAGTGAAGAACTATTTCAGATGCAGATATCTGAAATTAGAGGATATGGATGTCATCTTGTACATGAAGTAAATGTAACTAATTATATTGACCCTTTCTATAACACACTTATTTCTGTCCACAAATGTTGTCCTGCCTCTTCCCCGAGATCACCACAGGTACAATAAAGTACCAGTCTTCTCTTTGTTCCATGCAAGCAGAAATCCACTAGAGTGTGCAGCATAAACTGCATGATGTAAATCTTGAGAGGATGGAGAGGGAGGGAAAGATGGGACAGAATTGTAGGAGCAAGGACCAAGACAAGGAGAAAAGGAAAAGGCAAGAGATAGGTGTGCTGAGAAAGAGTAGAGACTGAAAACTGCAGTTTTCTCATTGAGACAAGTGGTACTCACTGAAGTGGTATGCATTCAGTATTTAACATTGTTTTTAGCACTCCATGCATTACTAAGTGCCAACTGTATGTACCTGCATTCAATAAGAACTTTTTGTTTGTGCACCTTCCTGGGTGGTTTCTATAGTGGTATTTTATAAGAGTAATTTCCCAAAAGACCTTTCTATTTTGATTTGTCACTATTTCCAAGTGTGGATCTGACACACAAAAACCAGAGGTGCCAAGACTGGCACCTAGTTCGAGTAGGATAGAACCTGCTTTTTCACAACACTGCTTGTTTTAACAGGCATTTAAATTTTCAGTACAGAACTCCTATTACCTGAATGGAACTCAGCACTACTGTGGATCAGATTCACCTGGACACAGAAGGTATACCATCTCTTCATATAAACACCCAACAAAGCCAGTAACACCCCCAAAATAAAAAGGAAAAATCTTTGACTGTGAATGGCATGAGTCCACTACCTTGCTTCTTCTTTTTTTTTTTCTTAAGATTTTTTTTTCTAGATTAACTGAAAAAGCATGAGCAAAGAAAGTCAGCAATTTTTGTGCACAACATCAGTCACGAATGAGGTGCCACTCTTCTCTACCAGGATCTGCCTTTCACACCCTGACATCCAAGCAAGCTGACCAGGAAGGCATCAGCAGTCTTACTGGTTCATATTTTTCAGACTGTCATTTGATTTTGAAAAGGACAAAATGAAAAAGAGAGTGTTCTTCACCCTGGTGTTTACACGGCCACCAAACCCACAAAATCAGCAACACAGAAGCAGCAGTTGATGTTAAACTCCTTAAGGAAAGACAAACTACTACTTTCATGGCACAGATGTCATTACACTTTCACAGGACAGTATTTTTTACTCCTTAAAAATGCAAAAAAAAAAAGCAAATGAGTGTTTTAGTAAGTCATTCCTCTTATCTTAGTATCTTTCTAGAAACACGTATTTTTTTTCTAAGGATCAATTTCCTCACTAGGTCACAGTATAGAAAACAACTCAGAAAAAAGTTCTGCTTTTAATTCTTTGATTGTGATATCTTAAAAGATCTTCACTCCCCTATAAAAAAAATTAAAATACTAAGTCTATTCCTAACGTGTTATGCTTACATTACAGATTACTAAGAATTATACATCAAACTGAATTACCCTTGTCCATTTCCACCTCCCACTTAGTGCAGCTAGGAACACTTGCAGAAATCCATATTCAATCTTACAAAAGAACACAGGTGAATGTTTCCTTTTTCTTTTTTTCAACCAGACAACGCACAAATGTGAAATTACCCATAAATAGTACATTGAATTGAGGGTTTGTACTTTACAAAACAGCAAACTGTATAACAGTTTTCTACATTTTATTCCTATCAATCAACTGAGCTACTAACACTGTATGTTATTACACACGTTTTTTCACAGGATGAAGCATTTGCTCTTCATCTTTTTCCAAAACGTGATGTTACACGTGGGCTGTAAAGCACAGCTCCTTCACCTCTTCTAACACAGAAGTCACAGAAGAGTAACTTAGAGTAAGAACATGGAAGTAGGGAAGAGATACAAGATCTTGGCCTCTCTGACACTTTCTCCACTAAAAACATAATGTTTCTTCAGGTTCCACATATCTTGTGGAGGTGCATGTTCCTCCCCAAGATAAGGTATAATTCCACAGTAGGAACTTTCCTTGGATGCAGCCTAATACTGTTTCCCTCTCACTGTTTTTATGCTATTACTGAACCCTTAATATCTTTTATTTCCTTGTCAAATCACTGTAGAATAACAGTCACACAGGTTTCTTCGCCTTCACATATTTAGCATGTTGATGAAGGCGAGCTGAGTTCATTTAATCAGGGGAGAGGAAAGTAATAAAAACAAGGAGTGTTGCTGGTGGTAGTGTTTCTAACATGCTCAATATCAAATATCTGTGTTTCTTCCAACTGAGGAAGCAATAAGCAGCAAAAATATCCTCCTTTTTCACAGTGATTACACTGACACATCTCAGGCAAGAATCTAACTACTGTCATTTTTATGGTAGCCAACTCATAACTGGACCAAGTAACTTGTCTGGTCTTGACCATCAAATAAAAAAAGCTCAAGATTCACAGGGTAGCATACATTGTGAGAAGTACTGCTAAACAAACACACCCAAAGATAAACAGTTTTTTTTGTCCTTCTGTAGTCAGCTTCCTGCTACAAAGCTAAATTCCAAGAAATCCTCTTCATTTTTAAAGTTGCCATTGGGTGGAGATCATTCAGTGTCCAAACTATGACAGCTGTATAAGGATGTGACCTCCAAGAGACCAAGTAAAAATTTGTTTCATAATATGATGCAGTTACCCACAGCATGGTGACAACTGTAATTCTTTTTCTTTTCACTGCACCTACTTCTGTTAAGAGGCTCAAACTTGTAGCTGTTATCTGAGGGAGATTCTACAAGCTTTTGGTGGAAAAAGTAATCAGAGGAGTTCATCTGGCTGCCCTGACACCTATGAATGCAGGCAGTACAACACAAATTTCATAAAGACAGGAGAATCTATTCTTGTAACTTCAAGTTTAAGGAGCTGGGATGCTTGTTAGGTTTTTATCACAAGATTTTTTTATGCCATGCTGGGTTCTGCTCTTCCAGATAAATAACTAACAGCAAGGAAAAGTACTGGCTACCTGAAAAAATAACATAAGACAAGCAAAACAGCTGATGATGAGACAATGTTTAAACTGGAGTGCCATATAAATAGGTGTCTTCAAACTGACAGCTGTCGTGCTTGCCATGTACCAAACCATAGCTAAAACCACGGCCACTAATTTAGCATCTCATATCTTCAAAGTCATCCCTGTTAACAGGATGCTCTATCTGTCCTATACAGTACTCTTGAGACCAAGCATTACAGCCTGCCATGCATGCAATAAAAATTAAATACTTCAAACCACGTCTTTTGAGAAGTGCTATCATAATCCTCAACATACTTTTTAAAATGTATTTAGTGGTTTTGGCTCTATACTAAAAACTCAGCTTGTTGCTTTATTTTTATTTTTTTTTAAGGCAAGGGTGGTAGAAAGGTACACAAACAAGAGAAGTTTGTGCCCTCTGAAGATGACCAACTGCAGTTAAAGACGGTGACATAGACATATGTGTATTTTCATAAACCCAGCCTGATATCAATAGCAGAAGGATTGGTTCCCTGACCAAAACCCGAACCCCCTAGAGTTTTGTAACAGTGTGACAGCAGTGACAACCCTGTCCTTTCAGCAGACTTGCAATTATTAGACTTCTCTTGTAATTTAGGCCAGAACCTGAAAACAAATTTATGCAGTAAAAACATCCTGGTATCTGGAAGAAAAATGAACCCTCACCTAGATTAAAGACTTATGCCACTTCTCCTACACCACCATTCATTTGCCCACATCTAGATATTCTATTCAGTTTTGGGCCCCTCAATATAAAATACACTGATAAAAAGAGCACAGGGCCCCAAGACACTGAGGGGCTGAAGATCTTGCCCTGAGGAGTGGCTGGGGAAGCAGGTTCAGCCTAGGGAAGAGATGAGTACAGAGAGAACCCATCACCTGCCTGTCAGTATGCATGAGAGGGTCACCAAGAGCCACGGGGCTCTTCAGTAGTGCATGGCAGGTGCAGCACAAGCTGTGAATGGAAATATGTTCCAGCCATCTACCAGAAGAAACCATTTCATACAAGACAGTAGTTAACGCAGCTTGGCCAAAGTTGTTGTGCACTCTCTCCTCTTGGAAGATTTCAAACCTCAAGTGGACACAGTCCTGAGCAAATGGGATCTGAACTCAGAGTCAGCCTCAGTGGGGCTCCCTTCCACCCTGAGCTATACTGTGATCCCATCCCCTTCTGTTTTATCTGGCCTCTGGAAGGCAAAAGAGGGATCTGCTCCTCATTGATGTCACCTGCAGCAATGCCTTGAGCTTGGCCATTCAACAGCATTCTGAAATACATCATTTTCCAGTTTAAAAGTTCTGAAAAGCAGACTTCATTTTCTCTTTCCTAAAAATATGTAAACATAAGTGCTTTTTTCTCCTTTTATAGATGAGTTTGGTGTTTAAAGTCTTTAATAATACATTTCAACACAAAATACAAACAAAATTAGACTACTTTAGTCAAGTTCTAAGTTCTGTCTGATGTCTACTTTTCAGCAAGTACTAACACTTTCATACAGAACTACCTTCTGAAACTTACAGATATCTCAATTTGAAGCAAACACCTGAGAGATTAATAGCTCACAACTTTTTTTTTTTTTTTTTTTTTTTTTTTCAATGTAGGCAGCACTGGCAGCTTCTCACTGCCTGGCTTGCGATGTTCAGATCTGAGCAGTACTAACCAACCCTTTCCTGACGTAGCCTCAAGTTCACCATATGCTACTGTGAATTACCTTCACGTCAGAGGTTTTACTGCACGGCAACCCCACAGTCTCACTGAGGTTCCTTGTGCTGTGGCCACAGGCTCTAAACATCCCCCGGGGAATACCTGTGTCCCCAAGAAGCCAGCATGCACTAGATAGTCATTACTCATGGGAGACTTGCACCACACTGGGGAGCAACAGCAATGGGGAGCACTGAAGCAGAGTGCTGTCAAGCCCTTCTCTTTCATCTTGCTCCTCTACTGCGTCCAGAAAACGCCAGCACGGAACAAGCCCACTGCTGCGGAAGAGTACAAGCCATTCACATACCCCAGCCGCCCTTAGGAGGCTGGTTTGGGCCAGGAAGCCTCCCCCTGCTCCGGGCACAGGCTGACTGTTACTTATTCACACGGGCGCTGCTGTTTGTCAACACGGCTCGGGCGCCGCTCCGCCAGCAGGCTGGGGCGAACGCGGGACGGGAAGGCGGCTCCGGGACATTCTCTTCCCTCCTCGACAGGAAAAGCCCTGGCCTCCAGCCGTGCCCGGCCCCCAGTCCCCCCACCGCCCGCTCGGGTGTGGCGCTTACCGGGGGGCCGGGGACTCGAGGTGCGAGGCGGGCGGTGGGGTCCAGGCGGGCGCGGCACCGCCGCCCTCCCGGGGATGCTGCTCCTTCTTCTTCGGGCGCCAGTGCGGGAACGCGGGGCGCCGCTTGGGCGCGGCGGCGGCGGAGGGACGGCGGCGGGGGGCGGCGGCCGCCCCCTCGGGCTCCGAGTCCTCCGACTCGCTGCGGCCGAAGAGGCGCTGGAAGCGGCCGCGCCGCGCCATGCCGGGCTCTGCGGGGCTCTGCGCGGGGATCTCCCGCCGGCAGCGGCAGCGGGGGGAGCGCGGCGCTCTCGGGCTCTCCGCGGGCATGGACGGGGCGGCGGTGGCAGCCGCCCGCCCCGGTGTATGCGTTTAATAAGGTGATTCCCTGCCTGCCTCCCTCCCTGCCCACCGCCGGACGCGTCGGTCCCTCCCCGCGGAGCGAGCCGCGCCGCGCCGCGGCAGGCGGGCTCCCCGCCACTCGCACAGGAAGGGAGCGGCCCACGTGTGATCCGTGCCCAGGTGCGCATTAGGGGCCATTATCTTGTTGTTGTTTTCTGCTAACCCTGAGGTGTGCCCCGCGCCCCTGACACTTGTGCAAGGCGCGAAGAAAGGCTGTGCGCCAGCCCGCGCCGCGCCGGGGGCTCCGCATCGTCCCGCGGCCGCCCCCCAGCCTCCTCCTCATTTATGGAGAAAAACATGAATAAAGAAAGTCAGCTCTACAGCCGAGGGGCTCAGGAGCCAACACACCCCAAACCTTGCAGCGCTGCTTTTGGTCTCGGTGCCCGCCACATTAATTAATTAGCTGCTTATCCCTCTCCCTGGGAATAAATTGGTTCTGACCGCCCTGCTGGCTCGTTCTCCCGCTGAGGAGGACGAGGAAGGGATTCCCTAGGGAGGCAGAGCCGCTGCCGCGGGAAGGCTCAGGCAGAGACACCTTGCAGCGCGGAGGATCGCGTCGGGTACTATCGTGACCAGCCCCTGCCAGGACCTGGCGATCCCATGTGTTCCTCGGTGCTTTTAGAAATCTTCTCTTAAGTTACCCTGAGGTCCAGCTTTCCTTAGGAAACGCTGTTGTGCGCTGACAGATACCATCTATCCTAAATTGTGTCTAACAAGCACGCATTTGTCTGATGTAAGGAGCTTTTAGGGCTCTTGTGATTTTGGTTCTGATTTTTGCTTGTTACTGATGCCACATAGATGTTATAATTCTCTGCTAAAAATGCTAAGATGACATAATAAAAATGTTGGAAGTCTGTATCCTGGAAAAACTTTAAATTTTGCATTATACAATGGTCATAATCTGCCAATAGCTGACAAACACTACATAAATTGATGGATATAAAATAATGCTGGGTTTTCTGTGGCAGAAGGAAAAGGAGGTGAGCAAGGCAGGGGAACACAAAATATACAGAAGTTGTCTGAACAGCTAAGTTTTACCAATGCTACTGTTTTACTCCAAGCAATATGTACACCTGTTTGGGAAGAAGATTCAATTCTTTTGATTTGTAATTTATTTGGTTAGTGATTAACTAAACAGAATAACCTAAAAATAAATTTTTTTTCCCAAAATTAAGTATGTGTCATGCCAAAATTGGGCAGAACTGGAAAGAAAGATAGATGTACTCTCAGGAACTGCATAAGGGATGGAGAATAAAAGTCAGTTTCAGTAAAGCAAGCTATATAAGCATGAAAATCGTAGAATCACAAAACACTTTAAATGGGAAGGGACCTCTGAAGGTTGTCTACTGCAGCCCCCTGCTCAAGTAGAGTCAGCAAGAGCAGGCTATTCAGGACCATATCCATTTGGATTTTAAGTATTTCCAAGGACAGAGGTAGGAGACCTGATGGCAGGTAGATGCTGTCCTTTACATATGGCCAGGAACAAAGCAGAAAGTCCTGCAGTATAGCTGGATAGGATTTTTGGACACTGGGTAGACACTGTAAAGATTCAAATAGCTATACCTCTTCTCTTACTTTAGCCTAGAATTATTCCTTTCTATTTCCTTGACTAGAGAACCTCAACTGACATAACCATGGCATTTTCTGACATTCACCACTGAAGAAGCCAGATCAATACATTACTATGTCTGTGTGCTACATTTCCATTTAGGTGTCAGTTATAATTAGGATTCTGCTGTACAGAGCAAAGGTAAATTAATTGGTGTTGGTGAGCCACTTCCCCTAAACAGCACTGGAGAGAAAGGAGTCTTGGCCACTGCAGTCGTGGTGTGTCTTCTCCATGCCACTCTACCCATTAGATCCCTTGAGCTGGTAGCAGACCAGGCAGATGAGGGTATGTTCAGCAGAGCTGTGCTACTTCATTCCACTCAAACAAAACAAAACAAAAAAAAAAGTGTTTGGCCTGAAAACATACAGTTTAAATGACATAAGAGAGAAAAGGGAGAAAGGCAAGGCACACGTTTTTTCAAATCCTCTTAGATTATTTTGGCAGGGTCTGGATTAGCATTAGCACCATAGAGTACCTAGAAAATGTGCAGAGTTCCATACGTCTCTGGAGAGACACATATAAGAAATGTGCATTCCACATAAGCCTTGAGGTATCCAGCATTTGTTCTTCAGTGCTAACATATTTTAAAAACTCCTGATACACAAACTTGAGTGAAGAGGTTTGGTTGCTTTGGTTGTTTTGCAAACTTCAGGTGAAATTAAAGTCTGGTTGTTAAATATGGCAGGGTCAGAACAATGAATGATTTCAATCCAAACAGATCTGTCGAGGCTCTATACTTTTTGTTGTACCTGTCTTATGTAGCAGGTTTGGACCTCAAGTCAGGAAAGGCATTTTTAAGGCCATTAGTAAAGATAGACATTCATAAGAATTAGCCAGTCATTCAGGAAACTTTAAATGATGGTCATGTTTATGTCAGCAGCCAGTTTATGTCAGTTTAATCCAGACACATGCAACAGAACAAGTCAGTCTGGCTTTATCAGAACCAACACAATTTTGCAACATTTCATAGTACTTCATACCTTAGAAAGGTATTATGCAACTAATTATCCTTCTCCTGTTTGGTATCATTTCAGCATGGTGAAAAAGAAGATGATTGAGTATCTAGATTAGACTTCACCATACTCAATAGTCTTGCTTGACTGCAAACTGTACGTGAGATTTAAAAAACAACCAAAAAACTCCCTAAAGCTGAAACATGCTAATATTTGAGTTACAAAGATAATCTGGTAAACACAGACCCAAAATTTTTGAAATTGTTGTAGAGCTCAGCTAACACACAGGTTGAGATAATACTATTAAATCAAATAATTGATTCTCCCTTTTTATTGTTTCAAAACAGAAGCAAGCTCTGTTCTAATATAAAAATATTCCAATATATGGCACAATAGCTCTGAAACAAACAAACAAACGAACCTCCCTAAAACCTGTACACAAATTGCAGAAAAATATGAATGAATTATCATCAACTTTGTCATCAAATATTTTTTCTTCTTTTCCAATAAAACAGAGGTGTGAAATCTCCTCCAGAAATGGTGCATGCATGCAAACATTTGAGATTCAGATAATTCACTGTCAGAATATATAAAGACTGTTTTGGATTTCCACACTTTGGAGTTGTTGGTAAAAGAGCAATAAAGTACACAGGGGACAAAATCCTCCCCATGTCCCATATAAAACATGTAAGTCTCAAACTATGGTCCTGAAATCCCACATTCATTTGACACCTAACCCTGTGGGCACCTAAATTCCAGGGCTGCCTCCCTGTTTGTCTTGGAAGTGCCCCAGGTTCTTAGGGATTCACTTCCCCACATGCTCAGAGTTGCCTCAGTCTTCACAGGTCTGAGTGTTGGGTGCCTGCTTCTTGCTTAAGTCTGTCAAGGAGCTAAAAACAAGGTATGGCTTGGCCTGAATCTCTGCTGGGACTCCCTGTGGTTGCATATTAGGATCTTAATTAACTCCTGTACTAACAGCAGGCTCCATACAAAATGCCATATTGGCTTCCATTTTTTTCCAGGAGTTCCAGGTATGATGTAGAAATAGTGATGGAAATGGTAGCCTTAATTTGGGAAAATCCTACCTACAAGAATACATTATATCTCACAGTCATATCACCACTAATGTTTGTTTTCTGGCCCAACAAGAGACTAGAGGTTCCCTGGCCACACCTGAAAAGAGGAATGAGTCCCATTCCATGTCTTGAAAAAAAAAAAGGCATAAATTAATGTCCTCAGTAAATTATCAGGTGGGATACACACATGGTGGGAAGTGGGTGATCACCCCTGGGAGTTAAGGACAGCCTGGAAAATGCAACTGAACATTAGGACCAGGAAGAGCCAAGGCTAGGAACCAAATTAGTTCAGGAACATGGCAGCCAGAATTGTAGCAAGAGTAATATGTAGGAAGCTGGGGAAGCAAAGAGACCCTTAAAAAAAATAGCAGGGCAAACCCCTTAAAGGTGAGCAATTCCACGTTGCAGGACTTTGGAAAAATGACAATAGCTTGACTGAGAGTAGAACTAAGAAATCTGGAAGTAAGGGGCAGTGATATGGGCTTCAACCAAGCAGTAAATTTGGAAGTCAAGCTTTTCTAGGATTGCCTTTTGTACCAGGTAGATGGGGCAAAACATCACCCAGGCTCCAAGGGCGATCATTATTGGCATGCCAGTTGCCATGACTTATCCTGGTCTGTCTGGCAGCCACATGGCTGGATTGCCTGGGGAGACACACAGGGGAGCACACGGGCACTGGAGCTCAAGTAGATGGAAGCACCTCAGGCTCTGAGGGTATTTTGGAGTAGGGGTGAATTTACATAACCTCATGCTCTGAATTTGATCTTCTACACACTTGTGATTACTTCAGGCAGCAATTTATATTTCCATGTTGGATGCTTTCGGTCTTATTTTAAGTTGTCTGGTTCCCATCATGGTTCAATTTGAGATCTTTGGTATTTAGGTTCATCTGTGAGCTAATACCTCTCTTGAAAGCATGCAATGTCCATCTCCTAGGTGCTAGTTATTGATCAGATAAGTCAAAAACAGATATGACTCTTAATTTATAACACACTTATTCATTAATAGTTCTTCCAAGCACTTTGATACTCTAAGATTTTTATTCTGTAAAAAATTCTACCCACACCTATCTGCTATGGAGCATTCCACAGCAGATAGTTGTGGGTAGAATTTTTAATGGGAAATTAGCATGTTCAGTTAATCAATTCAATATTAGCATGGTTTATTATTATTATTTTTTTTTGCTGTAGAATGCCAAAAATTTATCGGAGCCTTTATCTGAGTTGCTTGTATATTTGCATAGATGAAAAGTGTCATATAGACCTCCCTTCTACTCACACACCTCCTGTCAGCTCCTCAAAAAGAGTCCTACAACCCGTCTTTGGGCCTTTAAAGAATCTTTTGCATTAGAATCCTACATCTCAAGGGAAGCAAACAAAATAAGTCATGTATACAATCCATGGGTTTGTGTAACTTCAGTGCTCGCCCATCAGAAGTGTCCCACAGCAATGCCAAGGTGTAGCATGTGGTCTTTGACTTTAACATGAAATTTTATAGTGCTAACCAGAGCCATTGTAGGTTTTTTAACATACAAGTAAACTACTTCTGCATCAGTTACTACCTCCACATAATACTCCCATTGTGATGCTAACAGTGAGAGTGCCCTGTTTGGTTTCAATGCCAGCTAGGTTCAGCCCATAAGTCCAGGCAGATAGCCAAATAGATTTCAGTTATGAAATGTTCAGGAGTTCCCAGTGTGGAATATTCCTCTTTTTCTTGCTAATACATCCATGTCAGTCGTTTTCATTCCTTCTCCAATAAGTTGACAGGGAAAAAAAAGTCTCCCAGAAAAAACATTTCTTTCAGGGGTTTTCTTCTCTGTTACCTGCCAGGTGCTTTTCTCATTCTGTTAATAACAATCCAATGTTACTTTTCTTTAATGATAACTATCTTTCACTGAAGTGCAGTGTCAGTACAAAGCCAAGATAACACCTACAACTCACCTACAAAGCACTTAATTCTTGCTCTGAGTATCCAAGTATTTTGTTCTTTTGCCCACTTCTAAAAGATGAATGTTTCCTCTGTGCATTTTTTAACTTACAGTTTCTTGAAAGCTTTCAGTCTTTGGACTTACCAGTTTGCATAAAGAGTTAAAATAATGATTTTGAGCCTGGTCTCAAGCTGAGCACTAATATCTGTAAAACGTTTTAGGTGTGCTATGTCAGGGTTGGTTCAATATGGTGTTTATTTGGCATCTGAAGTTGTTCAGTAAGAATTTTTTTTTCTCCTCAAAGTTCTAAGTGGGGAAGATAAAATAGCAGTGAGAAAACAGGCTATACAACTAGTCTGAAACAAATTATGTGGATGCTACTCAGAGGAGAGAACATTCCACATTGTGGCTACTGTTTTTTCTTTCCCATCTTAGTGGGAGAGGAGGAAGGAGGTGGGACATGCTGCTCCTCATGGGACCAGAATGCCACTGATTGGGAGCATCACTGATGCCACTCTGTGCATCAGGGGCTCCAGCCTCCTCTGGAGTTTGTTTTAAAAAAAAGTATGTGAATTCTAGCATTCAGTTCTCCTGTAGTCACAATTTAAAGGTATACTACTAAGACCATAAATTAATTCAATTAGAAAAACACCACAAATTAACATAACAATGAGGCATTAGGAATATAATACTGACAAATTGTTAATTTACTGCTTAATATCAAGATGTACTTAAGTTTTCCTGAGCAGATATAGCTTGGCTGAAATGTATTTATTTCCAGGCTAATATTTTATGGTTCTGTGTCTCTTGCTTTCCAGTTTTGCACTGGTTAGTGTGCCTAGTACTGCTACACTTTCATGCTTGGCCAAAAGCAAAGCTATAGGTCATGTTCTTCTCTGGTCTAAATTTTTGATTATTCTCTAGGTTGAAATTAATTTGACACCTTAAAGAATATTTTTTTTTTGTTTGACTAAATCAGCAATGCCATTCTATTATATTTTCATCATATTCTCATGAAGATCTATCAGCCAGCATGGCTTAAGTTAGGACAGGATCTTTCGCTTTTAATTTTTAAGAAGGAAGGCAGAAACTACCAGGAAGTTTAAAATTAATTATTTCATAAAGGTTCTAGGTATATTACTAAATCAATAGACTGAAAATTAGATACATAATTACCATTTTTGTATTATTGCTCATACTAACTAAGAGATGAGCTGGGAAATGGACAAGGATGAAGGAAGGTAGGTCTCTATCTTCAGCAATTTACAGTCCAGAGCCAATGTGCTAAAGAATTAAATGCAAGCACAGCTGATTAAATTGCTATGGGATATGAGCATCCTGTGACAAATCCAAAAGCCATCCAGTCTTCTGTAACCTAGTTGGGTCCTAAAGAATCTGCAATTAAATACTAAGCTGACCAGACGTAATTAAAAGCATAACTGTTCTTATGTATCTGCAGATAATACAGGAGCACTACTAGGAAATTGAAACTGTCTGTTCATAGTTGTGTTTACCAGTCACTTCTTCCTCCTGTATATTACACAGGGTCTATAATACAGATCCTGTGAACACCATCAGCCTCTGTGCAGCCATCAGCTCTGCCCTCTTTCCAGATGAATATAAACCTTGCACTGTCCTGTGAAAAGTTATCCAAAGAAGAGGTGTTGAAACGGCCTGATGAAACAAACCAGTTATTGTGAGTCCTGGGGAGGAGAAGCACGAAGTAGTAGAGCTGTTCGTCAGCATTTGCTTTTCCCAGGATAATCAGTTGCGATTACAGAGAATAAGGATGTAATATTTAAAAAAAACACAGAGAGTGACTGTGAGAATGTGGGTCAGTGAATTTCTACCATTAATAAACAATAATTAGGGAGTTATCTATCAGCTGTTCCACAAAAAGATAGATGAGGGAGAATGCGTAAGCTAAGCTAAGTCTTTATAAACATGCCCTTCCCAATAAGTTATCAAGGAAACTACACTGTTATGGGTTCAGGAAAAAAAAGACAAACAAAAGAGTAAGAGTAATCAATATGAGATGAAACAAGGAATGGACTTCCTTAAACTTCTCTAATAAGATTATTCTTATTTTAGCTTAGCTACTTCCTTCTCTAGGAGCCAGAGTGCCCATCTGCAGGTCAGACCTGCTGTCAAGGAAGCTGATTGCTTGTCCTGGGCCCATGTGCGGGACACCACAGAAGGATCAAGAGTGCCTTTGAATTATTGCTATTACTGCCTTTTCACCGTTACTGTGTACTTCTTACCCACCTGGACACAAGTGTTGCTGCCAGAAGAGAACTTGAGCAGATCAAAGCTAACTGCTGTGCTCTGAGCTGTGGTAAAGAGACAAGGCGGTGTTCCTCTTTCCCCCTACCATTAAGGACGTGGGCTTAATAGGAGTGGATGTATTGTGCAGATCAAAGCCAGTGTAGCTGGTATCACAGGGAGAACCTTTGGCTTCTATATCCATGGATTACTTTCTGGGAGTGAAGACTGGTGGGAAGTGATGGCAACAGAATAAGAAAGAAAAGCAAGAGCACCTTTCCCAATAGTCTTGCTGTTGAGAAAGGTTTCTAAGCAGGTTCATCAAAGTATGCAGATCAAAGCCTAAAGAGAAGTGGTGAAACAGGTTCAATTTAAGATGCTAAGGGAAGCAAGGAATGTACATGGCAAAAACCTGAAGTTCAGGGGAGTGGACTTCAGCTTGGTCAGGCAATGGGTCAGCAGGAATCACCGGGGAAACAAGAAAGAAAAAAAAAGTTGGTCTTCAAATCAAATCTCCCTGAAGCACTAGAATGGTCCATTGTGATTGCACAAGAAGATGGGCAGATACAGCGGAAGCCAGATTGGCTGAAGAGGAAAGTTCTAGTTGAGCTTAGACATAGAAAGGGGGTTACGAGGAAATCTAGCAGCAGCACTCAGGCATTCAAGAGTCAAATTAGGAAAACCACACAGCTGGGGTCAAAACCACCAAGGAAGACAGAGGACAACAAGAAGAGCTTCTACAGATAAGCAGCCCTGAAAGAAAGGTGAAGGAAAATGTAAACTCGCTGCTATATAGTGCAGGCAAGATGCAAAGGATGTAATGACAAATTGCATAGAAAAGACTGGAGTACTTAATAGAAAAGTACTGGAGTACTAGTTTGCCTTTTATTTTACTGCTACTCTGAGCCTAGTAGCAAATTGTGGGGATTGAGGCACTAGCCATCCAACAAGAAGATTAAATTAGGAATAATTTAAGTATTTCTGGACATAAGCCAGGTACATCCATAGAAGTTGAGACAGCTGATGTGTTTGTGAGGCTCCTCTTTGTCATCTTTGAAAGACTGCAGCAACTGGGGGAACTCCCTAGTTGCTGGTAAAAGACAAGTATTACATCAATATTTTTTTTTAATCAAGAAGGAAGGTCTACAGCATGGTCAGCTCCTGGGACAATGAAGGAACAAGTACTCCACATTTTAGACACATGAAGGACAGAATGATGACTGGAATCAGCCAGCAGAGATTTATCAAAGTTAAATCATCCTTGACCAACCTGATTGCCCTCTATGATGAAATGGCTGGCTTTGTGGATGAAAAGAGAGTAACAGATCTGGCTTATCTGAAGCAAGACTTTCAACATTGTCTTTTGTAGTATCCTGGTAGCTAAACTGAGGGGATGTGGACTGGATGAGTAGACTGCAAGGGTAGGGAAAAACTGGCTGGACTGCCAGGATCAGTGAGTAGTGGTTAATAATCCAATGTGTATTGGGTTTTTGTGGCAAGGTTTTGGTAGCAGAGGGGCTACAGTGTTCTTCTATGGGGAGATGCTGTAAACTTCCCCCATGTCCTATGGAGCCAACACCAGCCAGCTCCAAGATGGACACACCGCTGGCCAAGACCAAGCCTATCAGCAATGGTGATAACAGATTTAAGAAGGGGGGAAAAACTGCAGAAACAGCAACAGAGAGAATATGTGAGAGCAACAGCCCTGCAGACACCAAGGTCAGTTGAAAAGGAGGGGGAGGAGGTGCTCCAGGTGCCAGAGCAGAGATTCCCCACAGCTCCTGGTGCAGACCATGGTGAGACAGGATGTCCCCCTGCAGCCCATGGAGGTCCATGGTGGAATAGATATCCCCACCTGTTGCCTGTGCAGGAACCTATGCAAGGAGGATGCCCAAAGGAGATTGTGGCCTTGTAGGTTAAGCCTACATTGGAGCAGGCTCCTGACAACGCCTGTGGTCCCATGGAGAGGAGTCCATGCTGGAGCAGGTTTCTGACAGGACCTGTGGTCCCATGGAGAGGAATCCACACTGGAGTAGGTTTCTGACAGGACCTGTGGTGCTGTGGAGAGGAGTCCATGATGGAGCAGGAATGGTGGCAAGACTTGTCACCCTGTAGCAGACCGATGCTGGAGCAACCTATTCCTGGAGGGAATGGAAGGAACCCACTGCAGGAGCAGTTCATGGTAACTAGTGAGCGATCTCTCCCTGTCCTTATGTTGACCCGTGACCTTTTCTTTACATTCTCTCCCTGTCCAGCTGAAGAGGGGAGTGACAGAGTGGCTTTGGTAGGAACCTGGCATCCAGCCACAGTCAACCCATCACAAAGCCACGAAACACATTTATCATTGAACTGGACAAGGAGCTGGAACACACACTTGTTTGGGTTTTGGGTGATACAAACTAGGCAGGGTGGAGTGATTGATATGCTGAAGGGCTGAGCTGTTACTCACAGCAATCTCAGCAAACAAGAGGATGCAAGAATCATGGAGTTCAAGAGAGGCAAATTCAAACTCCTTTGTAAGCCAGGAAATCAAGCATACACTGGGCTATTTTAGACACGCAGCCAGGAGCTCAAGGGAAGTGATTTTCAACTCAGCTCCCTCAGCACTGGTGAGGCCAATGGTAATTATACTTCTTGTGGAATAAGATAGACTTTAGGATTTTTACTTTTTTTCACCATCAACTCGAACACCCATTCTCTTACTTTACATGCATCTTATTCTTACTTTTTCCCTGAGAAATCAGTAATTTAATTACTAACTCATATAACAAATGTTCAAATACAACCAAGAGGAAAACCAGAAAAACTTTCATCCAATATTGATTTTAAATCTACAGAAAGGTCTTTGTAAATTTAAATCTCCATAAGAGACTTTATCAGCAGATAAACAAAGATATATCAGAGCTTCAGAACTGGAGTTATCGACACTTTAGTACTACAATATTATGGAAGTGAATTTGGAATCCTTGAGAAAAATTCTTTCCCTGGGCAAAACTACTGAAGATCATCCAGTTATATTTAAAAAAACCTATTTGTCTGCAATAGAGAAATCCAGTGTTTTATTACAAATCAGTACTATTTATTTTCAGAAAGCTAAGCAAAAAACTGGCCCATGTCAGATGTAATAAGACACATGTTTACTGAGAATAGAAAATTACTTTTCTGAAGTCTTGATGACTTGGATGGGTAGGGAATATCTGGCTGTTGTCTCTGTGTCACACTTGGCACTGTGTTTATCCATGAACCTGTATGATATTTGGTACTTTATTGCAAGAGTAAATCAGGTTTCATCATATAGCCAAAAGACCAGGCTGTATCGAGTCTAACTCAGATGCTTGGAACTACGCAGTGTAACACAGAAAATGAATGAAGTCCTTATTGAAATGATTTTAATATAGAGCTGTACAGCAAGAAGTGTTCTTACCAAGGTATGAAAGATTATTTGTCAACAAGCAGCAGTTAATTCTGGTTTCATTTCTGGGAGTTCCCAAGTGCTGGGTGACACATGGGTGCTTAGTGTCTTCTTGTACTGAGGGCTGGACTGCCCATGTCTCAGCAGCTGACATTTCAATGGTATTAACAAGGTAGGTTATTGGTGAAACCTCTTCTTGCCTAAAAGTAAACAACCTAAAGGCTGTTCCATTTTCCAAATAGCACAGGATTCTTGTATTATCTTCCTTCTACTTTTGTGTTACTTTCTGGCTGTGCTGTGATTCAGCACTAAGTTAGTACTGATCCTTGATCATAAATGAATAAATTTATGTATCAAACATAGATGGAGCCAAACCTGTCACATACTGAGATAGTACTGACAAAGCCATTAACCTTTTTGTCAGTATTCCCAACAGAAAAAACAGATGTGCTGGGAATTATCATCCTACCACCTTTTGAATTCCCTCTATGATAAGAGAGAATACTTGACAGAATACGTATTACTTAGCTAACATGCAGAGGGGTAAAAATGTAAACAATGGGCTTTTGGCATTTTCATTATATTAAAAAAGAAAGCTTATGATCTGATCTATGTTCATAAGAAATCTCCACATGTACATACTGTGAAATTTTAAAAGGTGGTATTTCCCTTCCTCCTCACTAAGACCAAATGTCTTCAAGAATCTACAATGAAGTTGCAAAACCAAGAAATTTTGTTCAAGATAAGTAATAAGTGGCAGATCTAGAACTAGGATTTCCTCATGTCCAGTCACTTGGTTTAGTAGTAAAAGATTTTTTTGATAGTCTGAAATATGATTTAGGAATTTAAATTTTGAACTAAAATAGGAAATGGGGGTTGGAACTAGATTATCTTCAAGGTCCCTTTCCAGTGCAAATAATTCTGTGATTCTGTGAAATCAGCAAAGTGAAAAAGAGTTAACAATTGTGAGGGAAAGCTAGGACAGTTGACAGCATACCTCAGTTATTTAGACAAGAAAGAGTTTAAAACCAGTCTAAAATATTTACAACTACATTTGCTGTTATAGAAGACAAATATAAGTAAGTGAGGAGAGCATGAAAGGAGAATTACATCTAGATAAGAGTGACTTTTTTTTTCACAAACTTATAAATTAAAATTGTATCTGGAAAACATTAAGTGCCATCTTGTAATATTTCCAGGAAGTTGTCAGATGAATGAATCAGCTTCTCGTGTAATTAATCAAATTAACTCCTCACTGGGAGTAGGCAACAATGAACTATTTAGCTAGATATAAATAGCAGCTTTATGAGTTTCATTTGACTCTAAGTCACTGCTGCATATTAAAAGGTGTACATTAATGATTCTCACAATCTGGTTTTGTTTATACACTCAAAAGACAATAGCTAGAAAATTAAAGTATGTTTTGCTTTCTACTGAAAATGGCTAGGGAACTGAAGGGAAAACAGCAATAGTGATTAGCAATAAAACAACACTGGAACAGGTAAACTTTCACATATCTGTGAGTTTTGTCAATGATTTAATGGAGTCTGGGTTTTACAGAAGTGGAAGCAGGACTGAATAAATGGAATATTTTCTCCACCTGCCAAGGGTATTTGTTATACATCCATTTATGTATGACTTGCTTAAGTATATACATTATTACTTACAAACTATCCTTACTTTGTGGTATGTTTGGTGACATAAAATATCAATTCTATAAAAGCACTATTAAATTCATTCCATGTCATCAAAGCAATGAATATCAGGAAATTCCAGCAAAATGCAGAGGGAAATAGTATTTCATGTTTTATTTCAGGTCACTTTACAGCAATCAAATGCTGGCATGATATGCCTTTACCAATATGTTCTAACTTTGTAGTTACTCCCGCTTTGAGAAGGAGTGTTGGCCTGGATGTCAGGGAATGTATTGGTCTCTTCCACTGTAAATTATACACTGATTCTGCTTACAAATCTTCATCTGCACTACCATTACACAAAAACATAACTGCCCACAAATATGTAAACCATCTGTTCCATTTATCTTACTTTTATTAGAATTAATGCATCTTTAATTATAATCTTGTTTGTTACAAGCATCTTCACATTCCATGTGCACTCAATAACAGGTATTTTGATTCGGCTGCCATTAGACAATGACTCACTGTGTGCTGTCTGATGATGACGTTTAAAATGAGGGAATACTGCTTGAGGATCTTTGGAATTAGAAATATGTTTGTTGAGCTCTTCCCCTTCCAATTTAGACCAGTCCACTGTGCCAAATGACTGTGCAACTTAAAGCATTAGATAGCAACGTGGAAAACAGTGTGTCAAAGAGGTAATTCTCTTTTTATTGTACTTATTTTGACATTACATCCTAGCAGATATTTTTAAGGTTAAATTTGGATTCTTTATTTATAGTCATAATAACAGCAAACCTAGCATTCACTTCAGGTTTAGTTTATTTGTTCAGCAGTCACATTATATCTCATGTGTTTATCTACAACTAACTTTGTCTCAGTAGCAGAGCCTCATTCACCTACAGAATTATTGTCTTTAAAATCTCTCATGGACAATGTACCTTGGTGTATCTGTGGCTGGTAACTACACCAGTACAATGTTTAAATAGGAAGATAATTTAAGTAGCAAGTTATCTCACTTTATAACTTGACTGAGTTCTATTCTCCACGTGGCTTCTTGTATCTAGATCCAGCAAAAGACTTGGGTGCTCAATGGAGTTCAGTTTTCAGCCTATGAAGTGGAATCCATATGCCTGAGTCAGGCGCCTATGTTCCTTATGCTATACCCAAGAGAAACACGCAAAAGTAAATGTTTAATCTGCTTGGTAGTCAGTCATAAGTAATCAACAGAATGCTGACTGCACAGTCTAGCAGGCCAACGTTGAGCTTCAAGAACTGCAGTAGTGGGGGTTAAGACAGACCTTAGGAGGTGAGCAAAGGCAGCATCAAGAAGGAGTCACATCCTAACAGTATCACTGATAATAGCTTGCAGACTCCTCCCTGACTGTGAGAAAAGAAATGACCTAGCATTACCTTTCGTGGTGCTGCTACAATGATCAATCAAACCCTTCAGCCTACAGATCCTACCAAAACCACCCTTTTCTATAGGAGAGCTCTGAGGAGTTCATAGGAGGAACGGGCAAAGACTAACCCTGTGGATCTCCTTGATTTCCTGTAGGGATATCCATATACGCAAAACTTTCTGAAAGTTTGCAAATCATGTAATGAGGGAAAATCTTTGTAAAAATCTTGCTCATTTTTTGTCTGTTCGGTCAGGGTTTTCTGTTTGTTTGTTTGTTTTTCCAGTGGTGCTGGCATCTCACAGCATCCTCCTGAGACTGGTTTCAGCAGACCTCTAACAGCATTAAGGGGGTTCCTTGCAGAAACACACAGAGATGCCTTTACTGTGCAGTGCTTGTGGGTTGGATGTCTCTGTAATTGTGGGATCAGTTCTGTGCACGTCTCCTGCCATTCCAGGTTTGCAAGCCAGTAATTTCCACCCATCCACACTAGTTAAAACTGTTGTGAGTGCACAGAGAATACTTCTGGAGGAACCTCTCCCCTTCCATCATCATGCCCAACACATGCAAGGTGAGTGTAGTTGCCCAAATTCAGGAGTGTAAGGGAACTGGTCCCTTCAGAGCATAAAGCCCTTGCAATATCACATGTGCTCTGTGCCTTCTTTCCCTGTAGTTGGGGTAGGCCATATCAAATACTAAGTTTTCTCCAGGTTTATAGCAGTTTACCTCCTTTTTAAATCCATGTGTCCCAGAAAAATTGAGAGAGAAAGCAAGGAAAGCTTCCTTGTGTATGTCCCAAACCACAAAAGTGCCATAGCTTAACTTTTTGCTTATAGAGCAGGAGCAAAATAGACCATTTCTTTTAATTAGGCCTCAATTTAATTTGGAATATTGTGTTTTACCAAAAACACAATATTCCAAATTTGGAATATTGTGTTTTACCAAAAACAGGTCATCATGATGATCTTATTTAAACTGGGAAAAAATGAAAATGAGCCTTTCAGACTTTTCTAATCCTTCAGATGACTGAAAAAAATACTAGAGTTCTGCAAATCATACTGTTGGCTCAGCAACACACAAACTTATTAAAATGCCAGTCTTTGGGTAAAGCCCACCGAAAGTCTGTAATAATTGCAGCTAGTTCCCGAATTCCCTAAGACTCCTTGAGTGGCCACTGCATGACATCTGGTGGCCACAAGGCAGCACGGCCCACTGCCGCCATGCATCCGCTAAAACCACCCCGTATCAGCTCACATCCCACCCCGTATCAGCTCACATCCCGGTGAGCCCAAACACCCGCTCTGGGATGTTCGCTGCAGTTGTACGCTTTGCCACGGAGCAACCCACCTTTGACAACTGCTAGAGTGTAGCACAGTAGGATACACATCTTCCTTGGGAGTTACCGTGCTCCCCGCCACGAGTGTTGATCTTCCCCTGTATTCCTACAGTTGTAGAAGGTGGAGATGGGGATTTGCAGAGTGACAGAATTGTGGGGGATGTTCTCTGAAGTGCAGAGGTGGAATTCACTGTGGACTTGCACCTACCGAGCTGATAAAAACCAATCCAGAACGATGCTCTGGTATGCAAGAGGTGCCACTGGTGGCAACATGCACTCCTCATCATACACTTCTGTGAATTTATACCACCATGGTATAAATTCACAGAAGTGCAGAATATGAAGGGTTGGAAGGGATTTTAAACATTATCCACTCCAAATCTGCCCTGCCACGGGCAGGGCATGGACACCTCCCACTGGACGAGGTTGATCAAAGCCTTATACAACCTGGCATTGAACACTGCCAGGCTGGGACACCAACAATCTCTCTGAACAACCTACTCTGATGCCTCACTACTCTCACAGTAAGGGATTTCTTCCCAATACCTTAAATAAATTTCCCATTATGGAATCACATATCCTTTAAACAGAAGCATAGTTCTCTCAAGAAAATCCTGGGAAGCTGTGTAAAAGCTGTAAGAAACTTAGAAAAAAGAATTCGAACAATTATTATCTTTCTTTCTGTAACCACTGTTTATAGATATAATTCTCCCAAGTGTGCAATTCATAGTTCACCAATAGTATGAGAAGTTTTCACTTTGAGACCAATCAAGTAGCAAATCAGACTATAAAAGTCACAACTTGTTCCTAATAAATAGATTCTATTTCACCTTCTGATGACTAGAGTCATCCCTGACTCAACAGCGTCATCCATCTTTCAGTTTGCACCCATTCTTCCTTGTCCTGTCACCACAGTTCCTGACGCAGAGTGCCTTTCTGGCTCCCCCGCAGGCCCTGCAGATACCGCAAGGTTGTGAGGGCTCCACACAACCTTCTCTTCTCCAGGCTGAACAGCCCCACCTTTCTCAGCTTGTCTTTGTAGGGGAGGGGCTCCACTCCTCTTAGCAAGTTTGTGGCCTCCTCTGGACTTGCTCCATCTCTCCTGGTGGGTAAGATCTATCACAGAAAAAGTCACAGAATATTCTGCTTTTGAAGGGACCCATCGAGTCCCAACTCCTGCCCTGCACAGACACGCCATAAAGTCACACCACGTGCCTGAAAGCATTGTCCAAGCGCTCCTTGAACTCTGTGAGCCTTGGTGCTGTGATTACTTCCTTGGGGAAGTACAAAAAGAACGAGCGGGTAAGAGAAAACAGAGATATTAAGTGCTCAAAATTCTCCAACGCGCGGTCCATCGGCTAAGCGGCCCCGCCGATGCCTCAGAAGGGGGCCCAGGGCCAGGTCCAGCACATCTGCGGCCCTGCGGCTCTTCGCCTCCAGCGCTGCCGAGGCACCAACAGCGCTCCCGGAGCGGCTCCCGGCTCCAGCCCTTCCCCCCGCCCCGGCCGGCCCCGCCCCGCCGCTTCCTGCTTCCGGCGCCGGCGGGGGCGGGTGCGCGGGCCGGGCGGAAGCCCCGCGGCGGGCTGCGCGTGCGCGGGGGCGTGGCGGCGGCGGGGGCGCGGCTGCCGCTCAGATCCTGCCCCGCGCGCGGGCGGGCGGTGTCGCCGGTCGCGACAGAGGTAACGGCCCGGCCCGGCCCGCACGGCCCCCTCGGCAGGGCTGCCCGCCCGGGGCCGCCCCAGGCCCGGCCGCTGCCCGGGACAGCGCGCCTGGCGCTGCCGCCGCGGCGCTTCCCGGTCCGGCCCCGTGGGGCGGGAGCGCCGCTGATTCACCTCGGCCGGCTGCCGGCAGGGAGGGAGGGAGGTCGACAGACAGATAGACAGACAGACAGACAGACCCCGCGGGGCCTGTCCGGGCTCCGGAGGGCGCCGGGTCTCAGCGCGGCGCTTGGCGATGCTGGGGCCCGTCCTGCGGCCTCGGTGACCCCCGGGCCGTCCCCGCCCCCGGCGGAAAGCCCGGCTCGTTTCGGTGTTCCGTGTGCGGACACGGGCTCTGCCCCGCACCGGGGCCTCTCGGGGTACCGGGAGCTGCCGGGCGGTAACGGGAAGGGACCTTTTGGGTCTGCGGCTGGGGCGTGATGCAGCCTTAGGAAATGCTCATTTATGTTTCACTCCTTATCCACCATGAGTTTGTTGCTGGGAACTTAATTCATCCCATTCTTTGTACCAAGTGATACATTTAATGCCCCGGTGACAGCGTTGGTCAGCCTGCAGGAACGTAGTTATGGGAGAGCCTTTAACAAGATGTATTTTATTTGCAGTCGCCTTGACTTGTTTTCTCTGTGGGGGGGGAATGGGTTACATTTATAGCTGAAGAAACAAATTAATCTACATGTGCTTCACTGTCCATTGGAAGAATGACAGATGACAAAGATGTACTTCGAGATGTGTGGTTTGGGCGAATACCGACCTGTTTCACTCTGTATCAGGATGAGATAACTGAAAGGGAAGCTGACCCCTACTATGTGAGTATGACAAAAGTAGTCACAAACAGTCCAAGGCCATGGTCGTGTTTCCTTCATTCTCTTCATGTGTACTACTGCATATTGTGAAAAAACCCCACTTTTCTTCTTATTCCTGGTAGCTTCTGAAAGTAAACATATAACCATGCTGTGTGGCTTCATCTTTCTTCACAGCAAGTTCTGTCAGTAGTGAGAGAAACTTATCACAGGTCATTAAGATCTTTGAAAAAATTCTTAGGAAGTCAGTGACTAGGTAAAGGAGGAGGCTGGATGTGAGTTTGTATGTTCTTGGATAATGAACAGTTGAAGGGAGAGAACTTCTATTAATGCAGAAATAATTTAGTCAGACATATGAAATCTTAATATTTAAGGTTGGTCACCTGTGTAACACAAACTGCTAATGAACACTGGCTCTGTGGATGATTTCTGCTCATTTTTATTCTTTAAAGTCCAGCAGCCATGAGAGATCTAGCTCAGAAATAAGAAAAGCAACTACAATGGCTAAAGAGAACACTGAACAGGATTGCTAGCTGATGATAAAAACGGGATGATGGATGTATTTGAGTTATAACATGGAAGTGCCTTCTATAGTGATGTATTTATTTATAGTGTTCTCATCAGTTTTCATTCTTTCAGCACTTAATAGACATGTAATTGAGAAAGAATGTTAGCTGATTCAGTGAAATGCAAATTTGAAATGTAACGGGAATGGGAGGGAAATCTTGAGCTTTTAATTTTTATGGGATTCTGAAATTCTTAAGCCTTATCATATCCCATGCCACACTGGATAGCTCTCTTTTTTCTGTGTTCAATAGCATCTCTGGGTCATCAGTTTCTTATTTGTATGTGGTGTTTTGAAACCTAATAACCTATTGGTGCTTTTTGTTCAGCAATAATAGTGCTCATCTTTATATATTTTAGTTTCATCACTGCTAAAAGATAAGCACTGTGCTTCATATTTATTGACCTATTGCCAAATACATCTAACTTAGAAGTCCGAGACTTTAAATTATACATATGAGTTAAAATATGTTTGCACACTTTGTGTAAGATCTACTTGAAAGTTATGGATTTAAGTTTAGAGGCGTAGAGCCTTGATCTGTTTAACATTGGCTTGGAAAGCATGAAACCATATTATCCTTGTGGTGTGGCTGGCTTTCTATGTCAAGGAAATAGTTTTAAAGTCATAGGGTTTCTTTTATTTACTCCATGTAAAGTGCGCACAAAAATTCTCAATGCTGAATTTTTTCTTTCTGCAAAATGTGGTTACTCACGGATGACAGTTCTAAAATTTTAGCTTCTTAATTTTTCTGTTCATGTTGGAGCTGATAATACAGCTTTGTGTCTTATGAGGGACCAAGGATTTATAATAGTATAAGGCAGAATAGCAATCAATGTTTTAAGTCATAGTATAGTTCTGATAGTTTCAGAGTGTGTTTGCATTAATGTTTTTGCTCGTATCTGGAGTATGTTTGAAATAAGTCTTCATCCTTCCCACTTCCTGTGCCCAGGCTGGCATCACAGAGCAGTCAGCCCATGGGTTGAATCATTTTCATGTGAAGTTGAAGGAGCAGACGGGCTTCAGTCGCTAATGGACATTTGGTGTATGGGAGCAAACTTGAGCTAAATCCAAGTAAAGTTATGGGTAAAGTAGAAAAGTACATGTAGTCAACATTTCCAGCCCTTGACATCAGCTCTTCAGCTTTACATGGCTCCTCTTACTTGTTAGTATAGCTACAACCTCTTTTTTCCAGACTGCCTTTCATAAATGGGTAGACTGCATGGGAAAGAAATACTGGCATCATTAAGTTGAGAGAGGATAAAGGATTCTGCTCTGAGGAGCTTGCTTTATGAAGATGAAGGATGACAGACTTGGGGGGGTGAGGAGTTAGAAAAACAACTCAGAGTCTGTGGGATGGATTTCAGTTTTTGTGAGTGGTGTGACAGGAGAGCCCTGTCTGTCAGATGGGTTAGTGCAGCACAGGAGTTGAAGCATGTGTGTATCACCTTCTGGCACTGCACAGGGGTAGGACAAGTAATTTAAAATTAACTTGTCTGTCTTTTGGAAAGACTGGTGACATAATAACTGGGCAGCTCCAGTAAAACATTGTCCTGTGTCTTAATATAGTCATGTAGGGTAGATTTCTGCAGTTATGCTAGAAATGGATACATCAGTTTTCTTTGGAGTGTTTCAGGCAGATGGTTATGTTTTGAGTGGCAGCACAGTTAGGAACAGTTTGTTTGAACTACTTTTGTTGCTGATCTATCTGATTTTTCTCTCATCCTATAATTGTTATGCATTTTATTTTAAAATTATATACTGTTTGCCTCTTGCTGCAAGCAACAGTTAGAAAGAAAAGGATGAAAGAAGTATACAGGAAGCAGAGACTCATTAGCTGAGACTTGTCAGATGTATAAAGAACAAAATTACAGCAGGATACAGTCTTAGAATGATGCTCTGCCCAAAGGACTGGTCTTTAACAGGACCATTCTTTAACTTGCTTGGTGTCAAAAGTATTATTTTGCCAAGATATCTGTAGGAGAGAGCAACGTGAAGCCATTCCAAGATAGGCTGTTTTGTTTCATCTCCCTTGACATTTTAGTGATCAGACCAGTCCAGTTACTGTTAAATCTGTAATTTTTCTATTTTAGTGCTTTGCATATAAAAATACTGCATGCTGTGCAACAAAACCTGTGGATATACCTGGAGAGGCACTCTTTACACCAAATTATATTGCAAGCATTTACTTAGGCATTAGGAGTTCTTTGTTATTCATTTAACCTCCTGGTTAATAAGAAAACATTCCTGGTTATTGTAATTAAATACTGTAGCAATACTAATATTCAAAAGGAAGATGTTGCGATTTGTGTAGTTTTTGGGGATAACCTATAGGGATGGCTGTGAGGATTTATTCTGCTTAGTGATGTATTTGGAAATTTACTTTTCTTAATTTAATTAAGAGAACACATGATCTTGTTATCTTTCAGTGGGTGGGGAAGGGATATTAAAAGGGGTAACACGGTGAAAATGTGTTTAAACTGCTCTTAAAGATATCACTTAACAGATTTAGTATACTTTTAAATCTCTAAGATTAAAGCTAGAAAAGTGATAGAATTGGATCCTTTCATTTTTCCTATGGAAGGGGATAACTGTATCAAGGTAAAAGAACTGGGGAGGCTGAACAAAGAGTTCAGTAGGTTCTACAAATGCTCAGCATCTCTGAAAAACAGGTAATTCTTGTTAACCTGATTAACTGTTGGGTTTTGTACAATTTTTGTTGAAGCCTTTTGGGAGTGCTGGCCATGTTCTGTTAAATTCAGTTGAATGCTCTTTGGTTATTGTCTGCCTTCTCTAATTTTATTAAAGTAGAAACTGGGTTGTTCTTTCACAATATAAACTGAAGTAGAGTATTTTACAGAGGAAATTATGCAGTCTAAAGGGTTATGGGAAACACTGTTGCAATAAATAATGCTTTAATATATTTATCAATTCCAACGTGGCTGTAGTACACACAACGTCCTGAAAATTGGCTTTTGTAAGAGTCCTAGTAAGTCTCATCAGAGTACACCAGCATTAATTTAACTGTACATATCATGCAGAAATAACATGAAATTACTACCAAAAATAGTTTGATTGGTATAGCCTGGACTGTATTGTCTCAAGAACAATCAGTGAAGATATCTGGAATTAGGTAAATATAGGATAAGCTTATGTCATTAAAGTACCAAACAATTCTTACTTGAATGTGTACATAACTTCATTGAATTTATTGAGTTTGTTTGCCTTTTAAAAATGAAGGCTGTGTTTTGATTACATTGCTCCTATGAAGCACGGTAGAAACAATGTGATGATGGTAATAAAAGCAGCAGTCAGAAAAAGAAAACCATATGGTACATGAAAAATGGAGTGTTAGCTGACATGATGACTGTGACAGGGGTGACACTTGGCCTTATGTAATTTTATAACATTGTGAAATTTACCTGTGTCACAGTTGTAACCTAACGCAGCATTATCAAAAAGATGAATCTGTTCTTCCAGATACTTGATGTACTCTCTATGCTTCTTGATGAATTGGGTATTTACAAATTGTATTATCATGGCCAAAATATTATCTGATTTATATATCAAAGTGTGGTCTGGTTATTGGAGAAATTCTGGAAGAATGTTGCAGCCAAGATCAAATTTTCTGTCAGGCAAAATGTATCCTTACATGATTTAGGATGTTTGTACCACAGGTGTTCACTTAGGCCTGGCATTATTCATATACTATAAAGAAAATACTTTAAGAAGCAGCACTGATTATGAGGAACACTGGAAAAGAAATGTTTCTCTAAACATGCAAAATATAATCTATAGGCCCATCTATTTTATTAATAATTATGAAGCAGAACTTTACAGGATGGATACTATTAATTTAAAATGTCTGCTATAAAGTGAATTGATATTTTACAGGGAGGTTAATCTTTACTCATTAAGATACTGAAAAGCATTGTTTCTAATGCTTACGGATTGATTTATCTCTACTGAATGTGCCACACAGTCATCAGTCAATTCACTGATTGGTACTGAGTGCTTAAACACTCCTGGGCATAAGGCTTTAAAAAAAATTATAGGGAAGATGTTGCAAATAAAAATAGCACAACATTCTGATTTGGATAGTATACACTTGAGAAAAGAAGATAGCATATAGCGAAGCTTGTTTCAGCTAATAAAATATTTACAGTTTTCTTTCTGATTTTAGTTCCCGGGTGAAGGTTAAATAGTGGAAGAATAGAAGTCTTGACTAGTAGGTTGAAATGGCAAACCTAGTGCAAAGAAAATGGAAATTGGCAGTTATTGGAAGTACAAAATGCTTGGAAACCAAACCCTTAAGCATCTAGTTTCACTGGGTTTGGTTTTTTTTCCTTGTGTAGGAATTTTCATTTTGTAATAATAGCTGATACACATTCTCATTCTTTTCAGTTAGAAGTTATAATCTCTTCTTAAGTGTTCATATAAAAAAGGTTTAAAACTTCATTATTTAAATACAGAAAATCAGAAATTGAAGTCCACTGTTCTCCCCCCACCCCACTGAAAGAATCAAGAACTTAATTTTTTACTTTTTGTGGTGTTAATATATTGGATACTACTATTCTGCATCTTCTGTGTACATCATTTTATAGCCTTCCATTGACCATTAAAAAGTAAACTGTCTCACCTTAAAAAGGGGAAGAAAAGAATGCTGACTGAATTTTGCTTATGAAAATGCATACTTGTTACAGATTTTACTAGTTTAGTGTATTTTATTTACACTTAAAGCGTCTATAACTTTTTTTCAGTTGCTTTTGCCAAGGATAAGCTACTTGACACTGGTAACAGACAAAGTGAAGAAGCACTTTCAGAAAGTTATGAGACAGGAGGAAGTTAGTGAAATATGGTTTGAATACGAAGGTACACCACTGAAATGGTGAGTTTATTGAACTTTGTACTTTATGCAGTTTATCACGTAGAGAGTTCCCAGGTTTAGCACAGTGTCAGTAGTTTTCCTAAAGTAATCACTCCCTTGGGCTTCAAAGATAGCAATAGAGGAGGAGGGTAAGAAATGCATGTTTTTGGGGGAAAACAAAAGGTTTAATGTTGAACTTTTTTTTTTTTTATTATTATTATTCTGCTTGAATTTTAATTATATGCATAAGACAGAGGTGTTGTACTGCGCTTACTGGTTTTGTTCTCGTTGTTACCATGATTCAGAATGCTTGTGGGTTTGGCTTTACCGTTGCTTGCAGTAGAATTGCCAAATAAATCTTCCTTTAACGTATTCCACCTTCCTAAAGATGTCTAGTAACACAGGAAGTCATAATTCTGGAGTCTGAATGCAAACAGCTTATATGCATCATGGTAAGAAAACAAGAGTAGCCTTCACTTTTCACTGGTGTGATACGTGCTTGCACTGTAAAAAACTAATATTGATCTGCAAGCATTTGTTGAATTCAATTAGTTCAAGTTTACTGAATGAATTGATGTTGATTCTGTTTTTATTTTGTCCTGTAGTCTATTAAAACTATCTTCTTTTGGGTTTTTAGTTTGTTGGGTTTTATTGGTGAGAGGTTAGGGGCTTGGACTGATATTGTTTCATTTAATTAATTTTCATAAATACTTTTCATCAGGTTTTCTACTTCTTTTGCTGTTAAAGATTTTTAAAGAAAATATTTTGAGAGCTGCAGTGTTTCCTAGTTTTGTATAGACAGCATCAACCATCTAGAAGGTATTTTGTATTTTGAATGATGAAGAGATTTTTATCTCATTTTATTTCTTGTTTCATCCTAGGAAATCAAACTAGTGATTTTTTTAATCTTACTGAACCTAGATTGTCTTGTGATTAGCAAGCATCACATCATGGGAGTGTCTGTAGATTTGGTGAAGCAGTAGATCTCTTACAGTCTTTTGTTTTTTTGAGACCAACCTAGTGTAAACCTTGAAAATATGTAAAGAGAAACCCATAAAAACAATCTCTTTAAGCTTTTCTTTTAACTGACTGGTAAAACCATCTTTAGACATCTAAATAAATTATGTAGGATTTAGCAATAAATGGTGTCTTAAGTGCCACAGTAATGTTGAGTCATGGATACTACCTAAGTAAACAGCAAGGTACCCCATTTATCCCAATGTGTTCATAATCCCAGGTAAATATTGGAAGAAAACTAGTTTTCACTGAAGTTGTAACAAGAAAGGAAGGAGAGGCTTTGTACTTCAACCACAAATAGATCCATATTTTCTGTAAGTTTTCAAATACCACGATGTTTAAAGTAGAATTAAAAAACCCAACTGTACAGTATAGGTATAGACTGAATATATAGCTGGTAATTCTAAAATTTAGTGAAGAGTTATTCAATTCATTGAATGTAGAAATGAAAATAAATAGTGTGATGATGACCTGCTAATTAAGGCTCTCATCTTTCAGAAAAACTAAGCCTATTCTGCCAGGAACAGCTCTACTAAAAAGCAGTTTCAGTGGAACTGCTTTTCTAAGGAAAGGGCTATTTGTAAACCAGTATTTTAGGAGAATGGGTCATCTCCAGAAGAAGCTTTAGCTCTTTATGGGATTACCAAACACCAGAACTGAGAATTAGATTGAACTAGTAGTTGGTAGAGAAAGAATAACAGGCATTAATGTTTAGTCTTTTAAGCTATGACTTGTGCATTCAGAATCAAATAGAACTTGTTAATAATATTGTTTATTCTAATTATTTACTTTGCACTGTGAGATCTTATTGCTTACAGTCTGCAGTTTCATACCTAGTTGGGATGAAGTCTATATCTGTTCAGATGCAGCTCTTCCATTTTCCAGTGAGATTTTGGAGGAAGTCTGAAACATAGTTTCTACTTCAGACTCTGCAGTGCTTGGGTCAAGTTCTTAGAGGAGAATGAAGCCCTCCAGGCCTGGTGGTTCATGGGCCTGGGTTCTTTGTCCTGCTGAGCGTGTTAGGACAGGAGAAGATGGATTCTTTGCCTGCAGGAGGTGTGCGCTGGGGGAGGGTTTCTGTCACCAAGGTAAGAAGTTTCAGGAAGAGATTATCAGACTGTGCAGCATTAGAGACTACAGAAGGAAATGGATGAAACCTTAGACCTTCATGCAACTACAGGAGATTAAACCTACAACCACAGTGAAGGAGATGCAGTCAAAGACTGTGATTACAGGATTCGAAAACAGTCTCCTAGAAGAGCTGGAAGTTTAAGACTTCTTGCAACAGGAGGAATGTTCCTTCTGCACCTGCATTTCTCTACGTGCAGCATAGGTTCAGTGCTCTGGCTGCAGGTGAAGGACTGAAAGTGTTGTCCAGTAATGCATCTGATATGGATGAACCTGAACTGTATAGGGGCACCAGGAGGAAATGAAAAATTAAGTAATAAGTCTGTATTCGGCTTACTGTCCTCTCTCCAGGACTTTTAACTCTGCCATTTCATGGTCACTGCAGTTAAAGCTGCCACTGGTTATCACAACTCTTTCATCTTAACAGATAAGTAACACATTCAGCTTTAGGTTGTCTCTGGTTCTTCCAGTGTCTGTATCGAGAAATCTTGACTACTTGTGTCCCACTGTGTTGCTTTTCCAGAAGATGTGAGAGATTAACAGGAACCACAATCTGTATGTAGACACTAAGTTGTTTAAAGAAGACTTTATCAATTTTCTCACCTGGATTGCATGATCTGTTGCCCTTACTAGTCCCTCCTCTGTTCCTGAACCACAAGAACTCAACCAACCTGTTGTCCATCCTATTAAGTTTCATACATCTAAGCTGCTCCCTGACATGGAAGACAACCCTCTGTCCTCATCTGCCCTGCCTGCCTTTACTAAGCAGCTTATGTCTGTCCTTCCACAGCAGTATTCCAGTTGTGCAAGCTGTCTCACTGTACCTCAGGTAGCCCAACACTCTCCCAGTAATGTCATAGCACGTGCAACTCTAGTTTTTCCTGCTTGTTTCCCAAGCTATGTGCACTTCTGTAGATACTTGTGGTGGGCTCTGTCCTCCCTTCCTTTATCACTTTGACATCTCTCTTGCAGCTATCACCTTTCACCACTTGCTATCCACCCATGTCCATTAATTTCTATTTATCTGTGGGTTGTTATTTACACTTCTGTTGTTTATGGTCTAAAGCTCTCACCAGGCTGGGCAACCTTAAGGCAAAGATACTTTTGTCTGACTTAGGTGGATTCCATCTCTCCCTACCAGTCCATTATCCCCAAAGAGTATCCTATGTCTGTAAAAGCCACATAAGTCCTTGTTGTTGCACCAGCTGCATAACCAGCTCCTGACCTGCAGACATCTCTCTGAACCTGTCTCCTTTAATGGCAAAATTGTGGAGATGCCTCCTTGCCCCTAGAACTTGTAGCATCACTTTTGATACTCTCAGGGGTTCTGTTGCAGCACTTAAAATTTGTGCCCTTGTGGGTAAACAGCAAGGACTAATAATCCAAGCAGAGGACAACTTTGCCAATCTGCAACTTTTAACCAAGCAGCAAACCTCTGCAGGTTAAAAAGTGAAGTTGGCAGATGGGGCTCTCTCTCCTCTAGGATGGAGTCTCATAGTGCTATGACTGCTTCCTCTGACTGTGGATGGATATGCTGTTCAGACAGCTCTGATGCTTCCTCAGAACATCCAGCTTCTTGCCTGACACTGAAGCACTGCCAGTGGGTTGGAGAAGGCCTGCCCTCTCTTGGCCACAGGTTAAGGAAACTTTTCTGTCTGTCCATCTGGGAGCTGCTCTGGCAGTCACTTGGACCACCTGAGCTGGGACAGGCCCCTTTGCAGCAGGCAGCTCCAGGAGCAATGGGTGCCTTGCTTGACTCCCTGCACACCCCACACCCACACAGCCAGACCAGGTTTCCTTACCTGCTTGACCCTCGGCTTCCCATAGCAGAGCCTCAGGCATCTGGATCCTTAGAAGAGCTTAGTTATGGTGTAACCACAGAATAACAGCTTGGGCTGGTGTCCCTGAGCAGGGACCCCAAACCAAGGAACTCCTGGTCTTTTATACCCTCACAGTCTGTATGTGATAGTGTGGGGTTTTTCCTCTGAGTGTCCAGTCACCTGGCAGGGCCACAGGTCCCCGTGCTCTTTCCAGTGCAAAGGGTCAGCACCAGGTTTGGCCTCTTGCTTGGGGCTCCCATCACGTGGAGTTCAACCTGCAGCTGCACTCTGAGCTACTGGTACTGAATGGAGTCCTCAACACCAGAGTTCACACAAGTCTGGTACTCGCAGACTCCCTGTGAGTCCCCACTGACCACTTCAATGACTGCTGACACTTTCTCTCCAGATTCTCATCTCTGTGAGATATTGGTAGAGATGCCATTTATCTCTACATCTTCCCTGATGCTGTGCAGCCCCCTGATTTCCTGCAGCTTCTTAGCTTGGTGGCATAGCTCCTCTCTGATGTGCATCTCCTCTAGGCGAGGACATTTCCTCTGCTTGCTCCAACCCTCAGGAGAGGCCCCAGGCTCTCCTGGCAGCTTGAAACCTGGAGACCTGCAGCCTTTCTCAGGAGCCCTCCCTGAGTGATGCCACTCTGTGCTGGTGTAGTTTCTTCAGCAGGTGCTAGGGGATGATACCTGCAGCTTGTTTCCATCCTGTCTGAGCACTTGCACATGGCTTTCAGTAGCGTTTTTGTCCCTTTTGTGCGGGTTGTGTTCTAGCCCTAGTAATTGTAAAGGTGGCTCTCTAGTACCACCTGGTTGGGTGCTAGAGCCTTCCTGTTCATAAATTAGCAGAAGACAAAAGGTCAAAGCATCATTTAATCAGGCATCTATTTACTCTGCAAAGCACAGAGATGTTACTGAAGAAATTTGATTACATGAACTTCACTATGTAATCTTAACTGATTAGAAAATACAGAAGTAGGCGAAGACCTGATGCTGGAGTTTTTGTATGGGTTTTTTGTTGTCATTTTCTTTTTCTTAGTTGTCTGTTCTCTTGTATAAATTGAAAGTAACTGGAAGTCATTGTTCATGTTAAAAATTTATGTTCATCTAATTATCAAATCTGATCTTAGTTACTTAACTCACCTGGAAAACCACTCTTTCATGGAACTCTTGCTGAATCCTTTTTAAGTGTTTAGGACATGATTGGCAGTTAGTAGATAAAAATCTTCATGGTAGAAACTTGAGCATTAGCAGTGAATCAGGATAAATCTGGATATGCATCATTTTTATTCTCAGGCAAGCTCAGGAATTGTAGTAGTATTTTATGTTTTATTTTGCTGTTGTGATGGATTTGTCTTAGCTTTGGGGTGGCTCACCCATAGAGGGTGCTAAAGCACTGTTGTTTGAGAGTTTCACCAATCTGGAAAGTGGCTTGGCACAGGTGCTGTTAAAGCAACGCTCTTGGTTAGTACTCTCGGGACTTTCAAAACTTATGTACGTGCTTGGGTCTGCAACCTGTGATCAGTTCCGTTTAGTTCAGTGAAGCTACTGACTTTGTAGTTCAGCGTGTTTCTCTCTTTGTAGGATGAGAAGCTAGTAAGGCATTTTGGGTTATGATCTTTGAAAGATAAAAGAATGGGTATGCTGAATGTAAAAAAAAATTGTATCAAAAATCTTGCCAATATCTGTGTGTGAGAAAACTGAAAAAAGAGCTTTTTTACAGTGCCTGTGGAGGTTTTGTGTGTGTGATATATGTTCCATATACTGCTGGGGGCTGTATATTTTAATGAATTTAAAGGAAAAAGCTATGAGACAGAAGTGAATATTTGTCAGAAGCAAGTTTTTTTGTATAACTCCTTTAATCTAGAATGCCATTGAAATACAAAACTCCAATTAATTTCCCTCCCCCTTTCCTTCTTCTTCATTTGATCTTGATCTATCATCTTTCAGCCCTTTTACAGATACGTAATTTTTTCACTCTTCTACTTATTCTCTGCATTGCTATATCAGACATATGGAAGAAGGAAAGGATGTTAATGGTCAGTGTGGTATGAACCCAGGACACTCAAGCCTCTGAAAGCATGTGTGCTTTTCCTGGTCTGATGCTTTTTAACTAGAAGTACTGTTTTGGAAGGTTCCACAAAGCAGCTGTAGGCCACTTAAGGCTGTTGCAAAACTAGCAGTGTTTTGTGGGCACAGCTTGGAAACCACTGGTTTAGATATTGAACATGTGCATTCCAGACTTAATTCTGCCTGTCAGTCATCTAAACTTGCCTGTATAACTTTTCTAAGTTATAAAGTGGGAGTCAGCTATTTTGTGTGTGTGTAAATGCAGGTATGTTAACTGTGATACATAGAATTAAATGCATGGCTTCTATATTAAATTAATATCTTGTCATTTTTAGGCATTACCCAATTGGTTTACTCTTTGATCTCCATGCATCAAATACAGCCCTTCCTTGGAGCATCACAGTGCATTTCAAGGTAAATTGATGTAGATCCTTTTCTTAAGAATGACTGAGCATGAGATTTCATGACATTTGGAAGCTGGGAAGAGGTTTCATAACTATTTTATAAAACATGTGAATGGTGTGATTTGAAAAGGAGAATATCCACTTTTCAGGAAGCATTTAAAGGTTTCTGTAAATCTGGAGCTATTTTCCATGAGATTCTGTGTGCTTTTACTGGACTTCTTGTAGAAAGCTTTTCTGTTATAATCTCAAAATCCAAAATTGGTTTTCAAGTTATGAGGTTTATGATAGAAGAACTTTTTATAATGCTTTTAATTTAATTGTTTTGAGTTCACTGAAGATTGGAAAGATTGAGAAGTGCTCGTCCGTTTAGGCATATATGAGCATGGTTATGAGATGCTGTAGAAATCTTTGAAGTCAGGGAATACTGTTGTACTTAATGTTGGTCCCTTTTAGAGAACTGAGTGAAATGAGTTTGGTCTTGTGACAGCTTAGTCACAGGAGAGACACTGTTTTGATCATACATTGTAAACCCATTAGGTAAGGCTTAATAGCACTACTGATCTTTGCTCAGAATGGAACTTGAGCAAGGTTAACTTTGGTGCAGGATTCTTGCATACTGTGAAATGCATTGAGACAATAATTCCAAGTATGTTTTGAAGTCAAAAGCACAACTACAAATCATGATATTTAACTTTGAAATGTTAATTTCTCCATTGTAAAATAAACAGTGCAATAGGAAAACTGATCTGAAGGACAACACTACATTAATAGGCTTGACTTTTTAGTATGTGAAGAATTTGAGTGAAAGGAAAAATATATTGGGGAAGCACTTGTGTTGAATGTTTTCATTAAACAATTCTCAAAGGTATGTTAGAAAAGCTTTTTCCAACAGTAATATGATTCTTTTTGGAAGTGTACACTGAAAGCATACATTCTTATGATATATTTCTACATGTTGAAGCTTCTGAAATGACTGACTTAATAGATCTGAAGTTGGGGATGTTTTTGAAACCACTGTAACTGCTGCACTTGTCTGATAAATGTCAGAGACCTGGGATGAGGAAACTTCCAGAATGTCCTGATGAAAATGTAGGGCGTCTAGTTTCATAAACCATGGTTTAATTGTTATGTTCTGAGAGCTCTGGGATATTAACAGTGGCAATGTGGGGATGTTGCCATCACAAGGTAGAGGCATCTTGAGAAGTTGCAGCACCACAGTGCTTTTTAATCAGCAGCATACATTTGGCTTTTGTGTCCATGTTGCTGCTTGCCAAAAGATCAGCTACTTGTAGTTTTTCTGAAAGGAGTACATTAAAGATCAGCAGAAATAATTAACTGCTAAGGTAGTATTATTTTAAAGGTTGATGTAATTTAGTAATATAATACTGTGGAGTTAGCACCTGCATAATCTCTCTTCCTATTTTGATGTAATATGAAAGTTTATTTAAATAAAACCCCTCTGAATCCTTAAGTCAAAACATAACTGAAAGATATCAAAGTATGTCAAAATATTGAAGAGGTTTTCATGTGTTACAGTTCCTTACTGCTGAATAGTTTAGGTGTGGGATTTTTGACTAGAGTATTCTTTTCATTTCTGTGTAGTTATTCTTCAAAGAGTCGTAATTTTTATTTGGCTTAATCAAACAGTGTTAGAATTTATGGGGTTTAACTTTTGTTGTTGTGGCTGTCTCGTTTCTTCTACCAGTGCATGCAGTCAACAACAGATATCTCAAACATCTGTAAAAAGTGTTTTTCAACTTATTTTTAAAAGTCAGACTCCTCCTATCAGGTTTCCTTGTTTGAAGTTAAAAACATGGAAAACACTTATTTCTGTTCAGCGGAAGTTTTCAAGTTGATAGATGTTTGTAATTGTCCTCCTGTGTTTTGTATGCAGACCAAATCATAAACACGGTTAGTTTTTGCATTAAAGAAACAGTTTGTTAATTTGTACTTCTGGTATGCAATAAAATTACATGCATTGTATCTTGTGAAGTTGAAAAACAGTTGCATTAAATAGTTGCAGAAGCATGGGGCTGAACAGCGTACTGGGGTCTGAGAATTATGAGAGGGTGTAGCCTAGGAAGTTGCTTTTGTTATCCAGGTGTGGCTTTACAGGAAGGAGGGAAATTCTACCCCTTCCTGTTAAAATCATCTCACCTTACTCTGCGGCCTGTTTAACATTATCCAGTTCTGTGTGGTAATCACCTCTCCAGATTTTGGGCAGTAGATAAGATGGCAGCACTGTTGGAGGAGAGGAAATTGTGTGTGCCAGGGGAAATGCTGAGGTTCTGCTGAAGCCATTGTCTGCTGGTGCCTGCCTCTCCACCCATGACCTGATGGACAGGAGGAGAGGCAGCATCTGTCCTTGTGTGACAGTCATCATCTTTGTGGTTTTTTAGGTGAAGATTGGGTCGGGGGAATAGAAAGTACTTTTCCATGTAGCATATGGATAAATTGTGGAACTGCTAGGAGATATTGTAGAAGCCAGAAGTATAAATGGGGTTTTTTTGAAATCCGTCTACTTAAAGAAAAGACCACTGGTGATAACTAAACACAAATACATAGATGCACCCCTTGCGACTGGATACATTCCTTACGGTTTTTAATGCCCTATTTTCTGTAAATGTAGTTTAATGCAAGTAGACTGTCACAGGATAAACAGATGTTTTGTGAACTAGAACTGAGAGATAAATATGGGTGGAATGGAGTTATGAAACCAGACTGTTGAAATTGCCAGTGATGTTTTTGGTACAGTTTTTTTGTGAGAGGTCATTTAGTGCTCTTGTGTGTATAGACAGTACCTATTTCTTTGTGACCGGTTCATACTGCAAGGATCTACTGGTTTGTGAAAACAAAAACCAGATCTCCTTGAGCTTTCTAAGAAAATCAGAGCCAACTTTTTTAGTAACTGTTCTTCCAAAGATGGAGGACATGGAGGGAATAAGGCACCACCAATGAGAGTACTTGAATTAAAGCTACCTGTGTAATGTTAATACTGTTTGCAAATCTCCTAGTTGTTTAGCCACGAGTGGCAACCAATTTACAATTGTGCCTTTCTTCAGGGAACTGAATAAAGTTATTTATCATTGATCAGTATTTCTTCAGGTAGAAAGAAAGCAAGTAGAATTTAAAACAAACATACAAGCACACATGACCTACATTTAAATATAAAACTTACTGTTTTATACCCTGATAGATAAATCAGCTGGGATGCCATGTTTTCTGTTGACAGTCTCATGTAGGTGAAACTGTTTCATATACTTCTTGCGGGTGTGCAGTGTTTTTTCTAAGTTGTCACTTTCATGTTTAGGTTTTCCAGCTTCTACTCATGTACTTCATAGAAATGTGTCAGTGTTTTCCTACTAAAGAAAAGCATATACAACACTGAGGTCCAGGAGTGTTTTCCAGCCTTTCACAGTGTTACTCCTTAGAAGCTGGGAAAATTAATCTGGCCACACCTAGTTCTACTACTGTGTCTAGATTCCTTACACTAGCCAAACTAGCTTTGACCAATTTTAAATAGATCCTTGCTGTTCTGCAGACTGCACTGTGTACGATTTCTGGAACTCATCCTCAGGGAGTGACATTAGCTGCAATTTGAAATTAATTGGAAAAATGTGAGCAGGAAGATGTCTACCTGTAGAAAGAGAAGAATGTCCAAAAAAAGACCCTGCAGTTCAATATTTACACATGTGTAGTGAAACAGTTGTTGTAACAAAACTGTTGTTTTCATAAACTTAGCTAAAACATCACTTTTTAACTAGGAAAGTCAGTTTCTTATATTATTTGGCATTAGGTATGTACCGCTGTTTTTTCCTTTGTTTTGAGGGATGCCAGTGTCTCTCTTTGAATTCTTGTGTGTAAAGAACTTTTTTGATCTTTAAGTATGCTATTTCTGTCTATTTGTTTCTTCTGGATTGGTTACGAGACTTTACATTTTTATTTGAGCAAGTAAATTGAACTTCTGAAAGTATTTTACAGGCCTGTGCAGATGTCAATTGGCAAGTAACAGTCCCAGTAATAGTTTCCTAGTAATCTGGGGCCCAATTATGCTGAGACACTCAGCCTTGTAGGATAGAACAGGAGCAAGGTCTGCCCCAGAAGAACTTTCCTTATTGTTCTATCTTCTTTAATGTCTTTATACTTGGCCATTCTCATGTAAGAAACTAGGTTTACCTCTGTCCTTAGCTTTCTCATCAGCTTAACATACACCAGTCCTAACAATAGCACTTCCTTTTGCAAGTTCATCTCAAACCATGTGAACTTTAGTGGAAAAGATACTCTCAATCTTTTCTTTATGCCCCTGTTTTTGGAAAATACTCATCCTTTTGATCCACAGTTTCTAGAGTTTGGGGTCTCCCTGTCATAAGGAGGAAATGCTATATGAAATTCCATTATTTAATTTCCAACTCTTCTCAATAACCTAATGAGGAGGGAGCTATCACTGTTTTACCTCAGAATTTCTTTCAGGTAAGGTAATCCCCAGCTCCCTTTTTGATATTTTGCGTTTCTGTATTTCGAAGCAGTCTTCACTATTTTTCTTGAGGTTATGTGGGGGAGTGAAGGTAGGGTTTTTTCTGGCATTAGGTTGCTCCTACTTTGACATGTTAACTGTGTTGTAAAAGCCTTTGAAAGATATCCCATTATATGTACTTGTATTTCCAAAATGGTATGACAGTCCCCCACAAAAGCTTTTTAAAGTGACAGTTTGTAATGGGTTAAGAGGAAAGGGCCTCTGGTGGAATAGCATGAGAATTCAGGTATAAACATGTGGCAAGCCCTTGTTAGGAAGGGGAGTACTGATGGTGCTGCCACTCTGGTTTGGCTCTGAGGTTTGCTCCATTCAGTATGGTCATAAGCAACTGTGAAAATAAAGTTAATTAGAAGGGAATAAAGGTGGGGTTTAAAACTTTTGAAAACTAAAGGTAGTGGATTTGTGGAAGTGAATGCTTGTGTTATTATAAAATGGTAAGTGATAGCAAGTGTGGATAAAAGAAAAACTGAAGGAAGAAAACCCAAAACCTCTACAATGCTGGACTTCTGACCAGTTATTGTCCCAAGAAATCTTTTTTGTATCTGAATGAGATATACTGCCATAACTCCTTAATAAATTCATTAGGAGAGGTAGTTGTCATTTACTGAAGAGTTAAGAATTACCTGAGGACTGATAGTTGTGCATCTGCAATGCTGAATGCTGTGTGCCAGTGTAACCAAGCAAAAGGGGTATAAAATCAAGTCACACAAGCTAGCAGTAGTCATGTGGATTAGTTGAAGCTGGAAATGACGAAGATTTCCAGTGTCTCTAAGGAAAAATGTTTGTAAGTATGCTACAGTTCTTGTATGTGGGTGATACTGCTTGGTTTTCAAGGAACTGCATAAAAATGGTTGATAAAATATCATAGAGAGCCATTTTGTATTAGTTGCTTGTCACTTCTCATCATTTTCTTCTATTTAATGTCTGAGATTGAATATCTGCTTGAAAACATGTTAAAATTCTGGTTTTACAGAAAGTTGTTGAGCTTTTATTTTTCCTGAAACATTTTCACTGCAACCTGTTTCTTGTCAGCAGAGTGAGAGGATGGTTGTTACATTCTTCTGTAAGTAGAAGATTCCAGTGTGTTTCTTTTGCATAAATGTATGCCTATTTAAAATTATCATTTAGTCTTCATCATACAAGGTATATGATGCATTTATCTTTCTTGATCTATCATTTATCTTTGTAGAATTTTCCAGAAAAGGATCTTCTACACTGCCATTCTAAGGATGTGATTGAAGCTCATTTTATGGCTTGTATAAAAGAAGCAGATGCTTTAAAGCACAAAAGTCAAGTCATCAATGAAATGCAAAAAAAGGATCATAAGCAATTGTGGATGGGATTACAGAATGGTAAATACAACACATCAAGTATTAATTATATTCAGGTTGAACAACCTAAGAAATAATTTCTTCAAATTTCATTTATTGCATGAGATATAAAATGTCATTGTTCTGCAGAATTTTTGTCTAGTGTCATGGAAAGCATTGATGGTTTTGGTGGTTTATAGTTTTTTTAAATTAAAATAATAATTTTTGTGATAATTCAAGTGTTCCTGGAGTTGTTCAAGGAATTAGATTGGGTCGTGACTCTGTTTTAACAACCCAAAACTAGCAGCAAATCAAAATAGATAAATGTTGTCTAATGTACTTTTGTGCAAATGATGGTCTTTATTTGAGAGACACCTGGGGTGTTAGTATTCAGTATTAGCTATCTTGGACCATGCATAAGAGATTGTCTCCTCCAGTTAACGCTTATGGATTGTCACTGGTCACAATACAAAGAAACTTTAAAAAAAAGTTGTCCAGGTAGATTTCATAATTTTACTTTTCTCTCTGCCATTTTTTAAAATTGCTTTATGGCTTTCACAAGGACTTCTGCAAAAATAAGTATTGACTTGGAAAAGTCAGCCAAATAATTCAGAGCAAGATCTTTAATTAATGTTCTTATTTGCACAAATGGTATGAATCAATATTACAGTGCAAAATAAAACTTTTGTTTGTAGTATCTTCTGTATTAAGATTTGTAGAGCTTGTAAGTTAAAAGCTTTTGTAAGTATTTCAGAAACTGCTCTCTAGAATGGATGATCATGCTGCTTTCATTGCATTTTTCTCATCTCCTGAAGCTGTCATTTATATTGTCCCTAGTAAATTTATTTTATGAAAGCATTTTACTATAAGCATGAAGATGTTTATTTTGTGTTGAGAGACAAAATTTTGAACAGTTAGAATTAATGTCTTCCTGTATATGTATAAGAAAAATTAAATGAAAAAGAAGAACCTTAGAATGCAAGAAGACTTGAACCATGCTTTTGGTTTAGACCAGAAGGTTCCAAGTTAGTTTTTGTTTAATGTGTGTGTTTAGTGGGTGTGTGGCTTTTTTTTTTTTCATTGTTGTTTAGTGGTACTGCCTTTCATATTAAAGGTACTCTAGTGGTAATTTTGAAGATGAATGTGTATTAGAAACTCTGCTTTCTATGTTTTATTTAATTGGAATAGAGTTAGAAATTTAGGCATTATCCTTATTTGCCATTTGAGTAGTAAGATCTTGAGGAAGCCCATGCATACCTCCAAAATGCAACAGTACAAGTTAAAGTTCCTTTAACCAGAAGTTACAGAATCTTGATACTCTCGATATTTAAGGTAAGAGGACAGATAAACAGCATGGGTTTTTTTCATGCTCATCTTAGGCTTTATCTTTTAGTTGATTATTTGTCTAAGAATATCTTCAGTTGTAGGCAAAGGAGAATTTTTCTGTTTTGCTCTATAATGTTAAGAATAGAGGTTGCCTAGCTAAGTTGATTTCAAGGTTTCAGTGTACTTAATGAGAAATTGCACCTGTGGAATCTGACACCTGAATGAGAAGTTTGGGCAATCTTTCAAATGCTAATTTTAATTTCTCAACTCTTCATAAAAGAGAAACAAGAAAAGCTTGTGAAACCAAGAAAACTCTTTTTAAACATGTTGTATCTTTCAATATGTTTTTATAGGCTTTCGTTTGAGATGTAAGAATTTTAAACCACTTTGTGAAACAGAATAAATGACCACAAAAAAGAAAAGAAAGTAGCATTTGTGATAACTGCTTTGTAAGTAAAGGTACATCTGCAGATTGTTTTTACTGTGCAACTTCAAACAATTTTCTTCAGTTCTTAATTACAGGAAGTGTTATTTGTTTAATGAGTGATAGCATTACTTAGAAGACATGTCCTGAATTTACATTTTTGAAAAAAAAAACCTCTCCAGTTTTGTTTGGAGAAATATAACTATCAAGTAATTTGGTATAAATGTTTGTGCTGCAAAGCAGTACTTGAACAGGTAACACATGCAGCTTAGCAGTTGCTGTAAGTTGCAGCACAGAGGAGCTGTAATAGTGAATTTGTGGGAAAATCTTATGCTGGTAACAGCTGGTGGTTATTCATATCAACCTTTACATCCCTCCTCCCACCATTTCTGGTTTTATGTTAATCTGATACCAAATCAGGAAAGAAAACATATTCTTCTATTTTGTGCTGTGGTTTTTCTTGCTCTTCGCAGACAATTTTTGATTCATAAACCAGATATTTCTGAGGTAGATCTCTTCTTTGGGACAGGTACATTTTTGACCAGCCATGGATGTCTGTCTGTGGTAGGGAAGTGATAAAAGCAGACAATGCAGCTATACTGACCTTTGTTCTTTTGTATGAATTGTTCGAATTCTTTGGTCAGAATTCATGGAAAATGTTACTACTGTTTTTGCTTTGATAGAGTTATGGCCATTTTTATCATGCATGAAAGGGATTTTCAAGTGGGTGGGTTTTTTTCTTCTTGCCTTTTGTGTGGGAAAATAAAGGCTTTCAGCTTTGAAACTCTTAATACTCTATGGGCCTACTGATGAGTCAGGATCAAACCAATGAAATCCCAACTGTTACCAGGGGGAGAGTTGTATTTTTTGCATGGTTCAAAGAATTAATGTCTATAACTTCAGTATATAATGGCTCTGATAAATGAGGGCATTTAGATTCAGCACATCTGCTTTTTATCAGTTGTGGACTAACAGAAGCGACTGTACCCTGAAATTTTCACAGGCATCATTTATAACCAATGAAGAATAGACTTGGTATTTCTGATACATTAGTGGGAGAAATAAACAGTAAGAACTCGTAACTATTTTAAGGTTTCTTTTATATTTTAAAATATAATGAAGTCATTTTTTTTACTGAAAATATTATGGAAAAAGAATGTAATGCTCATTCATGCTGTAGGGCTTAGCAGAAGTTAACTGGCCATATTGAATTGTTCTTAGTAGAGAAGAAAAATCCTGCAAGCATTCAGAATATACAATATTTTATATTTTAATGCATCTGATCTCTTTCTTGCCTTACTGACAGAATCAGGCCTGTGTTGTCTTGCATTTCGTTCCAAAACTTATCTAAACTGTTCTTGGGTTTTTGAGAACCAGAAGTTGTGTTTGTTCTCAGTTACCACATTTCTGTTTAGAAATGTTCAAACTGCAAAAAAGGGAGTGTCCTACAGCCTTTCTTGTGCTGCATACACTTGACCCACTCAGGTTTGATGGGCATGTTTCTCCTCCTCACAGAGAACTGTGGAAGCAATGCTGTCCTTTACCCTATGGTGAGCATGCTTTAGTAACAGAACAAATCTTTGTGATCTCAACTCATCATTTGAAACTTGCTTAGAAAAATCTTCTGGAGTTGATCAGGAGAATGAATAAAAAAGCTACCAGTTTTTAAATCACAAAGCTACCTTGTTTACTGCTTCCCTGTATTGCTCCCAAATGGGGAGTTCTTTCCATGTTCAATCTACGGAGGTTTGACTAACTGTGAAAAAAGATTAAATAATTCATTTTAACTTTGAAAATTAGTGTGTTGGTTAAAAGTGACTTTAAAAACTCAATCATTACCTTCCTGGGCTTCCTTAGTTAAAAATGTCCCAAAGTTCATCAAGTTGCTTTATAACTAGCATCAGTACCTGCTTATTCTGGAGTTGAGCTAGCATGGCACACACCAAACATCAGTGTTGCTGATACCATGGAACTGAGGGAATGTTATTTAGACTGGTTCACATAGCCCTGCACAAAGTCAGCCCAGTGCTGGTTTGGTGTTGAGCAGGGTTTGGTTTCAGGCAGGCTGGACCTGCAGAATGAATCAGCTGCATCAGGACAGGCCTTCCTGGGGGTGTTTTTGGGTTTTTTTCCATAGCAACAGGTTTTGTTTGGGGTTTAGTTAGTTGTGGTGGTTTCTCTGGTAATGGATTGTGACCTAGACCTCACTGTTAGTTCTGCAGTGTTTATGGGATTGTTACCCTTTCTCCACTCATATGGGTGAAGTATTGTGAGTCTAAACTGCCATCCCCCTGAAACTGCTTCTGGCTTTGTTTGTCCGCTGTGCTGGCCTGGTGTCTACTTGAATAGCTGCCCTGAGTTGTGGCACAAAGGTGGGGATTTGTTGGCAGCCTGCATTTCCCCCTTGGCTTTCTCTTCTCTGCGCTCAAGCAGGAGGGCAGAGCAGGTCTGTCTGTCTGAGGCCAGTGAGAACCAGTGGGTCTCAAAGGAGGGCAAGAGCTATATGAAGGCAGAGAAGGAAGGAAAGCAAAAGGTAACACAGCATTCACAATCCTACTGAAGTCTCTGCCACAAGAGGTTGCCTAGAGATGAAGTAGAGATAGTGTTTCTAGCATTTTCACCCTCTTGTGTTAGACAGCCATGTGTCTAATAAAAACCATTACACTCTGAAGGAGCAAACTTCGAGGTCTTTTTTTGCTGCCTTCTGCTTTTCTTCCTCTCCTCCCTCACAAAATAAGTCATTTCCTGAAAAATCTGTATGGTCTAACTAAAATTTAGAGTAAACTGTCTCTAAAAAAATGGACTTCACTTTTAAATTTAACTTCCTTTAGTTGATGAGGGTTTCTTGTTTTGCAATTTGAAATGCTTCTAAGTTACTTTCTCCTGGTAAATGCCTGAATTTATTAATATGCGTTAATATAAAGGTTCCTTAACTTTTATTAAAAGCTTTTTTTTAGAAAAAACATAGTACAGGGAAAGCAAAGTGGGTTAGAAAGTTACATGGTGTTATGCTGGTCTGTTTTCGTATTTATAGAGAGAGCATAATTAGAAAGGAAGAAATCAAAATTCCAAGGCTATCCTAGACATGGGGCAGAGAGCTAGTGGATGGATAAAATTGTCAGGAGTCCTTTTCCATTTGACTTTATCAGGAAAGTCTGTAACAAGCCCTGCTTCTAATTCCTATACAAACTGTGCGGTATGTGTTTCAAAAATGGCTTTGTCTTTCTCCTGATCCTGTCTCACAGCAGAAGTGAGTTCATGGGTGATTGGCCAGCACTGAACCCACCACACTCATCAGCGCATTGTTTGGGAAAACCTCAACATTGGGGAAATCTTAAATTGGCAAACCAAAACCACTACAACTTGTCCGTCATCAGAGCTTTCCTTTTGGTTTGTGACAGGGCTTCTGAGATCACCTGGTTTTTGCTACAGAGAAAGCTTAAATTTTGTAGGATCTATGCATTTTGTTATTTGAATGAAAGAAAGGAAGTAGTCCATCTTGATGACTCTCTTTGCCTAAACCTTTTCCAGGTAAACTGGTGACCTAGAAATGAAGGGAGGTGGTGGTAAGGAAACTGTCAAGTACTTAAAGTGAAACTTCTGGTTTGTGAGTATGTTTAGTAAGTGAAAAGAATGTTGGTAAGGTATGGCTCCGTTGTGTATACTGTAAGAAAATGGGGAAAATGCCTTTTTGATCTGATAGATAACCTGAAGAATGACATGCTGCTTTCTTGTACAGTCTTCAAAATGTCCTCTTACGTTGAATGTTGTTACTGTGCTATCTGTGACATGAAGAATATTTTCACATATTTCTGTGGCTTCTGCTACATTAAGTCAAAACTGTTCTAAGGTCCTGTCTGTTCTAAGGTCCTGTCTGTTCTAAGGTCCTGTCTGTCTATATCTGATAATGACTCATATATGAAGGTAGCCTGAAAAGTTAAGTAAACTACTGTTCCCTTTTCAGGGGTGGATTTGTATTATATACCATGGTCTTTCAAATGCCCAGGTAAACTAGGTATTTAATAGCAAAAATATTTTAACTGTGGCAATGTGTAAAATGTAAGAGTAAAATAAATATCTTAATAATGTCATATAGGTATTTCAAGATATGCTCACAAAAAAGCTGTCACTAACTGTAGTAGTCATTGAGAGTCAGTTATGTACCAAAGTTTTCCTGAAGTCCTTGATAGCTATAATTATTGCAGTTTTTATAAAACAAGAACATGAATGATGAATTTAGGTGAACTAAGTAATTTAGAGACAAGTCTTTATATAGCTGGGAAATTATAGTAATCAGCTATTCTGAATAGCACAGAAATTAGTTTTAAAGTGTTCAAAATATTTATTTCATCAACAAAAACTCCTTTGTGCTTGAAGCATACCACACAAAAACTTAAGTTTTTATAAAATTGGTTAGAAATACTAGTGAGCAGAATTATGTATGCATGCAGAGCCTTAGTCTTCCTGGAAGCAATGTGGAAGTAGTATTTATACTAAATTTTGAGAAGGCTTCTTTTTGGCTACAGCAGTTAAAAGCAATGCTTGTTAAAACATGAGTCAGTAGAAAATATGCTTGCTTTAACATTAAAGGAATACACTTTGTATCCTTGACTTTCAGCTGCAACTCTCTGTACCCTACCCTAGTTTGATTATATATGTGTGACAGATTAACCCTTAGTGAGTTTGTCAGTGAGTGAAGGGAAAAGTTGGGGGTTGGAGGGTAGATCTGCCATTCGGAGGGGTCATGATGGGCTGGAGCCTCCCGGAGCTGACACACAAGAGACTGGAAAAAGCCCGTGATAGCCTAAGAGCTGACTGGGAAGCAGCTTTCTGGAAGTGGGTAACAGTGAACAAGAAACTGAGCTGAAAGCCAGTTGTGTGGTGTTGCCAAAATAAAGATTAACCTGGGAGCTACTCAAGCTGTTGTGCCCCCCGCTTGGCTCAGCACTTATAAAGCTGTACTGGGAATGTCATGTCCTCTTGGACCCCAAGACAAAAGGAATGTGGGCAAACAGAAAAGAATCCAGGAGAGTATTGGTAAAATTCTTAGGGGCTGGAGCATATGCTGTATTATAGAGTAGGGCAACTGCCTTGTTTAGCCTGAAGATGAGGAGGAAGCTGAAGGTCGATTTAATACCAGCTTTACCTGAAAGGAAGGCCCATAGAGCAGATGGAGTCAGACTCGTCTCACTCTGATCTCCACTGTCAGTGGGACTGGGCAATTACCAAACAAGAAACAGTTACTAGTTTCAGCAGCAGGAAGTTTGATGGTACATGGGGAAGGGAGGGTGGGGTGTGCTAGGGAGTGAAAGTGGTTGAGTGGAAACCCACAGAGACTGTCAAAGTTCACTGGGCAAGGTCTTGAGCAAACTCATTTAACTTTGTGTAGGCAGCTCTTTTGGGACAGGGTGAGGAGCTGTTATTCCAAAGCTTGACCTCCAAAGGCACTTCTGAACTAAAGTTTTTCTGTCATTCTTGTACATCTTGTACATCAGTCTGTGGTCTCTTAGTGCTCTCCCCAAGCATTCCATATTTCATATGGTTGTTAGACAGTGGTGAACCACTGAGAATGGACAAGTTTTGTGTTTTATAAACTTTAGTATTGAACATAGTTGCATGCAGGCTGCAAGTTGGTATTGCCTGCATAGAACTACAGATATGATTAAATTTCAAGCTTTCTGTTTAATTTATTGCAATAAATGTCTTAAAGAAGAAACCGCGAATAGTCCAGACACAATTGTACATATATGCTACCCCAAGGGCTACACCAGTTTGTTCACTTCTTTGACTTTCTGAAAAGATGCTGAAATACAAGAGTCATGAATTAGTATTTCCTTTCTGAATTTCAAGTCTTTCAACTCATTTTTGTATTAGTTCTTTCTGTTTTCTAAACACTCTCAACAGCCTTCTTGAAATATGTCCAGTTCTAGAATCTGATAATCTCTGATAGTTGCATTGTTATCCATTACAGAAACAAAATAGTTCCTTACTATTATGATATTTTTGTTGATAAAGTTAAAGATTAGGGTGGAGTTTTTTAGTTCTTTTGTCTACTACACTGCAGTGGGAACTTCATTTTAACTGTCTTTATGCTTTTACCAGGGCTTTTCATTGCAAGGTATTTGTAGGTGTATTTTTCCATTCTGTGGTAATTGCCCAGATTGTTTGTGTATGCAGATTTAAAGCTATGCTGTAGTGAAATGCTCGTGTTGATGGTGAGCACTTGAGCAGTGCCCTTTACCCTCTCAGTGATCCATCCTGTTGTAGCCTCATGTGGGTAAAGGGGACGTGTCTAACTTCAAGATCCACGTGAAATTTCAAGTTGTTTGAAGCGTGACAGCACTTGAGTTTCAGAAAATGACTGTAAGAGGCTAATATGAGTGAAACTAGTTTTTCTGGTTGGCTGAGGACCATTTCAGGCTGAGAGACTCAGGGGCAAAAGGGAGCCCAACCTTTTAGCCCTTAGCTGGTCCTAATCCTTAGTTAACACTGCTCAACAGTAAGAGGTTCAGCAATTGCTGTCTATTAACAACAAGGTATGATGGCATTACCAAGAACTTTTTAACATAACAAGGTATAAATTTAGATTAATTTCAATGACTGCTAAAGGATGTCTATGGGTTTCTCTGTCTGGATTGAAGGCACTTGAGACAGAAGTTCACGTTTAGACTCAGGTGTTTATTTCTTATCAGTAAAACAGTCTCACAGCTGTGAGTTCGGCAGCTTTTCATTAGCAAAGCACAATATGGCCAACAATCTCTTGTTACAAGGTCTTTTAAGACTAAACAATCCAATTAAGAACTGACACTAGATTATTTTGCCTTTTAACCCAATAACTGATCCCAAAGAGCCCTCAGTGTGGACTTTTCTGCCCAATTACAAAATACCACCCAAACCCATGAAGAAGAAGGAAGAAGATGCCCTTCATCTTGCTTTCATCCACCACATACTAAAAATCCCAAAACCTAAATTTCTCACCAAGTGATACACGTACACTACTCTCTCTAATCTATTTCACACTTTTGTGGATTCTAGTCTATCTTGAAGTCTAGGAATCTTTCTCCATGAATGAGGGTCAAAGTCAGTGCTCCCTTGGGGGTCAAGGCACCCCAGATCAGACAGAGAAATATTCCTGGTGCTCTGGGTCTCCACAGATCTCCAGTCTGGTTTAATGAAGGAAACAACAATTCCCAGTGTTTCTCTGTGTCAGTAGTTTTTTCAGCAGTTTTAATTGGTACTTTAAAGACATGAATAATTTTGCTGATTGATTTCTGAACCCTCCATGCACAATGTGGCACACTGTATTTGTAAATTTATGTTTGAGTTTGCTTTATTGCTGAATTAATTTGTGTACTGAGATTATTGTCATGGGTGACATTAATTCTTTGTAGTGTTGCCAACTCTTAGATTCTGTACATCTCTGTAGTACTGAAGACTGATGTCTGTCTTTTGGGCATTCAGTGACTGCTTTTCTAAGCAAAAAATAGTTTTAAATATTAGCAACTTGGCTGGTTCATTTCTCAATTATTTGGTCATTAACTTTCTGATCTTTGACATAAAATACATAGAGAAGCTTTTATATTTCATTTTATGCAAATTTATGTAGAATCATCATCTCTTGTTTAAGAAATATGATTAGTGGAGTCATATCAAACTTTTATACTGTCACTAATCTCACTTCTATTCAAATCTTGTTGTCATTACTTTAAATATTGTTATTCAGATAGGGACATCTGCCTTTTGCAAGTACTTTTTTGCTAATACAGAAACTCTAACACTTCAAGCAAGTCGTGAAAAACAAAAGGAATCAGATTTGACTGTTATGGTGGTTTAGATGTCATGCAGACTGCATAAGCTTTTTATGAGGGAGGGAGACAAGTGTGTAGAGTGCTTTTGCTGATAGGTAGAGAACTCTTCCTTGTTTACTGGCTTGATGAAAACTCAGTTTTGTTTTGATTGTTAAATTTCCAGCCAGTACCTTCTATCTTTGTCCTGTCTAGCCAATAAACTAATTAGCTCTTCCAGCTCAGTGTAGCACTAATGGCTTCCTTGAGACTTTACAAAAATAGGGGTTACTGATACACAAAAATGAGAGAAGGAAGAATCCTTTCACTTAGGTTTTTAAGGAGATTGGGGTGGATATTCTTCAGTGGTTTTGTTTGTTTATTTAAGCTTTTAGTCTTAAGGATTCTGTGAAAAGCAGTCACTTTTGTGTGTTGTACTTCTGGAGCTTTAGGATTCTGGCACTCAGCCAATGCTCTGCTAATAAAGGCTCTTGCCAGGTCATATATATCAATATGCAAACTGGATAACTTTTTTTTTCTCCTACTTGCTTTAAAAATTTGTCTTAGTTTTCTTATACCCAACTCTGTTTCCTGTGGTGAAAATACTCTGTCCCTGGAAAGACGTTTGAAGGACAGCAATATAAGGTTGTGAGGAGGAATTTGTTTAGAGGTCTTCAGACAGTGCTGTACACAGTGGAGATCTTAAGATATCTGACTCCATTATGTCTAGCTAAAATTCCTGGGATATCAGGTGTATTGACAGAACACGCTTGATTACAAAATGCAACAAGTTCATAATTCAGCTGTTGCAGATTTATTGCTGTTTTATTTGGAAACCACAGAAACTATTAGAACTTTGAACAATAGATTGTCTTAAGCACTGCCTGGGTGTTCAGAGAATAATCTGAGGGGTATAAATTTTTTATTTTAACTGCCTTAAATAATATTACCTGGTTTCTGGCATGTTTTGTGGGAGGTGAGGAACCTGGAATGAAGAACAGAACTGAGTTAACTGCACATTACTACTGTTTTAACTTCTTTTTGTCATCCAGAGCCTTCCTTGTTTGCCATATTTGCATGCCACAAAGGTTAATATGCCTAATTTTCTGACATAAGTCTTTTAGTTGTTTGTAATTTCTTTTTCTCCTGATCCATAAGATATGATGCTCATTTCTGGTGAATTTTGAGAACAGCAAACTGTTCATCCAACGTTCCTAATTACAGTAATATGAGCATTAAACAAGTAAATCAAGTTAATGTTTGTTTTATTTCTGTTCAAGTAGGATGTCTCCAAATATAAGATTCCTTATTTAAGTCTGCTGAAGCTCACTAGCTTAAGTAGGTCTGAATTGTTTTGTTTTGTGTATCACCATAACAGTTTTCTCAAGTGAGTTTTTGAAGTGAAGTGGTAATTGAAGTATAAATCTATCAGTGCCTGCTGTGGAATATCTGTTCACACATTTGTAGTGAAAGCTACAAGTCATTCTGAGTGCTGCCTGCAAGCAAAAAGGAAGCATGCTAAATCTTCACCTTGCTAAATCTTCACCTTCCCTCTGAAAGAGTTCCTGAGGAGGAGGCAGTCATCTTTGTGTTGGACATTTTCAGACTAAACCTCTGGCTCTGTAGACTGGGCTTCCCAAATGTGGGATTGTTTGATTACAGTCTGCTCCAGGGCTGTCACTGTCACTCCCAGCCCAGTGAATGATGGAGTGACACCCTGCATCCAGGCAGCTTCTCATGCTGGGCAGGTGCCTGCCTGGTGGTGGTGACTGTGGCTCAGGTAAGTGCCTGTCAAGAGGCACTTGCTGCTAATCAGGAAGCAAGGGTGTGGAAGTACTTTCTCAGATAAGTATCAGGAAATGCTGCTACAGCATACCTGGCAGGAGTTTGTTCCCACTTTCTTGGAAATTCCTGCCTTGTGATGCGTTCAATCAGGAAAAGCAATGTATTATAAACCCTGTAGTATAATACTAACCTCTGCCTTTTAGTGCACTGACACATCTGTGCTGTATGCTGGAGTGAAGCAAATATCAAACTCATTTTCTGCAATTTAAGTGTAATCAGCACTTTTGGAAGCAGGAAGAACCTTTTTCCTGTGAATACATTTCTGAATTTTACCTTGTTTCACTGGGGTTGAATTCTGTAAGAGCTTAGCTTCTTGAGACTTGGCTGAACATTGTACCGAGGAGAGAAAATTGGAGACAGTGTGTTCTTTCTGTGGAAACATCCTCTGTATTTGGTGTCTTGGGAGAGTTAGGACCTATGAGGAATTTGATTCCTTGCTCTTCCCCTTCTAAATCTGCCTTCTTCAGGAAGGCTAGCACCAGCTTTATTCATCTTAGCTCTTTGTATTTCTTTCTGTCACTTCTGGTGCTAGTTATTTGCTTCATTTGAATAATTGATTTGCAAGTATAAAAGCCTTTATTAGTCTTAAACCTATGCTGTATTTAGTACATTTTAAATGTAATAAAATACTCAGTTCCTGTAGTGTATGAACAGCATGAAATGGTGTGCAGGCTATTTACCCTACTTACTTGGATAATAACAAAAATTTATATAAGAAGCATAAACTTTTATTTTCAGGTTGTGTCATGAATCTGGCAGTATATTTTCTGATCATATCGTGCATTGTTGCGGATTATTTTAAGATCTACATATCCAAATGTAAACAGCTCAAGAAGTATTTCCCTTGCTTTAGTTTCTTTATGTTTTACACCCATTGTTCAGTTATAGCTAAGAGCAATTAGATGTTTTTAGCAGACTGTGAGACAGTATGGACCAGTAACAGCAGGGAGTGGAGGAACAGGCACTGTTAATTGAGGTAATGAAATCCATAATTTATAGCCCAGTATTTCCTCAACAGTGGGAGATAAGATATGAATTAAAGTTGCTTTCTCTTTCAGTTCAATAAATCACCACTTCGCTGTTTTCGTAGGGGAATGCAGATGGCCTTTGGCTTCAGGCTAAATAAGGAAGAAAAATGTGGGGAAAATTAATTCATTCATGTTAAACTTCTGTAAGAAAAGCTTGCATGATGTTCCAATTGTCTCATTTACCTCTTTAGGCCGAAAAAAAATGTTACTGATATTGACAAAGTCTAATTTTACCTTCACAGATAAATTTGAGCAGTTTTGGGCAATAAATCGAAAACTCATGGAGTATCCTCCAGAAGATAATGGATTTCGATACATCCCATTTAGAATTTATCAGGTAGGAGACAATAAAATAAAATCAAACTCTTCTACTGAGGTGTCATATATTGTAATCTGTTTTCAGAATTATGTTTCCTTTTCTAGCATTATGGCAAAACTTTGCATGCTCATTTTTGCTGGACCCTTGAGTTATATGGATTAGCAGACAAAATAGACTGTACTTATTCTAAAAGTAATTAACATTTATTATGTTGCAAGTGTGTAATACTTGAGAATGTGCTACAGCTGGTGTAGATGTTTGTCTGTTCTTTTTTAAAAAAACTGTCCAACAACCTAGTTCTCTTTTTTAAAATGGCTACTAACTATGAAGAATGCTTTAGATGCAAGATGCTCTGTGAAAGTTCTAGCCAAACACTCTAGGAGCAACACTTTTCCCCCAACTACTGTGCGGGCTTTTTTTCTTGTAGGCATTTTAAGGTGGAAGTAATGGCATAGGTCTTGCATCTAGTTCTTACTTTTGTCTTCTAGTTCTATACTTACATCCCAAAACTAGCTTTGAATGTGGGTTTTTTTTCTTGTTTTAAAACAGAAGCATTTTATTTTTCTCAGCATTTTGTTTGGAGACATATTCCTTGGAATCTTTACAATTTTTTCTTATCCTAAGGACATCTCCTTTGTTTTTAAAGCATTAAGGTCACAATGAAGTTTGGAATTATGTATGGTTAAAAGCTTATACAAAAATTCATGTAGCCTCTCTGTAAATGAAACAGTTGTGCTCTGTTGGAATGTTTTAATCTATTTATATTTAAATTTTGCACCAATAGCTATGAAAAGAAAATCCTTTATTCATAGTACTGAATATTCTGATACTATTCTGTAACAGGTTATAATGATCTTAGAAGCCTATACAGTCTTGCAGTGGGACTGGAGTAGCTTTTAATGTTAGCTGTAAGACATTTACTGTCATAATGAAACCTTAAATTGAGAACGGAAGTCAGTTATTTTGACAGAGATCACAGCAGATGGCAAGGTTTGTATAAGAATCAAAAAGTGTGTGTCAGGAAAAGTAGTGCTTACAGCATTTGTTTGGTTGGTGACTAAGTTATTTGCTTGTTCTCTGATAGGTGTGAGGTTTTTTAAAAGTCTTTTCATAGAAATCACATAAATGGGTTTGCAAAAAAGGTTTTGCTGTCTGAATAGGTTGCAGATCTTTAGGGCATGAGGGGAGAGTTCTATGATACCACATGATTTCAAACTAATAAAGCTTTTTAAAAATAATTAAATCAATAACATCTATCACTTGAACCAGTAGTACTTATCTTGATTCCCATTACCTTTTCAATTGGAAACCCTTACTTGCTATGGTTTAAACCCAAAATATCTAACTAAGAATTGAAGATCAAACACAAATAAAGATGAGACAACCTTTGAGAAGGTTGGTATATGTTATTTTCCGTAATGCTGCTCTTAGCATTTCTAAATATTTCCAGTCTTTTTAAAAATGTGGGTGCAGATGTCTCTAGCTTTTTAATTTGGTTTGTTAGTGTGTGTACTGATTACTGCTCTATGTGTTTTAAGGAATTTTCAGAAAGCCTTAGAAAGGGTGAGATTATAATTTAATTCCAAACAAGGAGTTAGTGACAAACTTGCATATGGAAAAATAACTGATTCTAAAGTGTTCTTCAAATATATTTAGCCCCTACCCCAAATGCATTTAATTTCCATTGGTGCTAGCAGGAGACCTCTTGACATTCTAATTGGTTGCTTGTATATCTCTACATAAACACCTGATTTAACCTGAGTTTATATTGCAGTGGATATTTATTCCCTGTGTGTCTTCACACAATGTTCTTGTAGGTACTTAAGGATACACAGGTGAATGGCAGGAAATGGTGAGGCATTGCCTTCAATGGGAAGGGTTCCTTCTTGTATTCTCCGTGCCTTCTACTATGCCAAATTATTAGAAGGAAGTTCTGTGAAGGGAACTTTATTCTTTTTGGCAGTAGGAGGTGGATGAATTTGTTTTCCTTCAAAAAATTGTACTAGATTATGATGCCAAGTAAGAAAAAACAGTCTTAGCTGCAATTAAATGTGAATTGGCAAAGTTGCTGCAGAAAAAATGCATTCAATAAAGTGATTTGATAGGTCTTTTTCACTGAAGAATTCATTATTTCAAAAACTCAAAAACTCTTTCAGTTGTAAAGTTTGTCTACTAAAATACATTTCTAAAGAATAATATGAATCATACCTTGTGTGGTGACCAAATCTGATGGAGTGTGTGGGAGAAAGAAATGGCAAAATATGAACATCATACTTGGGTAAGTCAGAACTAAACTAACCACAGGTAATTTTAAAAACCCTTGTCCAGCACCTCTTCTTTTAAGTATAGCAGCTAAGATTGGACCAGAATCCTGAAATCTACAGTAGATAATGTAAAAAAAGGTTGAGAATCACATAGGATCAGCTCATTTGCAATTTTAAAAGTTAGTGAAGTTGGCGATTTTATTGCCAGCTGTCTGACATATTCTGTTAGCTGTTTCATATGGAACTTGAACCAGATAAACCTTTGACATAGGTGGAAGCTTCTTCTACCAGAGACAGTTTTAAAATAGTATTAAATTATTGTGATACTTTTAATTGGATGTATCAAAAAAGAAATTCCCCACTTCATCTCTTCAGAGGTGTAAGCTACTTTGTCTTCAACTGACAAGTGCACAAAAGCTTTTTTGCCTTTTTATCTGATAGTACTGTAGGATTGAGTGCTTTTTGCCCTTGTTCTTTAAGGGCAAGAAAGAAAATACCTGCGTATATTTTTGATTTCAAGAGTTTTGAGTATATTTTGAATTCAAAGTGTCAAGCTTTTCATGTCCAGTACCAGAGCTAGTTTGGCTTGTGGAATTTCCCCCTGTGTTTATAAGACCAGCTGATGTTTCACATTCTAATTGAAGAAACTGGCTGATAGATGGCAGGAAGTTTTCATCAGTCTTTGGCTCCAGGCACTGTGACAGGGCATATTAGTCAGAAGAGGAGTCTCTACATGCTGATAGAGACTGCTCTGATGAACAGCTGCCTGCTGTGGGCGCATTCTGAGTCTCAGCTATTGTGCATTTAATTTGTACTCATTCCCCATTTTTGTTTCTTGCTCTCTTCCCATGTCATGCTCACCCACCTCATCATGCTTTTTACTCTGGAGTCTGCCCTCTGAATGTATGGGATTTACAGCTGAATAGTGTATTTCATTCTTGAGATTAAAATTTCAAAAGTGTTGGAAGGAAAGTGGATGAAAACTCTTCATGCCAAGTTCTTGTGAGTTTTTTTAGAGTTGCTTGAGGCAGGCTGGCTGTTCTGTGTTTGCCGTCCCAAGAAGGGATGATCTGCTTGTAATTTCCTTTATTTGGTACTGAATGAGCATTTCCTTTGCTTCCGTTTTCTAAGGGTTTTGATTAGCTTATTAATTTTATTGCTTATAATTACATAGTAGGCCTTAACTTTGAACAGATTTTCCTATCATAAGTCCCTTAAGATGTTGAGATTAAGCTGTACAGTCACAAATTGTGAGGATGTTTCTCTTCCTTTATAACATGAGTGAAATTCTCCATACTTAATAGTATATAAGTTAAATTCAACACTTTGCTCTTTATATCAAAGCTGCAGTATTGAGATGTCTAAGTCGACATAAATGTTTACTAGTCCTCTGAAAGTGGGAGTGGGAAATAAAATATTTTAAGACATTATTAATATCTGTCTCAATAAGTGAATCAGAAGCTCAAGCATGGCCATTTCCAAGCAATTGAAGACTGTTTCATCCATATTTCCACATTAATTGGCAGAGCTCAGATAAGCAATTGCAAAACCCATTGCAAGTATGCAAATCAACAGCATGATTCGGTCCATATTATGGCAACTAAAAAAAAGATCAAAAGAGGTTGTTTGGAAAGATACTGGGTCTACCTGTAGAGTTTTCAAGTAATAATATATCTACTTTTTATGCTAGTAGATTATTAAATTTGTTGTTGTTGTTGTTGTTGAAAAGTCTCCATTGCATTTCAAATCTGAATTTCTCTGACTTCAGTTTCTGGATTCTGTTTTGCCTTACCCCACTTTAAAGTCATGTGACTTTCTGATCTCCTGTATTCTCTTATGGATTGGTATCAGGAGCTTTCTTTGCTAAGCTGAATCAATTCAGCTTTTTAAGCCTCTTGTCATGAGACTTTCTTATCAGTACTGAAGTTGGTTTTTAGTCATCTTTTCAAACGCTGGCTGATAGTTTGATAATCCTCAAGATTAGTATTGAAGTTAGGGAGATATAAAGGGCAAAAGTAAAGTTAATTTTTATAGGATATTAAACCGAAAATGCTTCAAGCATTGGTGCAATTCTGGTGAAGTTAGCTGCTACTTGAAACTTCAGATCTAAAAAATGTTATGAAAGAAGTTGCATTGCAATACCTTGTCAAGGAAAGGAACTAGAAAATATGCTGTCGACCTGAAGAGGGCAACACAACACAGCAAGTTTCAGCATTTTGTTGGCTAGTGTAGAATGCTCTTGAAGAGACCTGTGTGCAGTATCTTAGTTTTTTTCTTATTTATTGAAAATGACGCTTTTGTAAAGGACCTGATGAAAATAGGCAATTTGTTTCCTAAAAACTTCCTTTTACAAGGAAGAAGTTTGAGTGAGTAGGAAGGTCATGTGAAAGGGTGATTTGTGTAACAGCCGGGCTCAGCTGAATTTCTGTGCTGAAGAGAAACGAATGGACTCTGAGTTATTCTAATAACTGAGGGTTCAGCACTAAAGAAACAGTAGCACACTTTCAGTTTTAAATTTCTTCAAAATCAAACCTTTATGAATAAGAAAGTTTAAAAGCTTTGTTAGGTAAATATTTTTCCTTGTGCCTCATGATTGGGGGAGGTGAGGGGAAGAGAAATACTTCTATTAGAGACTACTCTGAAACACTTCTATTGAGTATTGCACAGGGGCAGTGTGATCCTTAAATACTCATTTTCTGAACTGGGGTGTTTGTTCTGTGCTGAAAGTAATAGCAATTTGACTAGTTCTCACCTTGAGTTGAAGGTCACTGTCACCACAGTTCCACCAGAGCTTCCATAATTGCATAAGCTTTTCTTATGCAGTGCACAGTGCACACTGAAATGAGCTGGCTCAAACCAGTGCTGCTAAAGATGACTTTTAAAACATATTTTCTGTTAAGGAGAGCTCATGCAGCTGTCTTGAAAGACTTCAGGAACCCATGTGCAAGTTTAGCCTTGTGCCTTTAAGAATCTTGGTACAGCATGGGAGCTGTCAATCAGTTTCAAAGAAAAATTCTGAGATGATAAACCATATTTGTTGTCAAAACGTGACTAAAGTTTCCTTAAATATGCCCAGGTTGTCTGTAAAACTGTCAGTCTGCCTAGTTCAAAGCTGTTGTAAAAGTTGCACAGTGCTCAGGGAAGGAGATGCAGAGGAGATGGAGCTATAAAACCTCGATTTGGGTTGATTCTCAGCTGTGGTTGACCTGTTAGCAAGCTGGATGGTTTTAAGCTAGTTCAGGCCTGTCACTAGGAGCTGCAGTAATTCTTCTGGGTTGAGTGTAGATACAGCTTGCATACAATGATAAAGTAGTTTTGCTTGTATGATAAACAGTTTGTTGAAGTTCTGAGTTACGTTATACCTAGTTAAAAAAAAATTAGGGATATACTGGATTCTGTATATTGGGGGTAAAATAGGTAGTATTTTTTTTTAATCCTTTTTTTATCTTGCAGTACTTAAGTTACTTGTAAATCCCAGAAGAATCTAAGTATATGAAAAACCAGTAGAATCCTACTAGTTACTAAATGAAGTCAAAGTACATCTTGAATTACAATGGAATAATGAATACTTTGTGTGTGGGGAAAAAAAAGTCCTTTGGCAATTTGAAAATACCTTAATCTTACCTCTTATGCACCCCCAAATTACAAATTGGTAGTAACTTTTTAACCAATTGGTATTGTATAAAACTCTTCAATTGTTGTCTTTTCTTTGAATTGTCTTATGATAATGGAGTTGAGTGTAAATAAGTTTGGGTAAGTGTTCATGCTACAAGTTTGAATTTAAACCATGAGGTTTGAATTGTTGTGGCTCCCTAAACTGTTTCAATAAGGTGGTAACCTTGTAGATTTATATATCATCCTAAATTTGTTAGGTAAGTTAGTGTATGTATGCAATTTTTTAAAAATTCACTTTTTACCTCATCATTCTTTATTCTTAAGAATATCAATACATTGAGAAGCTGTGATGAAGACAATGGATGAAGCATTAATTCTGTTCACTTGGGTCTGTGTACAGTTACTCGCAGATCTTATAATTTGTGTTCTTTAGTATATTGCTGCCTTTCCTCTGATCATTAAAGCTGATCACTTTACTTTTCCATTTCACTTGCTGTAGTCAACACAAACTGATTTGCTACTTTCATCACATGTGTAATGTGGGCGGGTTCTTATGTTGCGGCAAAAGGGACTTTGCCTACCTGGAGCTGTATTCCCTTGCGATTGGCTCTTGTACTCTGATGTAGTAGCAAAAACAAACAAACAAACAAAAAAAAACCCCAAAATTTAGTTGGTGAGCTGCTTTCCTCAGAAAAATGGAAAAAGCTGATACGCAATTTTTTCTTCAGAGAAATGAGGAATGTCATCTTCAAGGGTTATTTCTGTGGCTGTGCAGCATAAGCAGTGCCTGTAGAACTAAGCCTAGCTAGCCTATGATGCTGATGCCAAACTCTGCAGAGATGAAAGCCACAGACAGTACCTGTTTTGACTTATATCAGCATTTCACCTTTACTTATTTAAAAATAAAATAGGTGAATAAAGCAGGTTAACTTTTGCACAGAATTGAGGATTAGAAAATAGAGAAATTGTTCTGTTTTGGAAAGTACCAAGACTTCTATTTGCATTTTTCCAGAAGACTAAAAGCAAATTCTCTACAGGTAAATGTGGAATGGAACAGACCTCTGAGGAAGTGGGATATGATACCACACTCTAGAAATACAATATGAATTAGCAAACAATTTTTTAAAATTTTGCTGTCCTTGATTATAGGAGCTCCTTTTATTTTAGTTAATCATTAGTGTAGAAAACTACAGCAAGTTGTTGGATTTAATGGTTTGAAGTAGCTTGAAAGAGATTTATGAAGTATTGTATTTTTCACTGCTCTTAAACAAACAATGTAGTGTTTGTTTTTGTGGATGTAAATCTATTTCTGAAGTTGTTTGCTTGGTAGGTAGTCAGCATTCAGTTGCTCAGTTTCTAAGTGAGGTCTGCATGTGCACGTAAAGCACTGCAGCTGTGAAGAGCGCTATAGATTTGTTGTCACTGACTCTTCAGATATCTTGATATTTTACCAGTTACAAATACAAATTCTTTCCTGGGAAGGAAATGTATTACTTTTAGGCCATGCTCTTATTGTAGGTGTGTTTGTCTTCTCAGGGCTCAACAAAACTGCCTCTTGAAGCTGTTTTTTGTATTTAGTTTCTGCTGTTTCTGGCTGTGTGATGGTTGCCTGCTGTCTGCTCTCTGTGTCTCAAGTGCTGACTTTCTTGTGCTTCTAGGATCTGTCCAGTTAACCTGACATTAAAAATAATGCAAATCCAGTTGTTCAGAGAATACAGTGCTACTTTCCCTGCACAAGAAAATTTGATAGATAATCTGAAAGACCAGGCAACAGCCAGAATGTGATTCAGCCATGCTTGTTAGGCATTTTGAGTGGTACTTCTGCAACTTTTTGTATGGAATTGGAACTTTTGGCAATACGTACTCTTGTTAAAAATGACCCACAAATGACTCCCTGTCATAGGTCCCACATAGCAGTAGGACCTATGACAAGGAAAGTAAATTATATCCTGGGCTGCTGCAGGATGAGAGTTGTCAGCAGCTTGAGGGAAATGATCCCTCCAGTTCACTTGACACTGGTGAGACTGCATCTGAAATCTAGTTTAGGACTCTCCAGTTCAAGAGACGCATGGAGCTATGGGATGAGAATACCATAAAGAACCACTGAGATGATTGAGGAACTAGTAAATCTAACATCAGAGGGGAAAAAAGGCTGTGGGAGCTATGACTGTTTAGTCTAGAGAAGAAAAGATTTGGGGGTGGGGGGATCTCATCAATGTGTATAAGTATCTGTCTGAACACCAGAAAGTATTTTGAGTGCAAAATCAGTATAAATAACATGATGCATCTTCACAGTTACAGAAACTTAAGCAATGTCTTCAATTCTGAAGTCTCACGATGCACTCAAGCCATTAAATTTTTAATCAGTTTGTTAACAGATGCTTTCTAACTACACGTATATTTTTCAGATAACTAGAACATGTGGTAGGACATTAACTTTGAAATGTTTTATATGGTTCTAATTACTCATTTTGTTGCTATTACATAAGGTTTTTTCTAAAAGATTGTAAGGAAGCATTCTCTGCCAGTTTAAATAATATGGAGGAGGGTGATATTTTAAATGGTTCTTTAATCTTTTTAAGGATGGGCAAGTAATTGCCCTCAACAATGTAAGGAGAATTAACTGAAATAGTTGCCATATTTCTTTGTAGGTTTATAATGCTAAACTATGGTGAGTTGTGTACAAAGTTAGGACAGAACTTCAGTTGCTTCATAATATGCTCTGTTTAATGAAAGGCATCAAGGAAGACACAAGTTGTTGACCATGAATGATTAGGAGAATAGTCCTTAACCATTCATGATCAAAAATTGTTCAATATTATTGTCTAGACATAACTGTAATAAGCTCTACTACATAAAATTTTTACCTTATTCCAGATGTGTTTATAATTCTAGTTGTGGCTTTAATTTGACTACAGTTTTGGCTAAGATACTAGATAATTTTAGCATTATTACTTGCATCAATTCTTGACATAATACTTGCCACATGTTATGGGGGCTGTTGTTAAGGTCTGTTAAAGCTTCCACCAAAAAAACACATCATGTAATTCATCTTGCTTTTTTGTGATCATTTATGTTCAACACCACCTAAATGTTTCTCAGTTTGTGTAATACTGTTAGGACTACTTCAAGAATAACAGAATTTTCACTTCACTTGATGTTGTGATTCCTTGACATGTGTGATTGATACCATGATTACCTCCCCATCTAAGGAGTTTTACAGAAGTGTCATTATAGAGGTACACATTTAGCATGACCATGTTAAAGCATATGTGCATGCATTCATAGAATCATCTTCAGCTTCAATCTAGTGATAAACTTCTGCACTGCTAATTTAAGTGACTGGAGTTAATGTAATTAAATGTACAAAATGTAGCCTGTTCATCGAATAATTTTTTGTCATTGTTGTTTCAGGCCTCTTAAAAATAGTCGGAAGTGTAAAATTCCTGTCCATCATGATTAAGACCTTCTATTCAATGAGGAAACCAGAGTCCTTTTTACAACATATAACTGTAGAAATTCTGATGCAAATTCCAAAATAAGTGAAAGGATTAATTTTTTTCCATAGCTTAAACTCAGGTATATATGTTGTAATTTTTACAACCACTGAAAATGTCTAATTTATTAGAGAGATTTAAAATGTAGTATGGGAAAAACAGGTAATTTGATTTAACACATTTGTTGACTTTATAGCTAGTCCTGCAACCCACAGCACATCCTGTCAGTGACTCAATTTTTGTGGTAATTCTGGGTAGGTGTGTTGAGAATGTCTATTCTTCTTTTTGTCTTATGGGTTTTAGTTATGTGTTGGACATATAAAAGCATTGCTTGCTTCTTTTATTGAAAAAAAAAAATTAATTCTGGTTTATATTGAGTTGTACCTTTTTCTCTGAACAATGATGTGATACTACAGATAAGCAGTTCAAAATTTTGAATGCTAACAAAAGCAGTTATTATTCAGCCTTATTCAAAGCACACAAAATCATAACTAGAACATCTACTTGGTGGACTTTGCAGAGACTAAAGAAATACTAGAAATAGTTTTTTTTTTTGTTTTGGTGGGTTTTTTTGTTGTTGTTGGTTTTGTTTTGTTGTTTTTTTTAATGTTGTTCCAGTCCCAACATCTTTAAGTGAAATAGAAAAATTATCAAAGGTATAGAATAAAGCAGTGGGTGTTCTGGGAGAAGCCCTCTGTTATTTGGAAGATTTGAAGAGGAGAGGAGCAATGATTACAGGATAAAGACATATCACATTGTCATGTTTTATGCCTCTTGTAATAGAAGCTCAAAAATATTAATAGAGTTTGAAAGATAACAGATTTCAAATAGATAAAACAAGATAATTTTTGTGTATACTTTAGCTTGTTGAGCTGAAAATCATCTTTATGAAAGAGATGGAAGTTTTTTTAAAGTTTTTTTTAAAGGAAAGAAACAAAACAATAAAAACCCATCAACTCCCACCCAGAAACATTGTTGTACCATCTCCACAATTAAATACTCAGTGGCTCTGGTCTAATATTAAGCAAAAAGAAGTCAAAGGTACCCATGCTGAAATTCCAGCAAAATCCCTGCATTTCAGCACCAGTGGAAGAACAGTATTTCAGATGGGAATTTGCAGTATCTAGCTTTTGGACAGGCATGGTGTTGTGATGGTTCTGTGACTACAACAACTCTTCAGCTTTTCAGTTAGTCTCTTTTAAATTGTGCATTGAGATTCTCTAATTGAAAACATTTCTACAAAGTAGAAGACATCTAAAATGTATGGAAAAAAATCATTTTATCAAATGTTTGCATAATTTTATTTTCCTTTTCTTTTTTATATAAAATAACTTGCATCATTGTGCAAAGTCTTGTTACTTCTAAAGCTTCTTGGTTGAGTTTCAGTGAGTTTAAACAAAATGGTTCTATGAAATTAAGAGAGCTTTTTTTTAATGTAAAGTTGTTCATTACAAAACAGCACAGACTATGATTTTGACAAGTTACTGAAAATATAATGGAATATGTAGGGAGGTCTCAGCTTTTATTGTTTTAGGTTGCCAGCTTATACACATGTGGGGATTGTAAGAACTTCTTTTTTTTACTTTGTGAGTTCAGTACGTATGGTAACTTTTATTTGTTTGAATATTGAGGAACAGCTGAGTGTTTAGGCAGAAAATCCAAATCCCTTCCTCTTGATGAAAATAGTGGGAACTGTGATTTTTCCAGATTAAAACCCAGTGGTTTGTGAGTTATGTTTTTCATTTGAAGATGCATCCTGTATAAAGTATCTGACTAATTAAATTGTGGATTTCATGCAGTGTTTGATGTTGTGTTGATTCTGAAAAGGACCAGGCAAGCTGACAGCTTTTTTTTTTTTTTTTTTTTTTTTTTTTTTTTTTTTTTTTTTTTTTTTGCCAGTATGATAGGGAAGAAAGAGTTACATTTGTTAGCATAGTAGTATGTGACTGTATAGATTATCTGTGATCCTGTGAGCTGTGAGGCTTTGCACTGCTTTAAAGGGCCTCTTAAAACTTGCCCTCACCTAACTCTTCTCAGTGCCAGTACTCCTGAATAGGTAACTTAAATCTTTCTCACTTTGGTGTAATTTGTTTTCATCCTCACTCTCCTATCATTGTCAGGGTTAAACTTTCTTTTAAAAAGAGTAAAATCTTCATTTGTTCTGCAGTCGTGAGATGTAGGCTGAGTGATTGTCTTCATATGCTCACATACTTGAAGGGATTTTCTCTGGAAAGGTTGGCAATTACTGATTGACTTTCACCTGTTGTATCCTGCAAATGCATCCAGAATCTTGAACAGCTCTCAGATACATGGAGGCTGCACTGTTAAATAAAATAATTTTTAAAATTCCAAATTTCTGTTGAAGGTATGATCATTTTAGCTGGCAAAATGATAGATATTTATGAATATTTGCTTTAGATCTGGTGTAGATTATTTAAAATCCTTATCAGTTATGCAGAGATATCTTTATGGGTTAGATTCAATTTTCTCATGATTGATTAAGCAAATATTGTACAAAACACAACATTGTATAAGCGCTATTCTAGGTGGCTGTTCCTTAATGTCTTGTTGTAGTAAATGGAATCATAGAATAGTTTGGAATGGAGTTGGAAGGGGCCTTTCAAAGGTCATTGAGTCCGACCCACCTGCCACGGGCAGGGCCATCTTGCACTAAACCACGTTGCTCAAAGCTCCATCCAGCCTGGCCAGGACTTGCAGGGATGGCAGGACTGGAATAGAAAGTTGTACTCAAGCTGGTCTCGTGTTACTACACATGAAAAAGGGTGATGGCAAGCTTTTTCTAAAACTATGCTCCTGTATGACTAAGACACTTGGAAAAGTTATCCTGTAAATGTTGTGGAATGTAGGATGGGACTTTTCTTTTGATTCTTTTAATGCATAAAGCATCTGCTGCTTGTGAAGGAAGAAGTGTGTAAGCATCTTGGGGTAATACTCTGCCTGTAGGATTAGATTTGTGAACCACAGTCTTTGTATAAACAACATGCAGTTACTTTTATCATTTTAACATTGATGAAGACCAGTGATTTTTATTTACTTTACCACATCTGTGTTGCTTAACACTTAAAATGCAAAACTGAATTCATTTTCTATAATGTTTCATGATAGCAGCTAAGGATATTGTTTGCAGCAGTCAGCAACTATGTGGGAGACTTGAGAAAATACAACTTTGGCTTTTCCCTCTTGGCATTAAATTATTATAGCTAGGGAAAAATCATTCTTAGTTTATTAATAAATAATGAGAAACTGCAGTACACACTTGGGAAATTCTTATCTTAAAAGTCTGTTGATGATAACAACTTTTGACTACATACTTCTGTTTATTTCCACTTCTGCTACTTCAGGCGTTAAGCACTTGGGAGTTGTGACTGGACTTCTGTGAATATACAATTATTTTTAAAAACTAAACCTGGCACAAAATTGTTTTGACTAAAACAATGTTTTAGAGGGATTGGGTATTTCCCTCTTTTTTTTTTTTTTTTTTTTTTTTTTTTTTTAAATAGTGTTTTGCATGTATAGTTGTTCAGCATAATGTGCCAGACTTCAGTTTTCAAGTGTGGATCTGTCTGAGCTGGATGCATCCTGCTGACTGTGTGCCTCCCATGATTTTTCATATGTTCAGATATTTCCTTAGCACTGATGATATCCCTATATTGGTACCCTGAGGACATAGGGAAGTGACTAGAGCAGCTAGGAAATGACTTTTCTGAGCTAGAGTATCACTCTTAGGCAAAGACTCCCTGCCTGCAAATGACAGTTGCGTTGTTGTTCTTAATTTGTTTGTTTGAGTGATTGTTTTTTTGCCCATAAAACCCCACTGGGAGATAACATACCTCTTGATATTGAGTTGTTTATATTTTTTTAATTACCATAGTAGGATGGGAGACACTTTCTGAGAGGTAGGAAACTGAATTTGAAAAGGGCATTGGCTTGTATTGCTTGCTCCAGTTAAGATAGTATGTGATGAAAGTCTCATTTGCTGGAGCCCACTCATCCTCAATGCAGGGCACATCAGCTGCTTTTGGGAGGTAGCTGCTAGCAGAAAATTGTCAGCAACAATTTGGAGCTGGATTTAAATGTTTGGGTTGGTTTAATATGAGATTTTTAACTTCGCTGCCTCAGGTGGTGGGTTTGGTTGGAGATGTCAGGTTACCAGGAAAGACAACTTTGCCTTTCTTTGCAATGTCAGGTTCTTGCTGCCCCAGAGCTGCTTTTACAGGTACCCAAAGAAGAGAGCTACCTTAACAGAACCACAGTACTTAACAAAGTTCTGAAGATCTGATAGAATTCTATTTGGCCAGGGACATTAGGGGAACAAGAGGAGCTGCTATAGGAATGTCAGGGATAAAGGAAGACTAGAAAAATTGTGAGCCCTCTCCAGAAGAAATGGGAGACCTGTTTACCCAGAACGTGGGTGGTATTCAGTGTCTTTTTTGCCTCAGTCTTCACCAGCAAATATTCCAGCCAGACTGCCCAAATCCCAAAAGGGAAAAGGCAGGACTGGAAGAATAAAGAACTACCCACTCTAGAAGATCAGATCCAAGAACACCTAAGGAATCTGAAGGTGCACAAGTCTATGGGACTGGGTAAGAGACACCCCCACATACCTTGAGGAAAATGACACATGAAGTGGCTAAGCCACTATCCATCACATTTGAGAAGTTATGGCAGTCCAGTGAAGTTCCTGCTGAAATGTAACCCCATTTTTTAAAAAGGGAAAATAAGGAAGACCTAGGGAACTACAGGCCAGTCAGTCTAACTTTAGTGCCCAACAAAGATCATGGAGCAGATTGTCCTGGAAACTATGCTAATGCATATGGGGAATAAGGAGTTTTGCTTGATCTGCCAGGAGAAGAGAAAGCTCCAAAGAGACCTTCCAGTACCTAAAGGTGGCCTACAAGAGAGCTGAGAGGGATTTTTACAGGGGCAGGTGATGATAGGAGAAAGGGAATGGCTTTAAACTGAAAGATGCATAGTTGAAATAATTCTGGATTCCTTTGCATATCTGCAGCAGAAATGGGCCATATATGTTCTTTACATATGACTGATTCCTTAAGTAGGTAGAAGATTCTAGGTTGTCTGTCAAAGCACAACATTTTTTTTTGTAAGTTGGTAGTGATTCTTGAAGCTGAAATAGTTTGAAATTTTTTATATAAAATCTACTGAGAAAAAAATCACTTGTTGAGCTATAAGGGTAAAGTATTACTTTGGCTTGGCAAAATATATAAGGATATCATGAACTCCTAAGTAGTAGGTAGTTTGTTCTCACTGCTTGCTGTTTTTTTTTTTTTTAACTAAGGATATATTAAAATGCTTTTTATTAAAGCAGGTTGTATTCCCATAACAGAAGATTTGGGGCTTTAAAAAAATAATTAACACACTTGTTTCCATGACACTATCTGTGGATAATCTTCACTGTTTTTCTGGAGTGACAGCTTGCTTGTAATTGTTAATAAACAAAACCTTCCCTGCATTTCATGATATGAATGAAAAGCAAGGTGTGGGTCAGGGGGAATGTGGAAATACCAGATGTTTCTTCTGGTGCAACCTTCAGTTCTGTCCTATCGTGCACCTGTCTGAAGTGCTAATACTACATATTTGCATGGTCCTTTAATTGTTTGGTTTGATTATTTTTTATTGAAACAGGCAACAACAGAGAGACCTTTTATACAGAAGCTATTTCGACCAATTGCTTCAGGAGGACAGTTGCATACCTTGGGAGACCTGCTAAAAGATGTGTGTCCTAGTGCTATCGCCACTGAAGGTACTGCAGAAATAATATTTTTGTCCAATAAGATAATTCTTTTTCTGTTGATTTATTGGGGTTTTTTGGTATAGTTTTTTTTGGGTTTGTGTTTTTGGTTTGTTGGTTTTTTTTTTTAATATGAGTATTTTGGAGGAAGAACTAAAATGTCAGTACTAGAGTTTCAGATTTCATTCATTCCTGGCTCTTTACTGTGCCCTGCATGGTTTCAAGAAGGTAAGATTGAGTCCTTAGTCACTCCTGAAAAATTAATCTCTAGAAATATTATTCTGAAATTCCTGTACTCTTTTGCTGTTATGATGGTCATAGTAAAAATATTCCCATGTTATTTTCTGCACTTAAAAAAAATATGAAAGTGTCAGCAGGTTTTAAGTTACCTTTTATTTTGTATTCCAAAAACTTTTTATATGTAAAACTCCAAAACTGATAGAAATTGAAGATGTTTTCAGAATGCTTTTTTCTGTTCTTGAAGTCCAACCTTTTAAAATGTACCAGTAAGAGATTTTTACAAGTATATAATAGTTTATGTATGATTACGAATTAGTATTGTGTGAGCAATCAGTGTAGCATATTATTTCATACAATAGCATTTGTTGATCTGCACTTATTCAGGAAATAGGCTTTTTTAGATGTAATTTTAGTCTCAAAGCTTACAAGTATTGGAACTGTGATTCATGTTTTAGGAGGGATAAATGTAACAGTTGTGTACTCTGCAAGTTAAGATCAAAGTTACTTAATGCAAAAGGTTATTAATTTTTTTGTGCTGTTGTCTTACCTGTACCTGTAAAGGAGGAACTTAAGAGAACTGTGTGATATTCTAGAGAAGATCTTGGTACAGAATTGACTGGTGTGGTATCAGCATCTTTTGACAGCAAAGTACTGAATTGGAAATCAATATAAAATTCTGCAAGATTTTGTTGTACAGAGAAGTTGCTTGATTCAAAATTAAACAGTTGTCACAGATTTCTCCCAGTATCAGGATCTTAGAAATACACTAAAATATCAAAGTACTTTTTTCAACCCTTGTTTAATACTTGTTAACACATGAGAACAATTTCCAAAAACAGAAGGTAATAAAAATATGGAATATTGCTGACCATGTGTCCATTTTTCATAAAGCTCTTTTACATTTTGGAGCATTATTTTAAGTAATGCTTTCCACTAACTGTCCAAAAGATAAAGGGAGATACCAATAGATACATGAATGTTAGCACCAGCAAGTTTAACCACCTTTAAGTACTTAACTGTCAGTATCATACAGACCCAACTGAAAAGGTACAGAGGGAATTTTAAAAAAATTATTGAGAAGGATGGATGCATTTTAACTTGAAAGGCAGTAGAGCACAAATGAAATTAAAGAAACTCATAGGTATTTATGCACAAGTTATTCCAGGATTTAAGGGATGACAATTTTTATGTAGATTTGTCAAAACTGCAGATGGTGAATGTGCTAGTTAACTGCCCTTATTGATAGTGTGAATGTAATACAATTCTGTCTGAGTACTAGTGATGATGCTTCCCATCAGGCCTTCTTTTCAGATGTTGACAAAAGCACCAAACTTGGACAGCAGAACAGAAATATGCTGTGCTAATTGCTTGCTTCGTTTTTGTAAAAGCTAAGAAAGCTTACATTTATTCAACCTTGACAAAAAAAAAAAATGGAAGAAGAGAAGCTAAAGTAGGTACTGTTCTTACACATATGAGGAGAGATGTGAAATTCAGTGGGTTTTGGAGTGTTGGAATGTGCTTGTCTGTTGCAGTATACATCTGCTTAAATTTGGCCCAATTTTTACTGAACAACTTGCCAACTTAAGAGTTTAATAGATCTGGTCCCTCAGATAGGTGTGAGCTATCCAGAACTTGGCACATTTTCTCCTGTAACACAGCTTTGTATTGTACTGTCATTCAGTGCCTCTTGTATTGTGGGCATTCTCCCCTTCTGGAGTGCTGGAGAGCTAGGGAAGCTGTCTGAGCTAAATGCAGAAAACAGTGTGGGCTTCTGAGACGTGGGGGTAGACTGATAAACAGAGCCAGTGGAGAGGGGTGAGAGTCTGACTGAGCAAGTAATTTGGAAGAAAATGACAGATCTGGGAATCATTAAATGTGATTGGGAGGGTGACTATAAACAATGTAGCAGAATGAAAGAGATTGGGGCAAAAGCCAAAACGTGACATAATAAATGCGAACACCTGGACAGAGTAAGTGGGGTAGGGAGATGATAAAAGGATTTGGGAGAAAAAGAAGCATGTTGCTTGTGGAGCATGCACAGAGCTTGTGCAAGGCATCTGTGCAAGAATGACGAGTAGATATCCTGCTGGCCAGGTGATTCAGAGAAGGGATTTGGAGAAGCAAATTGAATCAGAAGTTTAAAAGAAGGAAGGGTGGGTTGAGCTGGCAGAATGACAAGCTGCAGGTGAAAAGGTGGTCAGGTGGAGCTGGGGATTGTCAGATAAAGGACTTGAGGAAAGCCTGTTCAGGGTTTGCTGTACTGTAGACAGGAATACAAAGCAGAAATTTATGCATGGAAAGATGGAAAGAAAAAAAGGAAGAAGCAGAATTAAAACAAAATGAAGAGATGATCAAGAAAGGTTCAGGCATAAAGGAAACTGAAAAGATGGATGCTCATGACAACAGTGATTCTTACTGCTAAGGATCATAGACAGGGAAGGACAGTGCTGGTTTAGGCTTGACTGCTAGAGGTCATCATACTCTGTTCACTGATTATTCAATTTAGCCAATAAGTGAATTTGATTATTGCTTGACTAAATCCACTCATTCATTATTCAAATGTAATGTGCACTATATTAAATGTTCATGCTCTAATACAGCTTTGAGCTATTAAAAAACTGACTCACCAGACTGTTTTTAGTGCCATTTTTGACTTTTGCCTGTAGAAATGTTAGCAGCCATAATGAGGAAGAGCATCACCCTTTTCCACCAAGTAGACTAAACTCCTGAGACTGCAGAACCACAGTACATCTGTGCTACTGAAGTCTCCATGAAACTCATTCAGTAAAATAATTTTCTCTCTGATGCTGTATCACTGAGAATTTAACAAATTTCCTATGTCAACAGATGTTCCATTAGTTCAAAATACAGAAGAGATACAGGTATAGGAGAGTTTAATTTGCAAGCATGTTTTGGAAACCTGGGATACCACACCTAAAGGTTTTACTTCTGAAGCAGTTGTCTCCATATGAAGTTGAATATTTGAAGTTTAGAAGTCAGAGCTGTAGACTGGCTGTGCAATCATAATTTCCTTACAACCATTCAGCTTATAATCACTCTCTGCCTTTCATCTCTCTTTGTGTTCTGTGAGACTATTGTCTTTGTGCCCAGGCTGGGTGTGTTTTAGTGTCAGGTGTGTGGAGTGAAGAATCACAGACCTGATTCTTGAAGGGTTAAATCAAGAATGAATGTGCTTCAAGAAGTATTATAACTTAGGCAGCTGGATACTGCCTTTGGGAACAGAATTTAATTCTTTTTTCCCTGGAGAATTCATTCATATATAATTGCAGGCAAGCTGAGTGTTCAAAAAATCCACACATTTTATGGAGAGGAGCATCAGAAAAATCCAGTGATCAGCATGAGTGTTCTGCTGAACAGTTTGCTTGCTTGTGCTTGAAACCAGTGAGAACTCTGGACCTTTGAGTGTGCAAACCCTAGGCACTTTCTGAAGTAAAGTTTAGGCCTCTCGTAACTACTCTTTTGTTCCACCCTCCAAAAAACTAATATTTCTGGCTATAATATCACTTTAACTTCAATTTGTGATCTCTAAAATGATGATAATTCAGGAAACTCTTGTTAAAATTGTTCTCTTTGAACCTTACTCAGTGTCTTCTAATATTTTTCTTGTAAACTTGTATATTTTGTCTTAATCTACACTTTATTCTGGTGGAGGCATTAAAATAATATTGTAACAAACCAGAATACATTATCAAAGGTTTATTAGAAAATAATTAAGAACTTTCTCATGTCTGGATTTTCAGACTATTCAGTTAACAAAGTTTAGGTTTACTGAATTTTTCTGAACAAAGGAAATAAAATAGTATCTCAGCAAAAGTATGCTTAAAGGTATAATAGATACTGGAGAAGCAAGTTTTTTAAATCTTTTTACTCTTCTTTTCAAAGCCATTTAGATAATTTTACAAGCTGTATTTAACTTCCCTCTTTAGTGAATTGATTCACTGGTGGCATTAACTGCATCTTTTCTTCAGTGCAACACAATCAATATGAGTTTTTTCTTTCTGTTTTTCTCCATCTGTTGACTTTTTTTTCCCCTCTTTTCCTCTATGGTTTTCTCTTTTCCAATGACTTTTCATTCAACTGGAAGCTTCATGGTAATTGTGGTTGCTTGTCTGTGGTGACATCCGTAACTGAGCTTTGTGCCGTGGGAACACAGGGAATATATGGTTTTCAGACTCAGCATTTGTAGCTGTATATTGAGCTGTTCCTGCTGCCAGATTCTTAGGGACCACCACAAGAAGAGGGAGGGAAGGGTTTCAAGAACCACCCACAGTGTCTATATGCCTTTGCTTTAGGAAGCATGGATATAATTAAGTCTTCCTTTTAACTGTGCTGAGAAAAATGTTTCAATGAAAAAATGTATTTTTATATATATATGTGGGTTGAATATATGCATTGATTACCAACTGTTGAGAACACGGTGTAAAGAGCACTGTCAGAATTACAGGTTGAATAATGACATTAAAAGATTGATAGTGAAAATGGTCTTTGTAAAATGCTGTGTCAATATTATTTTGGACTGTTACAGACTGCGGGTAACTGTTTAGAATACTGTATTTTATTTAAATTAGCTTATGAAACTATTTATTCAAGGCTTTTATTGTTCATTGAAGTGCTGTAAAAAATGAAAACTTTGAATTGTTATTATCCCAACCAATACTTTTCTGTCTCTCCTCAAACTCGTCCTTTATTCAAATTTATATATACACATAATCATATTTAAAAAAAAATGTGTCTATAATTTTTTTTTCTGCTTAATAAGTTTTGTACAGTGCTTACCTTTCTGCTAAATAGTTTCATCTGCTTAAGCTGTTAATCAGAGAAAAACTGGTTGACAAAAGACTTTGTTATGGGCATTGTTTTACCAAAAGCAAAGATTGGCTTCTGTTCAGAGTCCATCCTCTAACTCTTCAGATTGCAAGGAGCATTGGCTTAATCTTCTCTGGTCCTCCGTCACTGCAGTGGAGTTGGAGCAGTGTGCACAGTAGTTGGGGACAATATGTGTCAAGCATTTCAAACATTAGTAGTAATGGTCAGAAATTGTAAAGAAAAGCAGCAGAATTAGAACAAGCACTAAGAAGCCAGTGTAGTTCTTAAAACTATTGGCAATTACATTAATTATCTTGACTGTAAAGGATACCCTGATTTTCTAAAGCAACGAGACTGCCTGTCTTTGTTAGTAGCAAACATAGAATGATTTGGGTTGGAAGGGATCTTAAACCTCATCTAGTTCCAACTCCACTGCCATGGGCAGGGGCACCTTCCACTATCCCAGGTTGCTCAAGGCCCCATCCAGCCTGGCTTTGAACACTTCCAGGGATGGGGCATCCAGAGCTTCTCTGCACAACCTGTGCCACTGTCTGACCACCTGCTGAGTAAGAAATTAATTCCTAATATCAAATTTAAACTTGCTCTCTTTCAGTTTAAAGCCAGTTCCCTTTTTCCTGTCACTTTCTCTTCAGCTCTCTTGTAGGCCTCCTTTAGGTACTGGAAACATTTAAGAATTCTAAGAATAATGAAATGTTCAGAGAACCTTCAAGGAAGACGCACTTATTTTCACTTTGTATTACTCCTCCTGCAGTACTGTGCAGTACTTTTATTCCAGAAGGATAGGTTAAAACTGATCTAATCTAACCCTCTCTAATTTTGTGTCTGAGTAAGTATTTAGACAGCAAGTGTGTTAAATCATCTGTTTTCTCATTAGTGGAATATTTTTTTCTTTTTGCATGATTCCTATTTAGCTGCTTCATAGGCAGTGGTTGTGGTTATGTGGCAACAGAAACAGTAAGACCAGGTCACCACCTTCCATTGAACATTGATACATTTCATTTGTTTCAGTTATTTTCTCTGTTCTGGTCTTCCTGTGTTGACATAAAGTTTGAGAAGCAGTGAAGTCCTTCTTGTCATGTTTAATAAATATTAAAATCAGTTATTTTCAAACGAATGCAATTATCACTTCTTCTGTATTGTAGCCTGCTGTAGTCTTTCTTTAAGGCGTGTTATATTTTTGTGTTTAGTTACTGAACTGGTTTTTTCAGTTACATAGCAGTTCATAAATTAAAGTCACCTCTGTCTGAAATTCTACTATGGATAAACCTATATTATGTATTAGTATATTTTTATTTACTGTATTTCCATAATTATTGTTTAATTCAGTTTGTCTAAAGACTGCATACAATTGAAATCAAATTTGGGAATTGTGTAGTAATAAAGATATATTTAGCTTGCTGTTCATGGACTACTATTCCTGACTGTCTTGAGTTTTTGGAAATCCTTCCTGGAAGATGGGCAATTTCATTTCAGTTTTCAGTCTTTTAAAGTAAAACATGGAAAGTTCTATTTGAATATATTAAACTATATAAATATAAACTATTAAATATAAATATAAGCTATTAAATATATATTCTGACTATAGTAAATTGTGTTTAGTTTTCAGTTGTGATTATCCTCTTTTGGAGGAGTATGTGTGTATTTGTTTTATGTTTGCTTCTCCCTAGTTGTTCATACTCCAGTCTGAGGCAAGCTGGTCACTTAGGTTTTTGGGCAGTGTCTCATTATATTTCATCCTGATGGCAGCATCAAGAAAGAGGGGTACTTATTTTTCAGTTCTCTTTTCAGCTTGCATTGACCTGTCTTATTTTCTGTCATGTCAATGTCTCTTCTTTTTCCTGCTCATGTTCCTTCATCATCTATTCCAGTAATAGCTCTTGCTGTCCTTTGTTACTCTTTTAGTATCTGCTTTTGCATCCTCTAAAGCTAACTCTCTTTTGACTAAGCTCACCATAATTTACATAACTAATTTTGCAGAGTTTCAGACCTTAGCTGATTTCCTAACAGGAATAGATCTAGTTCTCTGGGGTAGTAATTAGTCAACAGTCACTTCTGCTCTGTTAGTTTTTTCTTTTTGCTTTCTATCTTTTTGTCCTGTGATGTTCTATTACCTAGACTTCAATTTTCTAGAGTTTACTAGCAGATTTCTGTATCACTGGATACAAAAATCGAAAATATTTGGACACCTAGGGACTGTGCCTCTATATCAGCATTCTTCCATTTCCCAGTTTCTCTTGCTTTTCATTTGTCCTACAAGATGACCAATGTCCTGGTTAGTTATTCAGGGAAGTCACAATAAAGTTGTCCAGTGTTGCCCTTCTCATACACTGTTTTACACTCTTGAAATTTTACAAATATCCTTTCCAGCCAACAGTCCAAAATCCTTCAGCTTTGCTTCTCATAGACTGCGCATCATGTAGTTTTGAATCTAGGCTCATGACAGATGGCTTTTTTATTTTAATATGGAACACCCGTTCATGAGTGTTTAGAATCAGGGTTAGGATCAGATTTTTCTGATTATTCATGCTGCAGCCTGTAAACTCATCGTCTGATCTTTTTTCCTATGCTTGTGGATGCCACTTGCACAGACAAAAGTTGGTTCTTTAATTGGACAGTTCTTGTGTGGTGAAGTGGAATTGTCTGCAGTAGTTGCAGTTCCAGAAAATTAGGCAGTCATTTAAATGACTTCAGAGTTATTGCTATTTGTGGGAAGGTTTAGTGGATTATGCAGGAACAGGCTAAGATAGAGCTTGATATTGCTTGTGGTCTCTTACACTGTGTTGTTGTAGTTTCTATGCAGGTAAGGAAGAGAGGATGTTAAGATCATGTTGTTGCCTGCAACTATAGCATAAGGTCTCACACCTGGTATGATAGAACATGTTACTTACGGGTATTCTTTCTCAAACTGATGAATATCAAAATTATCTATCCCTGAAAGAGATAACACCATGGCTACTCTCCCCTACTGTCAAAAATTCTCAGTTTTACTCAGATTAGGTGGATTACACCACCTGCCTACAGCAACACAGTTGTTTATGACAGTTAATAAAATTAAGTGTTATCTATCTGTTGCTTCAAGGAAGTCACGCTTTGTTTCCCCATGATTTTCTGTATTTGGTGATAGCATTCCTGTTGCCAGTTAAAGGGTCTTTGTTTCCAGAAGTAGTACCATTTCTGAATGTCAGCGTTTATCAAATTGGAAAAAAAAAAGTGAATAATTCACAACTATTGGAAAAAATATTTTGGTTAGTGCACATTTATGAAGTTCCTGTAAATGAACATCCTAATACTGTAAACAGTTCATTTAGAAATAGTGACTCATCTTATTAGGAGAAAGGGAGGAACACTATGATCTTACATAACTACAAAGCAGGAAGAGGAAACAGTGTTGAGTTCAACAGAATGCTTTGAAGAGGCAAAGGGTTAAAATGATAGAAAACAGAGTTCTGGGGAGGGAAAGACTTTTCCTCTTCCCCACCAGAAATTTAAGACATTGGGCATAATTCAAAGATAAAAATGGTGTAATGCAAAAGAAAGCAGTTTTCTTGCACTGCTATCATGTCTAAACAATTCTGGATACAATTTTAATTTGCAAGTGTTGTTGAAGTCTTCATAAAACTTGTTTTGATTTTTGTCTCATGCTTCCTTGAAGGCTCAAATGGTAAACATTTGGACATAATGACGCAAACAGTAGGCTATCAATCATTCCCAGTTTTCACAGCATTGTTGTTCATTCAGAAAAGCTGCGTGAACTGACCTCTTTCTAAAGCAGTGTCATTAGTTCTTTCAGAAATAAAACAAGGATCAAAAAGACTTTCAGGATTTTTCTCTTAAGACTTGCTGTACTGAATGATTTTGTAAAATTAGGGATCAACTGTTTTCAATTAACGCTCAGCTTTTTTTAATGTATAATGTATGAGAGACTACATATTAATTGTTTTTGTTCTCTCTCAGTTTTTTAAGCATTGACTTCCAGTAAATTAGTTAAACAGAAAATTGAATTTAGATTAGATTTGCCATGTAGACTCCTAATTTTGATACAAATGAGAAATTGTGCAACAGAAGGAGGTAAATTTATGCAGTGTGAATGTCTTTGGATAGACATGAAATATGACTGGGCTTGCTCTGCCTGAGGTCAGAATTAGCTTGACGTGGGGCTTACTGTGGGAATTGGAGCAGCACAGCACTATTCCATTCCTTGCTGCTCCTGTGGTGAGCAAACTGAGGAAGTCTTTGCTCTTTATGTCTGACTACTAAGTCTGATTGCATGTGCTCTCTGCAGACTGGTCTGCTTTTCAGTGTTGTGGAGGTACAGTGTTGAAATACTTTCCCAGGCCACCTAAATTTAAAAATATAACAAGCCCTGGGCAGTTTTAGACACTTTATTAGCCACACTTTGATCCCACGTGGCTATGAGAGTGTTGTGAAGGGTTAGAGGTCTTGTAGAGTGTACTAAAAGATGGTTCAAAGCTCGCTAGTGATACGAATTCTAGTGCACTGTCTCCTGTGCTGTGAGAGTCATATTCTGGCCACAGCTGACCTTCAGACAACTGCTTGAGCTATTCCGCCCTCCTTGTGTCCTTGACTCAGTGGTGCTTTCTGTCTTGGAGGAGGTCATCCTGTACTTCTCCTTTCTGGTGTGAGTCATTCTTTGTGCCTGTTATCTTTTCCTAACTAGGCCATCTGCTTGGATTATCCTTCTGCATCTGACTTTCATCTTCCTGCCGACTTTGTGATTTTTGGGTATTTTTACACCCACAAACACCTACCTGCCCCAGTTGCCTTTTTTTAAGTTGAAGTGGAATTTTTTTTTTCTGTGTTCAAGTTGCATACCTTTTGATTTAGTAATCCTTTTTGATCAAAAGGGGTGGAAGTCCAGAGGTTTGCTTGAGATTATAGAATTAATAGTCATAACTACATAATTAATTAATATAGATTTAATTTGTCATGACCACATGGAAAGATGCAGATAATCTGAGAATAATGTGGCAGTTGTCCTTCTTGTTAGCCATCTTAATTTCTAAACAAACTCTTAACATAATCAGAGAGGGCTTCTGCTGTGTGCAGAATGTTCCGGCTCACTTGCTCCTAAAAGGAAACACAGTGGGTATGTGGGGCTGCTTGTAATCTTTCTGCATACAATTTCCTGGGAAACACTGAACATAGCTTGGTTTTAAGGGTTTCTCTAACTTAACCTCAATTGACTCTACAAGGATTATCCATCTGGTAGCTTATGAGTGCTTTCCTCCTTTCCTGTTGGCAAATGGGGTGAAATTCAGTAAATCCAAATGCCAAGATTCTGTGCCTAGGACAGGGTGGCACAGAGCACAGATATAACCTGGGAGAGGAGTGGCTGGAGACCAGGCCTGCAGAAAAGGGTCTGAGGGTGCTGGCCAGTGGCAGTCTCAGTATGAGGCAGCTGTGTGTCCTGGCAGCCAAGAGAGCAAACGACATGTTGGGGTGCATCAAGCACAGCACGGTCGGTAAGAAGAGGTGATTATCCCACTGTATTCAGCATTGGTGTAGCCTCTCCTGGAGTGCTGTGTGCAGTTCTGGGTCCCACAATGTAAGGCTGTTAAGGTACTCAAGTGCCTCCAGAGGGGAGCAACAAAGCTGGTGATGGGGCTGGAAGCATGTCCTGTGAGGAGCAGCTTCCTGAGGAAGGGAACTGGAGAGGGAGGCGCTAAGTTCTTCCCCGAGTATCTGGTGATAGGACATGTGGGAATAGCTCAAAGCTGCACTGGGGAGGTTTAGACTGGACCTTGTGAAGCATTTCTTTACCATGAGTGTGGTCAAATAGCAGAACAGTTTTCTAGAGAGGCTGGGTGATGCTCCAAGCCTGTCAGTGTTTAAGAAGCTTTTGCATAATGCCCTTAATAACGTGCTCTAACTTTTGGCCAGCCCCAGATTTCTCAGGCAGTCGGGTGAGATGGTCATTGTAGATCCCTTCCAGCTGCCATAGTCTGTGCTAGTCTACTCTTTGCTCCTGTGTCCAGCAACTTTGCTAACATGACAAGAGTAATGTGCTGTTTCTTTGTAACTTAGAAGTGGTTTCTGGGCATGCGCAGGCACGCACATCCAGAATGGTAGACTGTAGGAAGAGGTACAGCAAATAGGGAAATAATCCTGTTTCTCGGACAAGCCTTTGGAAATTTGTTCAGCTTCAGCTAAATTCGTTCTGCTGGCCACCCAATAAGTTTTATTAGTATCAGACTCCAGACTATTCTCTTTAAATTAGTCAAAAGGCCAATGACTTTATTCAGACACAACAAGTTTTTAAGTCTATCATTAACAGTAATAGTATGAAATGGAGAAAGTAAAATCCTCCAAAGAGCAAAAGAACTTCTTCAAAATTTAGCTTACTCAGTTTGAAAATCACAAGCCAGCCTTTCTAAAATGCTCTCCAGAAGAGAGGTGAGGTTTTTCATCCTAGAATGAAAAACCTCACCTCTGCTCTTCCCAGGAACATCAGTGTCCTACCACCAATTTCCTGACTGAGTGCTATATAGATTTGGAAATCTAGGCAGTTAAGAAGAGATTGTGGAAAATTTCTGACAGAAAACCTGCCTGATTTCTAGGCATCTATGTATGTGAGTTTTAGGAGTACTGTTGGGATTAAAGCATCTTGACAGAGTGTTTTGGTTGTGTTGAATTTTCAGTTTTAAAATGAGTATTTTTTGTGTTTTAGGAGGAGACCGCAGGTTCCTTATGCACTGTACACATTGCAGTGTGCTCCCACAGAATTTATCACTTAGATAAAAGATGAGTGAAGAGAGACAGAAAAGAAGGAGAAATTAAGAGGCACAGAGGGGTGATGTGGCTTGTACCTGGTCACACCGAGGTCAGTAGCAGAGTTAAAAATTGGATTTTTTTGAGTCGTGATCTAAATCAGTCAGTCATACGCCAGAGGCCACAGAGATCACTCAGTATGAGTGAGCCATCAAAAACTTCACAGAAAGAAACCCCAAACCATACCTTCCTTCTTGTTTTTCATATATCCATGCTTGCAGAAATAAGCATGTCAGCAACAGCTGAAGTACACGAAGTTCATAGATTTACAGGCTATTTCTTATGGTTAGTTTCACAGAAAATGTGACAATGCCTTTAGTGCTGTAATTAGTTCAAGAGTAACTGGAGATTTGGGTCTACCAAAACTTTCAGGAGACAGTAATAACCCTCTGTGAAGATCCCCAATGTGAAGTTCTCAACCAGGACACTGCAGCCCACAAACAGATTTAAATTATGTGCTCTCAGTGTTTTTATTTATACTAGTTAACAGAAGTGGGCTAGAACATGTGTTGTTTGTGCTGTATGACTATTAGCAGTTCTTGGGCATAATTTTGGTCAAGGCATATTAATATTATCCCAGAAAATTTGAGCAGGGTTCATGGATTAACAGTTTGGGGTCTGTTCTCAATAGGCAGTAGAGAGGGGCAGATAATTTAGCTGAATAGGCTTGAGCTGTTCTCTGGCATTTGCCCTGAAGTTCAAAGAGTGGGTTCTGGCCCACTTTTAAAATTATATATATATAATTTATGGATGTCTTTATGTATTTTATATACCTATATTTTTTTATATATATACCTTTAAATTAGGTGTATGTACTGCGTCATTGGAGGTTGGCTGAGTGAAATCATTCCCATCACCTTGCATCTCTCGTGCAGTCTGGTTCTATTTTGTCTTGATGCATCTAGGTATAACCTGATTTTTCCAGGATATAAACTTATAGGGCTGGAAAAAATAGAACTGCAAAACTAAAGGACCTACAAAAAATAATTAGGAGGAAAATAGCAGTTTTGCCAGTACTGTAAAGGAGAATAATCCACTGTGTCCTACTCTCTTCTTTAAGGATTCAGCTGCACTTGCTAACACTAGTTGTCCCCTGCTTGAATATCCCATTTTAATCAGAGATTTTAGTAACTTCACAATCACTGGATAAGCAGTGGATAACTTTATTTTTTACTTTGCACTTGTAGCCATTTGGAGAATATCTGTTAAAAATAGAGGTAAAACCTTTCCTTACGTGGAAGCCAAAGTCTTACGCAGTGGTTTGGCTTGTGCCCAGGAAGTGCTACAGTCAGTGGAGATTTGAATGCACTTGTGCTCCTTATCCTTTTTCCAGGTGGGCGTGTCTCTACACTTTGGCAAACTTCTCGAGGTCCAGTATCTTTGTGCAAGCTGTCACCAGCCATTTAAGCCAAGAAGCCACATGTATGAACCAGATAGACAAATAGATGCCTTCCTGACACTTGTGATGTTGGGCATCAGTATCCTCAGATAGAGAGATGGCTGCAAAGCCAGTTCTCTTTAGTGCTGCGAGTTAATGCGGACAAATTTGTGATAATTAATTTCAGACCTGTGTTTGTCCACACACCTAATGATTCCTAGTAATCTTGCTAACTAATTAATGATACTAATGTAGCAAATTTTGTTTGCAAATGCTGTATGTTTGTGTTGTAAGTCTTATGGATCTATTTTTCTACTATAAAGCAGAAAAATGCTTTCTGAACTCTAAATTAAAAATATTTAAATTATGAGTCAAACTCTCATTAAAAATAAAGATTATATTGTAATCTAACAGTTTTGCAGCTAACTGTCTTAATATTTTGGAATGGAAAAGCTAAAAAGAACTTTTGATGAAAATCTTCTTCCAGTTTTAACTCTGACCAAGTAACTGTTTTGAGAAGGGCTTGTTATTTTTTTTAGTGTTCAGTGTAAAGAGTCCTGCAGGTATTCCATTACTCCTTTCACCACTCTTTCCTGAATTTTTTAATGCTAGGTTCTTTAATTTTACTGTGGTAGAGATCTCTAAATACTTTAGTCTACTAGCTGTTCAAAAGAACCTACAGTACATGTTCTAAAAAAAGGTATTTCATGTGTGCAAACTCTACAGCCTGCTCATTACAGAATTTATTTTTCAATGAGTAAGGGCCCGGAAGACGCTAATGTAAGTATTTTAGCAAGGGTTTGTATTTCTCTGATAAACAGCACTCCCTTTCTGTTTGTGATCACAGGATGAAAGCTCTCTAAGCTTGTATATGTACATTTTTACTGCTACATCATGTAGTGTGCTCTTAAGATTGAGATCTCATTCCCCAGGAAGCATTTCTGTCTAAGATTAATTGCCCTTTTAAAATCAGTGTTTGATGTATTCCTTTGGCTATATCCTGACTCACTTTAACCCTCTTTGACCTGACCCCACTGACTATTACCGCCATGGCTGGAGCAGAAATCCTTCAGCCTGATGTATGCAGTACAGACTTGAGCCTGTGGTTTTTCACATCAATGGATTCAATTAGCTGAGTTTTTACTGATCAGCTTAGCAGAGGTTGAAGAATTTGTTAGACATGGAACAAAACTGTCCATACTTTGAATATCATTGAATAGCTCATCTCAATTTTCACATGTAGTTTGCTTGTGAAGTTGTTTACTTTGTTAAATAATGTAATAATAACCTTGGAAGTAGCATTTTTTAAAAGGAAAAACCTGTTTATTTTTCTCTAGTTAAGTAAGGGAAGGCACAAAACATGAAATAACAGCCATTAAGCCTTGAATAATCTGTATGAGTCGCTTATCACTCTTCAGCCAAATGGTTTTAACCAGTGATTATGTCCCAATGTCCACTTTTGAATTTGATGTATTAAACTGGGCAGATAAACTAGCAATTAGCATTATGGCTTGAAAACAAGTGAACGTGCTGGTCTCTTCTGTATTGAGAGTGATTTTTCAGAAACAGTAATCCTTCTGTGCTTTGCTAGGAATAGGTCATCATTTGATTAGCTGAAAAGTTCTTTATAAAAGATGGACAGCCATTAGGATCACAGAATATTTGCAGGCATGATGTGAATTATAGTAACTTGAAAATAAAGTAAACTTGAGGTTGAAAGTTCAGGAATGCCATTAAAAACCTTTAAAAGTGTATGAATGTGCATATGCTTAGGGGATATGTAATATGATTGCTGAGAGAATTTGTTATTTAATTGTTTGGCATAATTGTATTTTGAAAACAATGACATTATAAAAGTTCTCACTAACTATTAGTAACAAGGTCTCTTACAGCAAATTGATTTGCTTTAGACCAAACTTTGTAGAGATAAATCTTTATCAAATTGGATTTTTGGTGGTGTTGTTTTTTTGGTTTTTTTTTCCAAGAACCATATTGGTCATGTTTAGCTCCCTAGCTGTATAGAGAGAGCACCCTAATTTCTGAAGGTTCATTTTACACTGTTTGGAGGGAAGGGCAACCTCAAATCTAATTAAGGGCACAGTGCATAAAAGGGTTAACTTCTGGTAAGTCAAGATGCCTGCTGTTCAAAAAAGCTACACAACTCTTAAAAGTGATTTAGCTCTCCTTCAACAATAGAAAATATATCATGGACAAGTTGGCCTCAATTTGTCACACATTCAAGTGTTTATCTTTTAATGCACACCCTGCCTGTTCCTCATGGATCTAAATGTGTTGTGTGCTTGCTTGTTACATGGAACAGCAGCACTTTTTACATTGAACTTTCTCACTTTGTTCACATCTGAATGGCCAGACTTAATGCATTGAAGAAAATTGTTTTATAAGCCTCAGCTGCTAACCCCAGCCTTTTATAAACTACCACAGGTTTATTGCTAGTTCAAAGATGAGGCTAAGATGCTGATGCTAAGAAAGAAGGGTTATAGGAATATTCCCTGGCAGTTTAGTCTTACCTTTTTTTTATTCTGCCTGAAGCTAGATGTTTGATGGGAAGCATCTTTGGCCTTGTAAGGTCTTCTATAAGATATCAGATTTTTAAGAAAAGTAGTTTAGAGTTCTGTCATAAATTAGTTCGGGATTTATTCCAAGAACCCCATTTTAAACACTTCTATGAAATACACAATAATAAAATAATTTAAAAGCAACAACAACGAAGTTTAGTTAAGTAAATCTTAACCTATTACCACCCTCTGCTTTTCCATTGAGTACATGAACTCTTTTACAAAAGGAAAAGTTCCCTTGTCTCGCATGGTGTTACTGTCAGTGTTAACTGTTTTGGGAAATTGTTAAAAATAGTCTGCTCAGGCTTAGTCTGCTTAATGGTGTTTCAAGCCAAATTTACTTTCTCTAAAAACTTTTTGAGTGCACTAGAAAAAAGGTTTTTTAGTTCATTTACATGTTTCCTGGCTCCTATGAGATTAGAAATGTAAGCCAAGTTCTCGTCTGCAGCTTCAAAGCATCATAAACTTTTACTTGTGGCGATTGCTTTAATCTGCTTTTTTTGCTGTGTTTCAGAAATGTGGCTATCTAACCTGAGGATAGATTTGAGATAAAAGATGACAGGAAATAACAAGAGAGAAGAGTTGCATGGAAAAGAAAATTATGAATGGAGTGATGCCAAATATTTGATTTCATCTCAGTATTTAGTGATATTTAATGTAGATGATGGTAATATTGCATATGATAATATTGCACTTCTGTTTGGGAGATAGAGAAGGTTGGATGGTGCCTGGGATAATCCAAGGAAGGTAATCATTTAAGAACTGTGACAAAGAAAGTTTTGTCCTCTCCATTAACTCACAGATGTCTAAATTTAAGTTGAGATGTTTATACCACTAGAAGATCACGAAGATAGCAGCCAACTGGCCTGTGTCAAAACCATGTAAAGAAGTAGAGCAGTAATTAAAGCTACCTTAGTGGATATGGATTTAATATCAGTCCATATTTGTATCTTGCCTGGAGCTGGGCTTTTGTAGTCAGGTACTCTGCAAGAATAGAGTTCACTGAAGTTGATACAGGTCTAGTTCTACCATAGCATTTTGGACAAGAAGTTCTTATGAGAGGCTCTGGTAAGATGATATGAAGGCACTCTAAGGGTTAAATTGAGACAATATGAGTGACAAAACACTTCAGGATCGAGAGACTGATGTTTCTAACTCTTTATTATGGAGAAGAGTTTAAAAAATCAACTTAGTTAGATTTGAAAAGATAGGTTGAACACTCCTGTTATCTGTAGGTTGTTCAGTAAAGTATTAAAAATTAATATTAATTTTAAAAGGGATTTTAAAACGAAATATAGAGTTGTAGCTTTTATTTACCATACCCCAAACTGGAAACAGACATTTAGGAAAACAATGACCTTCAGTTTGAGCAATTGAACTCATGTTACTAGTAAATAGTTAAAATGAGTGATATTGTCTTGTTGCTGACAGTTAACTAAATCTATGTCATGGTTTATTTATATTCATGTCAGGCAGTTTGAGTCTATCCAGGAACTGTCATTCTCCAAACCACATCTTGTGTTAAGAACAATTCTTATTTCAGACACAGAATCATTTTGAGAAAGAAATTTGTACTGAATAATGCACTGACCTTGTATTTCTGTGGGTGAGTTCTTCACCTGAAGTCAGCTTCAGTGGCTTTCCCCAGTGCTGGTGAGATATGTCGGCAGGAAGGAAAAGTCAGTCCTGTGCTTTCATGTCACATATCAGCATCTAAAATTTTTGAGGTCAGAGGAACCTTTTGTTGTGGCTAGGCTATTGTAAAGTTGGCTTTGCAGAACTCTTTGTGTGTTCTTGCTCTTGGTCAGAGAGGATACTAAACAGCATATCTGCTGACATGATCCAGTGTGTATCATCTGTGTGTCTCCTGAAACTCATCATCATTCCAACTTCAGGGAGAGGAAGAGAATGAGGATTTTGGTACTTTGTGTGGTTGAAGTGAGGTAAAAAGCATATTAAGAATGCTATGGAAAATGAGTCACTTCTAGCAATAGAGCCTACTGCTGCAGCAAGCAGGGTTGTGTTTGCACAAGATGGAATTCACAGAAAAGTAAGGACACCCTGGAATATGCTGGCTGAAATAGGCTAGTGTGTGTAAAAAAGCCACAGGGGCTGCCCTTGCCAGATAGCCAGATCCTTGCAGGATCAGGGTGCCCCAGGCAAGCAGTATTAGGGCCGGATATCTCAGCCCTCCGGAGGCTGGGTGCCCGAGCCTGAACTGCTGCACAGCCGTGGCCACCTTAGCAAGCTCAGTGATTGTCAGCTCTTAGTGATTTTCAGCTCTTTTATAGTTTCAGCTCTTAGCTTGCTAAGGGGCTCTGGCTGGTCATGGCTTTCAGAAGAGCAGACTGGAGAGAGGAGAAGGCGGCCTCGGCTGGTTCCACGGTGGTTTATTAGAAGGGGTCCGCGAAGGGTTCCGACGACAGCTCTTCTACCAGAATGGGCCAAGGTAGCCCCTTTTATAGGGTTAGGGGGGCTTGGGAACTGACCAATTGTAAGGGTTAGGGAAAACAGCCTATGGGGTCACAGAGAGATAAGCAGGCCTGGAAGACCAGAGTGAAGACTTCTGGTTCAGTTCCTATGACTTGGCATTTCCTTATCTCTAAGCCTTTATCTAAGCCCCATGTCTGCTACAAGTGTGAAACTTCTGAAAGCTCATAAGATTTTAATCCTGGTTAAAAAATTCTAAATTCTAACTAAAAAAACCCTGCTCACTTGAACATGTAGGAAACTTAGACCTTGAATCTATAAAGTTTCTTAAGTATGAAATACTTGATTTTAGTAAAGAGAACATGTTTGCTGTCTGAAGTACTTGTGCTGGCTTCATTCAAAGAGCAGAATATCATTTGGCCATGAGATTTCACCAAAATCAACTTTTTATGCACTTCCCATTAAATTACATAGGTATTGAGCTCTTGTTAGTACTCAGCTGATTAAGTACAATTTTTTCTGTATACAAATTACTTTTTCTATTGGATCCCTTTTTATTGAGGTTGTCATCACTGTGGAATCAGAACACCTCACAGTATTTCTGTACCTTGCTCACTGTTACACATACACATGCCAGAAACTGGTTGCAGATGTTCCGGTTAGATTGGAGTTTATGAATGGAAAAGCCTGTAATAATACGTGTTAGTTTCTAATACTTTTTTTAAAGGTACTGGAGAAAAGTCAAGCATGAATATTTAGTTTATACATGGATTTAATTCATTCTGTAGCTATGGTTGCTCATTGAGCAAAGAAATATTTTGCCATGAATCAAAAAATATGTGGTATCTGCCTATAGTAAGTACTATAAAAGTGATGTGAAAATGTTCATAAATGCTCCTTAGCCTAATTTTTTTGCATTTTATAAACACTTTTTTTTTTGGTAGGACATAGAATGAAAATAATTGTGAAGCTTGTTTTGTTGTAAATGGTATCCTGTCCTTGTCAATTTTAATACTGGGCACTGGAACTGTTGGGACAGGTTACTATTAAACTAGGTAGATGCTCTTTGTCAAGTTTCAGGGCTAACAAATTTAACCATTGCTGAATTTATTGAGGTTTGAGGGTTTTTAGAGATGCTACCTATTTAAAAGGGCAAAGAGAGAAGTACATTCATCAAATATTTGTTTCTTTTCTGCTACCAGTGCTGAAGTCACTGGTGGAGAATTACTTTAGACTATGAGGCTTGTCAGGGGCTGTCTTGTCTCTGTAGGTCCTAGAATTTCCAACCTGAGGTGCCTAGAGAGGGGAAGAATAATTTCAGCCACTGTCCAGTGCTTTCCTACCACATGTGGTTACAAATTAGAACACAGTCTTTGAATTTGCTCTGTAGTATGGAATAATCTTAGGTAAATAAGTGCGCAGGTGCCTGTGTGGTCCTTGGTGCTAGACCAGAGGCCTAGCTTCCAAGAAGGAAATTTTCACGTTTGCTTACCAGAGATTTGGCCTTGCCCAGCTTTGGCTTCAGCTTTCAAAACTGGCTCAGCAATATCATTCAGTAGCAAACTTAGTGGTTGCACACTACATTACTCACACAGAAAGCAGCCACACCACAGTCACAAAAAGATAATTCTGCTCCTTATAGTGCTGTCCTAAGATCAGTTTTCCTACAATATGGCATAGCCTGTTGTCAGGAATACTTTTAGTATCATCATCTTCAGAGCATATGATATATTCTGAAGATAAGCAACCAGATGTCTATGGCTCACTTCACAGCTGGAAAAGCTGGCATCCAGTTATGTTGCACTATTAAAATGCTGCTACTGCGTGAAAGTTGGTTATGTTTACTCCTTATACATTTTAGTGTCCTTGTCTATAGACCTATGGCCTTGTACCATACAAGAAATGCATTGTTTGCCCTAATTTGAAGTACCAGGTTCTATTTGCCTTTTTAGGGTTGTAAAGCCAATTTTATAAGTGGTACTGCCCCTGACTACAGGCAGATTCTAGGACTTGCTCTGCAGAGAACTTGCATACTGAGGATTCTAATTGAGTACTCCAGGGGCACTTTTGCTAAAGCCTGAATATCTTGTATTGTCTCTCTGTTAAGGGATTTAAGCCTACTAAATTGCCCTGACAGGTGATTGCTTGAGGCCACAAATCAGAAGGGAGGTATTTCATCCCACTAAAGAATTTTAAGTGGTACATCACAGATGTAGTCTGGCTAGAGGACCTGTCTCGTGTAGGTGAAAGGGAGTATGTCATTGCAGCACTGGTGAGCATTGAGGTGCTAATCTGGATAAAAACTGGCTGAAGTAAGTACCTGTGACAGAGGCAGTGCCTTCTCACTATTCTGTTCTCAGGCACTTGAATCTGTCTCAAAACTAAACCAATCTTATATGTCCATCTTCAGTTCTTTCTTTCAAATAAAAAGGTAACTCGGTAGAAAAATTTATTTAGACATATCAGTGCTCATGTGCAGCCATCTGAATTGATGCTGAATAAGCTAATTGTCCTGTTACTGAGTAGATTAGTTTGCAGACAACATCTTACATAGCTGAAGGAAAGAGAAAAACTTACTGTGTGATACCATGACATGGCACATCTTCCCATCTTCTCTGAAGGCTACAGATTTTCTTGTTTGTTCTTCCACTGTGTCTCGTTGATTCCTGGATATTGAGGGGTTTTAAAGGAAGCTGGGGATTTGCAACAGTGAATATTGTAGTTAGGGCATTCCCTTAAAGAAGAGAGAGTGGGCTCAAGCTGCCTCAGGTTGAGGAGGGCTTTGAGCCACTCTCTCAAGGACTCACTTAAGATGCAACAGGCCACTCTTGCTTCCTCCCAGCAGATGCCTATCTGCAAAAGAGTCCTTTGCCAATATTTTCTTGTAGTGGTTTCCTCATCAGGAGCATGGAGCCACCTTGTAGGTGACAGAGAAGCAGATCTCTTCTTAAGCCCTTCACTTCAGAGGTTCTTGTTTCTCTCCATTTTCTGTATAAAGCTGGAAAACCCTTTTGACTTTACATGGTATGATTAATTAGCATGAGTCTGGTCAACACTTTAGGTGTTGCAGCCTTGAGTTAGGGTCTAAGTTAAGTCAGGTGAGTGTCTCAGAAATGTCTTAGTACATAACATGTAAGCATAGTTATCTGCCTTCTGGAGATGGAATATTGTTCAAGATTACCAAAAAGCATTACCATCTGTGCTTAGAGCTTGCCTCTAGTAACTTGAGGGGGCTACAGTACCTTCTTCATTGATACAGCTCCACAAAGAAAGTGGTAAAAAATAATTTAATCTTGGGACAACCACTCTGATAGATGACTTAATTAGTTTTCAGGGGTTTTTGGTTGGTTTTTTTTTTTCTTTGCAAATGCCAAAACAGTGTTTGTTACTTGAGCATCACTTCAGTAAAATAGAAGCACTCTGATTTTAAGTAGCACTATGAAAACTTATAAAAGCATAGATTGCTATGCTTTTATTTTTGTTGTATTTCCGCTTCATCTTACTCCCAAGAGTCATTTGCAGCAAAGCAAAAAAATAATCTTAGGTCATGTGATAAGTAATTTGTAACTCAGTTCTGACAGGATTTTAAGAGGACAAAAAAAGTTGGGGATGTTACTGGAAAATTTGAATTAGTGGTTTTGAGGAAATCCTGTTTATTTTTTCACTACATTACTGAACATGTAATACTATCATCAGGTCTGGACCCTGTGCACTGCAGATGAACAGAATTATTTGCTCTAATTTTCACAGGCATTATCCAATGATATAGAGTGGCATTACTTTGTAATTAGGTAATTTACATTTTATACCACTAATTTAAATATATGTTGTGTTTAGCAACTTGTACACTTTGTAGCTGCATTTTGTCAGTTTAAAAAGGCTTCTTGTGATCATAGAATGTGGGTTGGGGAAGAAGAGGACAGCAGTTGGTGGATCAAGATTCATCTAAAATCATGGAAAGAAAATATTTTGCAAATCTATTAATCTATTGTATCTCTAAAACAGGTGGATGAAGTTTTCATGATAGCTAGCAAATCATTCAGGACTCAGATCACAGTGGAAATGGATAATAATTAGATAGCTGTTGACAAGATAATATTTTTCAGTAATTGTTTTAGTGTATTTGCTGTTGGCAACTTTTTGCTACAAAACATAGGGAAGAGTATATGAGAGAGACCCCGATTTATAATCGGATGTGTGATGGAAAACATGAAAGTTGAGGAAAGTTGGGGTAAATCTGCCTTAAGTGAGAGTTTGTGGTTCCTAGTAACGAAAGGAGAGAAGAATGTTGAAGTAAAAACAATAGATTTTGTGAAAGAAGGCTGCAGTAAATACAGAATTGGGAGATAAGATCTCTTCAGTCAAGCCTCAAGGGGAAAAGGAATTAAGGAGAAGTGATGCTTTGTCAGAGATAATACTAAAGCACAAACAATGCTAATGCAGAGATTGAGATTTTAATTAAACTGGTAAATTCTTCATTGACCTCTGAGCCTTTCTCAGTTTGCCAAGGAACAGAATAAAAGACTTGTATGAGAAAGGGACAAAGCTGGGTAAGGAACAAGGAACTAATGGGAGACATCAAGATTACCTGCACTTCATTTTCAAGCAAGACTAGGCACATGCACACACATACATATGTTGCACAGAAATGAAGAGCCAAAGAAAATGTTTATAAGCCTTTTCTCCGGTGGCAAGAACCCCATATTGGGGTTCTAAAGCTTTTAATTCTTATTTTTTGCAAGTTTGGGCTAAAAAGAGTCAGGTGCATTCTGTCATCTGGTTTAATGTAAATGAGTTGTTTCTGGAAATTAAATAATACTTTGAAACATTAAAAGAAGTCATTAGCTCACACCAACTTAAGGAATGCCATAGGTAGGTTTTAATTTTAAAGTGTTAAATACATATATTTGGAGGTTACTTAAAATTATTTAGATGTTCCCTAACTTTCAAGAAGAAAGAAAACTGGTGTTATAAATGAATGAATGCACCACCACAACTGGGTTTCTGAGATCTCTTCTTTGGGAGTTAATTCTTTTGACAATCTGACTGGTGGTGTTTCAGCCCATAAATACCTGTTTTGGCTAGAAATACCAGAAGTTGGTTTTTAAATGATGTGCTTTGTTCTTCAGACTTGTCTGCAATAAAACTAGAAACCAGCAAGTGTTTATGCTTAATTTAGTGTGATAATGTGTGTATTATGCCATTTAGAAAATCGAGACTTTGTACAAAATATACCATATGTAGGTAACAAGTAACAAAAGTATAATGCTTTATTTTAAGCAAGCATAACTGTCTGCTCTCTCAGGAAGAATTATTACAAGCATAAAGTCAACTACATGTTTAGGATGATTTTTTTTACCAGCTGTGTGGGCACAGATAGCTGGCTATACTACAGACTTATTCAGGCAGCTGTCAAATCATTTTGGCTACCAAACAAATGTGATTTCACCTGTGTTATAAAATAGAAATTACACTATGACTGGGGCCACGGAATGCAAGAACCAGTAATGGTACCTACACTTCGAGCTTCTGCTCTCTTCCATGCAGCTCTTGATCAGGATGGTGGTTTGTTCTGTTTTAAAGACACTGGAGTGGCACATAAAATGCCAATTAGTGAATGCAGTAATACTTTTGAGTACTGAATGGGGATTTCACTGTGGTAGGTCTATGTGAGAATGCCGTAGTGTAGAATAAAATGAGTGAAAGGTCACTGCCTACTTTTCCCCCTGCTAACCATTATTTGAAGCATATTTCATATGCTCTTCTCATCCCTTGTCTCTGAAATAAATTTTCATTTTTTTGTTGTTTTAGTTCATGTCTTGACTGTTATGTCAGTTGCTTTAGCTGGTTCCCATCATTTGAATCAAAGGATCAAAGTACTTGCATCCTCTGGGACAAGTATAAATAAAAAGAATTGAAATATTCTTAGAAAATACTCTTGTTATACTGGGAATAATTTGCCAACTTTGCTTTTTCAAGAGATGAAACTAAGTGAGAAAAAGCCAGTGCCAACTCTGCCTTCGGAGTAACTCTGAAATACTGCTAGTGATTTATGTAAATTAATCTTAGCAGAACAAGATTACTTCAGGAATAGTGCATGTATTATATTACACATAGTCCAGGTCTTTCAGGAGATCACAGTATTAAGAATACAACTTATCAGAGTGTTTTAGGAAACTCAACATTTTAAGCATGATCTATGTAAAATTCATATGCCTTACAGCTGGGTGAGATGGATGTGCCTTAACTGGGTTGACAACAAGCTGGGATCACTGTAGGATTAAAAAAAGCCCCTCTTGCAAGTAGTAAAGAGGAGTGGCACTTTCATTAAGTTTTACTTAATTCCGGTTTTGTCTTGGAATCAATTTTAACTCAGAGTTTCTGTTTTAGATGATACAAATCTCAGCTTTCTCCACACTGATATTTCCTACTTTTCGTTTTGTTAAATGTCAAACTCTGTAACACCAATTAAATCGACTGTAAATTAAGTATGAGTAAATGTTTAATCTTCCTGTGAACTTTGAATGGTATACTAGCGGTTTCTCTTTTTCTTTGAATTAGATGGAGAGCAGAAGACTCAAGTGATGATTCATGGAATTGAGCCAATGCTGGAAACACCCATTCAGTGGCTAAGCGAACATATGAGCTATCCAGATAATTTTCTCCACATTAGTATCATTCCCCGACCTACTGATTGAAACTCAGCTGTATTCCTATGAGGATCATTCTCAAGCTGGAATTCTAAGGGCATGTCAACTTCTTGCTTCTGTCAGTCTTGACAGAGGCAGCCTGACCAGAAAAAAAGAAACCAACAAAAAGCCGAAACAAAACAAGAAGTCCTCACTGCTGTAAGCCAAACAGGAAGAGAGATCCTATCATCAGATAAGGGCAATTGGGCTGATCTTATTTTGCATCACTGCTGCGTTTGTTCACTGCTGTAATTAAATCAGTTGCGATATGAAAGAATTTACAGGACTTCTGCAAGTCTGCTGTTTTCTTGTAAAATATAATGAAGCTGAAACTGTCAGCTGAGGAGCAAATGGAAATATGCCACTTGATTGTATTTCTGATTAACAAATAAACAGGGCTGTTTCCTAAAGAGGTAGTGTTTCAGCTTTGAGGGTGGAAACATTGGTTTAATTTTCTAGAAAGTTAGACACTGAGAGATTTGGTTACCAATAGCTTTTTGTAAAAGATCAAATTACTGTAAATCCATCTTTCCTTAATGAGAAGTTCATGTTTACAGTATATGTATTGGTATGCAAATGATCTTTTAACTTTGATAACAAGCAGTGAGAGATTTTAAAGTAAGCCCGTGAGCATGTTTTGTCAGTTAAGAACATGCACAACTTAATAATTACAAATACTCTTGATTTGTATGCTGTCACTGAATACTCCAGTGTGTTTATTATTCAAAACAGTTTTCATAGACTAGCAATGATGTAGGATAATTTGTCTCAGGATTCATCATGGCATTTCTTTGTGCTCATCTAGGTTTTTTTTCTTTAAGAATATATTTTCTTAATTTACTTTAAAAAGTTTTTTTTTTTAAAAAGCTACATGGATGTTGCAAACAGGATTGGATCCTGCTGTTTATTCCCATAGACTAGGAAATCGTAGAATGATGAACAGATTGCTTTTTAATGATTTTGAATTTTGGAAAGCTGAGGCTTTTCCAAGCTAATACTTTCTTACATCTGTGATCCCTGTGCAATCAGTCCACAATTTAGAGGCTTCTAATGTCATTGCACAGATTTTTTTCTTAGTGTAGCAGATGTATTTTTAGGTTATTGGATCATTTTGGTTTCTAAATGTTCATTACCATTGCAGATGCTACTCAAACTCTACCAATTTTTTTTTCTGTTGCACTAAATTCATCCAACTCTGTGCTCTATTGCTTTGTCTGCAGTTTGTGGCTGTTTGTGGCACAAAACTATGTTTATAGTAGACATATTATCCAATCTGTCAAATATTATCCAATATAAAGAAAGCATGACATTTTTCTTTCAAAAATAGAGGCTGTCGAAGCTCCTACTCACAGTCTTGGCTTGTAAATGTCCCAGTAATTCCCAGTGATGTTCCCATTTGTTCCCATGCTCCCTTTAGGGCAGGATACTTACCTGTATCTGAAAAAGAAGAAAATGAAAATCAGCCAAATGAACAAAAACCTCTTTCTGGAGCAAGAGGGGGAGGATCTCCATGGGTGAGGATAGGGTTGAGGCTAAGAAGAGCCCTGAGGGCAGAAAAAATCTGTAGACAGATTAAATACTGTTTTAAATGTTAATGAGGAAAATAGCATTAAGGAAGTGGAGGGGTAAAGGTACTAATGAAACAAACCTCTGCTGTATTCTGCAGGACATGAAGAATTTTTAAAACAAAACAAACCATGCTGGTCTGTGTTTATGCAGAATTGAAATATAATATTCTTATGGTGGGATGATTTGGTTAAGTTATTCTAATTTCCAGTTCTGTTTGGAATTTTTGTTACAGTGTTGGATTGGCATTTATAAACTTCCTTAGGCACACATATCTAAATATTTTGGAGATTTTCAAAGTCCTGCCAATGGATAAAGCAAATATTTTGTAGAGTCTTCATATTTAAAAAAAAAATCTTTTGTAGGGATAATTTTTCCATTAATCAGGATAAGAGGCAATACATTTCAAAAACTGTAGAGATTGTGTTTCCTTTGTTTTAAGATAATCTGGAGTGAGTCACTGGCTATTTTAATATATTCTACACCAGCATTTTAAGTATACAGCTCTTCTTATGGCCCGTATTTGCCAGTAAATCTGACTTTAAGGCCTAGCATGGAACAAAGAAATAGCTTGGCTTTAAAACGTACTCTTTCCTCTTACTTTAACTATTTAAACTTTATTAAAAAATAAAACAAAGTTTGAGTCTGTCTTTATTTCCAGCTAAATAAGTACCTTTGTCATGGAATGATGAGTATTTACTTTATAAGTAGGAACTTCTTAGAAGAGGTTCTTAGAATATCATCACATATAGATTGGGTTCTGAATTGCAGCAGGTAGGTATCTATTCTGTGTTAAAATATCTGGTTTTGAGATAGGCATGGTGACATTTTGAAGTGTCACACTAAACCTGAGTAATATCTCTTGAGAGAGAGGTAAAAAGACATTCAGAACTAGATTTCAGATTTCTGTACTTTCACATTACACTGTCAAATTAGCTTGTGGAAGATGAATTTAAAATGGGAGAGATGTTTTCTCTCCTTCCCTTGCCTTTCAGGTCTCTACAATTCAAGTAAGGTTTTTAACTGTGAAATGAAACACCAGTTTCTCTGAACTATAGACTGAAGAACAGAAAGCAATACAAACCAGCTATGCAAACAGCTACATGAAGAGTTTGGTGTATGTACAAAGTAACTAGCATTATATGGAGTTTAAAGGTATATGTATAAAAACCACTTAGGGTAGAAAGAGAGGCAGTCAAACACCATGTTAGGGTTGGAGGATCTTGTCTGCAATTAAAACTGCCAAAATGTGTCCAATTTTAAAATAGCACTTTACACTGAAGATGTTCAAAGCCTTAATCCTTGCATCATTTCACTAATCTAGGTCAATAATAGAATGAACGTGTTGTGGAAACAAATCTGTGACCTAGCTACTCATTGTACCCTGAGCTCTCACCATAACTGAGTATAACATGTTGGAAAGGGTAAAGCCAATTTGCAATGTAGTTTGTTTGCATCTGTTGGAATTTGAAGGATCATTGCTAGACTTTTGTCAAGTGTGTTTTGCAAGTTCACAAGCACTCCTTAGAAACCTCTAGAAGTTTGGTTCTTTTTCAAAGAAAATCAAGCTATAGTGGGGAAAAAAACAATAGCACTGTTCATTAAACCTGTCCCTTCAGTGGCTGCCCTACAGTGAAAGACGTGGAGAGAGTGCACGAGTGAGAGCTGGTGATGCCTTATTTTGTACAGATATGTTATAATTTCTCCTTGTGTATATTGTTACTTAAGTGTCCCAGCTGACATAACAAGCCAGACAACTTGTTATTCTTTCAGCTAGACAGAGGCACTCAAGTATTTTTATTACTACAAAATTAAAGCTCAGAATGGAAACTATCTGGCTGAAACTTGCACCTTACATGCTTTTCTGACTATAATTAAAATAATCTGCACTTCAGAGGTTTGATTTCCATCAGTCATATGTACACACACCCTCACTGGATTTTTTTCTGCAGTTCAAAATTGCCAAAATAGGCTGATTTTCCTTCATTTTAAAGTTTATCTGAGTCTGTACGAGGCAAACAGGAGGAGGGGCTCAGGCCATGGGGGTGAGCCTAAAGCCCTGAAATCGTGGCATGACACAGGAAGTCATACGGTTTCTTCACCATTTCCACAGCGACCATTTTATCCAATGAATCCTGGCCCTTGCAGATTCTCCTTTAATTTGGAGCTTCTCTTTGTTTAGCTGATGCTTGACCTCAGCTGAGTAGTGACGAGGCTGTGCCTGCCCCTGGCTCGGCAGCTCCGTCTGTCCCTTGCAGGATTACCATCGGTGCCTCGTGTGTGACTAAAATGCCCATCTCCAGGGCCCTCCCTGACACTTCTCACACAGCTCCTCCTTCGCCAGCAGAGCATGAGTTCGTTTCTGCTGGCTTTTACCACGAACTGGGTGGCCCTGGAGGAGAGCAGTGAGAGAAGGGTGCAGAGGAGGAGAGTGGGAAACGGGAGGAATTAGAAAACAGTGAAGGTGGGGCTTGAGAGAAAATACTTTGTGGGGACTGAAATGACAGAGCCGGATTCTTGATCTCACCCAGGTTTCTCATTCACTCATCACCTTGCAGCTCCCACCACATGCTTTCCTTTCCATCCTTTCCATGAATACATTGCAATGGCTTGCACCTGCGGGACAGTGTCTGGCACCTCTGGTGTTGCCGGGAATGAGCAATCACTGAGTGTGTATTTAACTTTGATGGTCTGGCACATTGCTGAAGGAGGCCTTTATTTACAGGAATTGTTTCAGAGCTTCCTTCTCTGCAGCAGATCCTCGGCCTGGGCTTCCTTCATGTGAGGAGTCAGAATGGGGAGGTTCTGCTGCAGCCAACATCCTGCACAGGCACCATAGGTCACTGTTCCAGTACTCTCTGTGTTGGAAAACTGAATCATGGATGGATGGATGGGTCACTAGAGGGCCTTTCTTTCATGAAAAATACTGTTTCATGTCTCTGAAGTTTTATTTTATGCTATTCTAATGTTTCATAAAGAACAGCAGAATGCATTTTCAGCGTGGCTAATAAATACCAAACCCAGTTTTGGTCACAACAATTTTCTGTTTCATTTTCCAGTCAGAATAAAATTCCATTATATGGGGTTTAGTTGTACAACAAGACCTCAATATTTGTATTGAGTCTGTATAGGCAGTAGACAGAGGATGTGTCCATTGTAATCATCAGCGTTTCTGCACTGTACATCTCAACACCTTTTAATATGAAGATACATGAGGACTTCTGCTAAGGCATGTTTTTCTGAGCCACCCAGGCAGTTTCTCTGCCAGTTTGGGAGGTCTGCTCCCTTATGGAAATTCTCCAGTTTTGGTTTATTGTATATAAATTTATACTTGATGGCTGTTGAGAAAATGAGTGGAAGAATAGCCATAATGGCAATGGAAAAACAACAACAACAAAAACGCAAAGCTTAATTTATTGCTCAAATGGAATGTCTTTCAGTAAGAAATCCTGATGTGAGTTTTAAGTGAAATTAGTGATGTCCTACTTCTGGTTGTGTATTCAGTTATTTCAGTGGTAAGAGGGAGCAATCCTAATGGGTCAGCCCTGAAATATATGTAGTGTGTTTTTAATTAATATGCCAATAACAGAAATTACTTATATTTTATTCTTTCTCTTACTGAAACTTGAATGCATTCAAGGGTTCTGCTGCAATTGGCTTCCTCAGGGAAGTGCAGCAGGAATTGTGTCCCTTTTGGCCTCCACAGATCACACTGGGATCAGTGTCTTATGGAAGTACAGGGGAAAATAGTTCTCTGCAGCTTACCTACTTGCACTCTTCCCTCCCTCCTTCCCCAAACTAGATGCCACAATTTTCCATTATGCAACCCTTTTTGTTGTTGTTGTTGTTGTTGTTGTTGTTGTTGTTGCATGCACTGGACAACAAACCAGGTGAACTGTAGCTACTGAGCATAATGGTAATGATCTTCAGCTGTCATTTTGAGGGTCTCTGAAGTTTAGGTCTTTCAAGTTTCTGAGCCACACCTCTAACAGTGACTTGTTCTGGGGTAGCCACGCAAGCTTCTAACAAGTTAATACGCGGTGTAAATTAAATTAACTTTTAAAATTGGCACTCGTGTAAATGGAAGTATCCTCAGCCTTCATTCAGGCTGGTTTTGCTGTTTCTGTGTAATCAGCTTTCTGGACACCTCCAAAAAGCAAACCTCAACGAGGTGGTGTGGAGGGAATGGACGATGCCATTCGCTGTTGCACAACTCCCTTGCCCGCACCCAGTTCAGCCCTTGCTTGTGTCACTGCAGGCAATTAACAGTGCTCAAAACCACAGCAGCTCCTCTTCCAAAATGCCATTTGATGGTATCGGGACACTTGAGCATTCAGGAAAAAAATTGTTTATATTTTAAAGGGAGTTTATTCTTCAGCATTAGAAAATGCTGAAATAATAAAAGGCATTGAGTGTGTAGCATCAACAAGAAGATCTTTGCTGCAAGTTATAATCTGGATGGGATAAAAATGCTTCTTCAGTATAATATCTGCTTGAAATGAACTGTAATATATTTAGGTGTTCTGCTTTGATCCTAATGCGTTGTGGGGTGCTATGCTGAAATGAATGTGGATACCATCAATAAAGAAGATCCTTAACATCTTAATGTACGGGCATGTGCCGCAGTTGCCACATCATAAACAAGGGCGTAAGCTTTGCAGAGCTGCCCCAAGATAGGGAACTTTTTACCTCCTCGTGTCCCAGGGTAAACAAGTTCCTAGTGTCTCTGAGAGCAGTGGAGTGCTTTCTCTGGCACTGGCCAGGGAGGGATGAATTAATTGCTGTGGATTTCTCAAATGGGCTCTAGATGTGCATCTTGACCCAATAGGAATGAAACTGAGTGCTTATCTTTACCTGCAGGATTTATGTTCAGTGATTTTGTTATTTATGTCAAAGAGGGCTTCAGGAATTTGAAGTAACCTTAGGCATGGGATCATCTTGTTGACTACTCTTGATGCTAATTATTTGAAGCAAATCAGACTCTAACATTTTTATCAAGTTTCACTGTCTAGTGAGATAAGATTAAGTGTAAATGGTGTGGCTGGAAACTTCTTGAGAAATATTTAGGTTTATTTTACAGTGTCACATAGGATCACAGGAAAAAGAGAACACTTCTGCCTGTGCTGTCTCTGCTGAGCGTTTTGGTGGGTGTCACTGTTTGCCTGAAGTGATGAAGTATCCCTCTGCCATTCAGATAATGTAGTAAAGGTGTTGTTCCAGTGGAAAAATCTCCTTGCCCAAGATAAGGGCTGAACTAAACCTGAGTCTGGTTCTTCTGAATTCTGACAAGAATAATTTCACTAAGCACAAGCCATGTTGTTGCTTCTCAGCAAGTCTGTAGGTTTTTTTCTGGATTTATTACCTTGCAGACATAAAGCCTGCTGTTTATTCTGAAAAACTCCTACCTTAACAACTGAAGAACACCTTAAAATTTTTCAAACTAGAGGGAGAAGCTAGAGCTAGGAGGAGCTAGCAGCAACCTCCCATCATGTACCAGAAAGAGGGAAAACTCAAATTCTGTACTTTTCATCACTTCACAAGCTTCTTGATGCAGCATAAGTGAAAGATTTCACGATAAGTTGTTTGGGGTTCATGTAGGGAAGAGAAATGGGGGTCTGACTGCTGCTTATATTGATGTCAGTACTTTTGGCTTTGCAAGCAGAGCTTATCAGCCTCTGCCGTGAATCTGCTCTCCTTCCTCTGCATGGATATGGAAATTCAGCTTCCAGAAGAACTGCCATTTCAATTTTACTGGGGGGATGCATTGGTAGAAGCTTGGGAATAAAAGATGATGTCTAGAAGGTTACTTATGACAGAGGATTCTTCTCAGAGCCGTGTTTAATCCTGCTGTGGATCGGGTGCTGGTCAGAACTGGGGTTGTGTTGAACCATCTGCTGATGTGTGGAACAAGTCTGTCAGTAATACCTGTGTGATGGCTTGGGCCTCAGAAGGGACAGATGCTATCATGCTTTGCAGTGCAAACTTTCAAGAGTGTGATCCTGAGTTTGGAAGATGGCAGGGTTTGGTAAACAATGCACAGCCTGTATGGTTTTGTTGTGGAACAACTCTTTCATGGCATGGTACACTATTAACGTGAGGAGCATTGTTTTATTTGTCTCAGCTGATGTTCCTCTGAAACTGCTTGGTGGGTAACTTTAATGAACTTTAACCCCTGCCTGTCATGGTTTAGGAATGGTATTCCACAATTTAGTGTTCCCATTCCAAACCGTGCTCTGCTTGCTCCCTTCCCTTTTCCCCTGCCATGGGATGGAGAGGAGACTGGGAGGCACAAAAGGTAAAGATCACGGGTTGAGGTAAGAACAGTTCGCTGGAAACAGCAATGAGAGAAGAAAGTGAACAATGTGAGCAGCAGTATTAATGGCAGAGGGTACAAGAAAGAGGTGAATGATTCACACAGAGACCCCTGACAGCACCCAGCTGCTCCCTCCACCACACTCTGCTACTCCAGACGACTGTGAGGGGGTACAGAATAACCTCCAGGTCCTGGCCATTCCCCTCCTGGGCAAAAATTAACCCTGTCCTGGCCAGAACCAGGCCGATGAGGAATGGAAATCACTGCACTGGCAGGTACAATAGCCGCTCACCTTATTTGCGTACAAATGCCCCTGGCAATCACGTGTGACACCTTCCTGCAAATGAGGCAAATCCCGCTTGGCGCTCAAGCCGCTGAGGAAGAAAACTTTTATATCGTAACATTAAAGGCAGACATTTTGTTTTAATCACTTGCCAAAACAGCTGAAAACAATTATTAATTAATAGGAAACATTAACTTTTAACTTTGCAAGCTCTCCAAAGAAGTGTCTGTGACAACTTGCATCTGGATTTATGGATAATTTGGATACAGTGAAAACGGGCATCGTACTGCAAAGGTCGACTGCTTTAAATTCATTTTAAGTGTACACATAGTGCTCTTAAAATTAATATGTTTATAAACCTAAATTGGTTCAGTTGGATGCCTTTTGTTCTCTTTGTGGCTTCATTTGAAGCAACAACAAAAAGCTGTGCTTGTTTGTGTGTTTAACCAAAATGTTAAATGCAATTAATCCACCAAAAGCATACAAATATTTTTGGAATAATAGAGGCGCCCCTTTCACAGTGTCTTAGGTATTTAGCACTATGGTTTGGCAAGTAGAAAGCAACTTCTTCACATCTCATAAATAAAATTTAAAAAATCTTTTGCTTGGCTTGTTTAATTTGAACCAACACAGTGCAGCACCCTTAGTTTTTCTTGTCTGCTTTGATATGGCTGAGGTTAGTATGTGTAGTTGGTGGGGCTGGCATTCCTAGTATTTTAGATTCTGGATCCTACTTGCCCCTCTGGAAAATACTGTGTCTGACAAATACAGCTCCCAGGAAAAAAGAAAGGGGGGAATGAATATTGCAGTCTGAGACAGAGGTCCTGTTCGATCTGACTGGGGTGTGACTGTTTGGGGATTCATCATGCAGATCTATTGCTTTTGCCCCTTTTTCCAAAAAAAGAAAAAATTCCTTGGACTGGCAGAAATGCAATATCCAAAATATTTCCGCTAGATCAGACCACAAGAGTTAGTTTGTTATCTTAACTGAGGATCTTTAGACATCCCAATTATTTTAACAATGGGAGAGTGGCTCCTTAGCCTATTTGCTTCTTGCCAGTCCACTTCCCAGTTATTGAGCAATTCATGGGGGATCACAGGATGACTTTAGGAACTGCAGATTCTTCAGCAATTACAATATCATTTTGAGCAAATGTGAGAACTTTGCTTTTTTCTTCGTTCCTAAGACTCTTAAAAAATGTGTATTTTCATCCTTTATTTAAAATTCTGCAGGTCCTGCTAAACCAGCAACTTGCTCTTTGCCAGGAAACTCAATCTGAGCTCATCTTCTGTGCATAGCACTGAGTCTTAATGCCAAGGGTTGTCTGGTCTCAGTCGTGTATAACGACTGAGAATAATCTTAGTTATCCTTGTTTTGATCAAGGCACAACACACATGGCCACTCACCATCCTGTGGAAGGCAGATGGACCTATGTAGTCCTATATTTATGGTTAAGAAGAAAATTGTTACACAGTTCAAAAGTTAAGTTGTGCCTTCAGATAAAGCTTTGCTTTTCCTGGAATGTTTTGCACAAGTCTCATAAAGAAATAGAACCTGTCCTCATTTTATCAAATAGTTCAGACTTTATTGGCTACTGAAATGATGCCTACAGCTCATTTCCCTTTCCCTTCTCCTCCCCACCCAGCACAGTGCTCTTGTTAGGAAGGAGGGGTAGCAATGGTGCACACATACAGATGCAGCACCCTGAGTCAGATGTGTAGGAATGAAAGGCAGTGCTGCTGCATCAACAGAGTGACATCTCTGCTCTGGGTGATAGTGGTCAATAATCTCAAAAATAGTGATCATATAAGTACCTGAGGATTTTATGGGCTGACCTATGGCAACAGCTCTGCTTCAGTTTACGTTTGTACCCGCTGAAGTCTTACACATTTATCCTGAAATTACTTTTTATTACAAACAGTGGCTGTTTGCTCAAAGAGCTTCATAATCTCAAAGCAGTTATCTTTCTTCAAATAGATAATTAGGTCATTACCAGCTTTTTCTCAAAAGAAGCGGGAAAATTGACTGGTCTAATACTTCCCAAAGGAAAAAAAGTGATTTCTGCAGTGGCTTGGGTATTTTCTAGACTTTTATTCTCTTCCAGCTGTTTTTTGATACACTGATCTGTCTGGAGACTTGCACTGAACATTCACCCTATCAAGCACAGGCTAACAGTGCACTGCACTTGTGGCATCTCCACAGCATTGTGACCAATCACAAATGAAAGCAGTAGGTTGCTTCTGCTTACTCACTGATGTATTAGATTTCTAGTAGCAGTACCATTTTCAGGTCTGTAGGTTGTGTGTGGCAGATGGAAATAATTACTTTCAGTGTGCTCTGGGGTATTGCTAACTGAGCAAGAAAGACAGCGTGGCTTCCCTCCCACCACCCAGGGTTTAGGATACACCTAGCTGGAGTGCTACAAAGATCTGGATTGATTCCTGAGTTTTATTTTGGTGGTTTTCATTATTTCCACAGAAGCAGCTGAGGGATAAATGTAAATTCCAAGTGTCAGCTTCCAGGGAAGGTGTGAATCTGCTCTGTGATGGCTCTTATTGAGAATGCTTGATTTGCTTTTAATGCTTGATTTTTGCATGGGCTGTGGTGATTCAGGATTTGTTGAGGCCTGTGAGGTTCCTTTATGCCAGTATTGGTTTGTGCCTTTTAAGCAACATCCTTTCCAAAGCCCTCGGTGCTAAATCTCAGGTACAACTCCCATGCAGCAGAAAGGTCCCCCAGCTCTTGAGCTTCCTAAACACAGTCTGGGACTGCTGTATCCTCTGATGTTTCTGCATGTAAGAAGTTTTCTGGATTCGGTCTGTTCCTCCCCAGCTCTTTGGATCTGCAGCTCTGTGAAAATAATGGGATGTTAAAATTTTAAAATGAAAAAATAAAACATGATTTGATATGCCAGCTTCAGAAGACAACTGCTAATTCCAGTACAGCTCTCTGTGCTGTCCTGGTTTTGACTGCTGTTTCCTGCTACTGTGGTAGAATGAAATTTGCGTTATCCTCAGTGTTATCCTATGCTTACAGGACCTGGGAACCAGAAGGTTTCCATGCATAGAAATCCAGCATTAAGCAAGCTATTTGGTAATCTTTTGTAGTTGTCCAGAAGGTAAAATGCATTGTGCTGCCGCAGAGCAGTCCTCAAAGCACTCTGTAAATGGACAGGCTGTTTCTTTTTGCTTGGCCATCTTGTTTAAGACACAAAAGTACCCCCCAAGCATCTTTCATGGCTTTCATCTGTATCTGTGGAGCATTTTGCAAATGAAAGTTGGGAGGTTTGCCATCCTTGTAAACAATATTGCAAACCCCAATTCCAGAGCAGGGAAATGCCTCCCTGTCCACACAGATGAAATTCAACAGATGCTGAATTTTGCAGTTTTTTGATGTCTCACAGCATAGAAGCTGTAGTATGAACATTTTCCCACCAAAACTCTCAAGCAATCATACAAGTGAAGCAAAGCTGCTTCCTCTGTCCTGAAAAGAACACCAGGGAGAGGCAGGGACATGCAGAAATGAATGAGAGGGTTTGGTCTAGCTGGTCTTTTTTCTCACATAAGATTTGCAGAATGCTATTTGTTGCAGTCTGTTGTTAAAGTACCAACATTTGTTCTATTTTTAAAACAAATAAATGTTGATTTGATGAAAATCAACAGAAAAGAGTGCAGGAAGCTGCTGATGTGAAAAATTTTCCCATCATGCCAAGACAACATTTTTTATCAAGTTTTTTTTCTTTGAGGTGTCACTTTGCAAGGCTGCATGCTGATGTTTTGCTGCTACAGCTGTGTGGAGGAAATGAGACTGATGAAAATTTTCTGTGTGAAAACCTGAGAGAGATGTCCATGAAACATGAATGAAGCAGAGATGTTCCCCAGGGATATTTCAGCTACCAGGAATATGAACTGTTGTGAGCACCTCCCCTCTCAGATTTGCATAGATGGAGATGCATTGACTCAAAACAGAAGGATTTTGATAAGCAGATATTAGCTTCACTCAGAGCTGAGTAAAGAGGAAAAAAAAGGTAGGTCATATTCAAAACAATGAAGACTCACCAGCTTAATTATACACTATATATGGTCCTACTCTTCATCAGTGAAGATGGAAAAGTCCTTTATTAAATTTTATTGGTACCCATGAAACTGCAGTCTTCAAGCCTATGCCAGCTGCTTCTGAAATCACAACAGAGGATGCTACAAGCTGCATGGCCATGTCCTTTCCTGAAATTGTGTGGTTTAGCCTACAAGTGAGACTTAATTGGGTCAAATGAAAAGGTGTGGGTTTGATCATGACTTGGTATATGGTTTGTCAGCTTCTGTTGCTGTTCTGCCTTGTCAGTTGAGAAATGCCAAAAACTTTGGGCAAGATGAATTAGTGAAAGTAATGCAATAGCTTTGATAATGTAACTTTCATGATGGCTAAAGGACAGCTCAATACCAATTACACATGATAAGTAATAAGAGTAAGTTAAAATTATAGCCTGACAGTGCTTAGGAGGGGACTCGGAGGATGTGTGTAATACATTTGCTTCCTTCCAAAACTTGTTGGACTAGCAGCCTGACTACAGGAAAATCACTGTAATTTAGCTTTTGCTGGCAGTATCAGCAGTGGAATCTAGGGCATAAATACATTGCTTTATGTATATCTTAGCCCAGATCTAACATGGGAGCAAGTGAACATGACAAGCCTTGCACTGTTGCTGCTTCTCCTTTTTTTAAACAGGAACAGGGACAGCTCAGGCTTGGTTGTGCTGAAAGATAGACATGCACTTAAAAACATTACCATTATTTCATCCCAAACATCTTATTGAAGGGAGATATGAGCCCAGGTTTTGCCCAAAACAGAGACCAGACAGCAGAGTTGCTCTCAAGCAGCCACAAAGGAGGCAGATGAGGAAACTCATAGTTCAGGTCTTCAGGCTTGGCACTGGAAGGCAGCTGCCACTGCACCCAGCCCCTGTCTGGGATGAAAGCAGTGATCATAGCAAACCTGAACAGTCCACATGCCTCACATGTGACAGAAACATTTGTGTTTCCTTCAGCCTGGTCCCCAGGAAGCATCTGACACACCTCATGAGCTTTGATTTGTGTGTCTGGGGCACAATTTGTTTCTTATGGTAGTCAGAGACTACAGACAAGAAGAACTGTGGGTCTTGGTTTTAAATTTTGGAAGAGTAGGATAGCCAAGCTTTATACTTGCATTGGGTGCATTCTGTGAGCTAAGGAAGCACTTGTGGTGACATGTTTTGCCAAATGAATTAGCAGAAGCAGACTCAGCCAGCCCTGACTATGTCACTGGCCACTTTGGTGGCCCTTTTTGCCACACTTGCAAGAAACCCAGGAACTGCTGCAATCTGGAGAGAGAAACTTTTGAGCTTGTGCCAGCATGCACCTGTTAACAGGGCTTTGCTGAGGTCTCTGACCTCCAAACAGAGATAAGCTGCTCTTGTGGGTTAGGAGATTTGAAGCTGCCAGGCTGAAATCCAGCACATTCCAACCCAAGCTCTTTACCTTTTCCTTGGTTAAGAGGTGCTTGAACTATTTGGCAGGGAGCCAATGAGGTCTGCTGGCTCTGCCATGGGGCAAGGAGTTACGTTAAAAGACCCAGTTTCCAATTAATCCAGGCCTTTGTAACTCTCTAAGTAGCTTGGCCAAAGTCACGTCAGTGCAGGGTCACCCTTGTCTTGGCCTCACGGGGCAGATGAGGCCTCTGGTTCTGCTGAACACTGAACTTCAGTGCAGATCATCAACATTTTGAGCTTATCAGGAGAAAAGTTCTGGAAATGATCCGTGTGATTGTATCTTGAGGGGCAGAAGGCAGAGCAGAGCTAACTGGCTGATGTTTTCTCTCTCGAGCTGGAGTTCAGCATTGCCCCATAATCTCTGCTGAGGCTTTTTTTTGAATAAAATAGAACTCTGCATGGGGCTGTTCTTGGTGTGGCTTCTGTGCTCTGAATTCTGAGGGAGAATTCATAACCAAAATTAGCCTAATTTTTTTTCTTCTTTCTGCACTTCTGATGGTAGGTGCAGGATTTGGAGAAATTGCTTTGCTGCACCAGTGTGGAAGTGTTACTGTAGCTGTGACCAAGGTTGCAGGAGATGGTTCTTTCTGCCATCTGGCTTTACTAACCCGTGTGATTATTTTTGATATGCTTTTGGTTTGTGGCAAGTATCTCTCAGAGGTAATCTCTACTCTCCTGCACTGACATACGTCATGTGTAAAAAAGTGATGATATGGTAGCTCTGTGACAGAGGTTTTTGGTGTAGCAGGGCCATGGTGAGCACCCCTTTTCAGTAACTGGGATGGGTTTGCTAGGAAAAGGCCTGACTGACATGAAACTTCTATGGTTAGCTGATGGAAGCTGTGAGGAGCAGCACAGCACTGGCAGTGCCAACTCCTCTGCTGCTGGTTTTGATTGAAATGGTGATTATTTTCAATAAATGGTGAATCAGTGCAAAGCCTGGATATGCCTGCCCATTGCTTTAACAATTCACTCTCACAGGGGCTTTCAGATCCCTCAAATTTTACTTGCTCAAAGAAAATTCATTTTAAAAACCCGGCTCATAACAGGAAGTTTATTCTTTTCATTAATACAGTCTCTCTAAATACAGTGTGTTTGTTAATACGGTATAAATTGAGCTGAGATAAAAGATCTAAGAAACAGAACTCCTGCCTGAGTCCTGTGTGATGTATAGTTAATGAATTTTTACTTAATTATCCATTAATATGTATTAATAAAATAAACATAGCAATTGAACAGTACAGTACTAAAATACTGTTCTGAAAGAAAACCACACTGAGTAAACTAAAACAATGCATTTCTTACTAATCTACACAATGCATTTAATTTAAAAGGAGAATTTATAGTATTTGAAATATCCTACCACATACTGAAACTTTTAGTGTAAACTGCCACTTTCTGACTATCACATATTGAAATACTTGTGGTGCGTAGTGAAATTTATGTTACATTGTGTAAAATATATAGTGAAACCGAACTGATGTATAATGAGACACACATGTGCCTGCAATGACTTATCAGTTCCATTATTTTCTAACTCACATTATTTTCATGATCAAGTTTTTCTGGGTCAGAGGAAGAAAATGGTGAAGACTGGGACTGATACTACAATGGGGAGTGTAGACCCAAACTTGTACAAAAACCTAATCAAGCTGAGTTATCCTTTGTCCTTTCCTCAGATAAATGCTAAATGCAAAGTCTGCTAATGGTTACAACATGTCTCTCTTTCTCTGCCAAAGCTTCATTACGAACATCAACATCACCCCAGCAAGGGAAATACCGCCAGCCACAAGTAGAGAGGCCGGGTGCCGAATTCTCAGCAGCTTTTACCAGACCGGGGCTGCTGCACAAGAGACCCTGGTGAGGCATGTGGGGCCTTGCAGGACCACCCTAGCACAGGTTGGGGCATTCAGACCCATTCAGGTTTTGTGGGAGGGGGTAAGTAGGCATCCCAGACCTGACCTCCTTCGCTCACCAGTGCTCCAGACCTCCTGTGAAGGCTCAGGGTGGATGGGCAGCATTGCTGTGACCTGCAAAACATCTCTCCATGCTGCTTAGATTTGTTTTTTCTTTCTTAAGTTAGGTCGGGACGGCACAGCCAAGCATCCCTGCCGGGCAGGGCAGGCAGGCAGGCAGGCAGGCTGGCCGCTGGGTGTGCCCTGCTGCCGGCAGAGGAGGGCTGTGGCAGCCGGTCCGGCAGCTGCTGGCCTCCTGCTGACCTGGGTGCTCCTCTGCAGCGCTCTTGCTTGCAACCCTCAGCTGCTCTCCAGCTTCAGCAGTGGCTTGGGCTGAGGATGGCGGCTCCTGGGCTGGCTGGCTGGCTTGGGAGGTGCTTTTATCCTGGTTGACTGGGATCTTTGCAGGTCCCAGCTGGTGCAAGGCTGCAGGATCTCTCCAGCTCTGCCCACTCTTGCCCAGAACTTGCTGCTTGGACCACAAACAGCCTGCTGTTTCTGAGAACTTGCCAAAAAAGAAACTGAGGTCCTAATGCTGCTCAACCAAAAGAGTAGGAAATAAACCACCTGTGAACTAAGTCTCACACCTCCTTGACAGTCCTATTCCAAGCTCCATCAGAGTGTTTTCTTTTATGGGTTATCTTTTAGTGGTTTTGCAGCCTGCCAGGATGACCAAAGCATTTAACACCCAGAAAGCGCTAACTGCTGTGAAGTTCCCTCTTTCTCATCTGCCTCGGTGACACTCAAGTCAAGGTGTGTTTATCCCATCCTTGCATTGGACTATTGGCCTTTTGCTAAACCAAAACAAGCTGGGCTGTGCTGAAATTGAAATACCTTCCCACTTCATGGCTGTTGTGCAATGGGTGCTCATCAAGGATGGTTAAAAGCACAAGACAAAACACACCCTGCATTTGAGGGTAAGGTGTATTAACCTTTCCACTTGGAATGCCTAATTGCTCAAATATTGCCAACATTGTTCAAACTGCCAGATATGTTAGGGAACAGGCAAAACTGGAGGGACAACTCTATATGAGGGGTATGACAAATTTATTGGGTAAATTGTATGGGAGTGCTTAACCCTTCTCTCTGTTCTGTTTTTTGTAAGGACAGTTGCCAAGTAGAGTTGGTCATGACTAATTCATGTGAGGAAACAGCACGGAGAAGTTAAACAGCAACAACCAGTTTAATTTCACTTGTTACCAATAAGGCCTAACTTAAGTTTCAAAAGGAGATGAAAGGTAAATTTGCCATTTGCTCTCTATGTTTTAAAAGCTGCATGAGAGCTTGAAGAGTGACATGCTCTGTATTACTAATGTCCTTAGAGCAGAGGGAGGAGACAAACACAATTTAATTTCTGTGTATACTAGGACGAAAATTCCTCAGAGCATAGATTTTGTGTTTTGTTCTACCCCATTCCTAGCTTTTAAAAATCATTCTAGAGGTACATTAGTTATCCCTGAAGCAGAGCAGAGCACACATATGTGTCAGTGCCAAAAGTGACCAAGATGATACTGGGACATTTTCATGAAGGACAAGAAGGAAACATATTCTAAGTATCTGAGCATCAACTCTAGCAAACAACACATCAGGTATGAATATTTCACAGGTGGTACAACCAACTACCAGCTACTTCTCTTTTGGTTTATCTTCTTATCTCCCCTGAATCACAGGGTACAACAATGGTGACAGTGAGTGGATGAGGCACTATGTATTTAGACAACATTGTAGAAGATGATTTGTCAACAGGGAGACAGAAACCTTTCATAATGCTTGGAGGAAAATTCATAGGATAATCCCAGGATAATAGATTTTTAATCCTTGGTTGTTTCCTTGTATGATACAAGCTAATGAGTGTCACCCACTCCTTTGAACCTTTCTGTAACTTCCTTGAGAAGTTCCACTTCCTTCCTTCCATTTCCTTTTGAAAGATGTTCAGTCCAAACTGAAACATTTACCAATTCCTTTATTCCTGTGGCTAGATTGTTATTTTGCTAAAACAGAATAGAGCAAAACAAGAATCTTTTCAGAGGCAGTATGTGGAATTGTTATCCCTTTGAGCTAACTGTGGGAAGGCAAGCACATGGCTAAGCTTTTGCAAAATCATGTTGAAACACAATTCTTTTCATTTAAAGTGCTTCTGAAGAAGCCAGTTTTGATTTAAATGTCCACCACGTGGGTTGTAGTTGAAGACCATGTGAAATGAGGCTGTGAATGGGCAGATCTGCCCTCTGCTGAGCCGGGGGAATCTCTGTGAAGAGGCTGAAGGCAAATGGCTCTTGCACACATTAGCAGCTTAGCAATTTTCTCAGCATTCATGAAGAAGCTGGGGGTGATCACTCACCAGTAAAAGGGACATTTTGCTAGCATGGACCCCGTTATTTTTTTCCCTGGCTGCCTATATCCAGTCACGGAGATGTCAGTGTCCTGACAAGAGCACCAGCACCATATCACTGGATTTTCAGTTTCAGGGAAAAGTATTAGCAAAGGAAGACATGTCAAAACAAGGAATACCCTAAAAAAAGTTATTTGGTAATATCAACCCAGCAAAATACTGAAGGGGAGCTTTGGCAAGGTGGTAACAGACTTCCAAGGAGCCAGAAAGCATCGTGGATGTTACAGTTTGTCATGCCATTGAAATTTCATGCCTCAGAATAAAGTTGGAGATGAGAAGCTCTGGACCTTTCAATGTGGGAGAGTTGAATCTATCAAAATAGTTTCACTTTGCATCTGCAGACTGTGAAAATGTGTTCTTCCTTTTTTTTTTTTTTTTCTCTCTCTTAGTATCTTATCTCACCCTTGCCCTTAGCTGTGTGGGTCCCCTCACTTACTAGGCACCATGTTTTCCAAAGAAAGGTAGTGTTTCACTGCTTCACTTCACCAGAAATTCTCCTTCTGGGAAGACTGAAGAAGCTGGTAGCCACCAGCTTGCAGCACTGGCAGGGGTTCAGGAGCCCCAGGGATGCTCACCTAGAAGGCAAGAGAACAGTGATGGAAACAGGAAAGGGGAGAATGAGAAAGGTAACAGAGATGGAGAGGACAAGTGGAAGGCTCACCACCCTCCTGTGCCAGTCTGCGTCATGGGCAACAGCCTTCTCCTGGCAGCAGTGGCATGGCTAGCAGAGCTGGTGGATCGATACATGGAAAGTGCCAATCCTGCTGTGTTGTGCAGCCATAGCATGGGACAGTCACAGAATGGACAAATTTTACCAGTGCATGTGCTTTCCAAAGCCTCAGAGTTTGCCCACTCAGCTGGTGAGAACAGCACTGAGGCAGCAATCTCAGGCACTCAGAGGATGAAAAAAACTGGAATTAAGGTTCAGTCAGTCCTTCATGGATGTGCATAATGGTGTGGTCTTTACAGGATGTGTGTTACCTTTGCCCTTGGCCTTTGGAATTGGGAACCAAAGCAGGCTCTAATGTGTAAACCCCACGCGTTGGAGGTGGTCTCTTGAAAGAGGAGGGGCTATCGTGGCCAGAGACTGGAGTGCTGCCTAGGGGGAATGTTTTCCACTGGCTGTTACCCAAGGACTTGTGCATTGCATGGAGCAAGTCACTCAACCTGAATTTTCACAGGTTCATGTAGTATAGTTATCCCTGGTTTGTGCTTTGTTGGAAGGTGTTCAGGATTCCCAGTTGACCCCTGAGGTCAAAAAACTCCTGTTTTATTTCTTTTTCAGTCCTGCCTAGGGATACCACCACTTTCTCCCAGGTGAAGCCTTCAGCCATCTTTCCAATGGGTCCACTGAAAGCACTCAGGAGCAAATGGCCCCAGCTGGAGAGTGCAGGAGCACAAAGGCCAGAGCCATGTAGCCAGAAAGGAAGATGAGGTGAGAGGGCTGGCATCTCTTCCCTTTCCCATCCAGGATGAGCATTTCCTGCCTTGTGCACTTAGCAAGGCCCAAGTCCTGTGGGAAAACCAGTGTGTGATCCTACAAGTAAGGGCTGCTCCTGAAGCTATGTGTGGACAAGCTTAATTAATTCTGTTTCTTTTTTTTGGTGCTTGACATCTGAACCTTGCTTGCAGTGCGGTAATGCAGGGACAGAGGTGAGTGTGTGTGAGCGAGTGAAAGTGGTGTCAGCATTTTGATTAGAACAAGGTTTCCATTCAATGCAGACACATGTCCAACCTGGTACCTGTTTGTTTCCAAGTGATGCGAAGGCCCACTCAGTTTAGCACACTTCTGGGGGCCCAGGCTTTTAATAGCATGTAATATTAATTTCTGGCAACAGATGAGAGTTAATACATTATGTTTAAATCTGGGATGAGTTGTTGACCAGCTGTGGTCTGTGTGCAGAGATACCAAATGCTTTTCTTTGGATAATGTCAGTTCCAGCCTGCAAAGCACATGTGGGTAAGAGGCAGGACTGAAGACCAGCAAAATTAACCCATTTAATCTTATGAAGCCATGTGTCTCCTGCAGAGCATTTGGTGCAGTTATCCTCTAATGATTTAAGCATTTCAGAAAGTTCTGGGTGAGATGGCTCTTTTTACAGTCCAGCATGTCAGTCAGTGCTGGTGGGAGGTTTGTGTCTGCACCAGAGAGGTAAATTAGGTAAGCAGAGGCATGAATTATTTGCATGAGGCTGAGATGGTGAATGTGTTATCTCAACAGCAAAAAAGGATATGGTTCTCTATAGATTATTAGTTACCGAAAAAGCAAAGGCATGTCTTTTGTTGCCACCACACCACTGGTCTGACTGTTGAGTAGATATGGATCAATATCTCCCCTTCCTCCTCAACCCCCCTTGCTCTTCACATTTTCACTTAGGCTGAGGTGAAGAGGTTTCACTTTAATTTTTGTCATTCTTGTATTGCCAAATGGCATGCCAGCGCAACCGATCCGGGTGTGATCTGACTCTCTGTTGTGTGCTCTCACATGCAATGCCCTCGTGGGAAAATGCTGAGAGAAAATGGAAATTTAAGCTGTGCACCTAGCCACTGTGGTTTTTTGGGTTTTTAATAGTGCTTTGTTTGTGAGGTCCTTTGGGCAGAGAGAGTTTGTGTTGAGTTCAGGGTAGTCATAGCCCATAAGTGAGGATTTCTAAATATTATGATATTGCAGATAGTACTGTAAGCAACTTGTTCTCTCTATGAACAACAAACTACTTGCAGTTACAGATCAGAGGATCTCAAAACAAGGTACAAATATTAGTCCTACACCCCAGCCTGAACAAGTCTTGCACCTATTCTACAAATGAGTTGGGCGCTGTATGGGAAGGTCAACTGACTTGTTCCAGACCTCACTACTAGTTAGTGGAGGTACCAAAACCAGAGCACAGCCATCTTAGCTCCAGGGTCCTTGTTTTCATTGCTTAGCTCTGGCCTTGAAGTACTGAAGTTTTTAGATTAAAAATAAAATGTTTGTCTTTAAACCTCCATTGTTAGATAAGCTTAATCTTGGATATATTCCCCTGTGTAGATACTCATCATGGCTTAGTGTTTAGGTTGATATAAATAATTACACTGAATATCAATTTTTTAAAAATGTAGTAAGAATGGCATCAACTGGTATTCCCACACTTAAACACCCCAAATCTGGGGTAAATGAGAACCTGTAACTGAAGTCTGTGTCTGGGTCCATCTCTTGTTATATTTTTGAAGTCAGACTCACATGGGGTGAGGCATTTCCTTGCGGCTAATGGATGCAGAGGGAAATAATGGGCAAGAGACCAGTGGCAAAGAACTGAGATTTAGCGTGTTCAAGTCTAACAAGGCACTTAGAGTGTTTTGCAGGGATGTGTGCTGCTTCAGGAAATGGGTTTAATGGTCAGGGAGGGCCCTTGTTTTCCAGCCTTCTCATTTTGGATGAGTAGCTAAGATTTTGAAGGAAACTGGAGAGTACTCTGCCTCCACTAAGGTTTGTCCCCTCTGCTCCTCAGCCTGCCTCTGTTGGGTGCTCTCTAGCCGGGTAAGGATAATTCTGCCCTACACAGCAGAAGAGCCTGAGCCATGCTGCCCATGCTCAGGAGCTCTTGAACCACCTGCACCTGCAGCCACTGCTCCACCTCATCTCCTAGGCTGCTTTTTGAGGTCAAGCAAGACCAAGGATAGTGCAGCAAACAACACAGTCATTCCTGAATATTGTATCTGGAGGGGATTACAAACTCAAGCAGATGTGAGGGAGGAAGGAAATCTACCTATAGTTGCTATGTAGGTCATAACTTCATCTTAGAAATACTTAGATGTTTTATGAACAAGTCTCACAGTGATTTGTGGCATGTGGCTCCCAAGGAGGGCAATAGGAACTGGAGTGTCCCCCGGGAGCTGTGCTGAACTCCTCCTGAATGGCTCCTCTCAGTCACAGCCCAGGTAGGGACAGCAGGACAGCCAGTACAGACATTGGTGTGTATTCTAAAAGCTGGGTGTTTATAGCAAACACATGTAAAGACACCAATGCTCATTTGGAAATCAACTGCACAGCTGGGCGCAGGTATTACTGATGAGACCACAAGCTTTTGGAGCAAAACTGGAGCTGCTTCCCAAGGGCCATGGATGTACCTGCCCTGCCCTTCCATTGCTGCTATCTCTAATCATGAGCACAATTTTGGTCAGGGGCTTGTGGCCAGTCTTGCTCAGGACCAGCCCAGGGAAGAACAGGGATGGGCAAGCACCTGCTGCAGCTCCCAGTTTGTAGCTGCCAGGCTGTGCCCCCAGTACTGGGACATCAGTGCAAGGGAATGGGGCTGAAGCAGGATTTTAGGACAAAGGGGATGTAGGAAAAGAGCCCCAGCCCCAGGATCCTGGCTCTGCTAGCTTGGGTCCTGTCTAGGGCCTCTCAGGTAGGCACCGAGGTTGCGGCTCTTGAGGCGGCTTGTTGCCCCACCGATTGTGTTGTGAGGGTTTTGGCAGATTGGGATGCTCTGCTGAGAAAAAGCCCTTTGGTTGTCACCTCTCTTGTTTCTCTGTGCTTAAAGTGTATTTTCTCAGTTTGCAGTGTCAGGGGGCTGGGTGCACTGTGAAGCAATTTGGATTCTGCATTGACAAGGCAAGTGCAAACTGTCCCCACAGCTCTCGAGAGCGGAATCAAACTGAAACTTACCACTCAGAGTAGAAAGCACATAACACCCACAGCTACAGACATGCACAAATTGCTGTAATATAGGTTAGAAAAGCAGCCCTGTTCTGCACCCTCTAGTCTCATTAAAAACATGCACACAACACCAAATCTTCACTGAATGACTACAAGCACAAGCACATGATCCCTCCTAAACACCCAACTTGCTTGTAACGGCTTATTAAAAAGGCAAATTTTCACTTTTCATGTATTCCTGCTCCCCTTAGCACCTGGTTGCAGTTTCTACAACATTTTTAACTCCTGTTTTTTTCATGACTGGTTGAGAGTAAAGTGAGACCTCTCTGGGACACCACCCAGCCTGGTTAACTGGGTGCCCATCTAGGGACATGGCTCCAGTGTGGCCTGAAGAAACCAAACTTCCCCCTCTTAGTAAAGCCTTTCTGCAAGGGGCTTTGAGGCTGACTAGAAGAGCAGATCAGGTCTGTAAAGATGTACAAAACCTGTCCTTTAAAAACAAAAGATCATCAGAATACACAAGGTAGACTAAGAAGGTGAAGGTGGGGAAAAAAATATTTCCTGGGGTTCACAGAGGGACAGTTCTCACACAGAAAATTTTGCCATAGGAAAGCTCAGGGGAGACTGGGAACTATAATATCCAAGAAATCATATTCAAAATGCTGCCTGCCACACTCCTCTTCCTGCCAAAAGCTGACCACTGCTTTTAAGTTAGGATTTAGTGTGTAAAATTTGACTGGTAAAGGCAGGAGCATTGGGTCTCCCTAACCCCAAGACTGGTATCACATTGTGACAGCTGTCCTCAGCACAGGTGAGCTGGGAAAGAGGTTTTCAGCCTCTGACTTTGCTGTATGTGGTTTCAACATTGCAGGAATTGTTTCTCTTCCCAGTACAGTGTGGCCACTTTGGGGCAGGAATGCTGTAAGGAATCTCACTCGGTCCTTGGATAAGGAAATGATCAAGGACTTGCTTATTCACAATTAATGGAGAAAAAGAGCTGAAAGCCTTTATTAATCATTGCACAATAAGGAAGTCATACTGGTTTTGCTCCCTTCAATAGGGCTATTTGGTCACACCTACCTAAGTGGTTTGGCATCCCAACCATCTCTCTGCGTGCAGCTGAGGAGGAGGAGGAGGAGGAAGGAAGGGCCTGGCTTCAGCACCACCAAGGTGCCTGGCTGACAGCTCACAGGGAAGAGAGAGCTCTGAGTGTCCATCTTTCCTGAAGGGCCAGGCATCTCTTTTTAGAGATCTCTGCCCAGAGCACACACCAGTGCTGCCTGCCCGCATGCTTTGGGCACAGGTTTCTGCCCCAAGCCCTGGTGTCCAAAAGGAGCAGAAATTCATGCATGGCCTGGTGCCAGCTGCAGGGGTCCCTGACAGGGAGGGTCAGGCCCTGGGGCTGTGTGCCACCCACCCACTCACTGCAGATGCTTGCCCCACTGCTGGGCTTCTGCTCGCTTGTTTACCTGTTGTGTCAGCCAGTCTGTGTAACTCTCAGCTCCAGAAAGGAGTTTGTGGCTAGATGTGATGCCTGGCAGGTGCCTCTCAAGTGCCAGGAGACAGATGCTCAGGCTCCAGGCTTGGGCTGGCACAGGGAGCTGTATTGCCCTGCCCTAGAAAAGGGTGCTGAGGTGATGTCTCAGGGGCCTTTCCTAGGTGAGCTTGTGCAGGCTGAAGTTTGTAGAGCTGAACAGCCTGAGCCAGCAGAGTCTGTGCTGCCTGGAGGTGGAAAGCATCATCCCAGGCAAACCTGGGCTGGGTTTTCCTGTGTAGAGCACCACTGAAGGAGTGCCAAGCTGCAAGCTCTCATGGTGGAACTAAGGATACTTTGGTTTTGAAGCAGAAGGCAATGTCTGCTTGTACGCACCTCCAAGCAGACACCTGACCCCTCTGTCATGGGACGAGAATACAACTTTGCATCAGAAGTCAGCACTTGGGCAGCAGGGTCTCGGTGAGGCTTAGTGGCCCCTCTCCCGTTTGGCTGCCACAGTGAATTTCTGGGAAATGTTCCCCAATCTCTTAAAAATGAGCGAAAGCAGAGTCATGCAGTGTGTCAGAAACTCTGCCACTGAGGGTGGTTGGTACAAAGGTGACCTTCACTGGTGTGCAAATGTGCTCTTTGCCAGCTCTTCCATGTGCTTCTTGGGAGAATGGGAAGGGCAGCAGACATGCTGGTTGCAGGATGGGTCTGTTTCAGCATCTCATGAAAAATTAAACGCTTGTGATTTTGGGAAGTGCCACATCTTTGACAAAAGCTCTTGTTCTGCTGTTTAGGCGAGACTGTGCTGAAGTTACCAAAATGTCAACCTATGCTCCCCACATCCCAGGCCAGGCAGCTGCCTCTTCCCTGCCAGCCTACCCCAACCCTGCACAGAGGAGGGAAACCTCTCTCTCAATGCCAGGGCGGCTGCTTTGATGCTGTCAGTGAGTTTTTCTTTAGCCACTGTGACCGCCTGTGTTTTGCAGATACCTGCCCCATGATGGGCACATTCCTCAGCCTCACCGCATCCACTCAGCTCCGGCTCATGCAGTAATTAGACAAGTGTTTCCTGGCTGCCTTTAATTACAGCCACAACTATTTCCCTCACTCTAATGTAACACCTCTGAATGACAGCAAAGGTTTTGGGCCGCATCCCACACGGTCCCAGCACGTGTTGAGACGCGGCCGTGCACTGGCAGGACTGATTTGAACCCAAAGGGCTCATACCCCCTCAGTGAGTCACATTTTTCATTTTCGACCTCAAGGCCATAATTGCCCACACTGGGAATTAGCGGTGTCTCCCCAGCACCCAGCCGAGAAGCGCTGGGCTTTACAAACCAGCCAGAAGGGCAGCATCCTCCCTAAATCTGTGCTTAAGTCTGTCTCAGCTGTAATTCGCCCTGTCCTGTGGCCAAGCAGCTCAGCTGGCAAGGCCACACTGCCCAACACGTTCAGCCCCTCAGGTTTTTCACACTGACAGCAGCAGGACGGGCATCAGGCCTGCCTGCCCACAGGCAGCCAGCGGCCCTGTGCCGGGGCACGCGGTCTCGCAGGGCCGCGTCTGTGGCAGCTCCCAAACTGATGAGCTTTCCCCCGCCAGCCCCTTGCTAACGCCGTTGTGGTTGTCTGACCTGGTGGTGGTGGTGTTGCCATGGCTGAATCCTGCTGTACTGCTGCTGGGAGCCCCCAAGCCATCGGCGGCTCCCACCGGCTTGGGGGCTGCCAGAAACCAAGGCAGCAGCTGCCGCGCTCGGCCTTGCGAGGCTGTGATCTATAACGTGCATTGTCTTTTTATGTAATGTGTTTTATTAAACATCTTCTAAAGCTTACAAGTGTCCCCAGGACATAACTCTCCAGCACAACGCAACGCTTTGCCAAGTAATGAAGTATGATTTATGGCGGTAATGGTTATCCTATGTTTTTTTAAAAAAATTATTACGGCAATAGCTCTGTCGAATATAGGAATATAACATGCTGCATTTGGCACGTTTATGACAACAGTGCTCTGGTTTTCTTAACTCCACAGTTCGGTGTTGGCAGTAATTCAAATTCTTGAGACAGATGTTTAAATGAATTTTTTTAAGAGGACAGTGAAATACTTTTAAAACATCATACGGAGCTGAGTGTCTCAATATGTGCAGGAACGTTATTTCTTTAACATTCAGGTAGGGCAGGGCAGCACATGGCCTCTCTGGTTTAGATCTCACGGTAAATGATGGAAGTAGCAAATGTTGAATTAGCTTTCTGGGGCATCCTGGCCTGCTGTTACTCTTGGGCTGAGGTGCGGAGGGAGGGGCGGACACTTGACCTTGCCCTGGATTTAGTGCAGTGTTCACATCTCCTGTGAGCACTTACAACAGATCCACATTTGTTTTGAATGCAGTTCCCACCATGCTGAGACAGGACTAAGTGGTCTCACACTGACATTTTGAGTGTGTCATTGTGGTCCCGGTGGTTACGGTTTCAGGCCAGAAATGACAATCATTTGGAAAAATGTAAATGAGAACATTGGTCATGTATCTCTGAGGCAGATAGCATTCAAGCATTTCCATTGAAACACTGGAAATTCTTGGGTTTTTTTTCTAAAAAAAGATACTGGCTGAAATTGAGGAAACCTCTGTACAAAACGAAGCCAGGGTATTCAGCTCTGGCATTGCTGTTTGCACTTTTCAGTGAGGGAAAATCAGAACCCACAAGGCAGAGACAGTGTTGCTGAAGAGACCATCGCCCTCAGTGTACCAGCCTTGAGGCCACAACCACCCAGCTGGTGCAGAGAGATTGAAGACAAGGGAAGCATCAGTAAAGCAATGAACACTTATATTTAATTTACATTTGACAATTTGCACATAAATAATGATGTAAACCAATACGTAAACATATAATAGTTTGTTGTTCTAGCAAAGTAAAAAGCCTGTTAACTTTGGTCAGAGTCTTTCTTAAGAGAGACAAAAAAACCCCCAAAAACACTGTTGATTGTTGCTACATTCACATGTAAAACGTCTAAGGGGAGGGGGAAACAGTAAAGAGAAGTAACAATTCTTAAAGCTGATGCATATAAATTCTTGTAAATTTTGTATCAAATACAAGAAAGCACTACAGGCAATAATAGGAAAAGTGTGTGTCCAGTGACAGAGTAGTGATACTTTGGTTTATCCTACAATTAAGTACTATATTTTTGAACTATTGCTACATTTAAAAGATGTCAGCCTCACAATTTGCAGGAGTGGAAATGTAATGAACTGGAGTCCTTCAAAAGCTGTGTTTAGAGACTTGTATTTCAGGATTGTTTGTTTTTTTTTAACAGAAGGCATTAAAATGAAGTTTGCTGAAAAAAAAAAAGACCACCGAATCCTGAATTGTTGAGGTGGACTTCTAAAAATTTTTTTTAAGAACATAACTAGACAAAAAGGGATAGGTGGAGGGGAGGAGTGTAATAATGCTATTTATGTTTGTGTGAGTTGACTGTGCAACTCATTAGTGGCAGGGCACAATGAGGCAAGGGCCTTGTCCCACCTGAATTCCATCCTGCCCTTACTGTGATTTGTGACCACATCACGCACGGGTCATATTTGGCTTCTTTTCAAGTTCTTTCAGTTACATTTTCTGGCTGGCTGTTGACTGACCACCAGCCTCCTTCCCCCCCAGTGCAGACTGCCAGGAGAGCAGGGGACTGAAGGAGCCCAGGCCTGCAAACAGGGTGATTCCCACCAAATTCACTGAGATGCCACACATGGATGCATGATGATGTCGTCCACGTGTTTGCAAGTTCCGGCTTTGCCTTCAGCTGTGCGTGTGTATTTGCAAGTGATGAATGCCTTGGTTCAACCTTCTGGTTTTGAGGTCCTTGGTTATTTACAAAACTGGGATAACATTTAATTTTCACACTTAGATGAAAAATAGGTTTTATTACATGGTTTGGCTCACAACTTAAGTGGTATAAATATATATACATATACATATATCGTATAGTGGTATAAATATATCTATAAATATACATGTATTCTTTGCTACACCTCAAACGTCACCATATCATCTTTGGGCTTAGCAAAACAAAAAGATAAAAGGACGTGCATTCTATCTTTCCCTGTGCACATTTTGGTTTCTTCTCTAAAGTAGCAAAGCATTTAGGTAAAACAGCATTGTCTGCACCACTGGACACAAGCACTGAGGTAATTGTTGTTCAACAACTTTGCAATGCCCTTTTCTTCTTTAATTAAATTAACCACAAAATGTACAAACACAAATACTGAGAAAAATCTGAGTCGTACAGGAAGGAAGAAAAAAATTTATGTGCCAGGAAAGGACTTTGTTCCCCACTTCTACCCAGGCAAAGTGGGCAAGAAAAATACAAGAAAAACTGAACACCTTCTTACTCAGGGAATATGACCATCCTTTTTTTTTATCCCTGGAAGGCTCTGGCCAAAAAAAACCCCAAAATAAAACAAAAATCAGAAGAAAGACATCTGCCCAAACCCCCCTTTTAGGCAGAATAATATTTGTATCTTTGCTTTTAAACTGCTTTTGGAAACAAAAGAATGTAAGTGAGATTTTATTTTGGAAAAGCCACTTTAAGCTCATGTGTTCCTTTGGTCTTAAAGTTACATGACAACATGTGGGGCTGGAGCTGTGTTCTAAAAACCTGTGGTATTGTCCATGGCAAGTCGGTGTTTACTGTGCCACATCTGTTCCAGGGAGAGCTGCAGGTAGAAGAATCTTTCTCCTCCCCTCAGAGAGGCAGGAGAAAAAGTTTCTTCCCTGCTTGCTGCTACTCTGGGTTGTTGGGTTGTTGGTTTGCTATTTTTTTTCCTCCTTTTCAATTCCCAGTGGGGTAATTTGCTCATGAAAGTACACAGCATTTTTTTTCAAACCAACAGATCTAGGATTCTGTATGTCACATGTCCAACTTTGGCAATATGAAAAACCACATTTGTTTAAAAGACATTGGTACATAAAACACATTTACTGAAACCCTAATCTTAGGTTCTTAAAACAGATGTGCAGAAAAAAAATATCTACAAAGAATGGCCCATAAAACAAAAAATAAAAACATTTAAAGTAAAAATTACAATGAATTTTTCCAGTCATTGTAAACATTTTCCTAATTATTGCTTTTAGAATGATTAATTGCATAATAAATTATGAAGTACTATCATTGAAAAAATAATTATGGATAAATGATTGTCTCTTAGTAACTGGCGAGGCAATGCAGAGTCCTTTGCCCCTTTTTTATGCCCTGAGAAAACAGTAACTTTGGAGTTCCTTCTTTCAGCTGGAGAGCGTAGGGAAACTACTGTAAGCCAAGATTGCTTTGCAGCATTGAAACTATGTACAAGCAACTGCTACAGGCACCCTGACTTGCCAAGTCATAAATAAAAAAAAAAATCACTTTGCCAAAAAGTCTTAAGGGTCCATTGGTTCAATTGTTTCTTGCTTGACCTTTACAGGTAACAGAGGTAGTGGGTGACCGTGAGGCAACTTCATAACTGACATATCTGACGACTCATAAAGGTTGCATCCTGAGGAGATAAGCCCATTTCCCAGGTTCCTCTGCAGGGAGACTTTCAGGTTAGCTCCTTCCATTTCCCTCCTGAGCATGGTCAGTATATCCTTCTCCACGATCGATGTTAAGTCGATATTGTCCTCCACTTCTTCCAGCTTGTCAGCATTGTCACTGATGTCGAACTTCTCGATCTCCTCGTTGATTCGGTTCAGGTCCTCCATGGAGAGGCCGGAGGCCGGGGCGACAGGGCAGTTGCCCTTCAGGTGGACCTGGAGGCTGCAGAGGTGAATGTAGCTCTTGTGGCAGTGGATGCATTTATGGGGGCGTTCCCGGGTGTGGAGACGCTTGTGCAGCTTCAGATGCACAAACTGGGTGAATTTGGCTGGGCAGAGCTTGCACTGGTAAGGCTTCTCTCCAGAGTGGAGCCGCAGGTGGGTTTTGAGATTGCTGGTGCTGCTGAACCGCTTGTGACAAACCTAAGGTGGGGGGTGGCAGAGAAACAGCGAATGAGTGGGAGGCGATTTTATGGTTTAAATCACAGACACCTAGGAGGAGACGGCAAGATGAAGCAGCAGCTTTCTATATCTTCACACTTTCTCACAAAGGGAAAAAAATCCCCACCTTTTTTATTTAAATATTGCTGAATGTCATTTTGAGTGTGGCTGATGGCAAAACTGTATCAGGCAGGTGTTGCTCTAGCAGGCTGCAGGCAATCGTGCTGTTTCACAGACGCTGCTGCACCAGGGTTGGGCCCGGCTGTGATGCAGATTCTGGCCCTGAGCAGTCAAGGGTTTGTCCCTCAGCCCTCCCTGCACACTGTAGGGGGTGTGCAAAACCCTGCCGTCCCTTCGGCCTCCGAAGGAGTCACCTCTCGCTCTGTGTTACATACCTGACACTCGTGGGGCTTTTCTCCTGTGTGTACCAGATAGTGCTTCTGGAGGTGAGCCAGCTGTGTGAAGCCCTTATTGCAAGTCTGGCATTTAAATGGTCTCTCTCCACTGTGTACTCGGAGGTGCACCTAGGGAGAGACAAAGCAATTAACAATTTGCAGTCTCCAGTACTACAACAAAAGTGCTTTCAGATGTTTCCTAAAGTCAGCGGAAGAGTCCCATTGCCAAAATACAATGTTATCTAGTTAATTAGGTGGTGTCAGTATTAAAGTGCACAACCATGCTTTCTTGCTGGGGGATGCTGCATTAAGCCCAGACACAAAAATAGCCTAACAAGCAAAGGAGGCCTGACCCTGCTTTTCCTCAAAAACCTACAGGGAGAAACCTGAGCCTTCAAAGAAGGCTCCTGTCTTATTCTCCACTGCCTACCTTCAGATTGGAGAGCTGGCCAAAGGTCTTGGAGCAAACATTGCATTCGTACTTGATCTTCCCATTCTGCTTTTTCAGTGGGTATGGGAGGGTTTTGTAACCGGTCACATTCCTCTTACTTTTAATGAGATTCATGGCTTCTTCACCGCCGGTGGCAGCCAACACCACTGAGGTAGGTTTAGGTTGCATTATGTGTTCCGAACTGGCTGCTGTACCAGCGGTGGGGGACCCACTGGTAGGGCTGCATGGCTTGTCCTTCATGCTGGCAGCAGCGCCCGTGATAGAGAAGGCACTGTTGGGTGCTGGTATGAGGAAGTCTCTTGGATGATCAGGCTGCAGCAGTCGACGGCCTCCTTCACTGGGCAATGAGCTGGGGAGCGTGGTGGGGTTGAGCATGTGGTGGGAAAGGCTACCCCCACTGAGCAGGTTGCCATAAAGAGGGTACATCCTCGGGAAGAGATTGAAATTGTTGATGCCATTGATATTGTTCAAAGCGCTCAGGTTATTACAGCTCATATTGAATGGAGGTAACAGGAATTTGGGGTAATGGGGGTTATAGGACGGTAGAAAGGCAGGTGAGAGGTGGCCAGGAGGTGCATATCCAGGATAAGACCCCAATCCTTCTGAGCCATATGATCCGTTCAAGTAAGAGTATGGCTCTCTGTGCTCTTGGGAAGTAGGTGCCAGAGGCGAAACTGTAACCCCCGGACTACTGTGAGGGCTTGAACTTTTTAAACTTTGGTCTGGGCTGCTCCTCCCGGAAGGACTTGGTGTAGTAGATGCCTGGATGGGTGAGTGAGTGATGTAGCTGGGTCTGTCCATGCCATATGCTAAGGAAGCTTTCAGATAGTCTTCAGGAATGTGAGGTCGGATTGGGTAGACAACTCGAGGGAGGAAACACCTCTCTGGGCTATAGTTCTTACGTAAATCATCCAAGTCTTTTTCTGGAGTAACTGGTGAAATGTTGGTCTGAAAGAAGTCTTTTCCTTTAGGAGGATTGGATTCCATTTTCAGGATCTCTTTCACACTGTGCTCCTTCTTTGGGATGCTTTTCTGATAAAGCTCATCTTTATCAGCGCTGTGCTGCTTTGGATTAACATGGGTTTGTGCTGAAATACAAAAACAAGATAACGATTATTTAGATATGTTGCTAGTGTTATCTCTTTTTAAAACAGAATCTAAACTCTACAAGTTAAGTGGGAAGGAAGGGCTACTCTCAGAGATGAGCAATCATTCAACTTGCCACAAAACTAATGGCTCTGTGAAGAAATGCCTGCTGGTATTAAGGGTTAATAAAAAGCATTGTTAATTTAAGGACTACCGACCAGTACACAGAGATATGGATGATAATGCATTTGCAGAGTGCCAGCCTCCACTCTGCAAACTGATTTCACCTTTCTTCCCCCTAAAATTTGCCTAGCTTTGCTGCTGAATGTCTCTTTAAGCAGTATTTCTAATAAATGTGGTAACGAGCATTTGTCCATAACACAGGTTTAACTGAAGGACTTTGCAGAACACAAGCTCCCAGAAATGTTCCTCAGCAAAATAACAAGGCATGACAAATCAGGTTTTGCCAAACCGCAGCAGTCACTTCACCAGCCAGTTCAATTACTTACAGTACCAAAAAAACCATGGCTGGCTAGGATGAAAGCCTTCTTCAAAGAGAAGGTATTCTCCATCAGTAAACAGATCATTACTCATTAAATATACTGCTTAGGAACATCTACAACAAAGCAGACTATTTACTGCAGATTTCTGTGGCATTCAGTCTATGCAAAACTCCTCTGCTTACAGCTGTATTTTATAAAAAAAATGCTGAAGCAAAGCAAAAGAAAGCAAGACTGGTTGGCTCCAGCTTAAGTTGAAATGTGCTTTTTAAAAAAAGGGGGAAAAGAAATATGTATTTAGAAGGAAATAGAAGCTAGCATACATTCATCTCAGTTCAGCACATACTCTATTTATTTGTATTCAAAGATCTTGCTGTCTGGACATAATACAATTTTAACAGCACACTGAAAGATGACTTCAGTAGAAAAGCAAATCTGCCTTTATCTTTGTTACATAATCTTAATTACTTGTAAGATATTTTATTAAAGGGGGCAAAAACTACAAGAAGGTTTCATAATCATAGTTAGTTAGTGCAAGGCTTTCCATCAGGAGGTACAAGCCAACACCAGTAGGTACGTGACTCAAGAACACTGCAGTCCTTTAGAAACGTTTCTGCTCCCACCACTGACTGTTCTTACTTCACTATCTGAGGTGTGAAACAGTTATTTCTGATTTTTGGAGGATCATCTGAACCAAGTGAGGAACGTAGGAACCGGCAATGACCACGCCGCTTTCAACACAGATTCTTTGTTTCGCTATTCACTACCCTGATGGAATCTATCATTTGGCAACATTACCCTATAAGGCAAAGAAAGCCATTTATTAAACATATCCAAGAAAACAGCTGCTTGCAAAGCATGCTCCTACTTACAGCAACCCACTTTACAGTAGCATCCTTTTTGAAATGGCATTAGACTAGTAACAAGCAAATTTAGTTTGAGATTTTTGAGTAGTTTGTATATTTTCAAGCTCCAATGAAATGCAATTGAACACAGTTAAGTTCAATTAAAATATTTATGATGAAACTTAAAAGTATTGTACAGCAAGCATATGCACACATAAGCGCACAGATGCTTCCCAATTACTTCTCTTGGTGTCCAAATTTTAATGCAGAGCTGTATCAAAAATAAAGTAATAACACGTAGTGTTTTCTGGCTTTAAAAAACATCTACTTTCTTTGGTAATTTTGTCTGTACTCCTGGACTGGTAACACATTTTCTAAATGTCAGCCAGATTTTGGGGCATAGCACAGAGGTCCTACTAGGTTCAAGAAGCTTCACAATGGCACTGTGAATAATATTATCTGTATATTCTTATCAGCTGCCTTTCACCACAGCAGTGTTTCAGAGCAAACATTTCTGGTGACACTATCAGCATCGGGAAGTATCAAGACCAGGCAGTATTGAAAACTGGACGGGGGGTGGGAGGCAGGACTTGTGAAGCCTTGCAGCAGGAAAAATAAATAAATACCACCTTATCAGGCCTGTATCAGTTTCTCAGTGGGGTCTGTCAAGCAGGAAGTTCAAATTGACACTTTTCTCTTTTAAAGAAAAAAACCCAGGGGGAGGGGAAGAGGAAGGAGAAATGCTGGTGGTGCTGAAAAAGTGATAGAGAAACTGGGACCTCTTCAGCTGGAAAAAGCTCCCACTGTCACAAGGTTAAACATGAGGGTGGGGATGTACGTGCCTTATGTGCAGGAGCAAGCCCAGGAGTGACAGAAAGGAAGCTCATGCAGAGATCATAATTTTCTTTGTGCAACAATCCCATGCTCTCTCTTGACTGACTAAAGATAATTGCTCTTTTCTTTCCTTCTGAATTTTCCTAGTAAAGCTGTCCCTCCTACTAATTTCCATGTGCAGACAGAAGTTATGATAGTTAAAAATATTTTTTCAAGTCTAACTCTGACAGCTCTCTTCAGTTTGCAAGCTATCTTTGGTCCATAAATCCTCTCTTGGCTTTTTCCCTTATTACCTGAGCACAAGGGACACTTGGGAACACTAGAGAGATCAAAACATAAACAAGTGTGTCAGCACTGTGTAAAAAAAGAGAAGGTTATGTCCAGGGCCAAGGAGAGCTTCTTAAGTTTTGTACTGAAGGTGGATTTAAACCAGGGCTGAAATTGATTGAGAGGTTTACAACCCTTCTTGCTGCTCTTAAAGGAGCCATACTTCAAAGTTAAAGAGATATATTTCTTATAAAGGGATTTTTCTTTTTGAACTTGAGATCTTAGATTTAAGTTTTTACCAATCAGAATGTCTCCCATTCACTCTTGAAATGCATTTCTCCCCCCCCACCCCCCTATACACACACACACACACACACATATATATACATATACAGTAAATACAGGCACACACTCTTCCAAGATCTGTCTGGTTTCTGTGGTCAGAGGGACACACAGAAAAGAGATTCACAACAAAACAAGAATGGTGCTGCTGCATTTTAAAGTTACTGATCTGAGGGCGGGGGGGGGTGGGGGGGGGTGGGGAGGGGGAGTGGTGTAAGAAAGGAAAAAAACCCCAGATGCGCCTCTTGAGGATCCTGACAGTTCTAACTGAGGTCAACAGATTAATTGCTCAGATCTGAGATTAGTTAGTGCGTGCAAGAGGAAAAGGGACAAAACTCCTGTTACTTTTAAGTATTGATAAAACGTGGGTGAAGGAGCTGCCTGAAGTCACTTCAGTGTGGGTGTTCCAGCTACAGACTGCTGCAGAGCTATAGACTTTGCTCATGGATCTTGTGCTCTGAGCTGTAGCCTGAGAAACATTTCATAAAAACAATGATCTGTTCTTTTCTAAAAACTTGAAAAACGGTTGTAGGCAGACAGTAATTGCAACAGTAATTTCAGGAGTGAGATGGTACTGAACACTTCGAGTGGTAGAGCTTAATTATGCCGATTCACATTTTCGATCTAAATTAAGCACTTCTTTTGCTAGTAGAAAGAGAACCTCGAAGTTGTGAAGCGGGCAAAACAAAGACTGTTTCCACTCAAAATGAGAACAGAGACTAACATTCAGAAGTACAAAATTTGATCATCTCTTTTCTAAATGTGTTCATGGCAGTGTGACATGCCTTTGAAAACCTTTTGCTCAGAGAAGGTCTTTCTGGGAGCCTTCAAATAATTCTCAATATTAAGACAACTTCAGTCCTCAAATTCTGATTTTGTGAAGACAACTTCTCATATCATTTAAAAATCATTTTCCTGAGCCCTTTTGAACATTCCAGGAGGCATTTTTTAAGCAAGTGCAGATGTTTCCTCTCAACCCAAACAGAAAAGCTTCAAAACCAGAAAGTGAAACTGCCCATAAACAAAAGGGAAAGCGAGTGACAGGGCTGAGCTAACGGCCAGCATGTCAGGGCCAGCAGGAAGAAGAGAAGAATAAACTGCATTTAAGAAAAAAGTATTAAAAAGTTAATCTTCATAGAACCGGAAACACTTTAAATAATGTCTTGTTAAACCTGTTAATGAAACAAAAAGATTGCCAAATATTTTGTAAATATGCAAATTATCTTCGCCCAGCTTGAACTTTTTTCTAAAGCTTGACCAAAAGATGTCACCTGCCTGTACTTGACTGAGGAGACAAACATGACACGAGCAGCAGGAAGTTGCATCATATGATTGCATTATATGAACATTATTATCAAATAGTCATGTCCTGAGTCAATGCAATTGTTTGGATTTTGTTGGGTTTTTGTTGTTTGGTTTTGGTTTGGTTTTTTTTTTAGCTGTTACCCTCTCCACCCCTCCATCCTAAAATAATCCTCCCATGATGAGGTAAGAATGAAATTCTAAACCATTTGGAACCGCCAAAACAAATTTCCGTAGTGTTTGCTAAATAAAATATCACAGACTAAAAGACAATCTGAAGGAGCAGTTGAATGAGGTTAGGCACATTTAACAAATTACTGAAAATTTATTTTTAGCAGAATACAGAAATCTTGTGCCACCATATTTAAAACTATTTACTGGACAATGGCACCATCTGAAGGTGACATCTCAAATCTTGACAAAAAACATTAGAGACCTCAAAAGAGGCAGGAAGGCAATGACATTTGAGTTTCCAGCACTGGGATAATGTGGAGTCTTGCCTCGACCACTATTGTGCAACTCCTTGCAGGCACTTCAACATCCATTTGAAGTTACGCAGCTCCACTTGGAGCTAATCATGGCTGTGAAGGTAGGTGTGTGCTCCAGCGTCTGAAGGACTGGGTCAAAGGCCCCAGTTCAGGAAAACACAGAGGACGGGGTTAAACCCACAACTAAGTACATGCCTAATTGCTGTCTTGCATCTGGATGCTTTCCTTCTGCGGCACAAATGAGCTAATGCTGGGGAAGTTACCTTTAATTTGAAAGTTTGCTGTTACACAGGCAAGTAGATGTTACATGTGGGTGTGTAAATACATTTATGCTCTAAAGTGGTAGTTCTCTCATTTTTGAGGCCACTAATTACAGGAAATAAAGCCAGAGAAATTCCCTGATACATTTTCCCCGGAGGCCCATCCTGCTCTGGTGCTTAAAGAGGAGCTAAGGTGCTGAACTTAAGGCTGTGATCCCCAAACCCTTGAGGCACTTAAAGCAGCTGCCTATATTTTAAGTTGGCAAGACTGGAAGGTCTCTGTAGGTGTGTGTCCCAGGTGGCCTCTCCTGTGCTGGGCAGCCAGCCAAAGTAAGACTCTTCCAAAGCCTCCCACGGGCACCAGTGTGCACTGCACACCCAAGACATAGTGAAGGGAAAGATCTGGGTGCAACACACCATGGCCACTGGCTGCCTCCCACCCGCACCAGCGTGTATCCCATGGGAGGAGACCCTGATTTCAGCTTGCCTCTTGGGACCTGGACCCCAACTTTCCCTCCCTCCCCCTCAGCGGGTGCCAAAACCAGCAGCCAGAGGCTGGGAGAGGTGGTGATGCACCCTTGCTCTTCTGAGGGAAGCCATACCACTTTAAACACCAAATTATTACCAATCCATTTGGCTGGAGAGGACTTTCCTGACTTCCTAGCAGTTTGGCGGGGGGAGGAGGGGGTCTCCTCAAGCAAGGCTCTATTCACATGTCTTGCTAGGCAAAAAGCCCCACATCTGTACCAGAGAACTGGAGACAAACTCTTGCACTTTACTCATGGATGAATGCAGTGCCAGGGTACCTTGGCCAGCCTTTGTGACAGAGAAAGGCTGGAAAGGCAGCATGATGCTCTCTAATTTTAGATTTAACTAGTGGCCTGGAAGAAAGGAGCAGAAGAAAGCTAAACAGTGCTGGCATTCACAGTAAACTCATCTGGGTCCAGTACTAATGCTGGAAAAACCACCCCTGCTTGCACCATTGCTACAGGGACTTTGGCAATTAAAGATCTTTGGGAGACTTTTGGATTTTTTTCTTCCACACTTTTCAAAAGACTAACTTTAGAAAACCTCAATCCTTATGGTACCTGTAGGGTTTTTGGCCCATTGGCAGGCTTTAGGCCTGAATGTGTTGCTCACAAGAATGAGGGGAGAAGAAAAAAAAAAGTGAAAAGTTTCTGATTTTCTGAACTGCTATTTTCTTTAGGTGGAAGGAGCTAATACAAAATTTCTAAATGGTTTAAATGTAATTATCTTTAAAAATAGAGGAATGTCTATTTCAAACTCAGTAGCTGGAAATATTGCAAATATTAAGGCTGAACTACAAAATTGTGGCTCAGGTTCCCACTTCTTTAAATCCTTATACTGAGCCTACTACTTTTACTAAAATCAGTTATTCTGCCATGTCCAGACACTCCTAGTTTTGACCTGATTAAGAATAACCAGACACAGTAAGAAACACTTTACAAATACATTAACTGCTACTTCTGCAAGGAAGCCTAAGGTGCCAGCAGATGCAGGTAACTGAACCTGTGTTTGTGTATCCTCCTAGCTAGTGACCAAATGTGCCTGACTAGATTTTAGCAAACTCCTCATCCACCAGAGCCCTACCTGCTGTTCTCTCATCTCACCTGCAGGTCCCACTGAAAAGCCAACAGCTCATTATATCAGGAAATAAAACTGCACAGAGAGTGGTGAAATGACATATGTGCAAAGATGACAGAATCAGTGAGACAGTTTCTGAATAGAGAATATAGCTGCCTAAGACATACCCTCCCCCTCCTTCCTCTGTCATTAGGAGACAACAAGTTTTCTTCTATTAATTTGTAGGGAAAGACAAAAAGCTAGTGAAAGGGTGACACCCACAGAGTACAGATATACTTTTGATTAATCTGAATGTGTGATACAAATTTTATAATATGGGATGACAGTCCTAATGATCCCCAAGTAACACTGCTATTTTATAACCCATTCCTTGTTGCCAAATAACTGTAAATAGTTCTTTTTATTAAAAAGAAAAAACCCAAAACTGCTTGCAGTTTTTCCTTCAAGTTTCAGTGTAGTCACTGGCAGAAGGACAAAAGAACCCTCTGCTTTAAGAGCAGCAGCAGGGGAAGTAGCCTAAGAGTCCACTGAGAAGTCAGCAAGATTCTTTTCTTCTCTAGAAGGGGCTCTGGGTGAGGTGTCAGGCAGTGATTAAGCGAGAAGTAAAGCACCAAGGCTGGAAATAATCAGAAACCACAGAGGAACACAAACTCCTGGAAACACCTCTTCCCTCTGCTACCAGTGCTATTATTTTTGAACAGAAAATGAAAGCTGCAATAAAAAGTCAAGAAATGGGGACAAAGTACACTGAGCTTAAAACACAAGTAACCAGATCAGAAGACCACAGGAGGTTTGCTCCCATAAGATAAGTAAGGGTAGATGCAAGGCTCAAAGTGCATTATGCAGTAAACACATATTTTGTCAGACACCTAGACAGAGTCATGGCACGTTGCCACTTCCTGGTACAGTGAGGGCAGCCCTTTAGGAGCATGAGTGGACAGCCTTTAGTATATCCTACCAAAGCAGAGTTTTGCTCAACACACCATGAGATCAGAAATTGCACAGTCTGAGAGTGAGCCAACAGCTATGGTTAGGAAGACAGAGGTCAGGTTGTCTGTCTAGAACTTCACCAGATAAGACTCAGATTGTAAACAAACAACTACTCAGATTTTATAATCTCTTTTCATTCGAACAGGCACAGGGAACTCATTCTCTTGTGTTGGGTTTTTTAATTCCCCTTTACCACTCCAAGCTACCTCCTGTGACACAACAGATGATGCAGCTGTGTAATTATACAACTTATTATTAGATCGTATAGGCAGAAGAGACATTACTAGCATTCCTTGTTTATACTGTAATCCACTTACTGAGGTTCATCATTGTCAGCTCTCTGGAGGGGGGATAGTGCAGCCTCTCTGCAAAGTCTCGGCAATACCACACAAGCAGCTCTTGGTTGGCAGGGATGGGCTTGATGGTATAGAAGTAGATGTTCATTCCATTCTGACAAGCAGCCAAGTTCTGCTCCTGAACAGAGTAGCCAGGGTTTACATAACGCATCCAGTTGCTCTTGTCCTCGTTAAATCCATCAATGAAGTGGTGAAGTTCACCACTTGAATAGATCTGGAATAGAGAGGAAGTGCTTATGAATATATATACATATATATAGGCACAATACGCAACATGTAGGCACAGAGTCCAGAGGGGAAAACTGATAAGCTCCCTTTTTTTTTTTTAAGATGAGCATATATTACTGAAGTAAGCGCTCAAGCTGTGTTTCTGCCTTTTCAACAATGACATCCTCTGAGTTAAGAAGGTATTTAAACGCAAGTCCACAGTCACCTTTTCCATTTAATCTTAGCCTGCGTCTCTGCTAGCTTTGGAAAACAAGACCCAAAATCTGAAATGCAGAGTACTCTCTCTGTGTGAACAGTCTACCTTAGAGTCCTTTTCCTGGTGCTCTGATCAACAAGTGGGTGATGCTGATGACGGCGGGTCTGAGTGCATGCTTGCATTAATGCTTTGAGTCACCTGTGTATAAGACTGACTGGCTGTGCTATGTCAGAGTTCCTCTCACCTCTTTCTATGGCCTCTGTACTTGCAGTTTCCTACCACCTCCACCCAAAGGTTTAAACTATGCAAACATTCTCCACCCCCAAGAGTCCTAAAGCAACACTTGCTCATAGTTGAACTGTAACCCTTTTGTAGGAAGGCTGGGCGAGGCAAAGATGAAATTCGCCTGCCACAACTGAAGGAAGACCTGACGAAGGGTTAGCCCATGAGATGTCACTTTTCTTATCAAGGACATGTTCTGACTTGTCCACAGAGGGGCAAGAAAACATGAATCTGAAAACTGCTCAGCGGTTTCAGGGGAAAGAAGTTCCCATCACCGACAGAAGCTACTGTTTCTTGAAATAATAAGAGGATTATTTAAAAAAAGAAAAAACTTCAAGAGAAATCCAGGAAACACGCTTGTAAAAACACACTGCTTACTCTCAAGGGGAACTATCTCCATGCTGGATGAAATGGGGCTCCTGGTTTTCTGAAAACAGATGACCAGGCAAAAGCCAGACCTTGAAGTGGGAGCAGCTCGCACCAGCAACGCACCTCGCTGAGCAGGAAATGCCTTTCCAAAGGGGAGACAGAGCTTATCTCGGGGAGAAAACACTCCGCGGGGCGTTCCTGCCCGTGTGCCCCCAGCACTGTCTCCCGCACCTCCGGGGCCGGGCGGCGCCCTCCGGCCGGCCCGAACCCTCCCGCGCTCCCCGGAGCCCGGCGGGCAGAGAGGGGCGGCGGCCTGGCCCTTTAACGCGGGCCGTAAACACCAGAATCACTTTCTTTAAGAGTAACTTCCTGTAAACTGAGAAGGGGGAAATACATGTGGCCTCATCAAAGCAGCTTGCGAGAGATTTTGCGGTGTGTTTGTTATGAGAAAATGGAAGGGAGCCGTGCGAGTTGTGCCGCATCAAGAGGAGCCTCCGGGTTTCTCTGTTCACCCCGGCTCGCAAACTTCCAGGAACGCGGGGCTCTGGCGCTTGACGCCTGCCACCACTTCCCAAACCGGCCCTCCACCGCTCCCACGTCAGGGCCACAGCTCCGAGTCCCCGGCAGAGGCAGCCCCCGGCTCCCACCTATTCTGGGGAAGGCGCGCCCAGATGTGCTGAGTCACGGCGCGGTTCCCAGAAATGACGCGGGCCCGGGCGGCCCCGCTCCCCTGGCGCGGGCAGCGGCCCCGGGCGCCCAGCAGATGTTCCCGCTCCTGCCAGCGAGCCCAGGATGCCTTTAATAACTTCCCACATGTTATCTCCCACAATTTCCTTGGCATATGCAAGCTTGTGTCAGACCCCTAGGAAGGAACTAATTTTCAGTGCAGCAGTCTGCCTTGAACGAATCAAGAGATTGTAACACGGAATTTAATGATGCCTAGATGGCTCCTAGGATATTATTTCTGGGGATCCCTCCACATTAAGGCTTAAAATCACATCATAAGAATGATGTAATCTTTCTCACTGCAATGTAGGAATGAAGTCCTGCAAGATGGCTATCAGCCCCTCTTCCCTGTGTCAGCCTCCTGGTCTCTTCCTAGACTGGACACAAGCTCCCAAAAAGTTCAGCAAAAAGAAACATTTTGTGGCCTTATTAATGTGAAAACAGTTGCCTGCTCTGTAAAAACACACATGCAAATAACTGCCTGTGCAATGCTGTATTACATCGTACAAAGATGATCTGAGAAAACCAAAATGATTCAGTTAGGTAGGAAGAAAGGGGTGTGGGGAATGCTGGTGCATGCCCTGGGTTTCACCTGGATGTGAGGTTGGGATATTACTAAGGCAGGCAGGCACCTGAGCGCAGAGGCTTGGACACAGTCCCAAATCCACGGATTTAGACACAACCTACATGGCTAGAAGGCAGCAAAACAAATCCATGGAATGAGATGGGGCTGAAGGAATGTTCTCTAACTAATAATGTGTCTGTAAGGAAAATGAGGATTATGTCAACTGGTAAACTGGAAACCTATTCCATAGCACAGACTGCCCATGCCAAAACATATTGGCTGCTGCTTTCTTCCAGCTTATACTAACTATGGAGTACAAATTAGGCGCTACCTCTGGTGTTTGTCTCTTTTCCCTTTGCTGAGATCCATGAGCTGCTTTTGTAACGATTCTGAGGAGGCCTAGAAAGATTTATGAATTGAATGATACTTGCTGAAGACTACCACCACTGTGTTATAGCAGCTCTATACAAGAAGCAGGAAAAAATGTCAGAAAATGTATCATGATTCCAGAGTGAAAGTTTATGCAGTACTTTAACAGCTTCTTCATTGTGGGAAAATCAAGGGCGTGATACTTGCATAAATCAGAATGACTTTCTGCTGTGAAGAAATGCAAAATAACCTGCCCTTACAGCAAGCAGCAGAACTATTTCTTTACAGAATCAGCACGGATTTTGGAAGAATGAGCCAGGAAGGGCTGTGCATCTTCACTGTTCTCTCCACCCACACAGTCCCTACATCCAGGACAGCCAGACTTTTACTCGGCTTAATTCACCCACTGGCCCTGTTTGTGCCTGGCCACATACAGAGGCTTTCCCCTGCATCACACAGCAGGAAGTGACCCAGCTTCTCAGCCATACTCATTTCGTGATCTGCTCACTGCAATAATGAGGTGCTGTTTTTTCTTACTTACCCGCCAAAAGTATTTTCTGTTTGCATTCTTGGGAACCGTATCACTGGTATAGATCTCTCCTACCAGGGGTCCAAAGCGTGTTCCTTTTGGGATGTACTCTTTGCTTATCACTCCAGTGACCTACAAGAAGAGCAGCACAGGATCAGCCCATTGCCAGTAGAAAATGAGAAGTCTCCCTCTTCTCCCCTGTCCCCCAAATGTAACGAAGTAAAGCAAACAATGTAAGAAATTTTTTGTGACAGGTCAGCAAAACAGAAATTAATAAATGAACAATCGTGTTGGTTACAATACAAACAGTTTTGTTACTAGCATTTTCCTAAGACATATGGAAGCTAATGATGAATATCACCTTAAAAATGTGCTTTTTGGAAATACATTTACAAGAAGAAACAGTAAGCAAAATATACAGAGACTGTCAAATATCTTCAGAAGTTATTTTTCCTATCAAAGGCAATCCGTAAAAGTCTAGTTCCAGCAAATAAAAATATGCAATATCTATCAATCACTTCACTGCTAGAGAGCTTGCTTTTCTAATAAGTTAAGAACTGGAATGACTGCTCTTCCAGATCAAAATGAAACCACCCTCCACCCCCCTCCATTCCTTGGTCTATACCCGCCCTGATAGCTAAAAGGAGAACACACACAAAAAAAAAAAAAAGACAATATTCAGTTCTCTTACGAGCATACAGTGGCATACAAAACAGAATATGAAATGGCTCTGGGACGTATACTCACAGGTCACTTTCTTGTACAAAAAGGAATCATCAGTTCCGGTAACATATGTTAAGTGGGTTTGGTCAAAAAAGGTGTAAGGATTTTGAAGAAAATGCTGCACTATGCTAGGTCTAAGAAATGTACTCTGGTTGTTCAGCTTCCTTCTTGACAGTAATTATACCAAAAAAAGTCACTGACCACAAATCAGGAAGCAATTCATCATTATTCAGAAGAACGTGCCTTGGAGTAACCCTTTGCAAAACACTGCTGAGTTATTGGTTTTGTCTCTCTGTTTCTCACCAATCTTCTTAAATTTAATGTATCTAAACAATATTAGAAAACCAACAATTTTGTAAACCAAAAACCCCAAGCCTCTGCAAGATTGATCTTGCTGCTCAGATAGTAGAAAAAAAAGAAGGTAAAAAGCCCATTAATCTGGTATTAAAACCAAATGTATTATAAACTCCTGTAGCAAAATGTATTAAACATCCTTCCACTTGTCTTGCCACACATCTTGCCACTTGTCTGTTTGCTCACCAGGATTTCAGAACAAGGCAGGAACAGCAGAAGTAGTTGAGGAAGACTGAGAACTGGGATAACTGCTGTTTGTACCCCACAAGGAATCTATGTCCTTACCAAAGCAGATTAGCACTCATCAGACCCTAGAGATAGCTCACTTCAGTGAGCTTTTCTATTTCTTTTAACAGTCCTTCTCAGCAAAGGGTGGTAAAAACCCTGGGCAGTGTGTAGAAAGCGCTTCACAAATTAGCTATGCCTTCTGATTTTCTCATGCTGCATTTTCTTACATTGTGTGATCCCTACTGTGTGAGTGAGAGGCAGAGAAATCCTTGCCTGTGTACTGGTCAAGATTAAAAATCCCAGTAAAAAATGAACACCTAGCATGATTTCCTGTTAAATGTCACAATGAAGGGGCCAAATAACAGCCATGGATTCAAGGAATCACCTGGAAACAGATTGCTGGGTGTTCGTGGTGGCTGTTTGTACTCGTTTGCATTTTAACATGTGTTTTCAGCACACTACAAAGAAAAAAAAATTAAAACATCAGCAGCAGAGGTAGTTAAATGCTCCATTGATCTGTGCATCTGGACTGAAGAGAGAGAAGAGTGACTTCCAGAAATTTTCTTACACCTACCATATGCTGAAACAAGCTCAGTGGCTAAGTTTTATTTTTGTCTTGCTTGTACATGTCTCATAGAGAGCTGAAAAAGGCAGATGTTCTTCTCATTTTCCCTATATATCTTAATTTACATCCATCTGCCCTCTCAAGAAAAGTTCACAACCAAGCTACAAGCACACCCTACCAGTTTTACTGCATGATAGCTTGAGATTTTTCATGTTTTTAAAAATATCTTGGCCTTAATTAAAACGACTTTAATGAAATTCTCAGAATCTCTAGAAATCACTCGAACTAGTCAATTTGAAACACACTCTGACACAGCAGATACTTTTTGATATCCACTTTATAGACAGTGCTTGTGTTCAGCTGTGCTAGGGGAGAAGTAAAGATGATTTCTCACCCTGTACCCATCAGAACTTGGCAGAAGAGGTTCTGCACATCTGCCTGTGCCAAAACTCTGAAGTTATTTTAAACCAGGCTATGAAGCTGTCCAGATGACTTTTAGCTGACGGTGGCTCTAAGGTCAGCAATTCTCGGCCTCCACTGTTCCCTCACAAGCTCAGCTGCTAGGATCGATGAGGGCCACCCTCCAGGAGAAGGCCGCCAGCAATGCCAAGGCAGCGTGGCTCCAGGCTGCCAGCAGCCCCCCTGTCGCAGCCAGAAGAGGCTCCTGCCCCGCCGCAGCTCAGCGGGTGCGGCTTAAGAAGAGGCCAGGAAGCAGGGAGCTGCCGAGGGCTGGCAGGCAGGACAGCGGCGCAGCTCCGGGTCCGGAGCCGGGGGTGAGCCGCCCCCGGGCTGCCGGAGGGCTGTGCCAGAGCGGCACTTCGGAGCTGTGTCCGCCAGGTGTCCTCCAGCGCGTCGCTCCGCCCGCCGGGGAGCCCTTCCCGGGAGCGGCGGGGAGCGGGGCGCGGGCGCTCCCCAGGAGCAGCGGAGCCCTTCTGCCGCCGCCGCCGCCGCCCGGGAGCTGCCGGCGGGCCCGCACCTCGCCGCACGGCACCCACGAGCTGCTTTCCCCCCTCGCTCCTCTCCACAGGCCCTTATCCCTTCTCCCTTCAAAGCTCCCAGCGCTCCGGCGCGTCCCTTCTCTCCCTAGTACAAGAGCATTTCCAGGAGGAAGGTGCAGCCCGGCGTCAGCCGGAGCCCGCTGCCCGAGCGGGCCGGCTGCGAGCGGCGCCCGGGCGCGCCGGCGGGGACAGCGCGGCCGCCGGCGGGGCGGCCCGGCGGGGGGAGCCCGGGGCCAGCGGCAGCCCGGGACCGCGGCCCTGGAACTGACCAGGGTCCTAATGCGGCTCCGGGGGCCGGGCACGCCGGGGGCCCGCCTGGCTCGCTCAGCACATCCCGGCCTGCCCGCGGCCCCCGGGCATGAGGCGGCTGGGCTCCGGTCCCAAATCTGATCTGAGATGGCGCTTTGGAAGATCAGCGCTCCTGCACCTCTGTTTGGGGAGAGGGCACTGAAGTAAAACGACGACTCCTGCTAATTCTGCAAGTGGATGGTATTTTGCAGTGGGACCACTAAACTGCTTTAAAAAACCAAAACACCGAACAAAACTCTTATTGGCTTCATTAAAACAGCAGCATTCTCCACATGCAAGTATGGCAGGCCGTTATGTGTCCTGAATTAACACTAATTTTAATTTTTTTTTTCAGCTACTAGTTCTATAGTTAAGTATTTTTTACCCCTTTGTTTGGTGACCAGTTTTCTAAAAGTTATGCCACAAAATAGAATGCTTTCAGATGGCTTCCTTGGCAACCACATAAAAAATAAATAAAAGCAATAGGGGAGAGCAAGTGTCTGGGGTCAGTGAGGCACAGTTCATAACAGCTCAAAATCACTGCTTTCACCGAAAATCACTGATTCAGGGTCTGCCTCTAAGAAATGGCTTATCAGAGATATGCAACAGTAATGGGTGGTTTGCCGAGATATGTTTTCCTCTGTCAAAGCTCACACACCAGGATGAGATACTAGTAATATTCAAGATAGCAGAATAACTGTCATTTTATATCAAGAAGGGCTGTTTGGGCTTTAAGCACCAAGACCAAAGGGAAGATTATTGAAAAAAATATTTTTAAATGTCTGCATGAAAAGATCATTCACATATGGCCTTCCAGAGCATAAGCCCGACACCACTTTTCATTATTTTTTGACAACTGCCAAAACTGGGGGAAAGGACAAATAATTCACGAATAGAAATAAATAAATGACTTCATGTAAATCTAACTGCCTAAAATGTTATGAGCAGTAGTAATTCATTTTTTTAAATGCTGACACATTCTGTGAACTCACAGCAAAAAATGTGTTCTTCAGAAAAGTCCCTGATCAAGATCCAAGAATAAACAAGAGTATGATGACGTGTCATGGGCTCCCTTGCAAATTGCATAAACCTTTAAAGAGGAGCTCCACAAAGCATGCAAGGAGAAGATATAGAAAAAGCAGCCCTCCCCAAACAGCAGTGGCCATACTTCCTCCCTCCTAAGCAGGCACGCAGTACTTTTCCTGCTCCAGCCAGAGATACAATACTAATCGTGACAGAACTAGGATTTAATGGTCTAATCATGACAGTATCAGCATTTCATAAGCAATATATTATAAATGTGTTTTCTTGACAATAAACTGACTCAGCATTTTAAACTCTCAACCAGATGAAGCCATAGCTTTCCCCAAAGTTAACAATGAATACAGCTCACATCTGAAACCCACTGGCGAACACGCACGTATGCATCCCTCAAAGTCTTACCTCATCCTTTTGCAAGTGAAAAAAACCCACTCTCCTGAGCTGTCAGGACTCTAGTGGTTTTCCATGAGGTCAAAACCAGAATCAGGCTCCCTCACTGACCCACAAACACCAACACGCAAAAGCAACACATGTACCCAGTCCTGATCTCACTAAACAAAATCAAACTTGGAAGGCAGAAGAAAAATACAGTGTTTCATGTCGGAAATTCCTAGCACACAAGCAGATTATGCCATTTACAACTACTTCACCCCGCCGACGAGTAGTAAATGAGACCTGTCTGTACATTCTCTGGAATGTAGCCTTCACAGAAGGTGGGCAAAAGAGCACATCATATTGGCCCTTCCTTTCAGAGCTACCTTAAAGATAGTCAGGGCTCAAAAGCTCCTATTGCTCCTTAGGGTAGGTGCAATTCAGCACAAATGAAAGACCGGGGGGAGCTTTGGAGAACAAAAGGAGGATGTCCTATATTCAGACTCCCACTAGCAGGGAGCTGCATGGGTCACATTTTACAAGAAAGAACCAGCAATCTTTCAACAACTTCTCTCTCCCCCCACCTCTTATATAGAGATGGGAGCAATCTTCCTGATTCACTGACCTGAGCCAGGGAATAAGGAAATTACACCTTGGTGTTTCCAAACACAGTGTTGGGAATTTTGAAAGCTCCCTGGATGTCTCCAGCCACAGCAGCAGGACTCTACAGGGGCAGAGAGAGCAAGCAGCCTCAGCGGCCAATCAGTCATCAGCCGGCAGCCAAGGACCGACCCAAGCTGTCACACTGCAAGCTCATCCTTCAATCAAGAAATCCTCCTGTAACCCATGGCAGAGTCTCAGCTTTATTTCCCTCTTCACACCAAACTAAGACCTATCTAGCGATGCAATAACACAAAACCAGGTTTCATACTTTTTTTCTGGAGCATGACCTTTCTCTGCCAAAGTTCTGCAGGGCGGGGCAGGGCAAGGCAGATGGGAAGAGAAGAGTGATTTTAAGGAGAGTTTAGCTTTAACCTCTTACCAAATGTATTTGGCACTCTCTTAGGCACTGCGAAGCTTAATTCCACAGTGTCAACACCCTTCAGCTGGGGGTCTGGCCCTATTTCTCTACATAGGATTAAACAAGTACCTGCTCTGGAAGGAAATATTTGATAGGCATGGATGAGTGTACCTCTTCTTTTCAGCTCTGTGGTCAGTATGTTTAGCCCAAGCAGAAGCACAGGTAATAGTTGCTATACCACAAGTCTCAGCACAGGGAGAAATGAAGGGTTGTCCCCTGGGTTGTTACTCTACTGAACATCACACCTAGCTATAATAGCTACTCTATACGAAGGAGTAAACACAAAACCAAATTGCTCATCCAGGCTTGTTTCTTTCCAGCCCTTCTGAAACAACAACAAAGAATGTACCCACTCCAGGGACAAGGATGGAACACACTCGCACGGCTAGCTACCGGTGAAGATACTGTCCCAGATAAACAAAAGTTAATTTAAGCTACAACCACACTTCTGTCAAGCTTGCTACACTTCTACCATTACTTCCTTTACTGACATGCCAAAGTTTTTAAGAATTTAGGAAGTTGGGAATACAACAAGCTCACGAAAAGAATAAAGCAATTTCATAACCAAAGGGAAAACAAAAAGAAATAATTAAACACATTTCCAGGAATTTGGGGTTTTTTTTCCCTTTACTTTTTTAAAGCTCTTTATTGGACAAGCGAGGCACTTTAATCTCTGAGCCAGAGGCAATGAATGGTCCTGGCAAACAGCAGCCTAGAAATTGGCACAAAGAACTACCCCACAGTCTAAATATGCTTATTCAGATGCTGTTCAAATTGCGTGAAAATTTAACTGCTTGCGAATTGGTACACAACCAGTTTCAGGGATAGGATGGCTACAATTTTCAGTGAAAATATTACACAACAGATGACCAGCACACAGTTTCTTAAAAGAGTTATTAGGGTCGCATATGAAAGGCCAGCGGGCAGCATTTGTTGTTGTTGGTAGGGTGTGTGTGTGTATGCCAAAGAATCAAAGACAGGGTGAGCACACGCTTTCCAAAGCACTGTGATTTGGCTTGTCTGACTCCAACCTTCCCCAGAGCACTGCCGCTTACCTCTTTGCAGTTAGATGCATATTTGAAAGTCAAGTTCCTTGGCAAGGAAGCCTCTGCCTGAGTTAAGGTGCCTCCATCGGCACTGGGATCCAGCGGATGATCATTTACAATATATGTGCACTTCTCTTCAAAATCAGCCTCTGTCCACAGAGTCATGTCAGCATCCTCCATGTCCATTTTCATTGTCCACTCTCTCCCTTTCACCAGATTCTTGAAACTCACAGCGTCCGAGCTACACTGTGTAGCAGCCTGGAAAAAAAGAAAACAGCCTTTAATCCTCATTGTCCTTCAGTGTTGTGGTTTCCGTTGATACAGTGTGACTAATACAGTAGTCTGTGACACTTTAAAAGCGTATGCAGGATAGTTGGTACAGTTGAGTAATAGCCAAAAAGCAGTGTAAACGAAGCTGCTCTGACTGAAGCAGCACTTTAAAATGCCAGTCTCGGTAGTAATGAGGGAACGAAAACAAAGAGGAGAAAATCCCTAGGCTGTGACAACCACTTTACCTTTTTCAAACCCTTTCCTTAATGCTTCAGAGAGAAAATAATATTCCGTGCTGAAGAAAATGTGGGGTCATGGCCGTGAGACCACTTAGTCGCCTGTGGAAAAGCTGCCTCAGAAAAGTGTCACACAAACAAGGAGAGGAAGAGGAAAGGAACTGCTGTCTGCGTCTGAATGAAGCTAAAAATGGAAAGCGCATGTTGGAAGAGCGGAACCCAGCCTTGCCTCTTCCAAATGGGGAAGCCTGAACTTTCCCACCGGCTTTCAACACACAAACAACTTTCAAAACAACCTGGCCCCCCCGCCTCCTCCTGACGTCCCCTTATCCTTTGGCATGGAAGGCTGAGAAAGCCGACATCCTGCCAGCATCACTGTAGCAGCAGCAGCCCTGCACAAAGCACTGCAACATATTTCTGCAGGTCAAAACAGAAAAGGAGCAGGGGAAATAAATAAAATAAATATTTTTTTAAAATTTATTCTATCCCTTTTTAATTTGATGGTACCTCCTAGAATTAGTACCCCAAAGCAGTGGATATGAGCCTAGCAAAATAGCTTCAGCAAGTCTTTCAGTTCAGGACAGAAGCACTGTTATCTAACATGTATTAGGGTCGGGCTCTTTCCATAAGGTTCATGAGGAACCAAAATCTGTGCCTACGCCGGTAGCTGAGAATAACGCTCAATCCGGCGCAAAATCCCTTAATTTTTCCTTTTTGGATGCGCAGCTACTATGAAATTCACACCCCTCCTCCGGGAAAAACGAAACACGAAGACTGAAAGCGCACAATCTTCCGAGAAAGAGGTTAAGGGCTGACTGACTGTGGGTTCGGGGGAGACCCCCGGCGACCCCCGGGACCAGCCCTCCCGGGAGGCACAGCCGGGCCGCCCGAAGAGGCTGAGGCGGGGGTCGCAGCAATACTCAGCTCCTCCGCGGCCGCCGCCGCCTCCGGACCGGCCCCGTGCCCCGTCCTGACCGCGGTCGATGCGAGCAGTGCGACAGTGCCGGACCCTCGGCGTTGAAGGGGAAGAGGGAATGAACAGCGAAACTCGGGCCACGGGTATGACAGCTGCGCAGCGAAGCGAAAGGGTTAATGCCGGTCAGAGGAGCGCTCCCGATCCGGGAGAGGCGACGAGGAAACTTTTGCTCCGTCCCGCGGGCGCCGGGACGGGCGAGAAGCAAGAGCCGGGGAGGTGGAGACGGGGGTGAAAGAGGGGACGGCATCGCGCTCCTTACCGGGGCAGAGTCCGCGCGCGTTTCCACACCGAAGCCCACCGGCGGCGGCAAACCTGGCTCATTTCTACAGAGTAAACATTTCTCCTTCCTTCCAGCGGCCGGGTCCCCGGGAGACTGACTCACACCTCCAGCCGCCGCTCCCCTCCCGCTCCTCCCTCCCCCGGCTGTCACAGGTGCTGCTGCTCTTGCCGCTGGGGAACGCTGGGGGGCCGCCTGCCACAGCCGCGCTCTCCGCTCCGCTCGGCTCGGCTCCGCTCGCCCCGGCCCGCCCGCGCTCACGCACCGGCCCCTCCCTCCGTCCGCCGGCCTTCCTCACAGCGCGGGAGGTGGGGCCCTACCTGCGGACCCTGCCCCGCCCAGCCCACCCGCGTTGGGTTTTTTACATCACTGTTATTATTTTATTTTTTTCCCCCTTCCTTTCGGCCCTGTGCGTCAGCTGGGAGAGCCGCGGCGCTGCCCCGCCGCCGGGATCTGCCGGGTGGGCGGGCACCGCGGCGTTTCGTGGAGAGCGCACCTGAGGCAGCTTTTACTAGAAATCTGTTTTCCGTGCTGTTTTTAAGCTCCGGAGTTTAACACGTGCCCGCTTTCGTTCTTGCGCAGTTTGACTTGATAGAACTTTATAAAAAATACCAACTAAAATTAATTTACTAGTTTACTGATTAAAATTCGATTCAAAGTGCTTGCTCCCAAACCTCAACAATTAAAGTACTTTACTTGAGATGACAAATTTGGGAGTTTCAGAGTTTTGATTTTATCCCTTTCCAGAGTCGCTAATCAGTGCCTGTAAGAGGAACTGGGGAAAACATTTCTGTTTCTTCCCTTAAACAAAACCTTCCCCCTTTCCCTTGGTAACAGCAGGGAAGCTCACAGCAGCAGGACACGGCACGCAGCGTTTCCCAGCCCGATGCCCCTTTCGCAGCGCGGTAAGAAAACGAGCACGGGTTTTTCACGGGGCGATGTACGAGCGGCCGTCCGGGAGCACACTGCTGAGGGAAGGAGGGTTGGTAGAGCAATCAGCAGAGCCCGGCACCCAATTTTTTTCCTCCGATCCAAGTCAGCATGCTGGCTGAAGGAAGGACATCCTGTGATGATGGCATACAATGTCCTGTTTGTTTATTATTAAGAGCATTCCTGCTTCTCATTACAAAACAACCAGATGCCTTACTTCCTTCAGTGGTCCTGTCTCTTCAGCAAGGCGTCCTCGGGCTCAGAGGAACGGTGATGCACAATTCCATTTATAGCCATGCACAGCCCAGTACAAATGCTAGCTGCTTCCCTGTGAGGCAACTCTACTACTTTTCCTTCTTCTCACACGTCTGCAAGCATATTTCTGGTCATTTGCCTGGCACTTTACGCGACAGCTAGTTTCACATTCTTCTTCTAAACATACATGCACTTATATTCTAGGATGATCTCGGTGTATTTCTTCACAGGAGAGAGGGAGAAGGGGGGGTTGGGAAGCAGGTTTATGCAGTCGGGTGCCTGTCTGTCTCTCTGACAGGCGTACACAAACCCCTTTCCCTTAACCTACTCCTCCTCCCACTGATAAAAAGACGTGTGGAAAGGATTACTTGCCATTTTGGGCCTGCGATGCTGAGAATAGCACATCTGTGTAAAGACCTTCCGTGTGTGTGCGCACTAACGCGGCAGGACTCGTGGCAGCAGACCTAAGTAGGGCAACTGCTTGCAAGTGAGTGTCCTGGCTTAACTGCCACCACAGCGTAATTCCACAGGAGAGGTGGCCCGAGCACTGGGGCTGGAGGATAGAAATGTAATTGGATATACCCTGTAAAACCGAGGCACATCCAAAATGAGGTCTAGGAAGGCTCTGAAGTAGGAAGAACCATTCATTAAAGGAGAGAAATCCGGCCTACTTGATTGGGTTAATTAACTGATGCTGAGTCACACTGCATAGAACAGAAAAACAATGTAGTCATACTGAAGGTGATTATTTTACCGAAAAATAGTCTCACTCTGAGAGGCAGCTGTTTCAGAACTTTTCACTTCCCTGTTAGCTTGCAAGAAAAACAAAAAAAAGGCGGGGGGTGGGGTGGGGGGGGGAGACAAGAAGAAAAGGTTGATGTGTTTCCTTCAGGGACTGATCTTCTTAATGTGAAGGAGAGCAGGGGAAAAAAGCAAATCTGCTTTTCAAGGAACTGAGAATGCTTTTGGGCTGGAAAACAAGAGGAAGCAGAGATTAGATTAGATTAGATTAGATCACATCAGATGAAGTGAAATATTAATCAGGAGGATGCCAACATCCCAGGTCAGTGCGGCTCTATCCCTGGAGCCTGTGGAAGTGAGTACAGCCTATGAAGCCTATAGACTTCAAATAACTCTGTGGCAGGCTCTGAGGCTATCCCGAAATTAGCTCCAGGTGTCTCAGTGAAGCTGAGCCCAAAACTATCTTAGTGCAGGAGAAGGGGTATTGCTGATGTGCAGATCCAACCTAGCAGTGCCTGATCTGGAATAAAACTGAGTTTATCAAGAAAAAGAGACAGAAACAAATTGTTAAGAATGGGTACTAAAGTAAGAATCACAGAATTTGTGTGTTTCTACCAAGACTCTGCCATTAAAGAAATATATAGACTGACCTTCTGACCTTCCTCCTTAAGCGAGAAACATAAAAAGACACTGTGTTCAACCAGAAGTTTTCTGCTTTTACAGAAATCGTTTGCACCAGTAGCTGCTATTGTCTGGAATGTGCAATCTCAAAATGTTGCTCATTTCAAAAAGAACATTTTTAGTAATATTTTAATTTTTTCCTTCTCGCTCATAGAAAACCTCAATTACTGTATTAATCAGCATTTCTCAGGCAGCTCTCTCTGCGGCAGCTTTCAGCCTGGCAACAAATCATGAATGGCCCTAACAGCTCTGATCTCAGAAATCCCCATCCATTTCCTTTGATGCTATCACCACTTCAGCTCAACAACAAGCCTGTGCAACTCGGCCTCAGCTGCCACTGCTGCTGTTTTCCCTGTGCCTGCTGTAATTGTAAAGGGAAGACAGAGGGAAGGGAACTGACTCTAATAAATGAAATTTCTTTAAAAATTTGGAGAGGAGATAAAATGCACACAAGAGATTAAAGGAGAGTCTCATTTTCACATCCTCCCCTTCCCCAAACAAGGTCAGTGGCAGATTGACCACATCAAGAGTAACTACCAGACCCACCCCCATTTCCCACTTCCTGCATGTAGGCATCCTTGTGCTGGTAAACATTTGGGGACCAGTTGTGGTCATTATTGGAGAAGGTACATGATGTAGCTGCACAACTGCACATCTTTTAAAAGCTAACTGAGAAACCAAACTCTAAGAAGAACTTGCTTTCAAGTTCTGATATGCACTCATGTTTTAGGGCCACATTTTTGAAAACATGGTTGCTGTCAGATTCCAGGGAAAGAGAGAGACCCAGCACACTTTAGTGACTGTGCAACAGGAAAAGTCACACTTTATTGTAAAAGAGAAGCTGTCTTCTCTTCAGAATGGCCTGACCTTTGCAAAACCTGCCTATGGGCTTCAGATATGATCTCAGAGGCTTTGTATGCCCTAGACAACTTCAGCTGGTATTGCCTACAAGGAGAGAAATTAAAATTGCACTTGAATCTACAAGAAGCTTTTTGCAAGGGCATTTGGGGTGGTGTGTGCTATAGCCAGGAGGCTTTTGAATTAACACATGCAGCTTTCAGGGACTGCCTTTAATTACAGAGCACCCTGGTCATTGCCTCCTAGCACTTCCAAATGCCAAACGTTTATTTTTGTCTGGGCTGTGCAATACCAAGAGCAGATCTTTTGGCTGCACTCTTAGCTACTGTCTAGTGCAAGCCTTAACATCACTTTTGGTTTCTGTTGTTTTATCCTCTCAAGAAATTTTCCTTAAAAAGAGAAAAAAGGAGTCAAACTAAAATACCATATCCCTTTTTGTTTCCCACTAGGCCCTATTAAAATACTGCTCAGATGACGTATGAATAAGCCAAAACAATTCTCCTCCAATGGAATAAAAACATTCTCACAGCACACAGAGGCAAGAATTAAGCTTCAGCCTTTTCCTCTTGTTGAGGCTTCAGTTTGACAAGAAGGAGCCAAAGCTGTCTGGGCCTGCTATCAGGAGGACAAGAAGGCTTTGTGAGAGGGCGGACCACAGATGTTCTCTTCTTGGTTACCATCAGCCTTCCCATCACACTTCGGAGCAATAGTGGTCTTGGGAAAGGTAGGGATGATAGTCAAGAGCCCATATAAGAACACTTTTATTGTCTTTGTGTGTTTCTACCAAGACAAGTTTATACTGGACAAGAAAAGCTGAGTACAAATTCTGTCTTTCACATCCCAACCGTGGAGGTTTGAATATTCAGTCTATTGTAACTGAATCTGAGGAAAAATTAATGACAACTGGCCAACCCATTCCAACTACTTAAACTACTTTCCAATCTTACTGGTGACAAGAGGACTGAAAAAAGAGTGTGCTTTGGAAAATTTTCATTTAAAATAGGCTGACTTCCAGACTGTCATGGAGGAGGGATGAGATGGTATGCATATATTAGAAGGCTCACTCTTGTGAATACTTCAGACATCAGCCTCATAAGAAGCTCACAACAAGCGGAAATAATGAAGTCACCTCAGAATTAATTGTATTATTTCAACCTTCATGTCTCTTCCCCACTTGGCAGTCATGACACTTTTTGGGGTGTTATCAACCCGCCTGGTAAGACACAGTGATATGAACAATGATGAAACTTCAGACTGTGTCCTACACAGTTCAGTTTTCATGTCAGACACTCTCTGGGCTGCCCAATCTCCTGGAGCTGATGAACACAGCACAAGGAGGGCAAGATCCATGGGTGGAACCACGCCACTTTTCTGACAAAGAGCTGGCCACAGAACACATTTCAAAACAGATTAACAAAAACAACAGCTACACACCATGACAAAGTGCATGTGGTGGAAATGAAAATATTTACCCACAGATTATCACACATCCAGCAGTGTGACTACCGTGCATTGAGGACCAAAAGATTCAAAATAGTGACTGTATGTTTAAAGTTGATTAGGGAATCTGGAAGGGTTGGTTTGTAGTACCACTTTTTAAGCTTCTAAGAGTACAGTTGTCATTTCTCCACGTCTCCTATCCCAGGGTGGTGAAATAACAGTCTTTTCATACCTGTGTGTTGGCTGGGGGAGGGAAGAATTCCTCTGCTATTAAACACAACTTCTCATTAAATAGTTGACACCTTATCCTTCTTTAAATGTTGTAATGTTTACTTTGCAAAACCCAGGAAAGCTTTTAAAATAAAGATAGCAGAGAGATCCTTAAGCTGGGTGTCCTTGCTTATCTGCTCTTTATCAACCAGCTATTGTTTCTGGAGGAGCTCGTTGGGGAAGGTGGAGCAAAGGGGGTTAATGTTCAATAGGTATCTATCAGTTCCCCTGAAGGAATAGTGCTGCTGACAGAAGAGCAACACTGGGCTCTCAGCTACTTCCTGCAAATGTGACAAACCAGAGAGGGGGGGAAAAAACCCAAAACAACTGAGGGCTGCAGCCACTTCTTCTCTTTTTTTCTTCCTCCCTCTCCCAAAACAACTAGTTTTAAGAAATACATTGTCCTTAGGAGAGATAATCCCACAATAGAGAGTCCATTAGAGGTATTAAAGCATTGGCAGTGCCTGATCTACAAGAAGGGCTCTGTCCTGACAATAGACAATTAAAGCTGATAAATCTGCACTACTTGTTGCCGTTCTAATTCCTCGTAATTGTATGCTACTTGTCCCTGCCTCCTGCGTCCAGGGATGAAGCATGCTTCTTTAATCTCCAGAGTACCTGACCTAGTTCCTATGTGGTCTTTTCAGGACCTGTTTTCTTCCCATCTGGACTTCTTCCCTCCTACTCTCCTTTCCTGCTTCTCTGCCCTAAGCATTAAGAAGAGGTTACGGTAGAGGGCACAGAAAACACCAGAGCGCAGCACCCGGATCAATAATTCTGGAGCCCCAGACAATGCACTAATCTGCAATAACAGCTAATCATGGTCAATTTGGCACACCAGTGATTAAACTGTACTTTTCATTAGGCTCAACAAGTAGAGCAGACGCACGCTGACAATTCAAATTGCCCTATCAGTAAGAGCTGCCAAACTCATGTGCTCTTCTGCGTTTGTAGCTGCTGCATCACTAGACTTGCCAGCCTAGGTGCTTTGTGGGGGCTTACCTGTTTTATTTTGGTCTTTTATAAACTGGGACTCTTAGCTGTGTTTTCTATAAAAAGCAAAGCCCTTGCCTCATTCCACTGCCACAAGTTCTCTTACTTGAAGGGCTCAGTGGGTGAAATTGTGATATGCAGGATGCTGAGAAATGATCATTGCAATTACATTTTCCCTCCTGGTCCTAACAGAATTCTTGGTTTGTTTTATGTGTCAAAGATATTTGGTAATTTTGTCAAATTTCTTAATTTTTTTTCATTGAATAAATCTTGTAAGCCTGCTGGCGACAGACCCGAGGCATGAAAATGCATCATAGGATTTAGAAGATTGAAAGCAAGTAAAAATTACTTTGGATCTATTTATTTTTCAAACATAACTGTTCAGCCAACCTCACAGAGTATTTGGAGACTCAAGAAGGGTTTAGATTTTTTTTTTTTTTTTCACTCCTAAACTTATGAACTAGCTGCTACCGTGCCCACCTTAGAAATCTACACAGTTATTATCCTTTACATGTCATTTTGAAAGTGACCTTCCTGTCACCCTCATAGAACAATTTCTTGTGACAACAGTTTATTCTGGTTGCAGTCACACCTAACAGACCCATTTTAAAAACTGCTCTGAAAGTCTCACCCAAGAGTTTACCACAATCTTTCTCTAAAGCACAGCACCAAATTCCAGGACTCCTAGAGACCAACCCCACAGACTCAGAGGTCTCCTTCTGTTTAACTTTAGCTTATCATCCTTGTAGTAACTTGAATAAGTGTTAAAACTGCACTTCAAGTTGCTCTTAAAAAAAAAAAAAAAAAAAAGAGCTTGGAAGATGTCAAACGAAAGCAGGAAATGTCTATTCTGCTATTAATATTAATGAATCCCTAATGCATTTGCAACCCACTTGAGGTTAAGTCAGTAGAGTTCTTCTTCTGACAGCTATTCCTCATCAAACTACCACTGCTGAAGATGTTGATGCTTTCCCTTTTGCTCTGTAATCTCTAAACCAAGTTTAAATCACACCAGAGCCTACCACAAAATAATGTATTTTATCCTAAGTGAACACAAAGCCCTGGAGACAGCAGTTTAAAACAGCACACATGTCCGCTCAATTTATCATTTTAAGATAGGAAGCTGCTGCAACAAACAAAACACCTCCTTGAAAGTGGGACAGCAGCAGATTGCGGTGCAGAAAGCTCCGGGATCTTTTGTTTTCCTGGAGAGCAACAACACGGCTTTGCAGAGAAAGACAACAGCCTCCCCTTGCTGAAATCTAAATCAATTCATATAGAAAAGCCTGCCAACTGCTAGTTAGATGGTAGCAAAATATTGCAGATAATTCACTTTTCACGATAAAGCAGGAACAAGCAGGCATGCAGCACCCAGCAGGGGCTCAACTGATAAAACGGTGTCAAACTCAAACCATTTGTCAATTGGGAGGGAAGAGAGCAAGCTGAAAGATGGATTCAGGAAGTGGATTTATCTAGTGCGACACATTAACTAGTATAAATACTAAGGAAAAAGTAAACACATTTACCCAGCAGTATCTCTAGCCAGCAAAGAAAAGGCTTCTGAGCCTCAGACTCATGCTGGCCATCTAACCACTCAGCTGTCAGCTACAGCAGCAGTAGCATTTTTCTTCTTGTGCAGGATTGCAATGACATTTAATTCACGGCACTAAAAGGTTTTATTAAAAGTGTACATTATAATTAAGCAAAACAAAAGTGTGACTCGTGTGCTGTTCTAGTCTCCTCCCTCCACCCAGTAGCCAAACCAATAAAACCACCTTGGCAGCAAACAAGTCAGGTAACATACCCCGGAGAAGAGCACAGATTTGTTATAGAATCATTCACTTGGCGTCTGGCTTGTTCAAAACTGCCTTATCAGAAACTTCTGTGCCGGAGGCTCCCGAGGCAATGGAGGGGGCTGACAATGCAGGTCAGGCACAGTAATTCGCCAACAGCGTAATGTGGGGCACATAAACAAACTGGAATAATGCAGGGCAGAAGGGCCCTTTGGATGTATGCTTTCCATTGGAAAGTATAAACAAATAACACAGTCTGTGCACGGCACATCTTGCTACAATCACTGGGAAGAAGGAAAACATTTCAAAGGGCTTTAGGATACCAACCCACAGCTACGTGGTAACCTGTAATATCAAAGAATAGTGCAGCATATCAGCAAACTGTTTTAACACTCAATCTACTGCAAACCTCAAAGATTAACAGCAAAGCAAGTCATCTGCATCACCCCCCCCCCCCCCCTCGCCATCCCCCTCCAAAAAAAAAAGAGTTCGTTCATAAAGAAAACCACAGCACGGTTCTTTGTTCAGCTGTACCTTTATGTGTCCACACGGCACAGGTTCCCCACCTCCAGCTTATGCATCTCAGGATTTTAGTCCATATGGAAAGTCTGTCATTCGCTCTCACACTCTTACACACACACACGCATGCTCACGCACTCCACACCACACCCGCACTCTTGCTCCCCAACACACACTGCCTGGAACTGCTCCGAGGATTTTAGAATTTCCTCTTGCTAGCAGATTCCTCCCTCCCCTCACATCCACTCCACCCCGTTCTGTAATTAGGCTTAACAAGAACAATTAACAAAACAAACTCCTCTCCGCCTGGTGGCCTGATAATTCTGATTGTCATAATGTATTAAGATGTGTAAGCCAGTTTAAAATAAAGGTAAATTACTGCATTGCACAAGGGTCATTTCGCACCTATTTCTACTGCTTTTATCATAGGGATAATGAACATTCAGCCACGCCTTTAATTTAAAACATAAAACACCAAAACTCACATCTGAACAGCAGAACTCAAAATTAATGCTTTTGAACCAACAAGACTATTATGATTTTTTCCTAGTTTGCTAGAGGGCCGCTCCCTTCTCCTTTGCACAGCAAACTCCTTAGAAAGACTTTTCTTTAAGGATCTGATTTGTGATCCTAAATATTCAAGGTGTAAAATCAACTTTTCTGGCATCTTCTGGCTTTACAATTGTCTATGAATAAATGGACAATTGTTCCTTTTGCCCTGCCTGGTGTCTAATAGCATGATACAGGAGACCAAAGCCTCAACATTTTTCTGATGGTTTCTCTGTCCACGTTTAAATCACTTTCCTTCAGCAAGCAAATCACATAACTTTAGTGTCAGAATTATAAAAAGATCCAGTTGAGGACTAACTGATTTCACATGGTCAGTGGAGAAACTTTGATGTTCTTTGACTTTTAGTGAGCTATGGGTACAACACAGCAGAGAAAATTTACAGACAGCCTGAATTCAGTTGGAAAACATATCTAGTTCTTGTTCTGCTTATACACTCCGTGAGTTTGTAATTAAAACTATCAACATGAAACGAGTAAACATATTAAAATCATAAGCACACAGAAGACCTGAAAATAAAACCAGTTTGATATGTGACAGAGATTTGAGTTCATGTGAACTGAAAAAATCATTCTGTTCCCTCAGTTACATATAGTCTGATTCACAATACTATCTGCCAACTAACCACAAACAATTTTTTTTTTAAAAAGACAAAGAAAGAAAAAAGAAGGCTGGTGTTTCTGGTATATTGTTGGAATTGTGCAGTTTCTGATAAGCTAGTTGTGTTTCCCCAAGTCAATGATTTCATCTCTGCTGGGTGTCAACATTTACACAAGAATAATTTGGGGGGTCAGAAAGACATCAGCAAATGAGATTTCAAAAGGTTTCATAACAGCACAGATTGCTCAAACCCAGGGAAAGGAGGGTTTCAGAAATTCACTCTTCTGCTTCTTCATTCCTCCTTCCCTGAAGCTGAGTCAAAGTTCTGTAAAAACCTACAGCAAACCATCAGATTTGCAAGACAAGAGACTCACATAAAAACCCCAAGCTTTACAGTGAGACAAACACTCCAAAATGTCAGTAAATGGGAGACCTATTATGGTGCAAACTCAGGCATTCTTTCAATTGGTAGGAGATGCCAGGAGATCTAAGATTGTGTACAGAAACTCAGTTCTGCAGTCTTGGCATAGGACACACCATATTTTCTCCACCTCATTCGGTGTTTACAAAGAAGAGTGCTGACTAGAAGAGCCATTTTTCCAGATTTTTTTCTGTCTCCTTTCTCCTATAAAGGTCCAGTGCTTTACTTTAACCACAGACCGTTCAAATGAAGACAACCAATTTTGTCTTGTATTTTTCCACTTTGCTCATCAGAACAGCAGCGCTTGAACACTTCACAAACATCAAATAATGACTAATCTGATTTTCACAATACCTCCCCCATATGTTGATGAAGGTATTATTGCTATTCTCGCTCTGCAGAAGGGGTATGGAGACACAATGACATTAACATCAAAAGCATACATTACTTTTGGGATGCAGAGCAGCCGATTTACTCAACACAGTGCATTATTTTATATGTTCAAAGCATTTCTCTTCCTGCCATCTGTGATGGCTCTGTGTTTTTCAGGTCTTCACATCAGGCACCCAGGAAGATGTTAAAATTATTGCCCACCTGCAAAAGGCTTTTCTGAGATGAACTGGCCCGAATCTTATTCTGAATCACAGGTAGGAATAATACTTAGTTCTTCAGAGCAGAGCTCACCTGCTCTGAGGAGAGCAGTGCTTCTTCCTACCATGGCCATCTTACTTCCTTATGCAGCAGCAAATGAGATGGCGGGAAGAGGTGTCTTAAAGATAACATTTTATTACACCACTCCAATTCATCTCCCCTAGCAAGCTTGTCTTATGTCTGAATGAGGCACGTAGCCAGCTAACAGTAATTAAATGAGTAATTAAAGACTGTATCATAATGCATAAGAGGATCAAATTGGAGTTAGGCAAACAACCTTAAACTCTGGAGAACTTGAATTTGCAATTTTAGTAATGTTTTTCTACAGCTTTTATGCAGTTTTTTGAAACTGCAAATAGAAAAAGCAGAGATCTCATGACCTAGCACTACTCCGATGCCTACACAGATCAAGAAAAAAGCTGAGGTATTCTGATCAGCCACAGGCAGACCTCTGTAGGGACACTGGCAGGCCTGGCTCAGAGCAACCATATGGTTGTTTTTTGGCAAGGTTGGCACAAGCCTTGTAAGGGATAGGACACCTCTGTTGATGGGTTGCATCAGGTGATAGGCTGGCAGTGGAGGAATGACTGCTTTCAGGCATCTTGATTTCATGCCAGGTGTGGTTGTTCTTCCTCTTCCAGTGCTCGACTCAGACTTCTGATTGGTTTCCTTGCCCAGCAAGTCCTCAGCTTGTTCCTCCTGACCCCTCTTGTAGTTTCCCTTTCCAGTCACTCACATCTACCACTCCCACACCCAGGCTCCTGTGCGCCAAGTCTTCTCATCAAGCCAGTTTCAGTCCCTCCTGGTTCCTCATCTGCACTGCACTTCTTTCCTGTCCCACTTTAGGCAAACATAACATGCTGTCCATCCTCATGTGCCCCTGCTGCCCTGCTGACCAGCAGACCTGGCCTCCACAGCCTCCTCATCAGAGTGGTGCAGTCAAGTCTGCAGGCATGTCCTGGTGCTCCTGTGCAGGCACGTAGCCTTGAGCTCAGTTCACACCATGTTGAGCAGACATGGTGTCAGGCCAACTGGAACTCCTGTGACTATGTTAGTATGGCACTGAGCCCGAGCTAATAAGCCCTGGTGAGAAGCCGGATATATTAGCTTGGGCTTAGCACTGTGCTAATGCAGCCAGGCAGCTTTTGGATCAGAGCTGGCTTACATCCCGCCCGCTTTTAACACCAAGCTTGCTCGTCTTTGTCTACAATAACCCATAAAGATAAATCCCCTGGTCTTGTACTAACCTTACTCTCAGTTTCCCTCTTCCTAGACACTGCTGATCTCCAGGCATAGTCTCTCCTCCTTCATAATCCCCTCCAGGTTTAGCTCTTGTCCAAAGGCTTTTAAAAACAGTTCCTTCTAATGACTCTCTGGCCTCGGGACGGTTTGCAATGAGCACGTGCTGAACACGCCCTCCACTGCTCTCAGTTCCAGTGTTCCATTCTAGACCCAAGAGTGTTTGCCCATTGAAGGCAGCTGTGATGCCCTTCTGCAGCTCCTGGGAGGGCTGCTCTGCCAATCCTCTAGGCTGGCTTCTAGCTCAAAAGCAATTCTCCTGGGTGTGGGAGTCAGAGAGAGAGGTGGGGACATTACCAGAGTGTGTTCTGGTCTTGCTCTGACAGAGACCCAATGCAAATGAAGCACGTGTGGAGATCCAAGAACTAGGAAGTGCTCCTGACAGAGGGGATGGCATTTGAGCATCCCAGACAATGACAGTCACCACCCTCCCTTGTCACATATGCTGCCCTTCCCCAAGACACTGAACCTGTCATTCAAACTTTGCTCCAAAAAATGGGAGCTGTCATGGTGGATATTACTTTTCAACAGAAAAGTCATCATACTCCTAATGTTAGCAATACAATTTTTGTCATAGCCAAATTCTAGGAAATGACAGAACAGATTTTGGGGGGAAATGCATTCATGGAAAAATAAAATGCAAGAAACACCTGAGACACATGAAGAGTTTGGTGGATTTACGAGAACCTTAAAGCGAGATCTCCAAATGCAAATTGTCTGTCTGTCTTAGCAATAGGTGATGCTATCATGGTGCTAGATAGGTTCCCTGAGATTTATTTTAGGGGCATGTTATTGAAAACTCTCTTTTGTATGAGAATAAGAATATTTCTGTCAGACACAAGCCACATACAAAGAACATGCATAGATTTAAGTCCTTTTTCCTTGGTCTGCTGCTCCTCTTTCAGTGTCCCAGGCCAATGCACTAGAATTTTATTACTTATACAACAGGGCAGGGTTTGACAGAGACAGAGAGGATGCTCCTATTCTAGTAAGTATATACAATTTTCTCCTTTTCTTATACTAAATCTTAATGGGAAATGCAGACAATGGAATGCTGAAACTCCTAATTTTCATCACTGTTAAGATTAGAAAAATAAAAAAGTGACTATGTAATTGCAGTAGCTTGCTGTAAAAAAACCAGATCCTTAAATGACTAATCTCATCACTGAATAATAATAATAATAATAATAGAAAATCTTTTTGAAAGAATAAATTTACACCAGTCTGTCTCAGCATATCCCTCTCATTTAAAACTCTTGGCACTACATGCACACAAATCAGGCAACGGGGAGCAAGGGAAGCTTGCAATCAGACCTAATGTCTTCCCTTCCTCTCAGCCCCCAGTACAGGACAGCCACTTCCTTTCTACAAACGCTTTGCTCAGATCTGTACGCAAGACAGGCCACATCTTCCGGGGAGGCTCAAAGTCTTTGCAGACACACAGTTGCCTTCAAAGCATCACTGGAAATCTGTGTGGGAAGACTCTAAAATATTAAAACCATCCTATACTCTTTTCTTCTAAGCCAGCAACAAACCGCCTCTAAACTTATCTATCACTTCTCTGCTCAGTTTATTCTGGGCTGCACAATAAACTTTCTGACTACTGAAAAAGATACACAAATGCATAAGCTGCACCACATGTGCAAAGAAAAACAAATAGAGAAAATATGTATGTCCCTTCCAGGAAGACAGTTCTTTTCCAGAACATTAAAATTATGCACAAGCCTTTCCCCTATTACAAGAAGCAGGCAAAAAGAAGGCTGGTGTGAAAAAAGTGCATTTCCAAATGTAGTTTATCTGTCCTAAATCCAAACTGACTTACCTTTTAGATCAACACTTCATTGCTATCTCGCCTGATTTTCTTCTTCCACAAGTGAGCACTTGCCCTCTAGCAGATTCATAAGTTACTTAAGCCATTGTCTTCAGTTTTAAGAAATCCCCATCTGAAAGTTTGCTACGGCACTTGTAACCACAGCCCGGCAGCAACAGGACGCGATGCTGCTCCTCCTCGCACAGTGCTCGGGCAGCCAGCCCGTGCCTACCAACTACAGACCAGAGATTGTCTTGTTTTCTGTTTCCCCATTTCTACCCTGAGAGCCGCGCTGTGCAGCAGGATGACTTTCAGAGATGCATCCTTCATACCCTCTCCTTGCTGCCAGATGTCCTCTGCAGCCAGTTCGTTTCTTTCATTTTGTATTTCACAATAGCTTAGAAATTTTAATAAAAATTCCAGGGCTACTATTCCTGAAAAATATTCTTACAGAAGGTGGAGAGGCCAAAAAAGCTTATTTCAGTTAAATCTTCGGAGTTTATCTAATTTGACTTTTCTTTCTGACTGTCAAATCCAGGCTGCTGACAGTCCTTTATATATTTATCCCTTTGAAATATGGTCAAGCTGACAAGGTGTGGGGCAGTACAATAGTGATGCTATGCCCTGCAATACCTGGCACATTTGCACTGTGCTGTCACAACTCACAGTGCAAAGAGGAGAGACCACTACCACACCTTCACAGGCTCCTGATAAATTTCTGGGGATGGATGCTCTGACCCCACAGAAAATGATGAGGAAGAATCAAATGGTTTAAGTCTGGCAAGGAAGTAAAGACAAATAGGTACCAGAAATTCAGTGTACATACTGGTTACCGAAAACAGGCAAGGCACAGGGAAATATTTTTTCTGAATAATTTACATAAAAATAAATTTGACTTTTGTAGAGTTGATGGGATTTTGCAAATCACCACATCGAAGACATCTAAACAAAGTCCATCTGCATGTTTATAAACATGTACAAGTGTTTAAGGGACGCAATATGTTAAGAAAAAGTCAACAATAATGGTTAGTCTATGCTTCCAATTATATTCTTTCTTCAATTAGTCTTGAAGAAACTAACACCTCTATTAATCATTTCAATTAACTCCACGCACCACATGACATCCGCACCAGCAGCCCATATGTTGCGTTCCAATCATCCAAATATTAAAGCCTTTTTAATTGATTGATCTAAAGAACATTCAACAGGCTCAAGGTGGCAGCCAGCCAGGAAATCCCAAAAGAAGATGACAAAAAGGTGGGGGTGCTAAACCAGCTTCCCAATTTGTTTTTCCTCTTCCTCCAGGGTTCACTAAGTTAATCCAATCACAGCCCATAAAGCCCCTTTTTAATAAAATAAATAAATAGATAAGAGAACACACATGTTGGCTTTCCCCCAGAGAAGCCCCCTCCGCTAAAGCTGGAGAGCCATCCTGTTAAGAAAGTGCCGCATAGGAGGGTGCATTTTTTATCCAGCAGAAATATTTAGCTTGGCCGCCCGCCAGGGAATGCTGAAAGAATAGACTGAATTAGGGGATTTACCTTCCACGTGTTTGGCACGCGTCATTAGAGGCTCTGAAGAGCTTGACTCTTTCGCTCTCTCACTCTCTGTTTTTACTCCCCCCCACCAGAGCTTTGATGCAGAGAATAAAGTATGAGCTATAAGAGCGGTTGATGTGTTGCAGTTCCAAATGTTGGCACGGTGGCTTTTGTGCTGTCGAAGAAAAACGGTGCCCAGTTTCTGAAGGTTTGCATTTTTTTTTTAAATTCCATCCAGGTAGGGGGTGATACATTTTAAAAGCATTTACTTTACTTTAAAAAAAGAGAGAAAAAAAGAGCATGCTATTTTTCTTTCTCTCTTTTCCCAACAACAACAACAACAACAAAAAGTTTCTGAAGTTTTCTGTAGACAGATTTAAGCTTGGAGAAAGTGGCTTAAAAGTAAATTCCATAAGTGAAACTCCAACCACAGAGCACTTTAGGAACTCATTTGAAAGGTTAGTTTTGTAATAATAACCCATTAATTGCTCTGTCATTTGACTTTTATATGCTGTCATGTGGACTTAGGTTATTTTAAAAAACACTTCTTTACCTAAGTACTTTGGTCTATCAAAAACCTATTAAGATCTATAACCAGAACATATTAGTAGAGGTGGTTGGTCTATACCTCAAGTAACTTGAGCACCTTCTCAGAATTTCTGATTTGTGAAAGGAAACGCTATGTCTTAAATTAGCCTCTGCCACCTTAACTTAGGGCAAGGAAAAGAAAAAAGAAAAGAAAAAAACCTCACAGTTTCCAGATTAATAAAAGCATGGGGGTCCTTAAACCAACAGTAAATGTGTATGTTTGTGTCTGGCACATGTGCCAACTCTGTTTACAGGGCAGAGTCTTGCAGATGGACTCCCAGTGCCATTCACCGAACTGGTGTGAGCACTGGAAGAGCCCTGCTACAGCTGCCTCTGCAGCTCATCACAGTATCAGATAAATACAGACCCTATTCACTCACAGTTTTTATTGCTATCAATTAAAGCAAATCGGTTTAGAAGCTACTTGCTGACATGCCTACTCAAAGCAAGACTCAAGCAGAGTTTCTGAACTACAGTACTGGCTGTATCTTTATCTCATCTTCACTTGCAAAAAAATCTGGGTCTGACTTCGGTTCAGCTAATTCATGCCACCAGATGACAGATCACATGTGAATTTTCATCTCTCTCTAAAACTAGTTCATTGGGCCTCGCATATCAGGAGATCCTGTGGGCTGCAGAAAAGCAACTTAAGGGATGGATACTAGCCCTCAGATGAAAATACAAGCTATTAATTCCAACATCAGTAAGGGTGCTGAGGACCATCTCCTTGCTGAACCTAAAACACCTCAGCTGTTGGGACCTCCTCCTAGCTTAAGTGCTGACCTATAGTTTATCACTTCTTAAGTAAATCATTCATAATTCATAGCCAGGTTGAAAACCACACAAATAATGAGCTCTCAGTTTTACTCAGCGGAAAGTGAGAACTGGAGTTTTCCACCTAAACCCGTAAAGGCTGACAAGTTCAGACATGGTTTTGTGAGCTCCTTCCTGGACCCCACGTTTTTAATTCAATTTAAAGAAAGCTAGGCAGCCACTTCCCCCCTGTCTTTGAAGTAAAGATGTTAACATCCGTGCTAATAATACAAACTACCCCTTCTTTTATCAAAGGCTTCAGCAATTGCAAAGGCTTTCTTTTCATCACAAAGAAAAACTGCAAAGTAAAGCTGCCTGGTTCTGCTACTAACAGGGCAGGTTTGGCTCTGTACACTGCACAGATGCCAGCCAGTGCCCAAAGCACTGCTTTGTAAATTCATAGAATTGTTTCAGTTACAAAAGACCCTTAAGATCATATAGACCTTAAAGATCATTCCAACCATGCGTCCAGCAAGTCCACTGCTAAGCTATGTTTTTAAGTGCCCCAGCCACATGGCTTTTAAATACCTCCTCTGAGGGTGGTCACTCCACCACTTCTCTGGGCAGCCTGTTTCACTGCTTGACAAGCCTTTCAGTGAAGAATTTTTCCTAATATATCAAATCAGAACAGCCCGTTATGCCAGAGGCTGTTTGCTCTTGTCATAGAGAACAAGAATTCCTCACTGAGCCTCCTTTTCCACTGGCTAAACCCCTCCAGCTCCCTCAGCTGCTCCTCATAAGGCTTTTGCTCCAGATCCTTCACCAGGTTTGCTGCCTTTCTCGGACTCACTCTGGCACCTCCATGTATTTCTTGCAGTGAGGGGCCCAGAGCTGGACATAGTATTTGAGATGCAGCCTCACCAGTGCTTAGTACAGGGACCTGGTCACTGGCCAGGTCCTGCTGACCACACTATTGCTGATCCAGGCTGGGATGCTGCTGGATTTCTTGGCCACCTGGTCACAGGCTGGCTCATGTTGAGCCACTGTCGACTGGCAACCTCAAGTCCTTTTCTGCTGGGCAGCTTCCCAGACACTCTTCCTCCAGCCTGTAGTGCTGCATGAGGTTCTTGTGAAGCAGCTGCAGGAGCCGGCATTTCACCTTGTTGGACCTCAAAAAATTGGCCTTGGCCCACTGATCCAGCCTATCTTGTCCAGATCTCCCTGCAGAGCCTTCCTACTCTCCAGCAGATCAGCACTCCTGCCCAACTTGGCAATCTGTGAACTGACTGAGGGTGAACTTAAACCCCTTGTCCAGATACTTGATGAAGACATTAAACAAATCTGGCCCCAATACTGAATCCTAGGGAACACCACTGGTGACCAGCTGGATGTCACCCCATTCACCACCATTCTCTGGGCCTGGCCATCCAGACAGGTTTTTACCCAGTGAGGAGTGCCCCTGTCCAAGCCATAAACAGCCAGGAGATTGCTGTGGGAGACAGTATCAATGGCTTTACTGAAGTCCAGGTAAACAACATCCACAGACTTTCCCTCATCCCTTAAGCAGGTCATCTGGTCATAAGGAGACCAGGTTAGTCAAACAGCACCTGCCATTCATAAATCCACACTGGCTGAGCCTGATCCCCTGATTGCTTTTTTTTATGTGTCAAGATGATCTGCTCCAAAACCTTTATGTTTCCAGTGGAGTGTGTTTGCTGCTAACTGAATCTCCAGACACTGGCCATGCAGAATTTGAGTACTGTACACTAGTACCATTAGGAACTGCAACAGATAATTCCCCATCAGTTGTTTCCATCTTATCAGAAAACAGAGCATGTACTCTGGCCTGACGGTCCCAAATGGGAAAATTCCTCTGTGGAAAGACTGCAAGTTTAATAAAAGGTGAATGAGTGAATGAGCCACTGTGAGTAGCTCAGTTGGTTAGAGCATGGTGCTAACAATGCCAAGGATATGGATTTGATTCCTCTACAGGCCATTCACTGAAGAGATAATCCTTGTGGGTCCCTTCCAATTCAGAATATTCTGTGAATTAAGATGTGTATGCTTCAGGCTCGCATTCCATGACCAAGTGCCACAGGGCAGCATGTTCTTCTCAGTAAGGGAAGGCTTCCCTGTAAGGTAAGGCAGGCAGTTTTCCCCACACCACTGGCACAGAGCTGCCTTCCTGTAAAACACCCACTGACACAAAAGGTGAATTTCTGCAGCTCTGGCCCCCATGGTGTACGATCCCAGGGACATGTGGATTTCCATGACTATGACTGGAAAGTGCCTGCCTGCTTTACCCCTTTAGTGGATACAGTGAGGCCAAATGTATTTTAGTATTATGATTGATATTTTGAGACTTATATCAAATAACAGAGAACACTGGCCTGACAATATCAGTTCCGTGGCGAATTGCTTGATGTATTTGTCACCATTAAAACAAACTTGTGTTTAAACACAGTCTGCTTATCATATTTACAGAATAAAAATATGACCTTTAAAGTGAAATAAAAGAGCTCCTTTTTCCTCCCCAGATCTCCTCCCTCTGTGTTTTTAATTAAAACCATGAACCAACACATGTATCCATCCTTCCTTCTGTAATAGCTTGGGATTCCACTCTCAAATACTATACAGATAAAACGAACATTTATGTGTTAGCGATTCTCAGTGCAGTAAATTCTCCTTTCCAAACCTGCCGTCTTCATTAAAATCTTATTTGCTTTGTAATCTCCTTTGATCGCTAAAGTTATAAGAAGCCCCCTCCTCTTCTTTTGATACTATCAGTGTAGCTTTTGACCAGAGAGCGTGATGAATTAAATGTATGACAGATATGACAGGTGAGGAGTGCTTGGAGAGGGCTTAAACAGCAGGGATAAGACAAAGCCCCCATTTAAGAACAAAACCCCTACCCGATGGCTAGCCCGTTAATGACCAACCACTCTATTTGTCCTGGTGGATGAGGAGCAAGCTGATACTACAGACAAAGCTTTGTTAGCCATGGGGCTGTTCTTCAATCAGGCCACACAACCAACTAATTGAAATGCCCAGTTTTTCCCCCTCAGGATTTGATATACAAGCCAGGGGGTTTGTAGGTATACTCTTTTCTTTTTCTTTTTCTCCCTTTGTAATGTATTAATTCAGCCACCATAAGTTTACAGCTGGGCTAAGTGGAATTACACCATATAAACCTAAAAATCTATCTGCAGGGATCCAGCTAAGCCGTGGAGAGAGACAAGTCCAGCAATACAAATCCAAGGAAATTTGGAAGTCAATCCATTAGGATTACCAAGCCCTTGATTTTGGAAGTCACAGGCTCAAAATATGGAAGTGATGAACTCTATCTTCCTTCATTTTAGCCTCTTTTCAGAGGACTTATTGACCCCATTTTTTTTCTGTTAAAACACATTGATAAATGTGAACGGAATTGTATTGGGTTTCCACTCTATTTTAAATGAAGGAAGACATGAAAATATCTGGCTTCCTGAACTTGTGGGTAACATATCCTTTAAAATTTCATACATATTTTCTGCATATTTAAAACTGCCACAAGCAAAGTCATAACTCTCCTCGTCAGCTAAAGGCCCCTGTCCCCCACTTTAAGGTTCATGTTAACTTCCAGTGTGGAGTTAAACTAAACATGGAGCTTCAGGCCCCAGTAAAAAAGTGGAGTTTCAGGGACGGGTAACTGTAAACCACTGTCTGCTTCCCAGAGGTGAAGAAATCTCTGTGCCCCCTGCAGACCAGGATTATATTCTCCATGGGCAGTCTCTCATTTTAGCCCACCAATATGTGGTTAGCAGAAGGCCAGGAGTTTCCAGGGGTAGGTGTCAATGCAATATTCACTGTTAAACCCAAATGGTAAAGAAAAATTAGATTACAGGGATGTAGAAATTATTTGGATACAATAGAAAGCACTACTTGAAGCAAGAATTTTCACTTTCAGAAGAAATTAATTTTTTATATCTTTGCTCCTTCCTGTCCTGCCCTCACAGTGTGCTGTGGCTGAATCATTCGTGCTGGTATCAGGAAACCTGGGTTCTGTTCTTAGCTTTTCCACAGGCCTAGCATGTGGCTTCTGGCAAACCTCAGACCCTTTCTGTGCCTCAGTTTCCCTATATAAAAATGCAAATATTCCTACCTATTTCAGAAAAAGTGTGGTCCAGTGGTTTAAACCATCAAATCAAGATGTCTGAATTCTCAAACTGAATATGGTATCAATTTCTGTGGTCTTTGAAGTAACTACCCTTACTGACCCAAGGGGTCAACTTCCCCTGGGAAATGGTGAATGGCCAAAAAGCAGGTTTCCCAGTAGGACATATGTGCTACTTTCTGGGGAAGTGGTGTTTCTGTCTGGATAAGAGCTCAGCCCTCACCTCACAGTGAGACCACTTAAGTGGAATGCGAAAGAAAAGATGGTCCAAGCTACAGCCAGCAAAGCTTCTGGGAGCTGCTCTCACTAGAAGGCCATGGTGACCTTCTCTCTGAGTGCTTGTCTGCAGACCACCCAGCAGAGCTGGCCTGACTCTGGCTCAGCCATTACACTCCTCGTTCAGCATGTGGGGGCGTGAGGCCAAAGTTCCAAAACTTCACCATGCAGGACAAAGGGCTGAAATGACAGCTTTCCCCTTCCCCAGGGAGCTTTCTGGAACTCTTTGGCCATTTTGCAGCAAACCACTGTGTCTCTCACGCTCTCTCATCCTCCACTTCTCCTCCATGAAAACTCCCCCAATGTTTTGAGTCCATTCAACTCAGAATAAGTAGCAGTTTGAAAACTTTTGGAGGGCAGAAAAAGCACTTCCTGTCGGGCTCTGTCTCATGGTTCTCTGACTCACGGGACGCTTGCAAAGGTTAATTAAATAATGTTTAGATATTCATGATACATAGAGCCCCAGACAAATGGTGTTAACATTATGATGCATAAAACTCTCATTAAAAGAGAACAACCTTATAGAAATAAAGAGAATATTGTTAACCTCACAGAAATACACATTTTTTCACTATGGACTCCAGTAGAGATGGGCAAAGTTGTTACCAGGATTGTCACTAACCTTGTACTGAAAAAAAAACTGGACTGATTTTTAGGAAAAGAGCGTAGGGATTCAGATCAGTAAGTATAGGGGAAGGGGGGTGCAGGAACAAAAAACCCCATTAATCTGGTGTATTTTGGTTTTGAATGTGCAGATCTGAACGGAAGCTGCGTTTTTTTCAGACAGCTTTCTAATCTCCCTATTAGATATAATGTTATAGTCTTATTACACATGTTGCCTACTAGATGTGCTCTGACTTTTATAGATGTCAACTCCATTTCTTAATTCAAGACATTTGTCTCTTGTGATCTCTGCGCCTCTGGGTTAGAGTTCCAGCCAAAGAGGTGAGCCAGCTTTGTATTTGCAAAGCAGCCATAAAATCCTCTGGTGCTACATCCCTGAAAACTGCTGCTGCCCTGCAAAAAGGCCTGGATTTTGTCTGTCTGCAGCTCAGCACCCAGAAAGGACATTTTGCAGAAGGGCTCAGAGGACATTCAGGAAAACTGCTTTCAGGACCTTATCTGAAGGACAATACTTAACTTTCACCACCTGGGCCTGGCCCCTGAAAGGAAACAGTCACACTCAATTATTGTCTTTTTCTAGACAATTACTATTTAATAAAACCTCCAGCTGATATTAACTGGTGGAAAAAAGGCTATTTTTAGTCAGGACAGTGATTCTCCCTCACTCCTTTCATCTATGAGTAATGTATTTCCTTTTGCTCTCAGTACCACAAACCAGTCCACACCAGATGCTCAGTATTAGGTAAAATTAAAAATGTGGGCATCATACCCTTTGAAAGATGCTTTGAACTCAAATTAATATACCTAAACCCACTATTTAAATTAAAGATATCCTGTCTCTCTGCTGTGTAGTTTTCCCTTTTATCAGAAGGGGAATTTTAGTCCATTTAAAGGTTTTTTGGTTCAGCTCCACAGACCACGCTTTGGCTTAACAACACATTGTAATTTCCTTTTAGCCACAAGAATAAAGGAAATGTATAGAAGCAACACCATAATCTTGTCAAGCACTCTCTTTCGTTTCCCTGAACAAGCCTGTTTGAGAAAATGTGAAGCCTAAGATTTTTAAGATGTTATCTGGAAGATGTTTAGATCATGGAACACTTTTATTGAAAACAGACGTATGTATTTTTATGCATCTACTGATGTACCCACACGCATAAAATATATGCCTACTAAATTCTTTTATGGACAAGAACAGAACAGTCTGAAACCTAAAAAGGTTTTTCAGACTTCAGTCCTCTTGCCTCAGCATTTTACCTTTTCCAGACTTTTGCCCCGAATCTGCACGGATGCGTGAGAAAGCCCCACCAGGGAAGTAACAACCAGGGAGCGCCTGCACCCAGACTCACCTGTGAACAGGGCTCTGTAACTGCTGTCACAAGTAAAAGTGTGGGAGCAATGTAAAATACATTGATTTCTATTTCTATGTATCTCTACGCACATATGTAAAATGGGCTCCCGCATGACTCGTGCCATTTATTTGCATCTTTGATCTTTTTCAGAACACAATAATTTAAATGCGACTGATCTGCTTCTAGAGCTACAGGACTTGGGCAGTTTGCTGAACATACTTGGACTTTACATTTCCTAAGCAAACACCACCCACCTTCATGTTCAGTCCATCCCCTCCTGATGCCGCCCTTGATGTCATCACTGACAACGTTCCAACTACAGGCAGAGGTGTAAGAGCTCCCTTTTCCCTTTGGCACTGAACCATGGAGCTCTGAGTGCCCCAGTTTAGATTTCATGGGACCAGGAGCCACATCCTGTCACACAGAGCAAGCCTGGGAGGCACCCACACATGCTCTGGGGCATCCAAGTGAACATGGGATGCTGTTCCCTCTGCAGACCCCAAGGTCTCTCTTGGTCCTTGTCAGCTCTGCCAAGGTGCTGGTGAGGCGCTGGAGGGCAGCTGGGCCCTCGCCACAGCACAGGGAGGGGGACCTGCCAGGAGAAAACCCAACCACCAGGCTGTAGAGAGTGGTGCTGCTGAACCTGCTGTACTGGACAAGTGGAGAGGTAATAGTTGGCAGTGCTAATGATGCCATGAGAACTACCTCAGGACAAGGCAAAAGAGCAAGTTAAGCATCTGCAAGTTCTCTCAGTGCTGGTTAGGCAGTCATAGTAAGAAAGTTTATCCCCAAGAGCTTTCTCCTCACTGAGGGTGTTGAGTTAACTGGAGGTGACCTCTCACTGACCCACAGGCAGCATCTGCAAGTGGTGTGCGGCAGTGGCAGCCAGGAAGCACTTCTCCCAAACTGCGCCTTTCAAAATACCACTGCGAAAGGCAACAGCTGAGGTGAGCCAGGAGTCAGCCACTCAGCCCTGTCCAGCATGGAGGACTCCCTGCAATCTCCCTTCACCCTCCTGGGATTTCATCCATCTTCATTCGCTTTTTCTTGCAGCCATTTCCTCTGGCTTTTCAAACTTGGGACACTGGTAGCTATTATTCATTCTCTTGTTTCTTATCAGCCATGCAGCTAAGAGCTGCAACTTTCCATCAATAAATACCTCATCAGTTGTTAATTAGGCATTCTTTTAATCACTGCATTTTTTTTCTCAGGTATTTCTTGAGCAAAAGCACGGTTTACTGCTTTTTGGTTGCATTATTACAGTTAAGAAATCTAAGAGAGAAATATCTCAATGCAATTACTGGGTAACCACAAAATAACTTGCTAATGAAAACTCTGCATAGGGATGAAAATATAACTGAGGTATAAAGAAAGTAACTGTCCAAACCATTTGAATTTAAGCAAGTATGAACAAACCTCTCCATTGTGTGCCCTTTTTGTCTATAAAAAGGGTGAAGACACAAAACAGCAGGACTGACGCTTCCACGACAAACAATGGTGCAAACACCAAGAGATTTTCCAATTTCCAGCTATAACAAACCATTTAGCTCTGGGTAATTCCAATAATTTTAGTCATCAACTTGCAAAACTGCATAGCTCGTATTCAGCTGACATGAATTTGAGTAATCTTGTTGCCATGTCTATTTAAGAGAAGACAGATAATAATATATTTTGGTCTCACAGTAAGGAGGGGGAAAGCTACCTCTTCTCTTCCTCTCCACTTCTCAGTGGTTCAGGAAGAAAGGGGAGAAATGGAGCTGTATTGAGGGGAGAGGATTAGCATGGGAGATGAAAAGGCGAGCAGGAGTCCTGGTCGCAGATTTGGGCATAGGATCAGCCCCCAGAACACTAATACCTCAACTTTCCTGCCAAATATGAGAAGGCAGGCTCTGTAGCTTGCATTAGTGGATAACAATGGTGAGGAATGCACACAAATGTGCAGCTGGTGACAAGAACCTCTCATCTCAATGGAAAAGACAGGAGGAGTCTGGGATTTTGTGTAAGAGGAAGAGATGTAATGACTTCCCCAAGGTTTAACTGAAAGCAGACAGCAGGGATAGGAGCTGTACCCACAAGTCCTGAATCACAGCCCTTTGTCTCAGTCACAAGACCCTCCTTCCCCTTGGATGTTTTGCACTATTTAGGGTAATCAAGAAAAAGATTGCCCTGCCCTCCTAAACCAGGAAGAAGGGCAATGGATTCCAAAGGAATGACAAACCTTGCTATTGCTCCAGAAGCAGAGTGTCGTTTCCTATGCTGGTCATCTGTGTTGAATCAAGATCAATTTCTATTGCATTAGGTTAGAAAATGCAGAGCATTTCTTAGAAAAGATGCAAGAGAGCACGACTAACCATGCAGCATGCTCTGTTGCAAAGCCTGCAGAGCCAGCTCCAAGCCCTACCGGCTGTGGAAAACTGCAGTGTCCTGAGGGGTATCAGGGCATCAAGAGAGCAACACAGATACAGTAACAGCTAAGTTAATAAGCTTTACATCTCAGAAGGGCACACAAATTCGGGTTCAGGGACATCCACATTTTCCAAGGCTACTGCAATCACTGCTCATACTCCTGGGTGCTGCTAAACCTTGTTTCATTATGCAAGCATGATCTTGCTTTTTGGTTTGCCAAGGTTGGGAAAGGATGTGCTCAGAGTGTCATGAAGTAAACAGCAAGGATCTATTTTTTGAGATTTTTCAGCTAAGGATTTTCCTGAAGAACAAAATTGTCTCAAGCAAATTCAGACAAGAAGTTCTTTAGTCTAAAAGAGGGCGCTTTCCATCACAGCAGTGAGGCAAAAAAATGCCAGTAAGATGGGTCTCCTGCCTTAGTAGAACAATTTTTAAAATGAAATTGCCTTTTTTTATCAGAAGACTGTGCTGAGTGGCTGAGAAAGACCTAGACTCATCTTTTCTATCAAGTCTTCTAAAGTATTTCTAAGAAATATCACAGTGGTCTAGACATTCAGATACTTCCAGAAGGGTGAATTAGTAAAGCATTATGCAGATTTTTTTTTTTTATGTATGCAGACCATACATAATAAGTTTTCCATCTTTGGAAAAAATTCTAGCTGACTGAGCAGTATACATGCATGTGCATGCCCATGAACTCACACTATTTTCAGTATCAAGACCATCTTCAAGCAATTTCTCACTCTTATAACACATTTATCTTATGTAAAACAGATGCATGTCTTTGGGGTAGGCTTTTGTCTTTTAGTCTTAAATTTTGAATACCCCTTTTAATTAAAACGGGAAATACAAATTTCCTCATTTAGTTCCAAGCCTGAAGCCCACTAGCATAAGCAGCCATCTGCAAATTCAGCTGGAACCCTTTCAGCATCCCACAATAAGTCTGCTGCTTAAATTAAGGATCTTTGGACATGTATAGACCAATGCAGCTCCATTGAGCTGTGCTCTTGCACACCAGCTGCAGCAAAGCTGAACTAGTAGTGCTGTATCCATCCCAGTCCTGAAACTCTATCTCCAACTGGAGTTAAACAGTTACATTATCACTATTTAAAAGCTGCAGAGCTGATGATAATGCCACTCTTGCCTTTTAAAGGCTCTGGTCTATTCTGTGCCTCTTGGGAGGAAGAACAATGAGGAGAGCAGCAAACATTGCAAGTGGAGATTTATCGAACTGCACAAGAGGCAAACTGAGGGAGGACACCTAATTATCCCTAATGCAAAATAATTCAGTCTGAACTTTCTCATCAAAATATGTATTTTTAAAAAGTCTTCCTTTTTCTTCACATACCCAAATGAAGGCGAAAGCAGTCATTTCCTTTCCCGATGATGGAAGTGATACCAACTATTATGTCAGTATTAAGTGAACTTCCTCCCATCCATTTCTGTCGAGTGAATGTCATCTGACTCAAATGCGATTATTAAAAGTGGGCTGTTCGGTTCCAACAAACTAAAGGCTTGCAAGTTTATAGGTACAATTGCTTCAGACCCCTCCTACGGGTGATCAGAGAGGGTGCCTATTGAATGGACTCAAAGAAACACATTTTCACACCTGTCAGGCCTAGATTAATATCCCCGCTAATTGCACTTTAAGAACGGCCAATTAGTTCTAGTTATAGAAGCTTTCATGGGTAAAGGGGGAGAAGCAGCCTGTTATCACCATCAGGACTCATTGTTCCCCTGAATAGATTTGTGTCCCAAACTTCGCGTGCCTCAGCGGTTGGACTGGAAGCCCTGCTGCACGCCGCTGCAATGACGCCTTTATCCCAGCCCCAAACCCGCTTTAATGATGATGGAGACGGCAGAGGTAACCATAAACATAAAAGGAAAATAAACTAGTACTATACTGAAATTACAAAGCCAGAAAATATTTTCAAGCCAGAAGCGGTTTGCTGAAATTTCTTAATAATCCAAACTTATTTTCCGTCTTGGTTTTGCTCTGAAGCGACAGTACTTTGTAATAAAACACTTGCTACTCCAGCAAGGAAAAAAAAAATCCAGTAATGTGGCTGAATTTGCAAAAGGCCGATAAGTGAAGCTGTGGCCTTGAAGTGGCAGCCTGAAGAGTGACATTGCAGCGCCAACACCACCGGTGGGACACTCGAAAACAAATCAGGGACCAAGGGTTAGTCCAGCCATTGGAACGTGACAGGAAGGCTAGTTAATAAACACCAGCTAACCCTTTCAATTACAGCAATAAATTGTTCAATTGGTTAAATGTCCACAGGTTCTGCCCCAAACACTTCTGTGAACTGTTTAATTAGCAAACTCTTGCATCACTGGACAATGATCCCGGTGAGCACGGGGGGCGCTGGGCTCTTGGGGAGTGAAGGGTTTGCCTTTCAACCACGCAACCTGCTATGTTTTAACAGCTCTGGAGATTATTCATTCAGCTGCACCTTTTTGTTTTTTTAAAAAAGCAAAATTAATACCGTGAGGGCAAAATTCAGCTTGGTTGCCATTCTTTCCACATCAGTTTTCTGCGTTTCGATAAGAAGCCCCACAAATTACAGCTTCTCACCTGCCGCAAGATTAGATAGCCGCGCACGCGAGACGCGGTTACGCAGCACAAGAGATACAGGGTACCTGGAAACTGCATGTGGTGCAAAACAGACCTGCAGATTAAAAGTCAGCAAGCCTACTTCTTGAAAATATTTAACACACTGAATTTTGGAATTATCTCACCAAGAGTTAAGAACATTTGAAACGTTGCAAAATGATTTATCATTAAGATTACTGCTGGCTGTGAGGAGTATTTAGAGACTATTCATGAGGCGTATGCCACAAAAACATTTACCAATCATAATACAAACCCAAATTTTTGGTAAAAGCTATTTTACATAAAACAAACAAACCCCCCTCCCCAACAATTTTATTCCTGAAAAAAACAACAAATTAAATTTGATGGCGGAGGATCAATTCATAGTTAAAGACTCATGTAAGTTGCCTTCCCTGGACTTTTACTCACTGTGATAAACCACTGATAGTATATATTGTGTTACCAACTAAAAACCACACATCAGTGCAATGGAAAAGAATGTGTGGCTTTTAAGAATGTTTGTATTAATAAGATCCATTTAACAGGAATTTCATGTCTGAAAAACAACTAGCCAAAGGAGATAAGTACTATTTGTTATGTTTAGACAGTGAGGAGAAATTGCATTTCCCTGATGAAGTTTTCTTAATGAACTAAATCCAAGGTAAATTTATCACAGTTGGGAGTAAAAATACATGTAGTGTTTGCCTGTGGAAAGCTGTAATTGATTGTTCCTCGTCTCTCTAGCAAAAGTATTTCTTTGGAAAATTGCTTGAGGCAGAAATGTTCATTTAGAACAAGCTTTTTAATAACGTTGAAGAAATCTACTATTTTATACTTTTGCCTGAGAGGTTGAGCCTGGATCCTCAAAGGATATCCAAAGAACAGACAGGGCAATTCCATTTACTGAGGAAGGATGTGGTTGGACCATGCCCTATCCTCCACTTCGCAAAAATGCACAAGTCATTGGAACTAAACTCAGGATGCTGCTGGCTGAACTTGGTGGCTCCTGGGATTCCTCTCCTGAGTACTGAGTTCTCCCACTGAGCCACCCAGAGAGCCTCAATAGTAACTCAAGCTCTTAGATTCTCCTTCAGGTATGTACCTGAAGGGTCCAAATCCATTTTGTAGGTTCAGCGTTGTTACTGTCTCAGGTTTAAGGACATAAATGGTCTTATTTGGTTGAACATGCACATCTGGCACAGCTAAGCAAAGAGAACTCTTTAAATTTGGGTTCACAGGAAGATTTCTGTTGTCTTTTAGTCACTGGGTAAATCCTGTACAGAGCAATTTGAATGCTTAATGTTAAAGAGAATAGTTCTGTTAGGTCGGCATGGATTAAAAACTGTTCTAAAAAGTTGTGTACTGACTGTTTAATGTCTGTGCCTCCAGAGCAGACAATGAAGAACTACTATGGTGGGTTTTTGTTTTCTTCTTTTTCTCTCTCTTTTTTTTTTTTTTTTTCTTTTTTTTTTTTTTTTTTTTTTTTTCCCTTTTAGTTTTGTAATACTAAGCGAATTAACATCTCTGAAGTCTCGGGGTCTCAGGACAGGCTTTCAGGCGACACCGATTAGCACAGCCTCGCTGAATTAAACAGACTGAAACAATTCAGGCCATTGACAATCCACGGGGGCAGGGTGGGGAGAAACTGCAAATTAGGAAAAGAATAGAGGACACAATACTAGCACTGATGTCCTGGCACACAGGCTTTTATTCTGGAGATAGTTTACAAGCAGTTCGTAACCTTTGGACTCCAGACAGTCTGTAGAACCAACAAGAGGAGGTTCAAGATTTGGTCTGAACTTTCCATCCAGCCCCAGCAGTGTCAATATTTGGAGGATGCACAGGAACTCATAAAGTCTCCATAAAATGGACGTTAGTGAAACAAAACAGAAAAACCCCCCAAAACTTGTATTCATAAAGTCTTTTTAGACTTTGTCGCTTTAAGCCAAGAAGGTATTAAGGAGATAAAAATTTACAACTTCGCTGTGCTTAAAAGAGGAGTTTCCCAGCAAAAAATCGAATGCATTTTTGTTTAACAAACCTGGAGTTCAAAAGCTGCCTCTTGTTCCAGGTTCCTAATTTCTGATTTGCTTCAAAAATTTTGAATTATAAATTTAAACTTTTTGCCATTAACAGAATAACTCCCAGAAATGGTGCAAGTGTGACTTTTCTGCCGAAGAAAAAAGTGACTGGAGAATGCACAAATCAAAATCACTTATGTTCCAGGCCTGTCAATATTTCATTGATCTGTCTAAAATATGTTGTTCTCTCTTTCGTTCTGTGTATAAATCAATTCAGTTATCATATCAAACTATACTTCGTCAAGAGAAAATTATTTAAACAAGGTAAAAAAATCAGGTTTAGTACTTTGATAGTAATTTTAAAAGAGTAATTTAAAAAAATTATAGGTACATATTTTATTCTGTGCATGCAAGATGCTTAAAAGAATCATTCTGTATGCCAGAGACTTTCATATCATGCTGACTAGGAAGTGGCATTTACTATTAACTTAGTTGACAGAGCTTTTGTGCAACCGAAGTCAAATGAAGTATACTGTTAATAAATAACACAAAACTAGAAAAAAAAGAGTTGCCTTTTAAGTCTCTCATAATTTTGTTTCTTGTCACATGTTTAATGCTCTGAGTCACAGGGATCTCAATTGAATTAAATGTACTCACACTGGTGCAAGGGTAACCCAAATGAAGAGGGAACTGAGTACCCAACTACACTTTAACAAAGAATTTTTATCTGGTCAAAAACGTTAAATGCATCAAATTGTAAACTTCTGTTCTGAACAGAGGCTTCTACTGTAAGCAATAGATGCTATACAGTTAAAAATCCATCACTTTATGCAAAGCTAGCTTGTGTTTACATGTGGGTCACTTCATTCATCAAGGGAGGAGAAGTTAGTCTCAAAAAATAAGCACAGAGAGATGATTTCTGATGTAATAATGTATGTCCTTCTAGTCAGGATCAAAAAAATGAATTACCAACTTACTCCACCCATAACTGAAACAGTGAAACCCACTGGTTTTCTCTAGATATGCTTTTAAAGCCCTTAATGCTGAGTTCCGGATTTCTACCTGTAGGAACAAGTAATTTGTTTATTCTCAAAACCCCCCCTAGTTTTTGTATTTCAAATGCATAGAGGGGAATTTGTATTTGCCATTGAAAAAACAAAAACGAAACCCCAAACAAACCCACACTATTACAACTCATCTAGAGCTAGTGTTTTTTAAACAGTTCAGATTTAAGATAATAACCCATTTTATAAGCCAAGATGATTAATCGAGACGATCATACAATGCTGTCATTGCAAGAACTGTGCTTGGGTGAGAGGTATCTCATGAACACTAAATATAGATTTATGCCCTTATGGAATTTCAGAAAACAAGATGGTTATCCCATATGCCTATAACAAGTAGTTTCCACAAAGTTTTCAAAGCCCCCAGCATACAAGATCCACAGTTTTGACTCACCTTATCTATTAATTTTCTGCCTTGTACAGAAAGCTCAAAGTTTCAGCACTATCTTGCCCCTTCATTCTCCATACAGAGTATCTCCACACTGTAACCTCCTGCGTAAAGCATGATCTTGCCTGCTTCTCTCCCCTTTCTCAAAGCCTTGGCACAAAGTTACGCCAGCTATCCTGAGAAGCTTCACACTGCGTCAAGCACCTGTTCGGTCCACAGTCGGTAAAAAATCAAAATAACAGCTGAGTGGAGGTCAGCCACCCTACACACTTCAGAACATACTCAGACACCCTACTAGCCTCATCCCTCCTGTTTCCAGTGGAAAACAGCAGCTCTAGTAACGCGATGCCTTCCTTCCCTTCCCTGTTTGAGCAGGCAGCGAAAGCCCTCCTGCTGTCTTCTACTCCTAAGAGTAAGGCTTTCGTCTCCAACCTGAAGTAGGTTGTCTGTAGAAATAAGACAACTCATCCCACACTGATAGCGTTTGTTCAAGGGACGCAGGTTCAGCAGAGCCAGTTAACCATTAGCTGGCACCCATGCAGCTCATATTACACTCACAGCCCTGCTTGCTGAGCTATCCTTCTATGAAGTTTAGTTGAAGAGAAGCACTTGTGTCAATCAGTCTTCTCTGAGTATTGCTACAGGGTAACAGCAACACCGAACACCACGATGAACACTAAGCCAGCTCCAGGCACCAATTCCATGTTTGCAGAAAGGATGGTTTTGAAATGCCTCACGTAAACCACTCAAATGTTTATTGCCAATACCAAAAACTGCTCAGAAGGAATTCACAGGCACTAAAAACTCTAAATGGTTGCACATTTAACAGACATCCCTAAAACATGCAAACATTCCTGTACATTCATCCATAACCTGCTCAACCCTACAGGCTGAAAGCAGCAGCTGTCTTCCTAAAAAATAGTGGAAAGTTACCACACTTCTTCAAATATTTTTTCCTAGATTCTCACAAGTTAATTATGCTGGTCAGAAAACTACTTAATGCTGCCATTAGTTTGTATCAACCTAAATCTTGACAAAAACTTCAGCTGCAACAATACTCTATCACGTCACACGAATCATTTTGTCATGCCCAAAGCACAGGATTTATTATTATGGACTTTTATTAGAAAGCCTTCTAGAAAGCACAAGCAAGAGCACTGTGCCAGGCATCAAGATAACATACAGAAAGAAACCTCTCCAGCTCAAAGAGTTTGGAAGAAGGGAAGTGGCATCACCTTCCCTTCACAGGACAAATAGAGCGTGTGTTGAGGCTTAGAAAGATTAAGCCCCTTCTCCTGCAACTCCAGACTAAGCATGGCAGCTATAATGGAACTTTTTGTGCATGCCAGGGTTCACCAGCAGCAGGACTGAAGCACAAAGGAATGTCAGTCTCCAGTAATTTAGCCTGAAACAGACATAGGAACAGAATGCACATCTCTCCTAGGTCCTGCCCACGATTTTAGCAACCGCAGCTTTACCCTCTTTTTACACCTATACACCCCTCTCCTTGTGACAGTTGGTGCTACCCTGTTCCTGGTTTATATTAATTCAAGATCCAAATCTAGCGCGTAGCTTTCCAATCTTCGTAGCACAAATAAGATTAATTTTTAATTTTAAGGCCCTGATTCAGCAAAACATTCAACTACATGCTTAATTCTATCCCTATTCAGTAAAGTACTTAAGTATTTGCTTAATTCTCATTTACTCTGCTGAGACTTGAACATGTGCTTAAAGATAAGCCTCTTCTTAAGTACTTTGCTGAACTAGGGCCTAAACTGTGACCTAGGAGCCAGGAAGAAAAGAAAAAAATAGATCAATAATGTCCAGTGTTATTTCCTCAAAATATTAGGTTAGCTGACTGCAAAACACAAAGGAAAAATAAAAATCACTTTTGATTCAAGTGGCACCTACAGCTCATACAGCCGTTGCATTGGAAGAGACCAATTCTATAAAATCTTACTGAAAAGATCTCTTCAAAAATTCCTTCTTGTTTCCCATTTATATCTACAAATATGCCTTTTGGCAATGTGTTGAACCTATCACTCAGTCTCAGTTCCATGACTGGAACCTTGAAAAACTAAGTTTTTCAACTTAATTACCTGACATTTAGTAAAAAAATAAAATTTAGAGCAGAATTTAATTTAAAAAGTAAGGTTGAATAGAATTCAGTTTTGCATTATCTTAAGAGAAAATTAATGGAGGAGTTGGGAAGACATGAGGGAAGGACGCCATAGTAAAAACAAGGAGAAAAAATGATGGACTCTGGTACTCCACTAGAAGAATGGCCTGAGTTAGTCATCAAGAGACCACATTTATTATATGTACATTTATTATATGTGTAATAAATTTTCTTGTTAAAAGGTCTTATCATGGGTGGATCCTTGGGCCAGTGTGGAGATAAAACAAGATCAGGATCAATGAAGCCCTTGGCAGGTAGGGAAAAATACATCTAAATATCTAAGCTGAGACTTAGATAGCAGAGAAGGGAAAATATGATTACAATTTTATTTTTTTTTAAAAAGGACAAATATATTGGCTAGTGTGGCTAGTGGCTTATTTCTACCTATTTGTCTGCCCTATCCTTATCACCATGAATCATTCCATAGAGCATCTTCCTCCAGCTGTAAGATCCTAAACTGACCAAACATACCCTTTTTATTGGGAGCTCACTGTTCAAATTAAAGCTACCTTGCCTGTTTCAAGGATATTGGTATCAATTCAACTGGCATGGCCAGAAAGTACTGGGAAGGTGTAAGTCAGGAAAAGCATCTGCAGATGAAACTTACATCCTATTCCTTCCAACAATCTATCATTTCCTGGCAAAAAGTCTGGTGAAGCCCAAGTACTGAAATCAGATAAATGCTTCTCAACTGTAGAGAGATGCTTTCACTGGGTGTGTGCCCATGCAAATGGAACTCAATGCTCCAGATGAGTTCCACCCTTGGAGAAACTGACCCATTGGCATTTTGCCAACGTGAGAAAAGTCCCTCTCACAAATAAAGACTAAACACGTGTCACTGACAGGTCTTCTATTGGCAAGTCTTTTATGTCAGCTGCTGCTGCTGTTCTTCCTTCAGGAACTGCATTTCCTCTGTAGTTGGAGTCCCTGTTTTCATCTACCTTTTGATTTCCAGCTAACAGGAATGCTATTTAATCTTTACAATTCCTAACTTACACATATGCTTAGCCTCACGTACTGTGAATGGTTCCACTGAAGCCTGAATTATGGCACATAAAGCTAAAACATATGCCCAAGCACTTCCAGGATTGGGGCCTGAAAAAATTGAGTATTTACTAGCTATTACCCTTTTGATGGATCCTTCCCACTATAACGATGGATAAAAGTGCTTATTAAAATCTTTGAAGAGGAGAGGTACTCTGCAAGTACATGTGTGGGGTAGGGGAAGTGGAAGGACCTAGAGATACAGATTGGCACTGGCTGCCCTGATGTTTGCCATAGAAACCACACGTCATCACTAGCAGCTGCAGAATTAAGAGGCTTACATGGCTGAGGTAGCTCCTCATATTTTGGACAAGCACAGCCAGGTAGCAGAGAGTGCAGTTTCTCAGCTCCCACCTCAGTTCAGTGGGAGGTGGCAGCAGAAGGAAGATGCCCCATGTGGACACACCACTCCTTGGAAGGTTCTGTTGCAGCGACACCCACGCTCAGCGCCAAAATGCAGTGTCACCCCTGTCACCATGGCCTCTCTCTCCTGCCCATGGCCAACACCTGAGATAGAGGATGGCAAAGAGATGAGGAATGTCTAATCTGTATTCCCCTTGTCAGGGGGGTAGGAAAGGTCACCCGGCACAGAGAACCAGGTACCTGCTGTCCCCTGCTGAGCTGCTGGGGCTGTGGAGGTATAAAATATTTTCTGACAAAAAGAAACTGGATCACTTGCCCAGGGGACCCATAACATTTGTTCTGACAACAATGAAAGACAGCTTTGATCCCCACAGCAGCCACACATCTCTGATTGCAAGCAGCAAGCCCACTCAATACACTTACAATGCTTGTACCAGCCTCCTTCCTATCACCACGCTGGATGTCAGGCTAATCAGTTTGATCTGACAGATTTTAATTAAATTAATTAAGATCTTTCTGAATGGACTTGATTAGTGTTCCACAGAGGAATCCCCCATGAAAAGGAACACTGTCAGGAAAAGCACTAATGTTTTCTCTTCTCATAATGAGAAGTTTCTTGGGTTGTTATTGGATTTTTTACACCATTAATAAAAGCACTTTATAACACTTCGCATATGATGGGTTTTGACACCCTGTTATATTAAGTTAACAATAGTCTTCTACATGCAAAAAGAAGATTTTCATGTCCTCCGTCAACCAATTTTGTTTCTGCCAAATCCAGCATTTCAAATATGTTGACTTAATCTGATTTAAACAGAAATATGAAAAACTGAGACACAAAACAATCCCAATCACTTCCAATCAACCTTCACGGAGCAGCTTCTTGTACAAATATTGGAAACTCAGCATGTGTAGAAATGAGATGTTGCTAAAATTACGAGAAGCCACCTTGTTCCCTGTGTTGGCTTGTGCAAGACCATTTCTGTTCCACTAGACTTGACTGAGATTGTATTGGCATAATTTTCAAAGGGTTATGTATGCACAAACCCCCCTTTATCTGTACAGATGAAGGCATCACCTTGCTTTCCACACCACATCTCTGATCTGCTCCTCTGGGATCTGCAAAAGCTTTGGGGCTGGAAATCCCCTGGTGCTGGTAAGTGACAAAGGGCCACAGTCACAGTCACAAGTGGCCACAGTCCACAAGAGACATCCCACAGCCAAGACAGGCACAGACAAGTAGCAGGTCCTGCAGCTAAGAACGACCTCTGCTCTGTCACAGGCAGTCAAAAGGATGTGTGCTGCAGAAGCCTATTAAAAAGTGACATGGAACCCCAAGTTCACAAATAGAAAAGCTCATTGTACTCTGCTTATAATAAGGGCATTCCTTGACTACATGATAACCATTAAAATGCAGTTAATTCTTACCACTAGTTTAAATTGAATGTACTTTGAAAAATAAACTCACCTCTAAATATTTTTTTAATTTTCCCTTGTAGAGCTGGCAGAAAGTGGACTTCTCTAGCCACTTTTTTTTTTTTTAATATCACTTTTCTCCCTACTTTGTAGGTTTATTTTAATAGCAAATGAAGCTTCCAATGAATTGCAAAGGATTTTGAATTAGCCTGAGAGGAAGTAACAATGATCTTGTTGTGACTGAAAGAAGTTCAGAGAGTGAAAAAAACCCACTGCTTCATCCACCAACACTTCCTTTTTACCTGAAGCCAGAGTGGTCATTCAAAATACTTTATCTGGAAGGGTCAAATGGTGTTGAGCCCTATGAATTTTTTTCTAACAAAGGCTGAACAGGGGAAGGGAACTCTGAGGTAGGAAGATAATGTTTTTGGAATGAAAGTCGAAATAAAGGGGAAATAAAGGAGAGATATGAAAAGGATAGGAAAAGGACAGAAAAATGAGGCAAAAAGATTGAAGGCATAAGCTAGAGAGAGAAGATTAAGACACAAGGTATTCTGAGAGACAGACTGAATGAGATAAAACAAGAGAGAAAATTGATGTTGTCCAAAGAAAGAAGAGATTCTGAAAAAGAGAAAACAGCGATGACAGGAAAGTATCTTATAAAATAAGAAAGAGGGAAGAAGAAAAAGAAAAAGCCATCTTAATTTTTAATCCATGACTCCTCTTTGTTTTTATTTTTAAATTTTTTTTCAACATGTCTGTTCTGCTATACATGTCACAAAAAAAATCTTGTGTTCTGATGAGTCAGCCCCCATTTACTACAGTGTTTCAACAAACAAATGCTATTATAGCTTATCTGCTAGTTAGTCTGACTCCAGCAGACACAAATGCATTTTCTGGTGTTATTTTAATTAGTCTCATGGCTTTCTGAAGTTCAAATTCATTTATTCTGAGTGTGAGCCAATAACTAAAGTCTTCTCATTGTACTTAGATTAGATTCACATGTCGATGTAAAAATTCCATTCTCAAAACCATACCTGGCTGCAGCATCTGTTGCTATTTCATTCTCATGACCACACTCAGACAAGAAATAGAAATTGGCTAAAGTGTAATTCTGTCACTTGATTTCAACAGAAACATCTATCTTGAGGCATTTTAGGCTGTTTTATAAATGCTTCAAGCAAAAAAGACAGATAAACAAAGAGGCAAAGATTTGCTTTTGCCAGAAACAAACAAAAAAAAGGGTTTTCTTTAATAAATTATATAAAGAAAGATAGGATGCAATAAAAAAGACATAGCCAGGAAGAAAAAAGAATTCAGTGTGACTGACCTTCAAGTTCCCTCTGCTCTTTCATTAACTGTCCACTGAGGTGATCCCTGGCCAAATACGGGCAATTCAGAGCCTGTCATAGAATTACAAGATGAATTAGGGACTGCTGCCACAAATTTACAGCTACCAAGGCCTCTGCTGATTGCTTTTTCCCAGACTTGAAAGTAATTTCACTGGAAACGCTCTTACCGTGGCCCCAAGATCAGCATCACGACAAATGAGGAACGGGAATAACACTTTTCCCTTCCAATTATCGGGTGATTTTTTTCTCCTCTGTGATTTGTACGCAAATAGACATAATTTAAGCCAGTGCGACATGAAAATGCCAGAACTAACATGGACCGTTTGCTTCCTGAAAAACTTCCCAGGAAAACCTGAGTTTTCAATTCCCTTGTGGAAAGGTGACTCCTGTATTTTTTCTTTAATTTCTGACTGGCAGAGCTTGTTAAATAACCACAATTATCAGCCTGAATTACTGCTGACTCACAGCACAATCAATTGAAAAGCTAATGCAGTTGAAACTGTACACAGATAGCTCACTACAGGTGAGTAACTTCACATGCATGAGTAGTGTCACTGCACCCAGTGGCATAACTCATGTGCATAAGTATTTGCAAAACCGGGGCCTCAGACTGTAAACTCACTGAAGCAGAAACCAGATCTTATCTGCCTGTAAAGCACCTGGCAGTGCACCTATCTTTGCCACTACATAAATTAATTATCATTAGCATCTGAATTTTGTCAGCTCCAGCATTCTCCTCCAAGCTCAAACACTGAATTTCTCGCCAGAGGAGTGTTGGTGCACAGTAGATGATAGTAATATGTGCATGAATATTAAATTAGTGTGGCATTTAATGTGGAGTTATTTCAAAAATTTCAATACAAGATGAACATGTGTAAGGCATCTGAAAATCTTCCAATGGTTCGAGGTTTGGGTGGGGTGAGGGAAAACTTTAAAGGTAAAAAATATACTGAATTGAAATCTTGAAATGCTTTGACCTTTAAACGGAACCTTCCTCCCCTCCTGAGGTTTAAGATAAGTTCAGCAAACAAAATTTCACCCTAGGCTTGACACATAATCTCCTAAATTACTAAAGAAATAAATAAACACTTTTTCCTTTAAAAAACATCAACATCATTTCAAAAGAAAGACACCAATTTTTGTAACTGTTGGTGATAGTTTGTACATACAAGCTTACCTACAATGTAAAGTCTTCAGATTTTAACAGGAAATACATACTTAGAAAGAAACTGTTGTGAAATAGCACCTTGAAGATAAGGAACTCTGGACAAGATGACTTTTGGTCATCTGAAGAAAAGAATAGTCATCTTCCTTAATCATTTCAGACTGATTGCTTCAGTTTGGTAATCTCACATTTCAATAGGTTTTTACTGCTGAACTTACAGAAACAGGGAGGGGGACAGGAGGGGATGTGAGAGGACAGGACTGGAAGTGCGAGTCAGTTCACTCAACCCTTCCCAAAAACTCCAAACAAACCAAAAACACCCTACACAAACCAATCTCAGTCGTGAACTAGTAAGTTAAAAAAAGAGGAAAGAAAAAAACTAATAAGAAAGGAAAAAAACCAAAAACCAACCAACTCAAACTCAAAGTCAATCTACTGCTATGCAGTTCTTTTTCTCCCTGGGAAAAAAAAAATGAAGGGAGAGTTTTGGTGTTTGATGGTTTCCTGTTAAGTAAATCTTATTCAAGACAGCAGCTGGCTTTGATGCATTTATGGGTATTCAGTGCCACTCTTTCTTCTCTGCTTTCTCTTTCGACTTTCTAGTCTTTGCTAGTGGGCTATTTAGATAGCTCCTTCAACAGGCACAAAGCACTCCAGCGAACAGAGAAAGCTACTGCACGTTCATCAAACCAAAAACTAAACTGAAATTGAGAAAAACAAACAAAACCAATCAAAAATTTGAAAGGATTAAGCTCTTCACTCATTTGTCTAGGTAAGACAGAAATCCTATCTTATGAACCCTGTGCCAGCAAAGACATTATAACTGTAATCACAGACTCTGATTAACTTACATATTCCACAAAAAATATTGTCTCATTAAAATGAAAAAAAGAAAGTGCATTATTTTAAATTCTAGTCTGAGACCTGCTTGGATATGTATGGACACAAGAACTCTTTACTTGCTACCTTATGACATTGCTATTTAAAAGCTGATTTTCTTTTATTGTCCCCAAAATCACAAAAGCTCCACAAGTCAGTTTCTGGTAGCACACCTTTCCTTGAATTCTTAGCTGGGTCCACAAAAAAAAGACCTTGAAGAAATTTTAGTATTTTTGCAGGAGTGTGATGCCAAAGTCCACGTAGAGCAGTACTTTAAGGCAAAGAAGAATAGTGTTTTTCATGTCGATGACAAAAAGGGAAGGAATACCAAATTAAATCTGCCACAAAAAGAATTACAGAAATGAGTGTATGATTAAAATACAAACAATGACACTGAAATCAGGTCTATTCTAAATCTTTACTCTTTTCCTGCTTGTGTTGTGTAATAGAAAACTGAATACACTCAAGATACCTCACCCCAGAGAGAAGAGTCTCTCCTCACACAACATATACCACTTTGCATCTAATAACTATGTACATATGAAAAAAAAGAGAAAAGGATTTAACTCCCAAGAGTGACAGAAAGCACAGCTGATAACTTGGCTACAAAAGCACTTCCTTAAATTGTGCATCATCTTGAGGGCTTCACCCACCTCAAGAAGCCATCCTTGGTGGCAGCTACTTCTACAACTCTTTCTTCCCATGGAAACCACTAAGTGGAAACCTCACCTTGGATATAGGTCAGGACATCAAGCGTGCTCTGCTGGTCAGTGCCTAGGGCAGGTGTGAACAAGGGCCAGCTGGTCGCTTTCACGCTGAGACCTGCGCCAACACTTCAGAGTCTTTATGAAGTGAGAAAGTAGAGCAGAAGCTCAGAGAGTACATCTTTTAAGCAGGATATTTAGGAGCCACTCCAATCCTTTTACCAGACACACAAATGCAACCTCGGCTGCTTGCTGGTTTTTTTTCCCCCTCCATTCTAAAAATACTAACCCTTCTTCTGAACTAGTTGGAAGGGACTTGTGAAGGGGTGGAGTAAGGGAAATCAGTGCACAAGTCACCTTTCAGCCACCTATGACATCAGCCTGCTGCCCTGATTCCTTCATTAATACCTTTGAGCTGAAAACAATGGGCCTACCATTAAGCACCACACAGTTCGAGATAAGAAAGCCCTAAGCAGATAATAATCGGTGCATTTAGCTGGATTTCAAACATTCAGCTGCTTAATCATTTCTTCCTCACTGCATGCTACCCAAACACACGGGGAATGCTTTGGATGCCTTGGGCTAAGGAAGAAGGGGCTGGGGTGTGGGGAAGAGGAGGGAGAGAACGGAGCCACAGGATGGGGGTTGGGGGGGAGAGGGGGATTTCATTGGCAATCCTCTCCCTGGGAAATGAAAACATTTCTTAATTGCCATTAGGGAAATAGGTTAAATACAGGCTTGGTAAGCTGCTAAGGGCTGGATAACAGATTAGAGGGGATGGCTGTTGAAGTATTCTCATTTCCATTATATGACAGAGCAGGGAATTTTTATTTTCTTAATAGTCTTCAGGGACTGTTCCTGTCAGGCACTGGCTGTGAGACTGCTAGTTAGATTTTAACTAGTCACCTTCCAGCTGACGAAATGAGGCCCAGTTCTCTGGCCCTGAAGTGATTGCTTTCCTGTCTCATCCGAGGAAACAGAAACTGCAGGACATGCTGACGGGGAAGATATTGTAACACCTGCTGGCTTTGCTCACACAAAATAACAATGAGTAATCACAGAATCAGAGAAACTAAAGGCATGATGCAGCATACCTGTCACAGAGGAGGAGGGGAAAAAAAGCACCTCAGGATCCCCAAACACTGAACATACTCACTAGCTGAGCTTGGGCTTACCAGTAGTCCTGAGGAACTCCTCACCTCACCTCGGAAACCTTGGGGCCCATTGTGGGAAGAGTGTGGACTAATTAAAAATCTCAGATGCCACTGCCTGCCTGCTAAGATCCTCGAAGCCTTGTCCTTCTCCACATTCTCTCAAGACACCTCCTTCAGGTCACTTGTTAAGTTCCTCAAAAGCCCATCTCTAGCTTATAAAGGGGATGATGAAGTTTTTAGTAAACTGATCTTGAGTAAAAGGAAATCAAGTTTTCTTGTAAATGGGCACAGCCTTTATTCATCCACAGAACTAAAAAGCAGCTACAGGCAGTACACACAACAAAGCTGAGACATCATCCTGTAATCCTGCGTCATGCAAAACTCCCTGGGGCATGAGTGGGAGTTTTATCTGAGTAAGGGCTGAGTTTTTTAAGGAAAGTCTTTGTTCTGGGGCTCCCTGAAGCCAATATACTGAACTACTCAAACGACCATGGATTGTCAGGTAAGTCGACAGGGGGTCATTTGAAGAACAAGTTTCTGGCAGCAATGCTGGTTTAAAGCAGTTGCTGCCACCTCTCTCTTTCTACCTACTGACATATTTACCTTCCCCCACCCTAGTCTTCTCCAGTGATAAAGACACAAGGATTTGTTCAGCTGTGAGCAAAATGGACTAAGGAACTACTCTGGCTGTAAACTACCTTGTCCGGTAACTTTTCCCCAAGTTTTAATTTGGGCTTATAAACTGTTCTGAGCCAGGGAACACTGTGGCTGTGATTTAATAAACAAGGAGCAGGGACACATGAGCTACAGATGTGGCTGCACTTCCATGGCACTTCAGACTACTCACCCAGGAGGGCCCATGTCACTTGTACCAGCATCAAACTCCTCCACAGCAATGTCATGCAAGTCACCTACAGCAATGGCAACGATACCTGGTCTAGCTTTAACACCCCATCTGTGTCCAGGCATCATCCAAAAGAATGCTGGATGAGTCAGGCCACAGCTGCTAGCAGCCCTCCCCACCAGTGCAGTGTAGATGTCCAGCACCTAAGGCTCCTGTGCCCAGTAGGCCAGCATCACTGGCCCAGCAGCTCAGAGACTGATTGTTAAAGGTGTTTTGTCTCCTCAGGGAAAAAAGAACAGCCTGGAGTGATCTCCACCATCTTTTGACATACCCACTGTGTATTCTTCTGCATCATCAGAAGAATCATCATCTATCTCAACACACTTTAAAAGTCTGGTGCTAACTGTCATTTCCATCTGACCAAATGTAAACTGCTCTGTTGCTGATGTCTGAAAGAGATTGATAAATGTGTTGTAAATGCTGGCTGGTTTTCTCCATGGACAGTAGAGGAAGCTCTGAGAAAACTGACTCAAACTCTGGCATGTGAAGATGAGTGAAAAATATGCCACCCCCGCTTCCTGCCCATGCTGGAGGCAAATGCCAGCCATGAAATTTAGTTTGGATGTTTTCTCTCTTCCAGGTAAATGTGCTTGCACAAGATGAGACCCAAAGCACACTTACCCGGATGTACAGACTGTGCAACAGCAACCACTTTGCTACCAAATGATGTTGAAGTGTATTTGCTCAGCTATGCTGCTACCACAGATTCAGCCAGCATGGGCAGAAAGCCCATTCATTTACACAGCACCAGCCTGTGTTTCACTTGGCTGGTAACTCCATGGACCTCATTTGCATGGAGTGTATTTCCCAGGAACACACACTGGATCTTGATCTGATGTCAATAAGAAATGGAAAAGCATCTCACTTGTTTCTGCTTCTCTTTATCAGCTCTCATTCAAAACTGTTTGACTGTTTCCCATACATAGAAATTATCTATGGATGAAAATTAAACTACCCTGAGATGGGTAGTCTTCCCAGATGATCCAAGAATTGATTACATACACCAGGAAAAGTAGTGTGCTTGTTCTAAAGAGCCTGAGACAGATCCTTCACATCTGCCAATCATTTCAGGCCAGAAGTTTTTAATGCATGGTTTTCCTGTGACCACCTATTTAGTCACAGCCAGTCTGAACCAGCCACAGAAATGCAAGAAAGACAACAGAGTAAGGAAAATACAACTTTGTGTGGTGGCTGCACACAATATCCTTAGCAACTGCAGCTACTCTGGCTGGGTGTAAGAAACACTACTTTAGGTCCATGGAAGTCAGTGGCAAATTGTGCCTTTTGTATGAAATTCTATAATAACACTGAACTATCTTGCTTAAAAAAGAATTATTAACATAGGGTTCATTTATGCTGTAGTGTTGGGATTTTTTTGTTTGTTTGTTTGGGTTTTTTGGTTTTTGTTTGTTTTTTTTTTTTTTTTGTTGATAGAGAACAGGAGAACAGTGGGGAAGTAAAAGAAGAGTCTACTGTTATCCTAGAGTTTCTGACAAGACTTTTTTTTCCAGCATAGGTACAGTTCAAGACTGTGCACCTTTTATTTACACTTGGACATGCAAGTGCTACCCTTTCCAAACACGGCCATGCTGTGGTGCAACCCTTCTTGGCAAAGAGCACACATTTACTCATGTCCAAGACCATCTGAGTGCCTCTGAAAGGCACTGCAGGCTAAGCCAGCACGATCCAGCTTCCCAATGAAGAAAAAAGATGCTGTCTTAAATGCCATAGAAAGTCAGTTAATGTGCTTTTTTTCTCTCCTTAGGGAAAGGAGAGGTACTGTTCTGTAGTACCAGTACAGTGCCAAATAGTGGATACGCTGTGCTGAACATGAAGTACCTTCCTTTTCAACCCAAGTAGCACACAGGTAATTTGTCTCTTTCTGCAAGTTATGACAAGTCCAATGACTCTGAACACTACCTTTGGTTTAAGGCACTTGAATTCTCATTCCATAAACCCTCTAGCATGCACATTCCTGTAATATAACAAATTCCTTTTCCCTACTTATTGCATAGGCATTTATACTACATGTAAATATAGAAATAATGTGTCTATATTAATGGACAGTCTCCAAAATAGTATCATAACATCAGAGGGTTATCCTTCATAAAATTAACAGGATCAGTGGAAGAAGTGGCTTTGTGGTAAGCATGGAAGCTATTGCTGCAAACAGGGCTCCTGATCCCTAAATATAAATAATTCCAGATAATTTTTCCCTAAGTTATTATTTACAATTTTTTCCATCTCATGCATCTATAGAGAACATCTCTATTACAGTATCATATTCTACAAGAAGGAAAATTACCCTCATTAGCAATTCTGGAATCCATCACATTATTAATTGCATCTCAAACCACATTTGGCAAACGAAAACTTTGAGTAATCCTGGACAAGTAGTTGGACAGAGGTCTACTTATAATTACATAAAAATGTTGTGCTGGGAAATAAGTTGCTTGTGAATTAACTATTAAGGATAGACCATTTTTCATCAAAATGTTACTTGCATCCAGTCCTTTACACCAAAGGAAAATGAGGAACAAATGGACTACGTGCCACAATGGATAAAAATCATCTCAACTACAGCAGAGCCACTCCACTGCAGCCCAGTACAGACACAACAGCAAGAAACTGTAACTAGATGAAATCAAAGAGAAATAAATTTTAAAAACCAAATTTTATTTTAAACAAATAATAAAGTGAACAGTCTGACACAGGGGATTGTCTGTGTTACTTACTGCCTTTAAAACAAGATTAAATGGCTTCCTAAATATAAGCACATTCATTTAGGATATGACAACTATGCAGGAATTACTGGGTGAATTTCTATTACTGATGCTCTGCTGAAGATAAAACTATGTGATTGTAACAAACTTAGGCTTTAAATTCTCTAAGTATGGGAAATGCAATCCACCACTACTTATGACGTGACAAAAAAACCTCCCTCAACTATTAATTAGAAAAGGAAAATTAGCTTTAAAGAGTTTTTCATTATTCAAGTACAATTTTCTTTTCTGCTGTCACCCTCCTATCCCCCCTTTTATTCCAAACACTAATACACAAGCTTATTTTACCAGAATAATGTGGGACTGGCTTTGTGCATGAAAGGAAAACAAGCCTGAGTTCCTATAAACCTTTCAAACTTTCATTCCACCTCCTTCCCAGTTTGCACGGAGGAGTCTATTTTACAACTTTATCCATGTAATGATCCTTGCAGCCTGCTTCTTCATGCCAGAATTTCTCTTTGAAGTTTGCTCTCCCATTAGTGCTTCAGTGTAGGTACTCAAACTGATGGCGCAAGCACAGCACAACTCCAGAACTGTCCATGTTCCATCAAATACAGTTGTTTCATGTTGCTCGTGATTTACAGTCTTAATTAATGCTCTCAAAGAAGAAGAGAATATCTTGGTGGAGCATCCCCCTTCCACACACATACACACACACACAGAGCCCTTCTTCCTTTTTTTTCCCCTCCCTTTTTTTTTTTTTTTTTTTTTTTTTTTTGGTACAAACCAGCACTCTGAGGGTTTTGTTGGACATTGTGCAGGATGGCTTTGCCAAGCAGAATGGAACACACTTAATACTTTTCCTTTATAACCTTTGCAATAAATCAGCTACCACTCCACTTACACGAGAACGGCCATTAGTGTCCTGTCCCCTCCCCCAGCACTTCCCGAATTTTAAACAAAGTAGGAATAAACTGAAGCTGAGCAGAGCCAGCGAGCCCAGTAAATCAGTTTAATGAGAACTGAATCAATCGTATGAAGTCCACTACTGAACAAATAAGGTGGACAGGAGAGGCTGAGCTTTCTGTGGAGGTACTGGGGATGGGGAAGCAGGAAAGCAGGGCTCACACACTTCATCTCCAGCAGCGACACATGTCTGTGGTGAACACTCTGTTCTTTAAAATCACATTTGCCGCAGCTTGCTGCTGAATTCCTTGTTTAGATTTGGATGTTTCCTCTCCTGTTTGTGGTTTAGCTCCTCCATGTTTTCCCACAGAAGTGCAGTTTTCTGTTTACCCATTTTCACCACTTATCTCCTCTGAGATTCACTTTGACTCTCTGTTTATCCTTCTCAGGTCTTCCCTATTTCCACATTTACTGTAAGTGAAAACTCTACACACACACACACACACACACAATACTGTTCCATTACAAAGTCAGAAAGTGAATAATTATGTATTTTCAGGAATTCATAGTATTAAAGAATCCACAAACTTTTGTGTATGACAGCATGTAGACTCCGGACATGCAGCATTAAAAGGGCCTTGCCAAAAATGTAAACACCCACCCACCAAAAATTTTTAAGAAAACAAAAAAACAAGCCAAAACCAACCAAACCAAACCAAACCAAACCAAACCAAAGCACAGTGCTTCAAATGTCTTGTTTTGTCCCCAAACCAGAGGCAGTAACTTACACAAGTGGGGCCAAGTATGGATTTTCTCAGTCAAAGAGTACTAAGAAGTTTTTTACTTCTCATACATCAGTCTCCATCTTGGGGACTTTTTGATCATTCTGTCTCATGTGCTCAGAAAAAGGAGCTGTTAAAATGCATTTAATGAGCAAAATCAGGAATTAGTATGTGCCCTTTGCACAGGGCTGTGCTACTGTCCTGCTCCAGCTACAAAAACTGATGGACGAAGGAGTGCATGGCCCCACCATTCAGGTCACCTCTGTGTGTCTTCCACAGGACTGCCAGACCTCCTTCACTTGGGACTCAGTAAGACAACCTCATCCAATCTCAGATATCCCAACCCCAGCTATAACTCTTTTCTCCTTGAAACAGTCATCCCTTTTCAAAATTAAGGGCAGAAACGTGGGTCACATTTTCACTTCTGTCTTATTAGTTCCTCCAGAATGAGCAAGCAGAGCCCATTTGTGAGATCCTGCTATCACAAGTCCCAAAGTTTGGACTAAGATAGAAGACTTTAGAGCTTATTTGTGAATGTGGTCCTGTTTCCAGAACATTAATGTCTTCACTGTGAGTCTAAAAGAAGAGTGCACTTTGATTCATCACTCTGAAACACTTCAAAATCATACAGCCATACTTCTAATCTCAGCAGGTCAGTCAGTGAAGATTACTAGAACATCCAGTGCTTCTTCTCTGCCAGTGCATCAATTTCTCAGATGTACTATTGCCCAGGAAAAAGTTGAGTACCTATTAAAATTCCAGACTTGGCAATAGGAAAACCTATTACCACTGTCACCTCTCTACGATCTGCATGGCTTCCGGGAAAAGGCAACTAATTAACATCGCTAATTAGAGAGACAGACAGGGCCACTTTGCACCCTCTTGCCCCCTGCTTTCTCCTTTCCCAGTACAGAGAAGAGAAGAGGACACACCCAGAGCTGCCAATCTGACCGAGGAAATGGGGACCTTCTGTTGCTGCAGGCACAGTAGAGACCATTCTGCAGAGTTAAGGGTAGCAGGTGCTCCTTAGGTGTTTCTGAGCACAATATTTAAGGATGTTAAGATGGTGTGTATCCATACCAGCTGAGGAACAGAATGTATTTATTAGAGTAAGTTTGGAAAACCTGCTTGTCTACCATCAGCTTGTACTTCATGCAAGACCAATGCTGTGAGCTCTTTGGAATTCAAATGTGAATCTTACAAGATAGGCTTTTCTTAAAGCCTTGTATTTAAAATAAAAAGTGATTTATGGGAATCTCAGTTGTTGTGAAAGAAAGAAGTTAGCTGTCTAGTCTTGGTGACAAAGAAAAGCCTGAAACTGAAATAGATTAGCACCAGGCCCAGAACTCAAAATACTATTTTCATAACCTGTGATTTTTAAGGCAACTTCATGACATGACTTAAAGTTCTTGAAAGCTAGGGTTTGATAATATTACAGGTGATAATCTAAACCCCCCATATTCTCTGAACTGATTTAAATTTTTTCTTGGCTTTTTTTTGTAGGAAAAATATTTTGTCATAATACCCCAAGACATAATAAACTCCTTTCTACAACCTCTATACCAATGCTTTGCTCTCAACTGCATTTAGCAGTGAAGGCTGTGGTTTTCTGACAAAGCAAGTGCAGTGTCTGCTGTTAACGGTAAAAAAACCCAAACAATAAAAAAAAACATGAATGCAAAGCAAATGACACTAGCAAATATGCAGTTTCAAGCTTCTGCTGTGCAAAAGCACATTGAAGAACTCAAGATAGAGAACAATAGGACGATATTTGAATTTTTTTTTTGAGTCCCTGCTGTTCGCTCTTCTGTTTGGTAGGTATTTAAACTACCTGGGATGACCTATGGATTCAGATAATCCAAAGAACTGAGCAGTTAAGAAAAACAAACAGAAAAGGAAATTAAAAGCAAGTCCTTGGCAGGGCTAATTCAGTCTTCATTCTAAATGGTTACATATATCTCTAATTTTTGTAAAAAGAGAGAAGAAAAGGTACTGCATTCAAAACAGAACAATAAGGGTCATAAATTCTAGTTTCAAAGAGCTTGGAAAAGAGAAGGAGATTTCACAGGAAGGTTGTTCTTTATTTTCTACTCTTACCAAAACTTTGCAGGCATCAGGAAAACATGAATTCAAAAATTATTTATTGTAACAGACCATTGTTCTGGTCATAGCCACCAGTGGGTCAGTCAGATCCAAAGCCCTCTGTAATGAGAGTCTCTCTGTTGATTTCATGGCTTTGGAACCAGACCAATGTTTGTGCATTTCTTTCAAGGAACAGTTTTTCCAAATAAGCTGGGATTCTTTTGGAATAATTCCAAGGGCTACGTGACACTTTCAAGAGTTCATATTCATCCAAGTGACTTTGAGGAGCCAGTTCTCTTATTTTACATGGAAAAAACTTGGCAGAGGATGGGAGGGAATGAAAAGCACTGTATGAATCCATCTAGGCATTTCTAGACTCTTCTGTGGAAGGTATCCCTCAGATTTCATGTCACAGGCAAGGCAGACAGCAGCACCCCTTCCCTTCCCTTCCCTTCCCTTCCCTTCCCTTCCCTTCCCTTCCCTTCCCTTCCCTTCCCTTCCCTTCCCTTCCCTTCCCTTCCCTTCCCTTCCCTTCCCTTCCCTTCCCTTCCCTTCCCTTCCCTTCCCTTCCCTTCCCTTCCCTTCCCTTCCCTTCCCTTCCCTTCCCTTCCCTTCCCTTCCCTTCCCTTCCCTTCCCTTCCCTTCCCTTCCCTTCCCTTCCCTTCCCTTCCCTTCCCTTCCCTTCCCTTCCCTTCCCTTCCCTTCCCTTCCCTTCCCTTCCCTTCCCTTCCCTTCCCTTCCCTTCCCTTCCCTTCCCTTCCCTTCCCTTCCCTTCCCTTCCCTTCCCTTCCCTTCCCTTCCCTTCCCTTCCCTTCCCTTCCTTTCCCGTCATTGCTTTTGCTTCCCCACAAAGCAATCTTCATGCTCTAAAGCATGAAGAAGCAAAAATTAAACCCACGTTGTCCCAGTCATGGGGTGTAATTAGAGATATGGCTGAAGAACAGAAGTCCCACTCACTAGCTGCAAACACAATTTTTCAGTGCTCAGAAACCCTTGTGATATTTTTAAAATAAATACCCAGCTACAAAAATACTGTTAATATTAAAATTATGTGAAAAAAATTCTTGGTAGACCTCTGGGATCTACCCAACTAACACTAGTGTCAGAGTGCTTACAGATATGTAATTAACACAGCTTGAAGCAGTCAGTACAAATGGTGAGCAGCCTGAAAATTTTAGTTTTACAGCAGTACTCCTGCACAGATGGAGTAATACCATGATTTGTTACAGCAGCAGCCTGATAGAATAGCAGTGAAGACGGGACAACATCTTTCTTAATTAAAGCACTAACTTCTGCACTCCGGTTTTCCTTCAGTGAACACAGAAAGGTATTCAGGCCCTTCAGTGCTGGAACAGCACTCAAGTGGTATTCATGCCCAATATCCTCAGGCAGTTATGTATTTAACATCCATTGAAATCAAACTGCTTTGCTAATATGTGAAGGACTATATTTTGACTCTTTAGCAGCTTTTTATAGTATTCAATTAACAAACTTTCTGCCAAAAAGCCAGGCCAAAAGGTCCCACTGCATATGCAGCTAGCTAGATTTACCATATTTACATTAGCTACTCCAAGCAGAAAATAGTGTGTTCATAAAAAAACTAGAAGTGTCTCGATTCAGCTAAAGCTGTTGCCTAGACCTGCTCTTATTCACTCTGTGATTTTGACTGCCTCTTGCAAGCACTACTGTGAATACTCAAAAGCACTTTTTCAAATGAAAGAAAATCAGAGCATCTAGTGTCGGCAAGCCTTGTAAAGTCCATACATGTTTACACTTGGCATCAGATTACACACATTTGACTTCTTGATTTACTGAGCACACTTGTGTTTTCCCTTCTTTTGTCAGAAATAAAATACAGCTATTCTTAAGAGAAGTCTTTGTTTTTAGAAGGACCTAATTTGTACTGTATGTTAGGAGAGTTCACTTTTCGCCCCACCCAGAGAGAAGCCTGATCCAAATACCAGGGGAAAAAAGAAAAACTCAGAAGAGGTTAATTTGGGTAACAGCAATGTCTGCTTGCAAGATGTAAAAAAAGAGAAAGACAGAGAAAGAAAACAGACAGTGAAGTCCTTGGACAGGTTTGGGGGGTTTTTTTGCTGCATCACAAAAGCAATTCTGCTGAAATCTTACTCGGAACATTGCCTGAGTAAAAAAGAGAAACACAGTTCTTAAATTATTTTGTACTTTCCACGTAGAGGAACAGTCAGAACTGCATGGGGTTTTACGCCTTCTTAGTAGCCAGCTTATAAACAGTGCAGCCACCAGTCTTTCCATAGGAAAAACAGTGTTCTGTGGATGATGATAACATGACTCTCTGCCTGAGGTTCAGAGGCATAGAAGGCCTTCTACCTAAATAAGGTGTGGTGGCAGGCCATCTATTAACTAACAGACCACTGGCAATCAATAAACATTGGAGGAGAGTCAGGAATCAGAGTAAAATCTTACACAAGTGACAAATTTGCACCACTTTACTTTTCTGTCTCTTGTTTCCGTGATTCTCCAAGAAGAACATTACATTAAATCAGATGAAAGGGAAGGGGTTTTATTTGAACAATGTGTGTTAACAAGTGGACCACTGGTACGTAAGAGTTTGAGAATCAAACTCATAAAGATAGCAGTAGCCACTACAAAGTGAAAAACTAGGTGAGACCTGAAATTTTCAACATATTTTTATGGATATTTACATGCAGGAAAAGGAAACTTATCCAAATATAGAAGGCAGGTCAATTCAAAACAGTTGTGTGATTTCCAAGCTAATTCAGGAACTGCCCTATCATTAATCATTATGCAAAAGAAAAGCAAGATAAATCAAACACCATTTGTTCCTGCTAATAATTTGAGAAAAAAACATAATCCAACCCATTTTTTTCCAAATGTAACAAAGCTGAATTGCCTTAGAACATGGCTTGATGCCCTCTGCACACAGCCAACCTAAAATCAGCCCAAAATAAACCTGTTTATGAGCAAGTCAGCAAACAAAACACTCGGTTATGAATCCTACTATCTCGCTAAATTGCCTGACAAATGAGTACTCTTTGCTTTGCTGCCATGAGGAATCCTACTGAAGGTTTGCAGTACTAGAGCCTTACTTATATCTCCCATCTCTAAACACAATATATTCATCTAGATGGAAAAAAAAAAAAAAAGAAGAAGAAAATAATGCTTTATATGTGCAATTGAATAGGTTTTCCTTTAGTCCCAAGTGTGCTAACCCCACAGCATTTCTCAGATATTTCCTGCAGTACCTTTTTTAGAAATAATGATTTTCACACATAGCTTCTTTCATAAATCTATCACAGTTCAGTATCAAATTAACAGTGACAGAGAAATGTGTATCTTCTTATTTTTATGAGCTTTTTGTTGGAGGCTGTTGTTCAGAGCTACTGTGAGTGCACCAAACAAATTCAGCTCCATATAATATCTTCCTGATAATGTTGCAATTGATACACTAGAAAAATCACACAAATTTTATTTATATGTGCTGTGAAATTGCTTATGGCTTAGAAATTTACATTAATTCATGATCTTGCCTCAAAATTTCATGAGTGAAAATAAAATCCATTATCTCAATACATGGCCAAGTTGTTCTTTTCCCAATTTCAATTTTGCCATTTTTTCAGAGTCAGAACATAAGACCAAATTTGTAAGAGAGGAGGCAGATACAACCTGAATACATCACTCACATAAAAGAAAATCTTGATTTTTTTTTTATTTTCAGCCGAGATGTAAAATATCCTCCTGGGAATTGCTATTAAGCTGTGATTTGGGACCCCTGCATTCAATTAGAAGAGTTATTATTTAGACTTAAAGGCTACCACAATAAATAGTTGTCTTATCCCTTTTCAGGAATTCTCTTTGGTCTGTTAGAAATCTGGGCTTGGGCAGATTTCTACCCCTACACTGGGGAAAACTGCAGCTTTGTTATTCATCACTTTTTCCTCATCTAGGAGATGCCTGACCAGTAGTAAAGCATGGCATGCAAACAGCTTGTAGAAACAGGGAAACCACATTTTAAATTATATATATTAGGGTTCATTTAATGAGTTTCAAAGAATTTTTCCCATCGGTTTTATTAGATTTTGGAAAATAAAATTTGTGATGTACTGATGAAATCCAAAATCCAAAATAGGAAGGTAACTGTAGTTGCTTGTTTATATGAAGAACAAGTGTGTTTCTCTTTAGATTAGCAAAGACAAATAAATTTATTGTATAAGAATTTTTTAAATTGCTGATGTGCAATCATTTTAGCAACTGAGCGGTGAACTTGAATTTTGAGATGCTGCTTGTCTGCTTTAATAATCACATTAAATATAGTTTTAATCTGAATTCTCTGGAACACAGTGATCTTACAACAGCAGAAGAGCACACATGCTAATGAGCCTTTCTCATTAGGAATTTTGATGGGACACATGGAGAAGGGCTCACAGAGCCTGTGACCAAAAAATCCCAAATTACTTTTAAGTTTTATTTAAGCATTTTCAAACGGAGATGCACTAACTGCGCTTCTGAAGGGACGTCCTGAAAATGTGGATTCAACTGCTTAGAAGCCAGATCTGCCATGGTACACATTCCTGTGGTGGCTACTGCTTGGCCAACACCAGGCATCATTCCTCAATCACTAATTTAGCACTGTCCGAGAAGGTTTGCAGATTGATCACAGCTTCTGCAAGGAAGCACCTTGGAAAGAGGAAGCTGTGTAAGTCCATGCACTCCAGCTAAGGCTCAGTCAATCTCTCTACCCTGCAGAAAACTACTCATGATGAGTAGTTTTTTTTCTCTCATCATGAGAAGCCCACTGATATCTATTTTGCACTTCCACCACTTGTGATACTGGAGTGCTGCACGAGCTGAGGACCTGTGAAGCTTTTTTTTTTTTGACTAGTCATATTTTGTCCATTTTAATAACAATAATAATTTTCCAATGTCTGTTGGCATATTTTTAAACCAAACAGAAGGGGTATTTTCAGTTTCTTCATCATCAGGATGCGAAGATGAAAATGTCTACATTGAGAGCCTCCCCAAAAGCTTGTATGAGACAGGTGCAGGAAGAAATAGTCTGTGTCTAAGCACTACAAGGAACTGCTGGAGTTATAAAGTGAGCTGTCTTGAGATCATTCACCTATGGTTTCTAGTTAAAACCTATAACCTTTAAAGTATTATTTCTATGCTAGGCAGAATGGAAATAGAATAACTAGTATGTAAGACCCGAAACCAGAGAGCTTTGCAAGGTGTTTGTGGTTCAGACACTAAATTACAATTTGATTAACCTACTTAGCAAAAATCAGATGACAAATGTAACTTTGGTGAAATTATTTTCTGAAAACAAAAACTTCTGCAGACTACTTAAGGATATTAAATGCTGTTACGGTGATTTAATGAGTGTTTGGTTTCACTGTGACATTGGAAAATCAAGTAAGAGTTTCAGTTAGAGCTTGAGTAAATTCTGATCAAAGGCTTTCTATTTTCAGTTTTATTTTAAGATTTATAATTTTTGTATTGCTGTATTTTGCTTAAATTAGTAATTTAAAGTGCCTCCATTGTACAAAGTGTTCTTAATTTTCTTTGCCTAACACAGTGACACGATTTACACATCAGCCTTTCAGACTGCACCTCTACAGACAAAAATATTTCAGTCTTCGTATCTCCCTCCAACCCATCTGCTAAGCACTGGCCATGGGGCCAGTTTGTTTTGCCCTAGCATTTGACTCTTTTTGATGAGCTGGTGCCTGCAAGGCCTCCACCTTCCGATGACTCCCCTGCTAATGTACAGAGCACACCTGTGACTGTAGTCTTTGGAGGACACTTGCTTCTAGCCCATAACAGCCCAGGAAGGCCCTTTGTGACCTATTTCACATTGCTGTGTGACAAGGACTGCACAGCTTCACCGAGACTTTTGGCAGGTATCATCTCACCTGGAACCTCCAAACTCCAATACAAAGTAAAGTAATTGAGGCAAGAGGAACACACTAATTAGTAAAAAACAAATTTCAGGAAAATTTGGTTTTTGGCTGTTGAGAAAGCCTTGGAGGAAAAAAAAAAAAAGAAGAAAGAAGAAATAACTTCTAGATAAAATTAACAATTGCACCAAATACCTCTATCATGGCAGTCAGGTGACAGTGAGAAACAGGAAATCTCACACTTGCATAAGTGAGAAAGGCTGGAGACCTGTAATAGTCTAACTATAATTTCCAGTATTTTGTATTGCTTGCTCTGTGGAGCCAAAAAAAGACAAGACACCCTGTATAAACATGAAGCAGTATTACAGGAAACATGCATTTTTCCTAATTTCAGGGAGTTGCTTGCCACATTTGTTTACAGAATCACTCATTCTGTTTACAGGGACATTAACTGCATGAGTATAATTTTTCCTCTCTGTGATTTTTATACACTGTGCACTCATTCTGAAAGTAAGTCAGTGGACCCTCTTTTATGCAGTTCAAGCCTAACATTGCAACATAGTCATTATGGTGCTTCCTACATGCATTAGTTTTTGAAAGGGCTGACCCCAAAATAAAACGATGCAAATCACATTAGCGCTCAGCCGAATAACACTGTGCCGGGAGAAGCAGGAAGGCACGAGTCTGTCCCTGGCACTGCAGCAGCAGCAGGGGCTGCTCAGCCAAGCTGCTAAGTCCTCTGCTGGGGCTGGGCAGGAGGAAGCAAGCAGCTTGGAAAGGAGGAGAGGGGGGACCAGGGGATCTGGCATAATCACAGAGGAGAAACGAAAAGCAAATAGCAGAACAAGAGAAAATGCATGCTGAAACTTGAAGGAAACCAAAGTGAAAGAAACAGGTGTGGACAAGTAGATAAGTGATGAGAGGAAAAAACAATCAGTCAGTCATGATTCTTATTTTCAAAAATAAAAGAGTAGATGAGAAGGGAGGAGCAAGACCACCCTTTAGAGAGAACACAGGAAAAGGAAAGGTGAGAAGAAAGGTCAGCATGAAAAATGGAAAAGTAAAGTGGGAAAAGAGAGAAAAATCTCAAGAAAAATGAGAAAACTGTGATGCTTATCCCTCCACCCTCCCCCCCCCCCCAAAAAAAAAAAAAAAAAGATTTTCCCTTGTCCTGTTTTTATCTTGGCAGAAAAAAAAATGTAGACTGAAAGAAAGCAAAAGGATGATTACATTCTCAGAGTAAGGAGATAAAGGACAGGAGCAAATTGGATATGAGTTGTATTCACCAGAGGATACGTAAGGGAGTAGCTGAATTCAAGAACACTGCAATGCAAAATGAACATTTCTTCAAGAAGAAAAACTGTCTGTCCAGCAGAATTCCTAAAATATTACTGCAATCCCACAGCTTTGTCCAAAAACCCAGTAAATAAAACTTTTGTCTGAAACTTTTCCCACCATTCCAAGACAGTTGGTATTTAATCTAAATAACCTCCTGCTGAGTGTTGATCACAGGCTGTAGCTCTGCAATTCAGTCTCATCATTGCTCAGTCTAAATAGAGCTTTAATAAATACTCAGCTCAAATTCACTCAAATTCCAACTTGCATAAAGTATGATCTCCATTTCTGAACTCATAATGCCTGAACCAAAATCTGAAACTTTGCAATGTTTGTGGAATGCAGAATTTTTGTGTTGGGTCTCCAGCTGTTGTGAAGTCACTGCTGTTTGGTGTATCAGCAATTTTGACTGGAAAAAATAGAATGTGTTTTCAAATATGTGGTGAAGTCTGCAGCTATGGCCAGACTAGAGTATGAGAAATGCCTTGATGTAAATAGGCCACCAGCACTGCATCTCAGGTAGAGGCTGTAAAGGGAGACCAGAACTCTATTTGGCTCAGGCTAGGTTGCTCCCACCTCACTCCAAATGCTGCTTTTGCATTTGGTTTACTTCTGCTCATTATTCATTTTAATGTCATAGGCACCTCACTGCCTGTCCCGTGCTCACCTTGAATCCCACTGAGCCACACCTCATCACAGCAAATCCTTCCTGAACAATGACAGATTTATTGACATGCACAGGGGTCCAAACATGAGAAAATTAGATTTGTCCAAATCCATACTTCACAGGAACCATGAGCCCAAAAAGCTGCAGGCACGACTTCTACTGACATGGACATTTTTAAGCTCCGTAGAGAGGCACTGCCCCCCCCCCGATATTTTTACCTTGGAAAAAAACCAGAAAGTGCCTGTTTGCAAGCAGCTGAGGACTCCCCAGCCCTAACTTAAATGCAAAGCACTTGCTGCTGCAAAAGAGCTGTGAGTGCAGTTGCTCATTCAGCCAGACACCTCTTCCAAAATAGCCCCTTCCCACCTGCCAGGTCCAATCAGCAGCCCAGAGGAGGGCTTTTATAGAGGCCAGCTATCATTTCCTCCTGCTTTAGATCCAGTGACCCAATGCTAACACCATTCCCCACTCCCAGCATTACTGCACTGACTGACAGAGCCAGTCCTTGCTAGATGTCACTAAATCAACATCCCTGCAGGGTCTCTTTCCAAAGGGAGAGTACGCTGTCCCGGGTGACCTTCAGAGTTCAGAAGTGACGGACGCAGAAGCCCCACACCATCCATCACTCCGGCAGGAAGGGACATTTGCAGAGGATCAGAATGGCACGGGACTGCCATGAACTTCCTGCACCCTGCTTCCCCTGCATACCGAGCCCCGCTGCTTCCAGTGGTTCATTTATCAGGAGAAGGGAATAGAAGGTGAAGTCAATGAAGCTGCACCGAGCGCGGCAGAGGTCAGGCCCAGGAGGGAACCCAAAGTGCGCGTACACACATACACAAGAGACACAGAGAGAGGGCAAGTGTGTTTTCTATTAGCTGCCTGCTATAAATATTACAGGTCAAATATTTTGTTTTGAAAATAGCCAAATCCCAAGGACTGCTTCCACCCATCAATCTAAAAGGAGGGGAAAGAAATGTCAATGGTTTCTTCATCCGAAAATTAGCTCAAAACAAACAAGGTCATGGCTGTTTCATGGCTAACAGTGATGAGCGACTTCTATCAGCTCCTTTTCTGTTCCTGACCTAGGTAAGAGAAAAGCCAGATTTCTGATGCACGGAGGAGCAATTCCCAGGTGTATACCTAGAGAGGCAGTCCTTCATGTGAACTGTGATCTGGAGTGCCTATACAGCAGGTCTCGAACTGACCAAACTGATTTTCAGCATGAACATATGATTCAGCTAATGCCTTACCACACAAAGATATTAAACCATAAAACTAAAAGTAATGGATTACATGGTAGATTAATTTGCCAGGAGATATGACTCTGCTTTAATACCTCCTTTACAATTAATAATGGCCTTATTTTAATTCAAACAAACAATAAACACTCCCTCACTATACACTGCCTGTTGCTGAGGAATATTTGTGAAAACCCAGATGCTTGCCTGGCAAGTAACACTTGAGACCTGATAAACAGCCCTGTTTTCCTTAACACACACACCTTATCAGGGATAGGTGGAGTCTGGGGGACACAAATGAAGAGGCTGCTTTCTGAAACCCCTCTGCCCGTGCTGTATCAGCTGTAACAGCTCACAGCTGCAGGCAGGCAGTCACTGGGAGCACACCTGCTGCCCAGATGCCAGAGCAAGAACCACACTGGTCGCCTTTCCCACTGGCATCTTCTCCCTCCATTTGCTGAGCAAATGACGGGGGGAGGGCTGTGTTCCTCTGCTCACAGCCACACAGAGGGATGGAGTCTGGGCAACATTGCAAGTCAGCAGCTCTGACTCACACAGCCCTGTTTGAGCACTCTCCTGAGAGAGTGGAATTTTTGCTCCTTAATGCTGGGAGCTCGAGCATTTCACTGAGATTTGTAAGGTAGCGTGTAAACATCACATCAAAACCCAAAGCAACCCACTCCCTTCTAAATACACTATCACCAGCTTCACAAAGACAGTTTTTTCATTCTGGCAGCTGCACTTAGATATGGCAACTCCTCATAGTGTATTTTTTATGGCCTGGGAAATACTCTCCATATGTTTTGAAAAATAAGATAAGGTTAATAAAAGGTGAGAATATTCCAGTCCAGGAGCAGAGTGCCCTACCTGGCACTCTAGCTCTGTTCCACGAGTCCATGGGATGGGAGGAGGGGACTCTAGGCACACCTCACTCTTGTACTCCTCATTCTTGTACTTCTCTCCACACCAAAAATGTAACAGTCACCTTGTTGCTCTGGCTCCTTCCTCAAGTCCAAATATATTCATTTCCACCAACCACAGCCATGCAAGTAGTTACCTTACATAGCCAGTCACTAACAAGTTTTATACACCAGTGAAGGCAGAGTTGGGAATATCAGCATTTTCTGGGATGGAGAGGGAGGAAGTGAGACAGCAGAAGTAGCTATCACCACCAGTTCACCTGTGCCATGCATTAGTAACTTGGCAACTGAAATGCCATTACAACCTAACTGGAAGCCCAGGCTTTGAAAGTGCTTTTCCAGTGCAAACTTTATGCTCTCAGGGCAACCCTTCTGTCCCTGCACCTCAAGTCTGCACTGAGAAAACATGCCAGTCACCATAGGAGTGGCTATTCTGCTGTGATAAGGTGTGAGACCCCTTTAACTTTCAAAAATCAAGTGGAGCGTGTCCTTAACCAACTGCAAAATTCCCCCTTCTGCCGTCTTCATGGACCGCCTGAGTTCTGGAGGAAGTGAACACCCTGATCGTGCACATCCCTGACACCCTAACATGTGCAGTACCTATGCAGGAGCTGAGGACTTATCAAACCAGCCAACACCATTTCATGGCTGAAGAATGAGGACCAACGATTCACGCAACAGATTAATTACAGCAATGTGATGGGAAGGATGTTTCTTACCTAGCAGAACACCTAACCCATTTTTTACAAAACTTAAAGGCACTTCAAAGACAGTGGTAGTGTGAGAAAACTATAGCAGAAAGGCTATAACATAAGGCTAACATGCTCCACTTAGTTATGTCATCTTTTAGTGTTTTCCTACCACATCCATTGCCTACAATAAATACATTGGAAGATTTACCATGCTCACATATCCAGGGATAGAAATCTAATCTGTCAATAATTATGACTCAAAGAGGGGCACTGTCTTGTCTTATGCTGTCAGATCAGGTGTATCAAAACGAACTCCTTTACAGTGAGAAAATCCCAGGGCAAACAAGGACTGTGAAGGAGAAAGGCATGAAAGAGGGGTCCTTATATTCTAAGTAGGTCTTGCCCCAGGCACAGAAACAGGTATGAGCAGCAGTGGGGTGAAGGACAATGCTAATATTAAGAAGGGGTATACATTCAGCAAAGTATAGACTCCGTAGGTATGGAAACTGCTATGTGTGCTAGGAACCAGAGGGACACACCAAGGACACCTTGCCACCCGAGGTGCTGCTCTCTGGGCAGCAGCATTTGATGGCCACTGGCCTCTCCAGTGGGGCTATGTCTGCAATAAGCAGCTGCTATGCAATTGTTTACTGCTGTTATGGTGCTCTGGTTTATGCACTGGAACGGGATTATCTGGGGGGTTTAGGTGATTGGGCTGGGATGAGGACTAGCTGGCTGAGACACAAGCCAGCCAAAACAGAGATCACCCAAGAGGTGCAGAAGGCGGGTGGGGGTGGAGAGGACAGGAAGGATAAGCCTGCACCAGTCCTTCCACCCAACAGTACAGCCTTTTATACACAAATCGAGCTCGAAGCGCAAAGGTCTTGTTACAGACAAAGCTGATACTACACTAGAGCCACATCAAAGAGCCTTTTTTCTTCATCTGCGCTTGGTAAAGAGCGTGTGACCTCTTATTTCAGATGTGGATTTCTGACATTTACCATATTTTGGTCACCTCAAGAGCAGGCTACTGTCATGGCTTTACTTGCTCGGGTCCTTAAGATTACACAGAAGCTGAAGTGAAATCAAACACACAGGGCAGCCTAAGTGTGGCTCTAGGATTACTTATGCACGACAGTTAGCAGGTTGAACTTAATGCAGTGATAAGGGCTTAGCTGTAAGTGCTTTCAGTTTCCCAGACAGGGCTGCCTGCCCTGCTACAGGGTAGCTCCATGGTCCCCTCGGTCTGCATAAATTCATTGATATGCAAGAAGCAACATTGTCTAAATGCTAATCTTAGACTTGTAATCAGTTCACTGGGAAGGCTTCTCTTCCTGAGATGACTTTTGCTTTCAGTTGATGATTTTTGCACAATCAATTCTTCCTGGTTTTGCTTGGATGTTGACACTATTGGCTTTATATTTCGTTGGCTAAATTTGATACTAAATACAGCCAGGCAGGAGGAGGACTGCTAGTCTGTCAATCTCTGAAGTAATAATAGAACTGTCTTATAAACTGTTAGGCACTGAATACTGCAATTCAATACTCCAAATTTGGTGGTTATGCTGCACATACCCATTATATACAAAAGTTACACTGCGTGATCACACAACTTTCACATTTCCCTCCTGAGTGAGATGACATTCAATAAAATAACTGCTTCCCATAAAAAATTAATTCCAAAGAATTATGTATATATAAATACACAAAGCTATATCACAGTGCAAGACACATCACTCTAAAACAAACTCAAAATATTTCCCAATATAATGTAGAAGGTATTACCTCTATCACCATAAAATGTTTTTATTTTTTTCTATTTCCTGTCATCATCAATCTAAAATGCAATGTGGTGAAAAAATCTAGTTTTTCTGAGAGGAGTTTTCCAAAACACACCAGTTTACCAATTTCTAAAGAACTTAGTAAGCATGCCCATGGAAAGAAAGACCTATGCACTGTTTCCAGCTTTAATGGTTCAGCAGGGTACTGAGGTATGAGAATCAGAAAGTGAGCTAAAAAGAGTAACTTCAGTGGGATGTTTTCAGCTGAGAAATGCATGGGAAATAAGCCAAAACTTGGGGTAACTAAAGAAATAAGAGACTTATTTTGATTCTAAGAAATACAGTTTTGCATAACGGGCATGTTGTTTATTACTAATTTTAATTTGCTACCAGCTCTGAACGCACAGTAAGTATCTGCTATTGCCAAGTGCAGAGCTAATAATAAGTTTACTTTTTCAAGTGATGTTCTGCTACATTGCTTCCCTTTTTTTTTTTCCAAAACTCTGGAAAGTTAGCTTCAGTAAATTCAAGACACACTGAGATACCACACACTCTACTTGCTCAAATCCAAGAGAGAGACATAGAAAAGGAAGTGGAAGGAGAAGAAGAATTGTCTTAAAACTAGTTAAGAAGGCAGGAGGTGGGGGTTTTTCTGCATGTTGTAAAAGTTTTTTTTGGAGATGAATTAATAATGTTAAGCAGTGTGAAAAACAAAACCTCTCAAGTGTTCCCAAAGAAAGTCTGAGTATTTTTAAAAATATGTGTTTTATTTCAAAAGGGATGCTCTGAGATGCTACACTTTGAGAATGATTAATGACATTAAAAGCTTAAAAAAGTTTCAGCTGAAAACTCTCCAACTCTTAACCAGAACAACAAACTGAATTCATAACCAACCAAGTTAATTGCTTTGCTTTCCACAGCAGCACGTACTGGCAAAGTTATTTGTCATGAAAACCTCCTCTACACAGCACTAGCTGAAGAGCACAGGGCTGTTTCCCCGAATCTGAGGGATGAAAGAGCTGCTGTGACTTTGGCCAGACCACAGTTTACATCTCTGGTTGCCAAAGGCAGCTAGTACTCTGCAGAGCTCCAAATACCCCTTGTTTTTCCTCAGTACACTCTGGAGATGGGATAGGCAAGAGATAAGGGAGAGGCATGGAAATTCCCCTCCAAGCAGAGGAAGGCTGGAGGGGGAGAAGCATGCAGGGAATTTCCTTCACAAGCGGTGAATTTCCTGGGAGCAGCATTTGCTGGGATCTTTGCACAAAAACCATATTGACCATCTACAGCAGAACATGGTATTGGCCTCACCTCCATGAAAGGGAATTGGTAATGTCACTGCATTGATCACATATGGCTTGTGATGCACTTCAGACACACTGTGTGTTATTAGGTTACCTCATTTTCTTGCACATTTTTCCAGTCATCTTCCCCCAGCAGCCTTAAAATATATAATTTCAAACTAGTGGCCAGGTACCCTCAATGATCAGGGCTGCTTCTTCATCTCTCTCTGCCTTTAACACACACTGCTTGGAATACTATTTTTTTAAAGCTCCATTTAAACAGGATACAAGAGCTGAGGACTGTTATCCTTCACCACCTAACTTTTTCAGATGTAATTCCTGACCAGACTAAACCACTAAACCATTAACTTTGGTACCTTTGTGAAAGAGCATATCAAAAACATAGCCAATTTTTGTTTTCACACTTTCTTCCCCTCTTCAGGAGTAACCACAATGCCAAGCAGCTTGGTGCACCTTACAAAATCCTCAGTGTCTACTACACTTCCTCCTTTTACCTGCTAGGGGAATTGAAGGTGACTATTCTTACACCTACCACAACCATTTAAGTCATTCTTTGTTTTCCTCAGAAGTGTCCACACACACACACACACACACACACACACACACACACACACACACACACACAAAAATTCCTGCCTTGCATGTGTTTCAATGTACTTTGTAAAGTTCTTTTATTTTATTCTTTGGGGAAAGAAATAAAGGAAAATTTGTTGCATTTTTCCAGTTCCTCATCTTCATAACTGGCAGTGAGTAACTCTTAATTCCTGTATGGCTATTTTTTCTCTATCATCCATTGGGGTGAAGCTGACACAGTAATTCCTAGCATACAGTTTCAAAAAAAAAAAAAAAAAAACCCAACCAAATGTGTTTATTTCCATTATATGATGCTAAAAGGACATTCAACTGCAGCCAAGGAGCTACTGTGTACAGCACTGAATGCTTATTTTCTATTTCATCCAAGCACTAAGTAAAGGCTTATCAAGGGTACGAGTCATCCTACCATTGAACCAATACCCCTCGTGGAAGTAAAGCTGAGGATGCCAGAGGAGCATGTGCCAGTACTGGGAAGCTTGTGAGCTGAAATATGCCTTTCCTACATCAGCTGAAGTACAACACTTCTGTAAAAAATACCCTTTACCATCTGACTCTGAGTCACAAACATACCTGCACTTTTAAACTCGGTTGAACAAACCGTGGCAAACCCTTAAAAGCTGCACATTTCCCCTTTGAGGACCGTCAGAGTTATCGGAGCTGGCTGAGGAATTGTGAGCTCACATCAGCACTCAGCGAAGCAGAGAAAAATTGAGAGGAAAAAACCCCAAAACAACCACCCGTCAGGGATTTCCAGCGTATAAGGTTGTTGCAAGAGGTGCCAAAAGAAATAATTTCGAGCCGAAGAGTTTGGCTTGATGGCTCGGCTAATTCCAGGCCGGGGCTGCTCCCGCTGGGCTGCAGAAGGCCAAGGCTCGCTGTCAGGCAGACGGATTACCCCCGCTGCCCATTAAGGGCACCGCTCCACGGTGGGCAGGGACGCGGAAGGAAACATAAGAAGCGGCATGTGCATAACCAAACAGGTTACCTTGCTGAAAAGAAAGCCCCTAAAGCCACATTCTGCTTCATTAGCACATGAAAATAAGGTAATTGAATACTTCATTCTCCCATCCAGAGCCAGAGATCCATCACTCAGGGAAATGGAGTTTTGATAAGGTGGGGTGTTTAAATGAGGCAGAAAGAGCCTTTGAGTGTGCGTTACTTTGTTTATCTGAGAGAAATCCCACTTAAATATAAGCAAAAAAGATATAAAAATCACTTTATCCTATGAATTACTCAAACGTGACAAAGCCCCTCCAAGGGATGAAATTTATACTAATTTCAACATTATTCTGAATACAGAAGGTATTACACTTGTTGCTGCCTTTATTTTTGCATCAAAACCTTGTCTCTCTTGTTTAGCTTTTTTTCTTTCCTCCTCTCTGTCTCACTAGATATTTTTGCTGGCTTTTATCATTTCATACACCAAGAGATGAAAACTTCAGCAACTGTCAGGGCAAGGTATTTTAATCAAATTTCTCTTGTTCTTTTTTTAAGTTATACATGTAGCACATTCAGGTTTTGGTGTTTTGATTTATTCAACATTCCAGCTGATTACCAAAATATGAAAATGAATTTTATAAAATATTTATCATTACCAATTTCAGACTGAGACAGCTCCTATTTTAGTTTTTTTAGCCTTGTTTTAGGGAAAAAAATATTTAAAAATCTGATATTTGAAAGGCAAAAACATAAGAAGAATGTGTTTCATTGTCTTTAGCAAGCTAAACAGCAACAAACTCATTTTCTCCCACTGGCTAATCACCTAAAGTATGAAGTGCAGTGACTGGCATTTCCTCCAGAAAAAAAATATTTACGTAAATACTGTAAATAGACCCCTTTCCTCAGCCAAAAATGCCTGTTATGGTATTAGGGTTTTTTTATAAGAAAGCAGGAACTAGAGATGCAAAGAGCTAGTCAGACTGCACCCTTGTTCCTTGGGTTTCAGTGGTATAGTTTCCCAGTCTGCTATGCTGATATATTATTTTGAACTATAAAGAAAAATAACATGGCATTACAGACCAGCTCTCAGCACTGGCAAAACCCAGGATTTTGATATCAAACATTTAAGAGACACCCCCCGCCCCCCCCCCCAGCCTCTCTAACAGTGATGCCTAACCATGTCTCAGGCTTTTGTCTTGCTCTCTCTCATGCGTCCAGGCATGTGATAAAGCAATTAAAAGGCTTTCCTGCTTAGAAATATGGGCAATCACTGCAGTGCTAGGAAAGAGCTGCATTTTCACAGTACTTAAAAGGTAACAACTAAACTGTGTTGGTGCTCAGGCTGCGCTATCATTCCCCCTTGTCCAGGCTCTCTGCTCTCACCACCACATCTTTGCTACTGGTGGCAGAACAGGTCCATCGCTGTGAAAAGCCAGTTTGGGGAGATAACCCTGCAGAAATATTCTTGATTTTCTGTGGTTTAGTCTGCAGGTTGGGGTCTGTATGGTGGTTGGTATGGGATCAGCTGTGGGCCAGCTCTAGAGTAAGGGAGAAGGCAGGAACTGCAAGGAAAGAGGCAATTCAAGGTGTTGTGGACCTACACCTTCTGGAACAATGCCACTTTGCCCAAATGACTGAAGAGGGACCAAAGATACAGCTGAAGGCCTGAGGCAGGGTCCAGGAGGTAAACATCTCACCACCTCTACTCATAGTCAATATAATGGTAGGAAAATTAAAGGGTTTACATCTGAAGGCAAACATTCTTCAGGCTGAAGTTTCAGGAAGCAATCTTTAAGGTAACTAGGTCCTACCATGTAGCTTTGAAATGCATACGGCAGAACCACCACCTTAAAGTTCAGCCACCAATTCACATAGCTTGGCAACCCAAAAAACCAGAGGGATGACACAAGTGAGTGCACAGTACCACAAGATGAAGGCACACTGCTGCTCTCCAGAGATGCAGTGGGCAAGCAAAGAGGAGCTGGACTGAATGATTTACTGCAGGTGAACTTCAGCAGTCCAGCCTTGAGATCGATCCCAGCAGCACTCGCCGCTCTTGCGCCACGGCTGCCATAGGCAACAGCGAGGCTGGCAACCCTTTTTTTGTGCTGCTGGCTGAATAGACCTCCAAGCAAAATTAGCAGGCCACGAATTAACACCCCCTTTAGTGCCTGCCAACAGAAAACAAAAATAAAACAAAACCATGTGGCCAAGGGTTGTGTAAAAGGCTGTCACAGGCCTTCTTGCATATTTTCCCCACCCTTCGACTGGGAGAACACACTGTGAAAACTTTGCAACTAAAGAAAACATTTGCAAATTATACCCAGCTTATGATTTTCTCTGGAATAAATCTGGGTAAAGCAAAATAAGGACTTGATCTCAATCTCTATCTCAGAAATAATATATTAAATCAAACTGTCTAAACAACCCTCTTTATCACCTAGTAAGGTACAGATTTCTCAGGCCAGAGTCCAGAAAGCAAACCATGTGCCCCAGGAATTCATCCAGAGCAAACTGGAGCTGCAGAACCCACCAGGAAAGAAAAAAAAAAGTGTATCATCAAAGCACTGGTAACTTTCCACAACATGTTAGAAAATTATTCCAAGAGGTCTTATGCACATTGAGAACAGACACCAAACTAAGCTCTTGATGACCACAGTTACCCAACACCTCTGGCTTACTTCTTCTTACCAAACATCCACCCAAAATCATAAGCAGTTTTCTTCATGCCCTATCTACATACAGATACCCATGAAAAAGTCTAACAGTGCGTCTGCTGGCTTCCTTGAGTCAATAGAAAATTCTGCCTGAGGTTCCCCATAGCTAACAAGGTGCCAGCACTGAAGCAACATGAAAAACAACCTTAGGACTCTCATGTAAAACACCTTTGTTATACCTCTAAGTCAGATGTGTCACAGAAGTAAGAGAAAAATTGATGGTAAAAGTTTCTCTACCTTAATAAATTTTTCAAAAAGCTAGTTTTTCAGCAAGTTCAGTTAAAGAAGATGAGAATTACTGCAGGAGCAACAGCATACATTATTATGACACAAATACGTACCAGCACACATCCACATAACCCGCATAAAAAGAAACCAAGCATAACTCTACTTATTCTGCATATCTAAAATGAAATCTAATTTTTTCTAACCATGCTCAGCAATAGAGGAAAATTTAACAGGTGTCATTGTTTCTCCCAGGTGTAATCATCTTTTTAATTTGCCCATGTGAGAAAAGAAAAGCTATTTAATGGGAAGGATGAAATTGCTGATTAATTAAAAAACTTCGAGGGCCTGGAAGATTCTCCTCCATTTGGGATAGATTTCTTTTAGCTTTAAGCAAGCTGAAGGGCAAGAGACAGATGCTTCCTTGGCTTTTTATTTTAGCTGGTATGTGTTTGTGAAGGCTTGAAGATGTTTCTCAGTTTACTTGTCAGCCTTTTTGGCATCGGTCATCCAGAGGTCTCTGCCCCAAAACACAATGGTTTTTTTTAAGGGCTTGTGACAATATCCCAGTGCAGTCCAATGCAAGACTAGACATTAGTTTTGGTATTTAAGAGGTAGCATTTGCTAACAGTATTTTTTCTTCTGTTCACTGCCAGCTTTTTGAACAGCATATTTGTATGTAGTAACTGAAAGTAAGTCACCTCATCGAAACAGGCTCATGACTGATTTTCTAGTGAAAACTTGCAAACAACAAACAGGAGGACAGGTCAGAGTTGCCGAGACATGTGGCCCCTTTCCCTTTTTCTTACACCACCACCACCTAGGGGACCTTTGATCTGAATGTCAGCGGTGAAAATACACAAACAGATACTCTCTTATTATATACTCACAGGTGTACATTCCTAAAACTGTTACATTCCATTACTTTCAGCTGTGCTTGAAAACAATACCTTCAGAAGTTGACCCCTTCTCTCCTCTGATGGCACTGGTATCCGAGTACAAAGCATCACAGCAAGCACGGTATTCCAAACAGCAGCAATGATCACGCCAACAAATTCAAGCAGCTTGTGTAAGGACAGGGCCAGAGCACTGACTGAAGTTTCTCTGAGTTACTTACCCTGTGCACCACTTTACAGCTTGCACAGAAAGGCTGCTTCTCTCACTCAGTGGGAACACTCCTGGGCCAGCTGGAGTTTTGATGCAGAGAAGGCTGGATTTAAGGCAAACTCGGCTCTGTTTTACCAGTGCAGCAAGAATCAAAAATCTTATTGAAATACATTCAGCCCCTGTGGATGTTCAGATCACTTCCCATAACAGCATGCAACAAATCATCTGTTTGTGCTGGGGTTATTGAATGCAAGAGCACATCCCATCCTCATAATGTCCCTACTTTTAGAAAAAATCAGTCTCCAACTTTGGCAGCTTAACATAAGAAGAAGTGCTCTTCTTCTGTTAAAAATATGACAGCATACTTCAGTAACTGGAATGGAGGAAAAAAAATGTGAGGGAATTTCTCCATTCTTTTCTCCGATTGTTCGGTACAGTGTTTATCAGCAGGCTGGTACCACATCTCCTTTTGTTAGAAAATTAAAAGTTGAACTGCAAACATAAAAGCCACCATGAACCATGCAATAACCTTCAGGCATTTTAAGAGCAGCAGAGGTTAGAAGGGCAGCTCCTGACTCTAAACAGCACCTATTGTTTCTCTTTCTTCTTGAATAACAAAAGCGGAGCTGAAAGCTATTTACCTGGTTTTACCTCTGTCAGATCTCATTTCCCCCTTTATTTTCAGCAAATGATCTTATCAAATAGTGTAATTTTTAACAATTGCTTTGATCAGATTTTGGTTTTTAATTTCGCTGTGATAGATTATTTCATTCTCAAATAGATAACTCAGCATACAAAGTCACATCAGAAAAGAACTTAGGAGACCTCAGGAGTCTGTCATTGTGTATTTAAATTAAGAGTAACTACTTTTAAGATCATAAGTTAAAATGCTTTCATTTTGAAATCATGAGAGCCAACTCACAGTGTACAAGGCTGCGATCCTGCAAACACTCCCTCACAAACAACTTTCTGTCTGAGTCCTCCCATGTGTTCCCCTCCCGCTGCAGATTCACATAACTGGACACTTAACTTGCCCAAAACCAACTGCAGAGCAAGGCTGGAAGGATTAAATGCCCGATCCACAAACTTTTCGGTGTTCTGCTATCCAATGTAGCGTGTCCGTTAAATATAATGGACTCAAATTACTTATAAACAAAAACCTTACATGAGTCAGCACCATGCAGACTTTTTGTGAGTGGCCGGGAGGGGTTTGTAGTTCATACAGAATTAAAGAATCATTTAGGTTGGTATATAAAATCCTCAGATATCTAGCCTTAAAAAAAACCTCTTACTATGAGATAAAAGCAATACACAATATATAAAGTTCTTCCACTGTTTTAAAATATTTCTAAAACTTTTGAAGAAAAAAACCTCACTTTTTGGGGGTGTTTTGCTCTTTAGGAAAAAGGCTTATACAAAACAATAATTTCTAGCATTACTGATTTTCACATAGAAAATTATTTTCTTTTTTACTTTCTCTAAATCACAACACACACCTCTTGTATTTTATATGCTTCTGTAATTTTTTAAAAAGGCAGCGGGAAAAAAACCCTTCAAAATATGTAACAGAAATCTGAACTGAGAAATTATTTTATTGCTATAGATGAAATGCCAGTAAAGTATTTGCAACCCTAAAAACCTCTTTAGACATAACATTCTATGATGCAAGTTTATAGCATTTGATTCTTTGTCACTAGCTGCAGTTTGTAAATACCATGCAGAAGTTTAAGAAAACCATTAAAACCTGCGAAATAACAGGACTTCCCTCTCATGTGAAATCACCTTACACATTAATATTTTAAGGAATTCTAGTATAAGTGTTTAGAAGTTCTTTTTCCTTACTTAACATGCTACCTATGAAATCCAGCAATGTTACATTAGCAGGATCAGGTTAAGTCAGAATTTTATCAGATACTCAGCTGCTATGAACTGTCATATCTCAGCTGGAGCTGATGTCCCACTAGGACTTCAGACCAGTGAAGTGTTTCTGTCAGTAAAATAGGTACAAAACCAAGAGTGAAAACATGTCTTCTTATACAAGATGGAAATATATTGAAGAGGCACATTTTTGAAAGTGGCTCACTCTTACAGCTTTTCAGTCCAGTTTAGAGTTTCACTGGAATATTTTCACTTTCTGCAAAGACAGCATCACAAATAGAAAATGAAATCAAGCCAAGTTCTGAAATGTGCTTTACGTTTTTTGGCATCAACTCTCAACCTTTTCCAGTCCCATTTCTATCCAAAGTTTTTCCTGACTACGAACAAAAAGAAAACAGACATCCAAGTGCCTGTAAAAAACTAAAATTATTGCATACATTATTGGTTTTCTATGTATCTCTATTGAGTCACTTGAAATGTTGTAATTACATGTATTTCCTGCTTTCATAAGATGTTGGTGAAAGGTTTGGTTACTATGGTCCTTTATGGCTCTGGAAGAACTGACAAGAGGAAAGAGGACAGTAACTTTCAAGTCAATTCAAAGGAAATGGAGTATGGTCATTTCCAGTTGCAGAATCCACTCTCTATCAGGGTCTACAGACATTTCTGTGCCACCTTGTGCAGTACAGCATCTGGGCACAACTTTCCTCTTACTGCTTTCTTTTTCAATGAAGGTATTAGTAGTTTATAAAAATCAGAAAAAACTGGACATGAGGTGAGAAGTGTGAGAAATAATGTATGGTTAGGCAGTTCATATAATTCTCCTCAGAATATGCCTGTGTCCCTGTGTTCAAGGATTTATGATTTCTCCGTTGTTTCAAATCTCACACACACTCACAAGTATCTCAAATCCTTCTACAAAACCATCAGTTTTGGGCAGACATCTAAGAAAATTTTGGGCAGGCACTTGATTACTTTTCTACATTACTTAACAAAGCAAATTTTGTTAAAAATATTTATGCTGAAATTCTAAAAATGGCATTATACTTCAATGGGAAACAAGATTTAGCTTGAACATTTGAAAATTAATCAGATTTCCTATCTCTAATCAAACAGATTTCCCATGTCTAACAAGAATTAGTTTAGTAACATTGCTTTCGAGAATATTTATTAGTGGCTTGTAAGAAAGAGAAAAAAAGTTTATTTCACCTCTTTACTGCACAAGTTTCATGGGAGTCATCCCACCACACAAGACAAACTCAGCATTTTCAATTATTTTGTATGGATGATGCAGTTTAGTAACTAAAGCTATTATGACCCTCAGCAGACAAAATTATTCTGAGAAATAGATGGGGGGGGGCAAGGTTTTAAAACTTCTTCACAAATACAAACTGTTAATAAGAGGGTTACTGACAGCAGTATTAGAAACCTTTAATTACGAATACACCATGATCTGGATGGTATTTGCAATACACTTGCATCTGGCAAGCTAGACAGGACTGGAGGTTTTCAGAATATAATTGCAGGTGTGATTTTGAGTAGGGCAGCTTTCTTCACTGGCTTGAAGAGGACATAGAGCATGTATAACTATGAAGCATACACAATCACGCAAAAGAAATGCCTCCAAAATCTTGAAAGGAGAAGGAAAGTAAGGAAACATTATCCCATCGTCCATCCATGCTTCTGGAATGTGGGCAGATCATAGTAAAAGTTTAAGCAGCAGAAAGATTAAAGGAAAACTGTTAAAGCCAAAAAGGACACTCACATCATCTGGCGTAAGTCAGCCGTGCCTCTGCAGACTTCAGTGGAGATTCACTGATTTACGCCAGTTGATGTTTTGACCCGACGGCTTCACAGAAGATACTATCGATTAATCGTGTGCTCTATTCCGATTAAAAGCTTCTCTTGCCATCACAGCACATCTTGCCCCAGCTGGAAGCCACTCTGGCATTTTTCTTTTTGCTAGAAAGCACCCCATAGGCAAATTCCAAAATCATAATAATAATAATTTAGAAAAAAAAGAAGTCTGCATAAATTGTCAACTACTGTTTGTTATTATTTACCATTTTTTGGCACATACAGACATGCCAAGCACTTCATAGAAAATACTTTGAAGACAATTCCCTTCCCTGCAGAGCATAAAAGACAAGGTCCATTCTGCAAACATAGGGCACTGCTTTACCAAAAATTATTGCAATTACTTCAGTGGCATTCCTCACAGCAGTAAGACTACGCTTATTATGCATGCCGGTAATTTCGGGTCTTGTGATGAACATGGCAAGCAAGAGAGGGTAAAAGACAAAGATATTTTATAGGGAAATGCTTCAGATGCACTACATTTGCCAAGTTTTCTGACCCTGAAAACTTTTTCTGTGCATTTAATGAACGTGCCTAGTTTTCACAAAAATACCCAAACTAACCCAAACCGACCAACGAAGAAAAACCCCACCAACCAAAAAAAAAAAAAACCCAAAAAAAAAAAAAAAAAAAAAAACCCAAACCAAAAAATCAAAAAAAAAACCAACAAAAACCCCACCCAGGAAAACCCAACCCTTTGAGACTTGTAATTTTTCAAGTACATGATGCTTAGCGTGTGGTTTCTACTGTGATACATTATTAATGAAGAAATCCTTAGGATTGGGTTTAATAAAAGAGTGGAATTGGGAATGATGGCAACACTTCTGGAAGAGTAACACCCATTTGGTTTCAAGCATAGACACCCAGCCCTACACAGAGAGCACAACTGCAGACCCTGACAAGACTTCTGCCCAGCCTTCAAATTAAAAAGGAAAGTGGGCCAACTGTGGAACTGAAATGCTATCAGGTTTGAGGAGGGCTCCATGGGAAAAAAAGGTAGTAAGCTATAATGCTTAACAATGAAGATCACTTTTAACTTCACATCCTGAGTATCAGAAAGCCACTATCGTAATTTCAAAGCATCCAAAAAGAGGAGTGACCTCTCAACTCAATTAAAAAGTATCTCTAGGAACACTTGATGATGTGAAGGCACAGTATCTTTCCAAATATTACTTGGAACTAACAAGTATTTAGTTTTAATGAATAGGGCAGATTCATATTGCTGAGGAGTGGCAAATATTAATGCATTTGTTATACAGTGAATTTACACATAAAGGCACATTCCCTTCTTTGCCCCTTTTCTCTGGGCCACAGACTTTTCATGGTAATATTTCATTACTACCTCAGGTTGGGTCATTCACTTTGACAAAAGCTAACACTTTAATAAATTTTGGTGTGACTGTGATATGATTTGAGACACTAAGTTAAAAAAAAAATCTGTTAGACTTCTTCATTTGTACAAGGCTTTTAGGAAAGTACTATTATTTATCTATTGCTACTTTCAAGACGTAGGTAGTATCTTGTCAGTTTTCACTAGTCTCAAAGGAATGAATTTTGCAAACAAAGCCACAAGAAACAAAATCCGTGATGACAATTTGCATTCATGTGTTGATTTTCAAAAACACAGTCGTGACCTTTAAGAAGAACATTTCCAAACTTATCAGTTAAACACACAGCACTGTATTTCCAGCACAGTCACAAGATCTAAAACACATTATTATTAGGTGCTTTAGCAAACTCTTAACAGCTGCTGAGAACAGGAGCATTTCTACAACTATTGGCAAGACCTAGCAGGCTTGAAAATGAGGAAAATTAGATCCGGTCACGATATTTTTGGGATCAAACCTTTCCAAAAAAAAAAAAAAAAGGTCATAAACTAAGCAATCATACATGCAACTTGCAGTTAAACTGTCAATTGAACTACTCTGCCTATTCTTATGTAGTTACATATTATGCTGTAGTCTTTTAATTTGACAAGAGGAAAAGTTGTTATGATTACCAGAGGTGCTCAAAGAACTTTTAAATTCCCATTGTGAAACAGATGTGTATCAGTGTGAGCTTTTCTGAAATTGTTTTTGCTGCTCTTTAAAGGTTACTTATTTCAAACTGAAAGTGATGGTATGATCTTTTTTGCTTCCATCCTAATGCTTTACAAGATTTACAGAGTGTTTTAATTTGTTATATTTGCTGTACTGGCTTACCTAATTTATGTAAAATTGTTCCCTTTTTGAAGTGTTTGATAAAGATTCATTTGAAGGATGCAGTGTCCCACATATATTTATTACTACAGAAAAACTTTTTAAAAATTACACTGCTAGCAATAGAATCCATGAGAACACTTCAGGTTTAGAAATACTTTCAGATAATCTATTTGGCTTCTATTTGTCTTAAAGAAATCACATATTTAGAGGAGAAAGGTATGTTTTACAAATTTTTATACTCCATCTGGAACTTGCATTTCATATTTACCAACTGGTGCAAAAGAGAATCCATCTGAACACGGGAGCTAGGATTCCACTTAATTTGTCATCTGTGATTATCACTTGGAAGCCTCTGAATTTATTAAAGACAACTACTGTGTGATAAGGACAGTAGAGACACTATTAACCATGTCATTTAAATTGCTTGAGCTGGCATTGTGCCCAAGTCCTTCAGATCAGTATATCAACACACTTGTTGCTGACAAGGACTCATTTTAGGGGGGAGATGAGGAACTCCCTCCAAACTGACTATGCTGTACATATTTCTACAAAAAATCATGAGAATAAACAGCATTACTTGGTCTTTGTATTTTTGATTCCTACACAAGAGAACGACAAAACAATGACAAATAAGTGAAAGACTGTTCTTACTAGGAAAAGAAAAAAGGGAGAAAACATTTTTTCAATTTTCATTTAAAATGACTCGAATTTGCACTTTACAAGCATATTTTACTTGAAATTGCAATGCTGACAAACTAACAAAGACACCGCACTCAATCACTTGCTCTGCCAAATTTTATGATCCCATATCTCTCCCACTCTTGCCTCCTCCACAGGATCTCTTGCTTTCACTTCATTAAGTCTGTAGGAAGGAGAAAACCTCTGGCGGCTGGATGTAGTTTATCTTCAAAACTAGTAAGAGTAACTTTATTTCACTTCTGGCAAGAACCATGCCACAAAATAACAACACCACATTTGGAAAAGATGCAATGAAGAAGGATACAGGGATAATTTTACCCCCAATTCGTACCAAAATAAATACTAACATGTTTGATGGAAACAACCTACATGTTAAGTTAGGCATACTACTTCCACTGTAGAAAAGAGTCAGAACAGAAACTTTTTCACTGTAGTTTCCATCTGTTGTTTTCTGATTAAGAAAGGCTACCCCGTTTTTGGAGGGGAGGAATTCATTAGCTTAAGAAGCATCTCAGTTTGCAAAAGCAGCTAATCTCTCTGCTAAAAAATCCTTTGCTTCCCCATATGCACACTGTGTTCAGCAACAACTCGACAGTCTCCTGTTTATCACTTCCCAGCACGGCTGTGCTGGCTCTGCGGGCCGGAGCAAACACCCAGGTACTCAGAGCACACGTGGGCAAGATGTAAGTGCTGGGGAAGAGGCTCTCTTACCTTCCACAAACTGTCCTTCGCCGTCTTCAAGTGAAGATCTGGAAACACAAATCCAAACCTCCTAAAGTAAGAGTGCAACCAGCAGCCAGCCACTCTTCTCTGCCGTCCCCCCCCCCGCCCCCCCCCCCCCAGCCCTCCAGACCACTTTCCCACCGCTTGCACTGCAAACAGCAACTTTCCCGTGGCATTTATTTTTTACTGGTGAGCCATAAAATCGCCTGCTTGTCCAATTAATGCAAGCATCATTATTTTCATTTACCTTTCACCATCTCAATTGAAGGAAAGAAGAGGGGGGAAAACAGGAAAGCAAACGCATAAAAGAAGCTTCAGAAACACGAGTTTCAACTCATTTATGAGCCCAGATAAAGGTTAATAGTTAAACTCCTTCCTCTCCCTCCTACCCTCACAATTATTGATGCCCTTCAAGAAATGAAATATTTTTTTGTTCTCATTTACCAGAGGCTAGATAGACAAACTGTCAACATCCCCACTTTATTTACGGGTTGAGCAAGAGCAGTTCCTCAAACATCAACATTTTTTACGTTAATCCTGGAGAGAATCCACTTCTCTAAAACTACAAAATTTGCCAACTTCTGTAGTATTTATTTTTAACGAACGAAAGCAAGAGCCTTGAGCTATTCTCCGCTGAGGAGGGGAAGGAGGAAAGTGCAGCCCCACTCTCCCAACTTTAAAGCGCTTTCCCCCACCACTCAGCCCCTGATCATTCTCCATCCCATCACCCCTTTCCACCCCAAAAGTTTCCCCTCCCGATCCCCCACCTGCTCCACGTCCAGTGGGATTTCAAGGGAGGAAACAAAATTTGCGAAGTGGTTCCTTTTGGGCGACTTCTTCAACCCGTCTGGAGATTTAAACCTGAAAAACAAACACCTCTATTGAATGCAAACTAAGCTTTGGGGGTTGCCGAGTTAATTCCTCGGCAGACAGCTACTCTCAGTGTCTGGTTACACAAACATACCTACAGACAGGTTGGAGGGGAGTCCCTTAGAAACCAAGGAAAGGTGGGGGAGGAAATAAAATCAAAATAGGCAGAAAGGTTGGAGTCGCGGACTCCGGGGGGCAGCGGGGTAAGGAGGTTGGAGAGAGGGATGATTCGCAGCTGGAGACAGGTTTAATAAGCGTCAGTTACAGGGAGACTCAAAGCAAGGGCCAAGGCGGGCAGGGTCTGAGACCCCCGAGGTCTCGACTGGGAATGGGGGGAAGGGAGGGAGTGTTCTTTCGGGTGGCGGTGATAACAACTTTTTACAGACAACCTAAATAAAACAAAGGAAGGCACAAACGCGGCCGGGCGCGGAGGCGCGGGCGAGAAGCGGGCTGCTTCGGGGGCGGGCGGCTCCACGCCCTCCTCAGCGGCACCTCCTGCCCCGGCCGTGCCCCGCCAGCCCCTCGCCGCCGCCCCGCTTACCTGCCGCAGCCCCGGGCCCCCGCAGCATCGCGCCGGGCACAAAGGGGCGGCGGGGCAGGGCCGCTCCGGCAGCCCCGGTGGTAAGAGCAGCGGTGAGAGCGCTGACAGCCGCGGCGAGCAGGGAAATTGGGGGGAAAAAAATAGTTGCAAGGAAAAAAAAAAAAAAAAAAAAAAAAAAAAAAAAAAAAAAAAAAAAAAGAGGTGGAGAGACGACCACCCTAATAAGCCGCCGTGATCATGCTGGGGAGGCGAGTCCCTCCTCCCAGGAACAGCGCTGCGGGGCGCGCTCCTGCCCTGCCCAGCCTGAGGGGGACGCGGCGGAGGGAGGGGAGGGGAGGAGGGGAGGGGGAGCCGGAGCCGCCGGCCCTGCCCGGCCCGGCCCGGCCCGGTCCGGCCCTGCCCGGGCTCCAGGGGCGGGCACGAGTGCCGCTGCGGAGGGAGATGCGGGCGGTGCGGGGAGGGGGCACCGCAGCCCTCAGGAATCATCCACACACACCCCCGGCCCCGGCTGTTTGCCCCCCGTGCGGCCGGGCTGCTTCCCGGCTGTCACATGGCTCCTGCCGCCACCCCCAGAAGGGTTTCGGGAGTCGCTTCACTTTCGCTTTGGCCCCGCCAAGGGGCTCCCGGGGGCTGCGGCGCCTGGCAGGAGCCCCGGCAGCGAGGGGCTCGCCGCTGCTCCCGGCTCCCGAGGGGGGTGAGGGGCAGAGCTCAGCCCCCTCCGCAGCCCTTGCCAGGGAGCGGGGCCGCCCTTGGGCCCCTCGGAGAGGGGCGTCGTCAGGAGCGGCTCTGCTTGTGTCAGCCTTCCTTTCGTGTTTTATGTAGGAAAAAAAAGGAGAATAATAAAAATATAGCCCGGTACGTAGGAGCTCCGGGCTGGGGAATTGCGTGCAGCGCTGCAGCAGAGGGGTGTGGCAGGGTGACTGGTAGGAGTGGGGCATCGGAGAGCTGCAGACAAGTATGCTTGCTCTGTTTTCTGTTGGGACTGATCCCGAATGCATCCTGCCCCCCAGCCTGCTTGATCCCTTATGCCACTCTATCTAAACGGGTTGGTGAAAATCCCACTGGAGAGCTGGAGCCATGCCTTGTGCAGGGAGGGTCTCCTTGAGCAATCTCCAGCATCTGGCATGGTGATGTGGAGTTGCCTCTGCAGGGTCTTTCCGTGCCTCCCCCCAAAACACTCTGTCCCCACACCTATGGGCACAGACTGCTCAGTACCCCCCAACAGCAAGTCCAGTCTCCCACAATGAACACCAGGGATGGATCTCGTCCAGCAGTATTCTTTTTGAGCTCAGAATAAATATTTCCAGGATGAGAGGCATGCTCCATATAAGTATGTCAGATGCTGTTGGATCTCTGCCTCGTTTTGAAAGAGCAATTAGAAAGGAAAAGGGAGTTACAACTTCCATCTTGATGCGCTCTTCTACTGTAGGCACCCTGCTGTTATGGACATAGCCCTCTTGTTGTGATTTCTCATTAATATCCCTGGTCTTAATGTTAATGCCTTTGAGGGGAGAGAGCCAGAAAAGAGCAGTAGCCTCCTCAGAGAAGCTCTCCATGTGCCTCCTGTGAAATGCCCCTCACCTGCCTGACTTGTGGGCAGGTGGTCATTGACCACCTAATGGAACTTGTAGCTCCCACCGCTTCCCGAAAGACACAGCAGCACTTCCTGCACTCATTCTGGCTACATGTGCAGAGGCCACCTTGTGCTGAGTGAGACAACTGGCATTATGTCCTGGCTTTTATGTAAGCTCTTTCTCTCTGGCCTCTCTCAACAGTCATCAAACGTGGCACAACACATGTCCAAAATTTTTCATGAGCTGGCCTGTAACCACCTTCACCTTGCCACAAGCACAGCAGCAATCCTTGGTTTTCTTGCCTGGTGCCAGCAATCAGGCTGCATGTGCTGTGGAACACTAGCACATGCTCATGCTTGGTTCCTCTGCACCTCAGCCTGCTCTCCCCAAATGTCTGACATGTTTTACTCAGCATGAACAAGCAAAATATAATTAGAGTGGGGTTTGGTTTGGGGTTTTTATTTTCAGTGCGCAACTAGATAAAAGATTACCACACAGAATATACATTGCAGTGACAACAAAGTCCCAGCACCACACATTTTAGTATTCTATCGTGAGGTTTCTGGTTCTGAACTGCAACTGTTGGCTTTGAGTTTCACTGTTAAATGGAACAAAGACGACTGTGATGTTGGTGTTTGTGTTTGTTTCTTTTTTTATTTTTAGTGTTTATCATAAGGCAACAAGAAGCACTAATAAATCAGACTGTGAACAAATGCTTTCTCAAAACTCACCCAGTTAATGAGTATTATTCTGAGTATTATTCTGTCATTCTGAGTATTTGCTAACTTGAAAATTAAATTGCCATTTGAGACTATTCCATATTCCATAACATTCATTATCTTTCCTCATTTTTCAATTACAAGGCCAACTTTGACCCCTTTTATACATGTTTTTTCTGCTACAAGCTGCCATGAAGTCGAGAGCACTTGACAGCAAGCTACTGCTAACTGGCAAAATATGGCAGAATCTCTCCCCAGTTACACGGTTCCATCCTCTCACCCCGTCTGCAGTGACAGCCTGCTCCCTACTCAGGAACAATGGCCTGAAGTTAAGGAAAAAAAAAAACATTTTACAATAAGTGAAATACAGGGAAAAATAGCCTGATTTACCAAATAGGAATAGTGAGATATCATCCCTGAAAAGAGTCAGTAGTAATCCAGATAAAAGAGGAGAGAGTGAAGAGATGATCAGGCAGTCATTCAGGCCTATCTTCTAATGCTGCCCAAAGATTAAATCTGTTCTAACAAAGCAGAACAAAGACCTGAAATAATGTTATCTTACCTCTTCTCTCCTTCCCCCCATCCCATTACTACATTTTTATCAATCTCTTTTACCTTTGGATGCTTGGGAAACAAAGGAAAAGGGCAGAAAATACAGAAAGTGAGAGGAAGGAACATTACTTTTTTTTTTTTTTAATTTAAAAAGAGGCACGAATTTATTTAGATGTTGTCACACTTTCATCACAGGACATTTTAATTTAAATATGTGCATTTTAACATCAGTTGTACTGACAAAAGGCTAGAATTCAAGGAATATCAAGTTAAGCTTCCATCAGCTGTCCATGACATTTTAAGCAAATTGGGTGACTTTGTTTCTTGGCTTTTTTCAACACCAAAAAAGTGTTCTCAAACAAGTGAAACACGTTTTTAAAATCAACTGACTCAAAGGCTTTCCATCCTCAAAATTACAGGGAGGGGTGCTGCCCAGCAGTAAAAATATTTCAATAATCAATAGCAGAATAATCTGAGGCAGCCAACCTGCATTTGCACGTCAAGATACACAGAGAACGTCTGAGGGGTGAAGGGAGGAATGAGCAAAATGAAAGCTATCCCTTTATGTAGTCTTCACAATATTCTAATTTACCAACGTTTGTAAGCAAAAAAAAAAAAAAAAAAAGAAAAAAAAAAAAACCAACAAAAAATCGGGAGGAAAGGATAAATTAAAATGTATACCTGGCACACCTTTTTGTTTACAAACACTTGAAAACTCTTTTTGTGATTTAAGTAGTTCTGAGGTTATTTATGTTAATGGTATGCATGAGTCTAAATGGCATCCTGTTCTGAAAAAAGAGCTGAGGGAAAAGTGCTTTGGGGCAGTCTACAGCTTTTTTTGTCCTCCGGCCATAATGACAACTGAAATGGAGAAAATGTGACAACAGTGTGGTGCTGTGTGAGGTGGCTGGCTGGATTAAATACTGTGTGGAATGGTGGTCTTCCACAATGGGAATTAGGAAGAGCTTTCTCTTCCTGAACTAGACAGACTTCCTTTAAGCTTGGGCAGGACATTGTACCTTACTTTTTCTCTACAAGGTAAATAATATTTCTCTGTAAAGCAATCACTGTCAGAGTGATTGAAAACGTGGTTATTTTCAGGTTTGCAACCTACTTCAGCAATCCCACATTGAAAGTATGTGATTCAAGGCAGAGTGTGGCTAAGAAATTTCCATCAGCAAAGGAATTGGTATTGAAGCACAGTCTCTACTGAGGGAGAAATTACTGTATTAGAATCCTGGATATTTGCTGCTTATTTTTCTTTTAATCTTCAAATAGCTTGAATTTACTGATGGTATTTTCTTTCAGGGTACAAACCCCCTTCTCTTTTTTCCTCTTGCCTAGAAGAGATGGGTTTTTGGAGGGGCAAAAAAGTATTGTTAGAGGTCTGTAAGGGTGGTTGATGACTATCATGGTTGCTCTTGGGTTTATTTAATTTGAGATTTTTAAAAAAATATGTGTTGAGTCACTGTATTTGTCCAGACTACTTAGAAGAATAGATATACAAGCACTATTTGACAGTACCCAGATGTGGTAAATTAAAATTATTCTTACTGAATGTTAAAGAACAAAAATAAGGGTGGAACTTTTCTCTTTGCAGTTAAAAAAAATTTTACATTTCATGCTGGCACTCTTTCTAGTTCCACTAAACCCAAGTTCAAGTCCAAAATTAGTATGCAAATATAAAGATTTCCTGTAGTGATTACTTGAATTAGAAGAGAAAGTCAAACTGACTCTGCCACATGTGAAGACCCAGATTATTGTTTGTGATTATTATTTTGAATAGGGTGAAAAGTTGATAGCTTACATAGTCCACGTTATTATTTAGGCAGTGGGTTTAATATTTTCAAAAGTTTCCCAATCCCATCTTCATAAATCTAAAGACTTAATATGTTTTATGACACTAAAATGAGATATCCTAATTCATATAGGTGCCATACTAACATGAAGAAAAGGGTAGAATTTTATTTGATTTGTTCTACTTAATATTTTAGTGTCATATTCCATACTTCTTTTCTGTGAATTCTCTTCAAGACTTTCTTCTAGCAAGCTGAACTAAAAGCTGTCCAGGAAAGAAAGCTGCCTCCAGAAGAGATTTAGAAACATGGTAATGATCATACTAGCTCAATCCAAGGTATATTCAGTTTCAAATTATGACTACTAGGGCTGCTTCTGGGGAAGATGCAAAAAATGCCAAAAAATAACATTTCTAAAGTAATCATGTTTCTTCCTAAGCATTTGGTTACTTAGGCTTAGAGATGAAGACTTTACTTCCAAATGTGATAATATAAAGATTTTATTCTTTTCATTTAAGAGTATAACTCTATCTGTCTATATTTTATTCCTTTAATTCCATCAAGACCTTGCTTTTAATGGCATCTGATGACAGTGTTCCACAAGTTAACTCTCCCTTATGCAGAAAATTCCTAAGATCTCTTTTCCATTTCCTCTTGTCTTATTTATGTATTACTCATACAAGTCATGAGGGCCAAGAAGTTCCTAATCTATCTTCTACTACACCCATTGTATTTTACACATCTGTGTTATTCATCTTACCCTCTGATTATTCCATACTCCCCCAAGCATCCAGTGGTCTTTCCAAACATAAGTTTTGTGTAGATCACTGACAATTTGTGGTGCTTTTCCCTGAGCCATTATATTTTGCTCTTTTCTTTTTGAGATCCTATTTCTGGCAGGGGCTTCCCACTGATCTACACGATGACAAAGCTTATGTAAACCTTTCTCCCACGCCTGCCTCCCCTTTCCATTGCTAGCCAATATTTAATTAGCTTCCTTTACTGTCGCTGCCCTTTGACCAGAGGTTTTCACTGTATTATCCACAGTGATGTCCAGATTTCCATCCTGAGTCACTAGAACAACTTGAGCAAAGCAGTGAATGTGTAGTTCAAGTCTTAAGTCAGTTGTTTAACATTTCCCAAGCTGTTACCCATTCTCCTGGGCCTCTTTGAAATTCCTCTCAGTCTGTCACACTTTTGGCCAAGGTAACCACTGGCACCAGTTAAGATGGACACTGCTTAGCTGAGTTGCACTTATCTTCCTTTTGCCTACCAGACTGTGGGCAGGCTGAGGTTACTCAACTGAGTTTAGGAAAGAAAGTGAAGGAGAGCTGGATGCTTGGGCCATCTTTGTGTCAAAGGGCCTAAAGAACATAATCTCCTGATTATGTTCTTCCTCCTTAAAGGAGGATCCCTGGTGCCTCCTCTCTGGAATGGGACTATAGACCCAGTTCTTTTGCAGCCTTTTGTGCTGTTTGTTTGAATTTGCTTATCAGCAGATAGACCATGGCTTTTGGAAACAATATTTTTTTTAAGCAGAGGGCACACATCAAAGCAGGATCTTTTACTTGTTCAAATATGGCCTTAAATATCAGAAATACTACAAGCGATTAAACAACTCTTTTCCCCTTCTCTCTTTGGATATATCTACTACAGGCATAAGAGAGAGCCCATTCCCTCTGGATTAAAGTGAGAGACATGGTTAAAAGGCTAATAAAAAAATCAAGGAGTAATAAATACTAAGTGATTTTTAAGTAAATATATGTGGGTTGGTTTTTTTTTTTTCTTCCAAAGGAATGCTCAGCTGTTAGTGTTACGTTTGACAGCTTGTAAAAAGGTGAGTTTTTGCTGAAGAGCAAGAACAGGTTGAAGAGAGACAAAGGCATGTTCTGAGATAAAGAAACTGAGAGGTATCTGCTCCACAGATTGAAGGTGTTACATTACTCTGTGCAATGTCCAGAGAGGGAGAAGTCTGCACAGCAAAATGGTCATAAAATACATTTTTGCAAAGAGGACAGGAAATGTTTCTGTCAAGAAATCCCCCAACAAGCAAAAACAGCCCCCAAAAAACAAACCAAAAACCCCACCAATCCCTCTGGTACAGTTTTCCCATCTGGAGAGACAAAGTGAGACAGATCTCTCCCCCCTCTCAAACAACATATCTCAAAGGCATTGTGCCCTGGGCCCCTCTGCAGTGAGGCTGCAGTGGGACATGCTACCAGCCCAGCATGTGCTGGGACAGTTTTGGCATTTCAACCAAGACAGGGCAATCAAGCAGACCAGCATTGGGCTTGCTATAAGATCATGGCTCATTTAAGTATGAAACTCAGAAGTCACTGCGTTACCTCTAAGAAAAAGCACTTGCTGTCTCATTCTTCCCTCAGGGTTTATTGCCAGCTTGATTATATTTTCAGGAGTGACAGGGAGGCCCTGAGCTATAAATCTAAGGGAGATAGAGAGTGAGCTGATTATCAGACACCTCCCTCCCCACTCCAAAGTCAATAACCTCAGCATCTCACAAGGTTACTTTCTGGAGGAAAACAATCTCTCAGCCAGGTTCTGTCGGTTTACATCTGCTGAATTGTATTCAGTCTGTCTTCTCAACAGCTGGGAAATCAATAGCTTGCCAACCATCCCAGAGCCCCAACAACACAATCTTTTTTGTACTAGTGAGGAGGAGGTTCAGGTGCTACCAGGATTAGGTGAATTGGGTTTGAAAAGTGATTTAGGAGGAAAGTAAGTGCTTGCTTGAACGCAGGTCTCTGTTCCCCACTCCCAAAATCCAGTATGTATATCTCTTTCCCCTGGACGCCTGGGGGCCCTTTTCTTTGACCCCCCACAAATAATTCTGTGGCGTTTTAATGACCAGGTAGCCACTAAAGATTACGCAAAACGTTACATTGAGGACAATACAAAAAAGACATCAGCAGTCTCCCGGAATCTCCTTTTCACCCCCGGGGGTAAGTTTATTTACAGAAAGTTAGTTTTGTTTTACCCTAATGGCAAGTGGTAAACTCAGCCGATAATAACAAGTCATTTGTTTAGCTTCTGAGAAGCTGCTTGAAGATGGGAATCGGTTTTCATAAACCGTGTATAGAGGGACACGTTTGAAGCAGTTCCCAGAGCTGCGGAGCCGGTGAGGAGCGTCAGGGCTCGGCTCGGTCGCCTCCCGTCTCCGGCACCGCGACGCCGAGGAACGAGTTAACTCCTCGGAGCGAATATAAACCCCGTGCCGAGAGACTTCGTGGTTTTACCATAAATTCTCCCGCTTTACAATGCACTTAAAAGGGACTTTTTTTTATTTCGCATAAATCCCCGGGAAGAAAAAGAAGATGCCCGCTTTCCTTCCCGACACCCGCCCGAGCGTGTTTCCCGAGCATCAGGGCTCGTCCCACCGGTGGCTGATTCACTCCTCAGTGCAGGAACCACCAAGCAGTTCCCTGTTTGCGGTGCGCGCTGCAGAGCGGTCAAAGCCCAAGGCCGCGCCGGTAATCCCGCCGGCGGCTGGTGCAAGGGGAAAAAAAAACACCCACCCGCCGTGGGGCCCTCGCCGGGCGCCGCAGCGGCCCGGCCCCGGCGCTGGGGACAGGGACGGCCGGGTGGCGGTGCTCCGCGATCCCCGCGCCCCACCTGCGAGACGCGCCCCGGTGCTGCAGCGGCTCGGAGGGAAGGATCAATTAGCGCCGCGCTAATGAGCCCCCAGCTCTCGCACACCCCTTCTTTCAGCAGTCCCCTCCGCGGCCCCAATCCGCGGGGGACGCTACCGGCCCGGCCCACCTGCTGCTGGGCGCACCTGAGCGGCCCCGGCGGGCCGAGAGCAGCCGGCTCTGCCCGCCCGCCCGCCCGCCGCGGGGGCTGCGGCGCCGCAGCGTTCTGCGAGCCAGCGCGGAGCAAACACGGGCGGGTCTCCCCCACCCGCCCCTCGGCAGCACCGAGAAAAGTACGTTATTCCTAGCATGTGCTCATTTTCTTATTATTTTTTCCTTCCCACCCCCCCCTTTTTTTTCTCTTTTTTTTTTTTTTTTTTTCCTTACGCATACCCAAAGCGCTCCGACGACGAGTGCAATTTAAATTGGAGCTCCGCCGTAGTTCTGGCACTATCAAACCACAATCATTTTCACATCCTTCCCAAAAGTTTTGCCACGGTTCCCTCGCTGCAGTTTGCGTAAACAGCTTTACTGAGTAGCTATCGGGAAACATGCATACACGGAAATAAATAATAGCTCGGCAATCGGAATGAATAACCCAGGGCGGATCGGGCAAAGGAGAGCAGAAAGTAGAGATTATCTCCCAGAATGTGTATTGCGTTTTGTTCTTTTTTTTTTTCTTTTTTTTTTAATTTCACCTCGCTGTGCTTGCGGGGAACAATTGATTAAAATAAAGGGGTTTTCCCCCCCGCCCTTGTTTGATGTATCTTGCTCGCGTAACAGCAACGTCTCGAAGACAAAGCAGACGGATTCGGGCTCCGCTAATTAGAAAGCAACGAATGCCGGCATTTAATAAACATTTGAGTGGCCGATGGCGCAGAATGAGCCAGCGGAGGGGCGGCGGTTTCCGAGTGCCGTGGGACCAGAGCCGAAACGGCTCCGCGGGACGGGAATTAGCGCGGTTCTCCCCGCAGGGCTGCGAACCGAGAGCGGAGTCGCGATGCGAGCAGGGAACCTTGCCCACCTCTCGCCTCCGGCTCCCTGCCTGCGCACACGCTCCGCACGGCGCCGGGAGAGCCGGCGGGACATCTACACTGATTTATCCACGAGGGGATCCAGCCCTTCCCTGCTCCGGGTTTCTCGGGGGTCTGTGCCGCTGCCCGCCCGGCCGCGAACCCTTTCTCTGCCCCGCAAGGTTCCCGTCCTCGCCGCGGGTGGCCGGCGACAGCTCCGCGCACCCCCGCGGCTCTCCGCTCCGGGGAGCGGGGCGGCGAGGACTGGGCAGGGGCCGCGCAGCTGTTGACAGACAGAAAGCCTCGATCTCCCAACCCCTCCTCAATCCATCTTCGCGGGATGGCAGGGGACAGCCCCAACAGGTTAAAGTAAAAGGCTTTGTCACTGCTGAGAAGAGGGAGATGTGGGGAGAGAAGGGGGGGAGGAAAGAGAGGTCTAATGCCGACGAGTATAAGATACAGGGTAGGGGGAGAAATCACCTGGAGATCAAGCTGTGAGGGAAGTTAAATACGCATCCGTCCATCCATCCAACCATTCCACTGCCACCCCCCCAGTGCTTCACCTCTGTGCACCCACAGTAGTGTTGCCAAGTTGGGACCCACCTGGGGAAGGTGCAGCGCGGCTACAGGTGTTCAGTGCAGAGCAGCGTGGAGTGCTGTAGACCAGGGAGGAGAGCTAAGGGCAGCCGGAGTGGGGGTGAGGGTCTTGACCTGCTTGCCCACCCCCAGCACCGGTGGCCTCCATAGATGGAGGGTAGGGGGTTCTCCGTGGTTCAGGACAGGCTGGATGAAGTTTGCCCTGTCAGCAGAGCCCTGGGCAGTGTGAGGAGCTGGCAAGGGAAGAGTCGCCCCGCTTGAATTACACTGGCTTTGCTAGTCCCACAGAAGGGACTGCAGCAAGTGGGGAAAGAGCCAGCTGAGCCCTCCTGCCAGCCTCGTCGGGGCTGAACTTGAGGTCAGTGGAGTGCAAAACTCCTCCAGGGAAGGAGGAAACAAATGTTCATGGATCGGGTATCGACAAACTTGAACAAGTGGGAGGGAGAGGAGAAGGGACAGTCAGAGCTGCCTTCATAAAACTGTAAACAGTAGTGTTGGGACAGAGTTGAAACGAAATTGCCTGGCAGCTGCTTGGAGTTTCCCTACTATGAGCTTGCCCTAGTGGGAGACTAGAGAGTCCTTTACTGGAAACGTGAAGTCTCCCCCCACCCCCCCATCCTGCGGCAGAAGCTGTCCATCCCCTCGCAGATTCACCACCAGGTTACAGTCAGGCCGGTGGGGGAAAGCTGGAGAGAAGAAATCTCATCACTGCTGATTCAGGCCTTCGCACGGGGACACAATGCACTCCAGTGTCCCGGCCCTCGCAGCTCCTCCTAATGCCAGGCGAAAGGTGACTGCCCCTTCCACAGGCCGCCTCTCTGTTCAGGTACTTATTAAATTGGCCCAGTCTGCTGGCAGGGAGAGAACTTCCCATTGATTTTTACAAACTGTGAAACCTTAAGCCTGTATCAGGTGATGAGAGAGAGGGGGAGATCAGGGGGTTTCAGCACTTGCAAATCTCTTCATTTCATCACTTTAAAAAGGAATTTTTATCTCCAACCATATTGAAGATAAATGATCTATTAATAACAATAAAAGAGTTCGAAGCAGAGAGACCCAGGTATTCAGTTTTTTTTAAAGGACTTCTGGTTTAGGATTGATTTTTTGAACAATGCTTCAGCAACGGTTTTTCATAAGATACAATATTTGATTTTTCCACAAGATATCAAGAACAGATGCATCTAAGTAAACAGATACATATAAGTACAGACTCTCGCAGAAGGCAGTGTTCATTTTGTCCATGTGAGCTTTGTGAATGATTTATTTTTGTAGTCTTTAAGCATAATAATAATAATAATAGAACATATGTGTCCATTTTATTGCCATATTTCCAAAGTTCATACAACTCAGCAAGCAACGAGCGTTTTTGTTTCAAGCTGGGCCTTAGACCATATATTTTATTAAAAAGAGAATTCCACAAAACCCAGACCTGGTAAAACTGTGTACAAAGGGCCAGGGAGCTGCTTTATTGCAAGAGTTGCGCCTAACATGCGTGAAGGTTCAGAACTGGCTCCATTCTTACTTATCTTACCAGCAGGCCTGTGACATCCCAAGCCAAAGCTGTATAATCATTCCATTATAAACCACACATTTCCCAGTTATAATAAATGTATTTGTGGCTTAAGTTTGGTGTGGAGAGTCTCAGGCAGGACATTTTTTTCCACTCGGTAAGATTTTGAAATTAGGCAATTTGGTCAATTGTTCGGGTTTGGAAATAGTAGAAGAGGGTATTATGAATTTATTTTCCAGGTTTTAATACTTAGAAGAGGTCTGGTTTTTAAGAGTGATCTTCAATCATTTGAGAAAGAACTTGAACCTATGCATTAAAGGTTAAGGGGAATTTATGATGAAGTTCAGCAGAAACAGGAGAGAGCTCAAAGTCTTTCCTGACAGTTATATGTGGTATACAGGCTATGCATTGTAGCTAAAACATAGCTGAAGTTCCAGAAGTCAGTTTGGGAATATAAGGGCAGTGTGAGTGAAAAGTTATGATGAGATAAATACTTCAGTGTGATACATTTATACTGCACATGATGCTCCCAAGGATCCAGTTCTGTATCATCTTGTATAAACAGGAGCTCTGATGCGGTAACAAAGAGCCTAGCAACACAATAAGTTATGGGGGAAATTAATTCTATTAACATTCATGATGTGATTAGCTAAAGCTGGCACTCTGCAGTCCAAGGACCTCCCTACATTTAAGGGTCTTGTGCATTTCTTCTGGAAATGGCTCTCAGAATGGGATCAGAGCAAAGACACACAGGTCCAAAGATTTTACAGCTGGACATAGTAACCCTGGAAATATTTCCCACCTCTGATTTTATTTTTGCCAGAGAGACATAGGTATTAGTGGCAGGATACCGTGAAACCCTAGATATTAAAAAGCAAAAATACAGGTGTAGGAGATGGGGACAAAAGAAAGGTAGGAAGGAGAGAATAGCCAGGACACTAAACAACACTAGTTGAATTAAAGATGCAACTAGTGAAACTTTAGGAAAGGTCTGCTCCCAAAGGCCAGTCAGTCAAAGAAAGAGTCCCTAGACTGATGTCTCCATCTCTATCTGTACTCTATGCACAACTATCTACCTACCTGTGGGACACTTGTCTGCACTAACAGCTTAAGTTTCTGAGCTGTAGGCTGGCGGCAGGCTGGAATTTCTCCCTTCCCCGTGTGCTGGGAAGAGCAACTTCTGTCTCTCCCTCACAGAATTAGGGTGAAGGCTGGAAAGGGGCATTGAGAAGGCAGAGATCACCATCCTTCTGCAATCTGGAGTGCATCTAATGCATCCTGCATTGCTGGAGAGCACTGAACTTGTGCTGGATGAACTGCTAGGTCAGCTCCAGAAACACACTGCATTTTCTCAGCAGAATGGGTATCAGAAGGTTCCACCAACACCCACAGTTGTTGCTGCCACTTAGAGGGGCTGCCTTAAGGCCCTGCCCCAGAATGACTGCATATTGCTTGTTCATGGAGACGGACTTCTGGCACAAGCCATGTGTAATTCTGTTTCACTGTGCATTACACGGGCACGGTCACGCTGCTCATGAGTATCATTTAACAGTGCACATCATTCAGCACACCCACAATATGATGCTGTGAGACCTCTCCAGCATGGTCAAAGTATCCACCAGAATGCACACTGAAGACTGCTCTTCAGTTAGGGCCCAGGGCCAGACCCCCTGAGCTCATGCTTGGCATTCACTGTCAATATTCTGTTCAAAAAATGACCTCTTAGCAGTGGCATGCCTCCTAGGGTCACTCCTACCTCTGTGGTGGTGCGTGGTGGTGGTGAGACCTGTGTCGAGGCGAATGGACCACAGGTTGAGGAAGAAAGGATCAGAGGGTAGTCACATCCACCTCTCCATCAATGTCACCATACTGCAAATATAATGTCTAAAAACAACTGCCTGAAAGGAGTAAAGAAGACTGAAGGAAAAGTGTGAGCATGGAGGCAGTTGCAATTCTTCATTTATCCTCTTCCCAAGAGCAAGACCAATGGCTGCAGTTCTGCCAAGAGCAGGAGATCACCATCTCAGCTAGCAAGAGTCAGATAAAAATTAGCAGTGTTAACTGTAGGACTTGATGATCTTACAGGTCTTTTACAAACTAAATGATTCTACAATTCTATGAAAATGTGGCAGGTTCTGTTCTCTAATGTCTGTAAAGGCTCTTAACTAAAGAAGGGACCATATTTGTTCTTTGTTAGCTGGCCTGGTGCATGTTGTGGCCTCTCAATATTCTCAGTTTTTGTGGTCCAGGGGTCCGGGAACAAGCATATTGTGTTCCTGGTCCAGCATGGGGATGCTGTGCCTGGCCCCCCAGCCATAGCCACCTTGAGCAGCTGAGACACTGCCTTGGGGCACATCATCTGGCCCTGTTGAAGCTCCTTTTCTCTTTCACATGCTATTTGTGTCTTCTTTGCTTGTAAGAGCACCATGGTGTCACCTTTAAGCAGTGTGAGTGGAGCAGCCCTTCTTCTCCCCTCCTGGTGTCCTGCTTACAGAAACTGAAACAAACGGCAGGAGGAAAATCGGTGGCTGCATTTCAGTGTTTTGTGAATTACAACGTTGTGCCATCCTGTGGAATGGAATGTGCCGGCAGGGACAGGGAAGGAAACACTATTTAGTTTTCCGTGTGCTTTAGTGCACGACAACTAAGTGTGCTACTCAACATCTGCTAAGTGATATTTAATTTAACTTCTGAAAGTGTGAGTTTAGGTACTATCAAACGGATGGTTCTGATCCTGGAAACCTCTTAAATGCATAGCCCTGACATACATTAATTGCTTTCATTTAAGTAAGAAGATTATTTCTTTATCATCAGGTAATTGATTTAAAAGTGTTTCACCGTATGTTTACACTTGATACGAATCGGTGTGACCAAGAATTTAATCATTTAATAGATTTAGTCATTTAATAAAATCTGGTGGTCCTTGCATTACACTAACACCTGATGACATTTATGCATTCCTTTCTTGAGGAGGACATGCACAACTCTGTGTGCAGGAAGAACATTTCAGGGACTTTAGCCTCCATTTTTTCACCAAAGGCTTTGAAAGGGCTTATTGTGTGTGAAAGGTAGACCACTGGGCTGTGCATGCACATGAAGAGCAAATATTCACAATGCACACTTTTTTACTGAATATATAAGTATATTCTTTGTGGCGTTGTCTTTGCAGCATTGTCCATATATAGGTTTTCTGTGTTTTATAGACTTTTTTTGTGAAGCTGCCTGTTCATCATCAGCCTGCCCTGGTGTTTTTTGCTGCTATTGTTTACCTGGTAGATGCTGGTATAGAGAGTCTCTGAGAAAATAATAAACTTTTAGACCAGTTGCGGAGACAAAAATCTGCCAAGTATCCAAAGTGCCTTTTAAAAACCAAATTCTAAAAAGCTTTTTACATTTTCATCTTATTGAGGTGACCAGCAGGGTAATGCAATAAAATATACTGCATTTAGCCTTGTTGTTGTAAACCAACTTCTATTGATATGCAAGAATGTGTGAGAAGTCTTTCATTTGACTTTGCATATATCTTGGGGTCATTTGCAGTATTAAGCAATCTTAGAGGTGGTCTTTAGCAATAGATTTTAAAAGTGGCAAAGTAAAAATGCTCTGTAAATATATTACCAATGGAAAATGCCTTCCTGACAAAGAGTTTATTGCTTTTTCTAGTTTGAGTTCTCATTTAGGGTTGATGACATTCATACCTTTACAAGCAGTTCTGTCAGGTTCTCAGTCAATGATAATGGTTAAGGATACTTGTGCTGGAAATGCCTTTGGCCTATATTCAGTCTGCAAATAATTTTTATGGTTTCAGAGAAGCATTGTTACTGCTCTAAAGGATGCACAAGCATGGATTTCAGCTCCTTATACTTTTGCTTAATATAGTGTTATTTCTTCTCTTGGTGTGTATGTAAATGTGGCATCATTTTGAGTTTATAGCAGATTTGCTTATGATGACAAATCTTTCTCTATATGTTCTACATTTATTTCTCCAGTGGTACTTTAACTATTCACATATTTGTTAGGTCCCAAAGCAGCATATATAATACTTGTAACTCTGGAGTTACCAAGCTCTTCAGTGCCTCATAGCAGCTGATAAAGTGCATTATAATGTTGAGGGAAGCCGTAGAAACACAGCTTGAATTCAGCAAAGTGTAACTCCCTCCTACTTGGCTGTAAAGATACCTTCCCCTTCTCCATCACTGCCATCTTCCCTTAAAAATTGTTATAAACAACTCTTACTACTTTGTATCATTCCTATTTTTAAATCAGCCATCTTCTGTTCCTCCTCCCCCCACCACCACAAATATGTTACTCAGCCTTTGAGACAATAGCTCTAATTTGGCTATAATTAGAATCTGATCAGAGCAGAGAGAATGGGAGAATACAAAAAAAAAAAATCATCAGATTCCAGAAATGTGATACCATAGGCCAGATACCTGGCTAATGAAAGCTGATTTGCATAAGTTACATAAATATAATATTAATCAAAAGGAAAAAAAAAACCTCTAATAATATCAGCTGTTTCAGAGCCTAAAAAGAGAGAAAAAAAAAGCTGAGGTCTTTAAGTAAAAAAAAAAAAAATCTTCAAAGGCATATAAAGTATTTTGATTTAATCCTGCTGACATCTGCCTGTTTTGAACCCAAAAACAGCCTAATGTTTATCTAATAGTCTTAGTGCATTTTGTAATTAAACTAATTAAGGAAAACATCTTACAGCTTTTCCCTGGAAAGGACTTCCCCCCTTCTCACTCTCATAACAGAAACTGAAAATAATCTCTTTTGTTTGCAGGGTAGATAAAATGAATTCCTTCTTATAGGCACATTCTCCAGCAAAACCCTTTTAATATTGGAGACTCAAGAAGCAATTGAGTCCTATCCAGAGGAGTCAGAAATTGCTCTCCCCTGAAACCTTTTTCTACAGAAGGAAAGTTTTTGATCTCAGGAGCTCTGCTTCCCCCCACTCTCGGCTTCCAAAGTCCATAAAAATGCTTCTAAGCAAAATTAGCTTCCAAGTCCATAAAATTGCAATATATCATTTAAATAATGACTTTTATAGCATCCTTTTTTTAGTACTGGAAAGGGGAAACCCATGAAAGGGTGTGAAGACATTCTAGGCTTTGAAGATGGTTAGAGATATGATGGCATTTTCAGCACACCTTCTCATTGCCATGAAATGAAAAGTGCTTAGTTGATTAGCAGGCTGATCCAACAGAGTGAACTACAATTAAAGTCAGTGGCAGTTTTGCCAGAGTAAAAATTGCATGAACAGCCATCCAGGGACTTCTTAACTACTTTCTCAGAACTGGAATGAAATATCTTTTTTTTTTTTTTTTGTTTAGTGCTCCATCTACCTTTTTTCTTTCTTACAGCTACTCCCGCTTAGACTCAATGAATTCTGCTATTAAATAACTTATATCACCCTTATATATCTAAATAAAACCAAATTTTCAAAGAGCATGTTCTTTTTGGTCTAAAGGTTGTATCTATTTTCACATTTGAGTAGTGCTGAGACTTTGAAATTCTGTCTCTGCTTCATGAACAAGAAAGTCCAGAATGACTTTGTGTGAGAAATGTGGTATACTGAAATAGCACATATTGTGTTAACACCTAGGCAGCACTGGTATTAAGTGTTACTGATATGAACTGTGTATCTAGCTCTCGCTCACATGTGTCTGTGAACAACCAGGACAGCGTGAATTCTAAAACCACAAATTTTCTGAGACATCTGCAGGTGGCCCCTTAGATGGTGTTCGGGACCTCTGCAAGAGTCTGCTTCCACTGGACTCCGTGACAAAATTTCTGTTGCCTTCATGGCAACATGCCTTCATAAATACATATAACCTATTAATGTGGGCCCATGCCTGCTCTTGAGAAGCAGGATTCCCTTGCTCACCTGGGAAGCCCATAGGCTGCAAGTCAGGAATTGTGTCATGCCTTTGTTCTCTGTAAGATCTGCTCTACTGAGTGGAGAAGACATAGAAGGACCCACTATTCACCCATTCTGACTTTGAAGGGATGGGGGTAAGACTCCTAATGAATATCAATGTCTCTTCAAGGAATAAATACTTTGTTCCCCCCAAGGAAAGAGATAGGTGCATTACATTAAGGGATGCAAAGGACAGTACATTTTGAAAACAAGTGTGAAAAATGTCAATTGCTATTTCCAAGATTTTTTTCAATAATATCCCCAGAGCTTAATGCTGTATCCCCACACCCAGCCTGTTCCCTTCCAAAAACATATGGCCATGATCATGATTTCACATCAGAGTGTTTGACATGCAGTTGTTTTATACATTGTGCAAGCGAATGGAAATGACATTGCTAACTTTATCACACTTTACAGTTTCAATGACCAGATCAGGTGCAAGGTCTGAGAATTGCTCCTGCCAGCTTCAGCTGATCTCCTCAGTGTCAGGAGAAGTAAATCAGTTTCAAAAGGTTTTTGTGTAAATATAATACAAACCAACAAAATGACCAACAAACCCCTCTCTCTAGCAATATTTTCACATATTGTTTCAGCCAGAGAAACCAGCCACAAGGAGGAATTGAATTTCTAGAGGCTGCCAAATGTCTTTGCTCAGCAGAGACATTTTAATTAGTAAAAGGAGCCTTTTCACCTGGCCAAAGCAAAACAGTACTCAGACCAATATTAAAAAATGGGACATTGTGTCTATCACTGCTCTGGCAACTAGCAGTATTTTGTGCATACATGTCTCATCCTCACTAATGATACTACCTATTGGTAGCGTTAATGCTTTTTAAGTGAAGCCTATGTCAGCAAATGTCAGCTAGACTGGGAACAGTTCAGAGCGAAGGTGTGATTTTACTGATCAAGTTCATTGGATAGTGGCATATAAAAGTTTGATGTTTCTCCTGGTGTTGCTGGAGTCCTGTCTGCCTTCTTGGCTGTTAATTACATCTCCTGGTTTCTATTCTTTTCTTCTCTCCTTGTGTTTCTAATGTTGTCAAACTGATTAGCCACTAAATTACATTGCATTCAGGTAACAAGATCTTTGTTATTGATTTGGTCTGAAGGCTTTCTTTGACAGACAGACTGGCAGAATCCTTCATCCAGGTTAGAGAATAATCTATTTGAAGGATTCTTCCAGATGTCACTACTATAGCAACAGCTTCTATAGTGTTAATGCTGATATTAAATAGGGTTCAGCCCTGCATTACCATCTAGCCATATGGCTCTGTTTTTTTAAACTTGAAAATGAGTTTGCTGCTTCTTCCGTAGGGAGAGCCGCCTGTCTGTACCTTCTCATTATTTCCACTACCCGCTCCTTTATCACTTCCAAAATCAGATTGTAAACCTCTCAGAAGACCATTAAGAAGGAACTCAAACTCTTTTTTTTCATCTGTAGATCTGATGAGTCTTCCTCAGCAAATTATGGAAATCTGTGAGATTGTATAATTATCTTCTTGCTTAACTTGATATTTCAGACATTTTCTGTTTGCTGTCAGTTGCTTTCTTTCCTAGGTAGTCTGACTTGTGTCCATCTCATTTCCTCTCATCTCCTATTCACAGGAGTCCCAAGCCAACGTCTCCCTTTGTCTTCTAATTTCCAGAAGCTTCCTAAATTTCCAGGATATCTGATATTCCTGGAGACCCGGGTCTCCTCCCCCTGCTGGTAGAAATCTTCTGGGTAGATAATTTCCCTGCTGAATGTGGCCACCTTTCATCTTTTTTCCTCCTTTTGCTTGAAGTATGAGGGATAAGATTTAGCCAGCTGGTGCATGCTGTGACCCCATTTTTTATGTCAAGTAGACTCACAAATGCACCACAGCATCAGCCCTGAAGATCACCAAGGCCTCCTCTCTGATCAGGCCCCGTGAGCCAGACCCCAACCCACAAAGTGAGGAAGCCCCACCACACACGATGGGAGCAGCAGAGCTGGTTTGGATGGCACTGTGGAGGGCTGTGGGATGAGCAGTGGCCAAGGACCAGGGAAAGGTGGTGTGAAGGAGTGGGGCAAGGCATGAGCTGGGTGGGAGGACCCTGTGTGACTGTGGGCAGCCTGGCATGGATGAGGAAATGTAATTTCTCAGCCAGGCTCCTGGGACATGGACAAGAATCCAATGGTGGGAATCACCAGAGATCATGCTGCAGGATGCATGGAAGGCTTTTTGTTCCCATAAAGCATTGCCCAATTAGTGAGGTACTTTACAAATAGAGTTAAAAAGGACAGGAAGGCTGGTCTTGTAATTATGGGATTCAGTGGCAAATCAGGAAATCTGGGTTTAATAACCAATCGTGACACAGATTTCCTGTGTGACCTTCTCCAGATCACTTCTTACTCATCCTATGATTCAAGTCCCAGTTCGTAATATGGGGCAACAACACTTCTTTTCTCACACCTTTTATCTGTCTTGTCCGTTTGGGACGCTCTTCCCATGGGTAAGGAGTTTCCTCCAGCTACATGTAGCACCTTTCCCCAAAGAGGTCACTTTTGGTTCGGTTCCCTCCTCATAAAGGGAAGTACTTTGCTATTACTTCAGTTCATACAGATTGTCATGGATCTGGCAAGACTAATCATAGAATCATAGAGTCACAGAATCATGGAATGGTTTGGGTTGGAAGGCACCTTAAAGACCATCTAGTTCCAACCCTCTGCTATGGGCAGGGACATCTTCCACTAGACCAGGTTTCTCAGAGCCCCATCCAACCTGGCCTTGAACACTTCCAGAGATGCGGCATCCACAGCTTCTCTGGACTACCTTTTCCAGAACTTCACCACCCTTACAGTAAAAAATGTCTTCCTGATAGCTAATCTGCACCCATTCTCTTCCAGTTTAAAGTGCTTCCCCCTTGTCCTGTCACTAAATGCCCTTGTAAATAATCTCTCTCCACCCTCTAGGCTTCTTTCAGGTACTGCAAGGGTGCAATCAGGGCTCCCCAAAGATGTCTTTTCTCTTTCCCTGAGTAGATATTTTGATGATATGCTTCATGGCCATTAAACTATGAGGAGCCCCTTTTCATCTGAAATAACTGTATTTTTCTCAGAAGGGAAATTCAAGTGCAGTAATAAGAGAGGTGATCCCACTGATATATCACTAAGTAAAATCTGACGTGCAGCTATAATGAAAACATGAGGCAGTTTAATAATGAAAAATGTATTGTCCTGAGCTAATGGCTGAAAAATGTTTAGTGAAGGATTACACTGAAGTAAAAAACCACAAGAAAGACATTCAGATAGATTAAACATTGGGAATTCATTTGTATGTCCAGACAATCTATGGTCTGTAATGTACTTTTATAGTACGACAGGATGCAAAGAAATAATTTTTCAAAAGACTTATTATCCTTCTGGTAGGACTTCTGTAGCCTTCATCAAGCACTATGGACTTTGAAACTCCTGTGTATCCCCAGAGTTCTTGGGAGCCATACCCACTGAGGGCTGACAGTGACCAAGAGTCCAAGGCTGCCTGAGGGAGAAGAAAAATGATGGCTATACCCAGGGGAAGAACTGAGTATTAGTGGAAGACTCTGTGAGACCAAACTGAATTGATTAGTGGGTGAATCCCTGCACAGAGTAGTGCAGTGGAACTGGCAAAGATGGGCCTGGGCTAAAATGCTGAGTATGCATTGAATACATTCCCTGTATAGACACAAAACATTGTTAGTTTACTGAAAATCTTGGTCCATGCTCTTTAACCTGCCTCGAGGCCTTGCACATTAACTTACTGAATCTTTGGGACTTTTAAAGAGACTCCCGAGGAAGAGTCCTGCTTAGCCTCAGCCCTTTCTATCCTCTGAAAACAGGCAGGGAAGGGGAACTTCCAGCCCACTCTGTGGTTCTTTCAGGCTCCCATGTGTCTTGGTAGGGCACGTGGATGCCTCTGTCAAGCCGGCAGCACTCTTGGTTTGTTTCATGTGCTCTGAGGAGTGAACATTACACTTCACTGCAGGCTTTCATAAAATGTTCTCTCTGGAAGCTCTGCTTATTTTGTCCCCGCTCCTGACCAGCCTCATTTTGCCAGCTATCCACAGAGCAGGGATGTGCAAATTGTTGTTTCACCTGAAACTGAAGGGCACCTGCTCAGTGCCAGCTTTGAGGACAACTCTTCTGTCCTGTCCTTGATCTTTTATATCTTGCTGTTTCTTTTAATTTCTGTCATATCCTTTAGCTTTTGTTTTTCTTTCCCATCACCAATGACTCAATTTTTGAAAAACTTTTGCCCAGCAGTATGCAGTGTTGGTTGGACTACCAGGAGGGTGGTGCTTTCACAGTATTGGACAGGGTCCAGTGAAGGGTAGGGCCAATGGGACCAGCTCTGGAGAGTTGTGATCAGCTTTTATGGGTAAGAGAAGGGACCTGAGAAGGGAGGGCCTGCCAATGAGCCTTTTGTCTCAACCCTTCTTTTGCCTGCCATGGGGTGTGTCTGATCCTGGGCTGGCATGACTCCAGATCTCAGGAGGCCAGGCTGGGAATAGTCTGGTGTTCCTCATTTGCTGATTATGGCTTAGAGCCATTTCTTCCCTGCACTGAACACTTCCTTGCACGTTAGCATTACGAACTATTAACTGGTAAATTATCTTTAACAAAGTTGCTGCCCACCACTTATGCACATCTGTTGCATCTTAACCCACCTGAGTGTCCCAGTCAAAGCCTTTCCACAGTTGGGGCCAGCTTCTTCATGCTTTTCTGGGATTAACTCTTGTCATGCCTTCACATATTAAAAAAACGATGTCTTTGCAGGAGTCATGATCTCTAATGCATTCAAAATGTGCCCACCAAGTTTTTATTTGAGGAGCACAGTGAGCAGTGAAGATGCTTCACATTACAAAATTACTGGGAGCTTTGTAAACAATTTTCTGTACAATTTTCTGCTCTGTTTTCTACTGTAGTTTCCCATTGTGTCTTTGCTTTTTAAAATTTGTAAGGTTTATTTTAAGAAAACTGCTCCCAGAGCATAAAAATCAACATAAAATCTTTTAAGAGCTAGTTTACATTGACCAGCTGTCACAGAAACAGAGAAATGTGTGGGATAGTGGTCGACAACATGTGTACAGAGGAAGGTAGGCATTTTAGAGTTGTTAAATCCTATTGCAAAGCCCAGGGCTTAACAGGCTTCACATTTTTTTGCTCCAGGGTATCATGGTACAGTGAAAGCAAGTCGATGGGCTCCATTAGCATGAATGATAGCTTCCTTCTACACACAAGTCAATTTGCAGGTAACGTTTTTTTTTTCACGCTGTCAAGAGATAAAGGAAGCCTTTCTGAAAGTGTCCCAGCGCTGATCTTAGGGCAAGGGAGGGTCTCAGTTCAGTCAAAGCAAATGTTTGCTGACATTGTTCAGCTATTTTGGAAACTGTTAACCATTGTTTTCAGCTTGACAAAATTAATAAGTGGATTCCCCGAATTTGAACATTAATCTCTGTCATCACCAGCTTAACTTCTTAACTTCTTTAAACTTCAGGAGTGTTTTTGTTAAATTCTTACTTGCACTTAATAGTAAAAGGTCTTGGGTCCTTCACAAACCTCTATTCACATAATAATGCTGCATGCATTTCTCAAAACCAGTTTTTTAAAGATATGGGTGCTTTTATAAGTTCTCCTTGCAGTCTTGTGCTTGCTTCCTTTGCTATTTGGTTCAGTTGGGTCTTTTGCCAATGACTGAAGTGGGACAAATGGGAGGACTTTCAAAAAAATAGACTGTAAAAGAAAGCAGCGTATATGTGAGGCTATGGAAATCTAAAGAAGACATTATTAGGGCCAGACATAGAACACTTGAAAGATTAGATCCCAAAACAGCATGGGTGTTACATGCAGCATATTCTAGCTATTAGGCAATACCTGATGTCACTGTTTGCACTTTTAAGGAGAAATTTCACCTGCATGCTCTAATGCATCAGAAGAGTTAAAACACACATAAATTACTGCCTAAAAAGGCCACATGTGAAAACTCTCAAGTGGCAACACTGCTGTAAATATTTATGCTGGGGTTATGCACCTGCATACTACGTGCCCACAATTCTTTGACAAGCTCTGGTTAGATTAGGTGTTATGGAAATAGCAAAAATGTAAATAAGATAAATTGTCGTAAGACTGATCCAGAAAGTGAGTGCAGGCTCAGTGGTGAATTTTCAGCGCTTCCCAAGACAGAGAAGGAAAAAAATAAGGTGGTGGTGTGGTCAGACCAGACCATCAGTTTGTGGCTGATCTCTGCTTGTTTTCCCTCAAAAACTTTCAGGTTCCTGGAGGTAGCTTTGTGTTGCTCCTTTCATTGCAGCTCTGCATGGAGCAGTTGAGGGTATTGATTTAAGCAAGGAGAGTTAACAGGGCTCTTGATACTATCACTCAGGCTGTCTGCATCCTTCTGTTTCCTGGGGTTTCACCCCCTAGGGCTTAATGTCATTAAAATTGCTGAAAATAGTGCAAATAACAAGCGTAGCAGCACTTTCCAAAGACTGATGAGATTGCCTGGCAGCTTGTACAGATCAGAGTGAAACTCTGGCCCCATGAAGTCAGTGTTAACATCCTGCTAACTTCAAGAAGGTAAGATTTTTATTCTTCGTATGTATCTGTCTGCTAGAGCATGCCACTGCTGCCCCTTCATGCTCTTTCCATTTTGTTACTGAAAGGAAACACAGGCCCAGTTCACAAGGTACCAGGAGCTAGAAGTGTACAAGGAAATTGGCAGGAACTGGCTTTTGGTTTATGGGCAGACGGTCTGCATTTGTAATGAAGCTTTTTACAAGAACCTCCATGGCTTTATAAAAATTCTGTTCTCTCTCCAAGGACATCATGGCTCTGTCTCATTTATGGGCATGGTGCAGCATGCCTTATTCACCCAGTAGTGTTTGCCATAGTCAGACATAACCTTTACTATTAATTTATTTCGGGGAGATAATACAACAAACTCTGCAGTGGCTTACTAAAGAAGGAAAATTCTGATGAACAATGTCTCTGAAGAAAGTGTTTGCTTACATCTCTGACCTGCAAGTTGCTGGAGGCTAGGAGAGTATTATGGTTGGGAAAATGTACCAGGAAAACATTGCCATATTTTTCCTTGTTTTGTACCCCTCCCAAGTTATCTGCTTTTGGCCCTGTCCCCATGGTTGTGGGTTTGTTTGGGGTTTTTTGGTGGTTTTTTTTTGGTTGGTTTTTTTTTTTTTTTTGGTTTTGTTTTCTTTTTGTTTCTAGTATAGGTATGGGAAGAAGCCCATCCCCAACAGAAGCTAAAGCAAAACAAAGCATATTAAAAAAATTTAAAACAACATATACAGAGGGAGGAGAGGTGAAGAGAAGACACTGGTGAGGAAAAATACCTAGGTGATCACAAGTGGCAAAAATTATAAACAGAGATATAGAGGAGAGACTGTGCATTGAAAACAGAGAAACGCAGGGTAGCCCAGCTGCCTTCATTCCTCCCTTGAGGCACCCAAGAAGCTGCCAGATGGTGACCAGGGGTCTCCTGCAAGGAGATGTGGCAGGGCCAAGCATTGCAAACAGGTCCTACCATCCCTGACTGCCAAATTTTCCAGGCACACAGAATTAGCTCAGTGTGTGATGTCCCGCTGATGCTCCTGCCTTCTTCTGGTGAGGATAGCTCTTAGCACACTGTGTCTGGGTGGAATGGGTTGGTGAGGCAGTGGAGTGAGGGCAAGAACTCATAACAATGCCATCAAGGTGTGCAAAGCAGTCTCTCTGGACATCATCTTTCCTTGTAGAGCAGCATGTGAGAGGGCACCTGGCAAGGCTTGTAAACTGGCAAGCCAGCAGTAGATGGAATGCTTTGGAAGGGCAGAGGCTGCCAGCAGCATAGACTGCTAAAGTACAAGACTCACAGCTCTAATCTGCTGCAGTCCTGCCTCTAAAGCAGTTTTGCTTTACTCTGAGGCAGGGAATAGTTTGCATCTCTGTTTCCAATGCCTTTCATGGCACCACTCGTACCCCGGGAGAGCAGAGTAGATCAGTCTGTTTCCAAGTGCCCAAAATTCTCTGTTTCTGAACCACAGAGGGTCTAAGGAAAAGCAAAATCAAACAGAGCTGATCCATGGCTATCATGGCTGAAAGTGGGTTAGACCCTGGGCTGCCTTTTCTGATCCATACCACTTGAACTCTGAGACACAGTACCTTGTGCAAGAAACTTATTCTCAGCACCAGCTTCCTGGGTAAATAATAAACACACTGTGCAGTGAGAAAAATAAGAAAGCTCATGTATAACATTTGAGGCTAAAAGTGGCATTATTAGAGGCATTATTGGTGCTATTAGAGGTCTCTACAACATAGTTTTGACTGAGTAATTGACTTAGCATTTTTGAAAACAAAGCCATGTCCTTTATGAAAAGAAATGCTGGTTCCCCTGCACCTTCTGTCTGCCTGACAAGGTTTAATTATCAGTTTTAGTGGGGCTTCTCTCTAATCAAGAGTGGGACAAGAATGAAGACAACCTTCCTTAGATGCAAACTGCTGCAGCTGTTTGGATTTTTCTTGCAACTCTCTGTTGTGGGAGAGGACTCCATGCCCCTCAGGGTATCATTCATTACAGGTGAGACAGTGCAAGGTCTGCACTGGTGGAGGAAAGGTCACTGAAAAGATGGACAGTTAATGCAGGCAGAAATCCTCTTTTTAGTGTTTTTTCTGAAGATCTTTACAGGTGTTATAGACAATGAGCTGTCAACCTAATGGCAAGCCATTGCTTGATTGAAAGCTGGGGATGAATCCACCTTCCTCCCTTCTCCACTGCTTCTTCTGTCCTCTGCTGCATCCATCTCTGCTCCCTCAGGCACTGGGTACCTGGGTCCTTGCAGTGTGATAAGAGTTAGATGGGCTTAGCTTCTTTGGCAGGTTTGTTGCTTCAGAAGGGTCTGAGAGAACTAGTTTGGGAGGAACTGAACTTCAGCCCCCTGTAAAGAAGGGACTTTGCTGCTCTCACCTCTCTCCACACTGGGCTGACTGAGGAGTCTGAGCTGCTGTGAGAGGAAAATTCCCTTGCTGAACCATATATATATATATATACATATATAAATATATATATATATATATATATATTGTTAGCTATTATCTTTCCATGCAGCATTTTCCTTAAGGAAACATAACTGAATACCTCACAGCCTGTGTTACCTGGGTCTCAGCCTGGGAATTAGCAGAATGCACCTACTCTGTCTCTTGAGGGAATTTATCTGTCCTCCATCCCTTGCACAGGAGGCAATGTACTTGTAGCTAGAGTTACAGGGGTGGCCATCTCTCCACCCATTTCTCTCTGTTCCATGGGATACCTCACACAGGTGCACTGTCCATTCCCATGCCTAGCACAGGGAGGATCTGAGTTACCCAGTGTCAACAATCCCGCTCATCCTACCCTTAAATCCAAGGCAAGTCAGACTCAGCCTGGTGGGAAGACATGAGACCACTCACTTGGCTGAGGCTGCTCATCTGCATCCTGCTTACCTGCACTGAGTGATACGCATGTTATTTTTCTCAGGTTATTCAAATGAGATCATTATGGGAATATTCCTCTCCCCTACAAAGCTTCTCAGCAATTTGAATTTCAGTTGGGAAGGAAGTTATTAAAATGTGAAGATTAGAACTGACCTAATTCTTACAGGAAAATTCAAACAAAAGCCTGAATGTTTGCCCAGTCTGCACAGTTGAGGCTCAGTAACTAAACAGATGCTTGTGTGACCAAGGGGTGTATGAGCTCTTGAACTAAGAAATGGAGCCATGTCAGAATTTAAATCCGTCAACTTCTGTAAATGTGATTTAAATGACAAAATCCAGTGTCTTCTTCAAGAAACTTTTGGAAGAAAGTAAAATGGTATAAAAATATTTGTTTAAGGCTCCTCAGACTTATGCTTTCTCTGAAGTATTTTCTTCTTTGAAATTTTAAAATAGAACATGTTATTATTAAGTCTGATCTGCATGTACATTGAATGAAGAATATACTCCAAATACTTCTTTATTAAAAAAGCACTAAAAATATTTAAGTTCTCTTTATCTTCCCCAGCCTCTCAGACAACTTTGTGTGAGAGAATACCATTTACAGACTGCTGTAAATATAAGATCTTTGTGAAGATCTTTGCTTGGATCTTTGGCTTCAAATCAACGAAAGAAAAAAACAAGAAAACAAATAAGCTCAGTCTGTCTGTCTGATTATCTAGGCACATATCTGGGTTTTATAATCTTGTTAGTACCTGAGTATGCTCTACCTAAAATCAGCAGCAACAGCACAGTCTCTGCTGAATTCTCTTTCTCCATACTCGTTGTGGTTTTCATATTTCTGTGACTTCATCAGTAAATTCCCCTCTTTTTCTCTCTCAAATTTTGGAGAGTAGTGGCAGATTACTGAGACATGGGAGGGTATTTGGTCCAAATTATTTTTTTCTGGTGAGAAGTCATTTCTAAAAAGAGAGATGTTGCTGTGTTTCTGAAGAGACAATCTCTGTACTCACTCAGCTGATGTCCTGGACACACGCTGCACTGTGGGATCCTGTGGCTGGGGCTTGCATTGTCTTCCCTCAGTATTGCTCAGGCTGTACCTGTCCCCTGGCATCAACAGAACTCCAGTCAGGCAATGTTGCACAACAAGGCCTCAGAAAACCAGGAACTCACCATCTCATCTCACTTATAAGAGGTTCCAGAAGTTTAAATGAGTGATTAGAAGTACTATATTATACCTGTAAATTCAGAGTTACTTAAATACCTTTCTCCCTCTTAAAAACCTCCTGAAACAATTTACGTCTAACATTACTTACTTGGTCTCTTTATTGAATAATAGTGTTTCAGCTTTCATGAAGCTTTAAGTTATTTTTCAGTGTGTCTATAATCCAGCTCTGAGGTAAACAGGCTCAATTCTCTAGAAGCAACTGTGCTGGAAAGGAAAAAAAAAGTCTACCTCTTGTTCTGGTAAATCAGAGTGATTCATACCCCTTCTGAGTGGTCTTGATATGTGTTCAAAGTAAGTTTCCAGCAACACCCTTCAAGGTATTTCAGAAGGGAACACTGGAACATTAGGATTCTTCCAGTCCTTCCAGGTATTATCTCCAGCAAGAGAAGCTAGTCCCTGTGCAGGAGATTAGAAGTCCCCTTTTCCTTTTATGAGGCCTTTTGCTGTTATCCTTTTACCTGTGTGACAATAACTTTATCTTAGCTTGTTCATTATGGAAATCAGGGATTCTTTTCTGGATCACTTTCACCACCATCTGGTACTTATTTTGGCTGTGTTTAGGCAGAGGATATCTAGACAGCTCACATTTCTGCTCTCTTGCACACACTGCTGAGTGAAGCACAAACACAAGTAACTTTCAGGATTTGGTTTGACAGGTCAAATCCTATAGAGAACACAGTTGCCTATAGGTTAAATGGCACAACACCTGCTAATATCTGACTTCCCAATCCCTGGGTGAGGGCCTTGTGATGCCTGTTGAGTCCTTGAGGTGAATTTGGCATTTCAGAGTAGGTTTCACCTCCAGCAGATATCCTGCCCACAACTGCCTGGTGTTAGCCAAGGGAACAGCTCGTACATTGTGGTTTCTGGTCCTCCAGCATCCAACTGGAGTTATCTAGCTTCCCTTGCTCTGGATTTGTCACTGTGCAAAATGATATAAACCATTCTGTGATGACCCATGCACCTGAGAATGGCCCTTTTCTTTTGCAACTCAGCAGGAGCATTGAGCTGTCTCACTTCAGTGCTGTGGGTACCTGTAAGGGCCCTCACCCCAGAGTGTTCCTAATGTACTTCACTACCAGTGAGCATGAGGTAGTCCTGAGACCAGGATCAAGAACCTAGAGCTTTTGCTTCCTGACTCTGCCATGTTACCTTCTGTTTGGGAAGCCAGCTTGGCTCTCTTTGTGGGGTAGGCATGAAGTTCCTCAGCTTTCTGTGTCAGCACAGCCTTGGGATTGCACACAGGCCTGGAGCTAAAAACCTCAAAACCTTTTGGCCAGTAAAGACCTTCTGGGGTTTTGATGGCAGCTGAACAAGGTCTTCCAGTGTGATGGGTGTGAATATGGCCAAGGAGCCACTGCTAGGGAAAGTCTCACTCTGCCCCTCCCCATGCCCACTGCTTCCCATCCCCACCTGTATGGTCCTTCAGCTTGTTTTGTGCCATCTGTCATTCTCTGAGGATGTTGGCCCACAGCTTGGCTCAGATTTGGGGAGATAGAAGGAATGGTGACTTCAGTCCTATCCCCATCTCCTAATGCCCATTAAGGGCCTTTCTAGTCTGGTTCAAGTCTGGTTCAAAAAACCCCAAACTCATTGTAAATTGAATAGTGGTCAAACCTACATAGCACCCAAGGCATTTTATCTGGAATTATTCTCCCATCTAGCCCTTCTGGAGACCTTCTGCTAGGGGAGGGCTGGTTGAGTCTCCACCAGTGTCTGATGAGTCAAATTCCTGTTTGATAGTGATCAGCATTGTTCTGCACAGTATCATGAAACTTCCTGATCACAAATGAGTTGTAATGATCTGTGCTAGCTGAGATTTTGCCTTTTATTCCTCTCTCAAGTTACATGGAAAAATCAATTTGTTAATAACATCACAGTTCCTAGAATATAAGGGTGTGTCCCGCAGCTGGTAACCTCTGCTGTGGAAAGAAGAGGAGCAGGACAGTGTGCAAGCCAGGACTGGAGAGACCTGGCAGGGCTGTGGGGAGCTGGAGCAACTTGCACTGCATCTGCAGGCGCACCACATATGTGGAGCAGCACTCAGAAAAAAACCCAGGTTGTTAATATGCTATATGGAGAGATAATTTAAAAGCCTGCCCATAAAGAGAAAAGCATTATTCCCAGAGCAGTAAAAGGTATTCCCAATTGCTCTAGTTCTTGTTTCTCCCACAACATGCCTCAAGCTCAAGCATTGGAGAGGCGATTATGCGTGTGTGTACCTCTTAGGTCTGCCCTGGTTCTGGGCCACCCCTCCACCACGCGTGTCTGAAGCCATGATTAGCCACCTACTTATGCACAGGTTGAAATCTGGCCTTTAACCTCTTTCCTTTTTAGTTAAGCTTCCTGTGAAATGGGTTTAACAAATATAAATGGCACGTTATTTAGAGTAATACTTTTAATGAGGTGACTAATAAGTGTAAACAGGTACTTAGCTGTTACCATAGGTGTATCTGTTTAACCCAACTTATTTTTACCCAAGGAGTTTTTCACTTGTGCAGTATTGCCAGGTTGTCAAGTCCTCACTATCAAAGATTTCCCTGTTAGTAAGAAGCCTGATGCTGTAAGAGGAGTTGGACATTTCAGGTCAGTGTGTCAGGACGTGAGAGAATTAACGCTACCACAAGGCTTCTTCAACAAGCTCTTTTCACTGCAAGACATAATTGTTTAAAGAGTTTGCACCTGAAAACTGGAATGTAACAAGAAATTACAACAGGGATGAACTGTCTCGTTTGCCCTTATGTTCTGGTACCTATAATGTTACAGTGATTACAACACTGCAGTATTTTCACTTCCTCCTGTGAGAACTTCAGGCTTCCTGTATTTTGGCTGTTGGTTCACGTACCACTAGAAATCCTCAGACTTCTCCGAGGGTTCCTGGGAGATATGAGAGGGCACAGAGACTAAGACAATGCTCTACATGTGCTCTTCACGGGTTCTCTCTATCCCATCTCCATTCTTAGGAATACAATTTGGGGATATGCAAAGTGATCAAATCTCCTGAACTGGAGGCTGCAATTAAGAAACTATGTTCATACTCTGAAGGTGAAACAATAAACACAATACCAGAAATCAGGCTATTGTTGCTACATTTCTCTCCAAATGAAAGTAGCTCTGTGGTAATTGCACGACAGATCTGATGACTGATTCCTAGAAGAAGAAGGGTTTCTTAGTACTTGCTGTATTTAAGGGTCGGGCTGGTAAAAATATTTAAAATTATTGCTTTGGCATGTGACCTTGTCCAGAACAGAGTCAGTGGCTCTTCTTTAACACCACCCTGTTGAGTTACTGGAAGTTCAGAAAAGCACCAAGCTCCACAGGAAACTACACTGGAAGCACTGGCCCTGGGTGCCAGGGCTAAAATCTTCCAGCAGCTTTACTTGTTTCAAAGTGCAGAAGTGGTTCAGATATTTACTCAGCGCCACCTACTCTTTTGGGAAGTTGCAGGTGTGTTTTGGCCTGGCTCAGCTTTGTTGTTGGTTACCTGCTCTGTGTCTGGAACATATGGTATTGATATGATACTCACACTGATATGAGCATTGCAGCTCATATTGCCATGATGTAGGGAAGAATGGAAGGGAAAGCCAGCTAAAGGTCATCTGGGAAAGAAACCAGATCTGAGTTCACTTTAGAAAGTCATTAGAAAGCAAATGAGGACACTAAACGGATGCAAGGGTGGGGAAAAAAGCAGAAGGCTGATTGTGAAGAGCAGGCAGTGGAATTAGGACATTCTCCAGATGGACTTTACAAGGATTAGTCCCTAAGGCCATAGTTAGCTAGACTGGCCTTGGAGGTTAAGCTTTCTCAGTAAGCTACTAGTACTTTTCCTCTGAGGAAAAGCTATCTGTTCTTTTTTTAGATGACTAAAGTTATTTTAAGTTTTGGTGTTTGTGATACATCACCTTTTAATTAACTGATTATTTAAGGACAAGCCACAGTATAAGGTCAGTTGGAAACCCAGAGGCTATATTTGGCCAGGCTGATAGGAGAAGACGAGAATATTCCATTTGGATCTAAAGTTGGTAATCTTTTAATTCTGCCCTTTTTTTTTTTGAGTATGAACAGCAAGAACAACAGGCAAGTGAGGAGATGTGGTTCAATGTAGGGACGCCCCTTCTAGAGTGGACATTCAAAACTCCAAAACATTCTGTGCTCCATAACGATTTCACAGGCATAGGATGACACTTGATGCTGTTGTCTCCAATTTACAGCTTCAAGCCAAACAGTTTAACAAAGGAAACAAAAGAAATTGTTTATTGGCATTATTAGAGGCTCCAGCTATTGATATGCAATGGCACTGGTCGCAGTGTAATTGAACCAATTCTCCTATGGCCAGTGAGGGGCCATTAGAACCTAGTTAAAACTGGGGTTTATTTTCTGTTCTTTCAAAACTGTAAGTTTTACAAAGTGGCCACTTGAACAAAGCCCTTCCTCCCATGTCATTGGAGAATATTTTAGGAAGAGAGTTCTGTTTAGCAAAGGCCACCTAGTTCCCATTTCTTGAAAGGAAAATATTATGTTGTAGAGTAACCCAACATCTACAGTCATAGGAAATGGCATAGGAAAATGACCATAAATAAATATGTTTATGACCTGAAGTTTGTGGTGTAGCAGTTATTTTAATGTCTGGGGAAAGATTGGGGAAGTATAGAAGATTATATTTTTTGCCTTTTTTTTTGCATGCTGTTGAAATTATTAATAAACATTTAATTTATCTATTATTTGCACTGAAAGAAATAGACAAACCTAATGTTCCTTGGCATTCTACCTTGATTGTTCTGTATAAAATAAAATGGTGCTCTCAAAATTAATATTTTTTTTTGATTCAGTAGAAGCTCGTAATTCAAAAGAAGTTTGAGTTTCTGTACCATAAAGACATACTTTCATTTCTTCCTTGGTAAAACAGGAGTGCTCTTTGACATCCCCAGTTTTGTGTCTGGGCAACTTTGATGTAGCTTGAGATAAAAATTCCCTTTCATTTCAAACTTTTCAGATTGAGAACATCAAAATATTTTTCTGTAAGAAGACACTGGAACAAATAATTTAAAATCTATCTAAAGAACACTGTTCATTTTGACCAACATGAAATGATTTGCTTTTTTAGTAAATAAAATACCCATGTAAGAAGAAAAATATTGTTCAGATTTCTTTGTGCTCTCTTCTTGTTCCTCTAAGTCAGTATTGCCATCCCCTGAAAAGCAAGGAGACACACTTGGGAGATACAGGGGTATAAAGTAACCATTAAAAACAGTAATCTCAGGATATTTTCAGTGGTAAATCATGATCTAAACAAACTTATTCAGATTTATCTGAATAACTAAAAAGAAATAAATGAAAATCTGTAAGATACAATTTAATTACCCCTTACCAATCAAATAGTAATAGGAAAATAGTCAAATTTGCTGCCCAGCTGTGCTGTGTTACGTGCTCAGCCTTGGGAGCACCTTCAGGCACACGTTTTACTCTCTTTGCTTCAGACTGTATTTTCTGTGGAGGGTCCTGTCCCTGTGTTTCCCAGGCCTTTATGCCAATGAAGTCAAGAAAAACCCTGCAACAAATCCCACCCGCACTGTTCTTTCCAGCTCAGACTTAGCATTTACCTTCAGCACATGGGCATGGGAAACTCCCCTTAAGGAGCAGGGATGCTACTGCAAGGCCTAATGGGTGGCCAGGTTTCCCCTGGAGCTTCACAGCAAAAAAGGTGGGGACCTGTCCTGAGTATGGAGATAGGATCAGCTGCTGACCTAAAGCCAGGTCACAGCAGCAGGACTGATGTGCCTCGAAATCCATCACCCTGAAATTCCAGTAAAATAAGGTAAAAAACGGCATCACTTCTGCACATCCTTCAGCTGTTTCAAATTTTGGGGTTAATGTTTTCCACAGAAACATTATGATCATTTAGTACTTCTCTTTTCCCAAACGGAATGACTTCAAAAAGGCCTTTTTTGGCCCATCAGACATTTTTGGAAAATGAAATGTACAACTTATTTAGCTAGTCAACATATGCTGTCCATTTGCCAACAGGGATTTAGTTTTGCCTCAAGTGATCAGTTTGTACTGTAATTTCTGGACACGGGAATAATAACATTGAACACATGTATTGTTGGACTATTGTCTCCAGAGGATTAATTAAACATATAATTCAGATCTTTCTTTTCTTAAGTTCATAATACTCATGCAATTTTGTTAAATGAAGATCTGTTTACTGGAAATAAATGTTCATATTGGTTTAGTCTGTAATATCCTGGACATCTATCAGAACCAAAGCCCTTATTTCAATACAGTAAATGTGCGCAGACTGAAGTTTCTGGTTTAAACATCAAGTAAAAAGGAAAGTACTTAGGTCTTTCAACACACTCGTGTGTGAGTGGAGCTGGCCTGTGATGCTATGAAGAAGGGGAGTTAGTGAGAAAGTCATATGGGGAGAATTACAGCATGGGTGCAGGTAATACCTGTGGATAGATTCATCAAAGAAGATATTCATATTTTCTCTTCTCTTTATTTAACAAGGGTAAACTGCAATTACATGAGGTAGTTGTACTAGTGCTTTGGAACTAGAAGTAAGATTTACCCAGGTAAATTTGATTTTTGTTGTCTTTTCTGTTCAGATCTGTCTACTTCTTTTGCATGCCTGCACAGAGGAAAAAGGATGCACTCAGGCCTAGGTACATGTGTTTTACCAGCTGCAGGCTGCTGAGCAGGCAGTGAGGGGAATGGAGCCACTCCAGACTTACCAGTCCAAAACCCTTCCATGTCTGGGCAAACAGTGAACTCAGAGGTGGAAAGCAGGGGACAGTTTTAAGTGTTATACTACTTAGAGAAATAAGTTATACCAGAGTGGATGAAAAAAAAAATGGGGGTGGTTGGAAAACTGAAAATAGTACAGATGAGGAAGATTATTGGCAGCATCAAAGCCCAAAGTTCCTATCTGGCAAAGAAAAAGGGTGTGGGAACCGAAAATTAGAACAAAATTTGTATATTGCATTTCAGTCTAAAATGGTGACTGAAATAATGAAAGTCTATGTTTCCCTTCCCCCCTCCCTGCTTTTTTTGGCATCTTGAGAAAAGGGAAGCTTTGGGCAGAGCAGATGTTTGGGGAATTCCCCAGTGGAAGGCTTGCTTTGCCATGGAGACTTTTCCCTTTATTAGTAAGCCTCAGTCCCTGATGATCCACACTAGTCCAGCCAGGAGGCCCCTACACCCATCCTGTGGGACCAGACCTAGCTTAGATGCCTGGGGCAGATTCTGCCTCTTTCTTGGGCCCATTCCTGCGCTCACACTCCATGTCTGCCTTCTTGCACCTTCTCACACTTTCTCTCTCCTTCTCTCCCTGCTCTTTCCCTGCTGAGCCCTGGGGTCTCTCTTCCCGTTTTGCCATATTCTTACAGACCTACTGAGTTACACAGCACAGTGAAGGGGCACACTGCTTCACACTGAAGGGCAGGGATTTGGCTACAACCAGATAAGATCTCAGGAGAACTTGGGGTCTAAAGCAAATGCAGCCTGCTACCCCAGAGTATCTGACCTGTCTGAGTAATGGCTTCAACTCTAGAGAAAGCCTACAACATCATGCACTACTGGGTTTTCTTTCCATCTTTTTCGCTTTCTCCAGGACCAGAATGTGGCCACCAAATGACAGACTTGTGATTTCCTGAGTGAAATAATTTTCTGTTTGGCCCATGTTAAAGAGATTCATTGAATAAGAAATTAGAATTGGATGTCACCTAACCACCAGAGGGACTTCCTATTAAAACATCTTGCCATTTCAAATGTTTTGCTATGTTTTGAAGTTTCCTGATCTTGTGATTCCTATCTAAAAAATACTCAGATTTGGACAGAGCCATTCTCAGAGCAGGTTAATTTCTGACACCAAACGTTAACTCCTCAGTGTAGCCAGTGAGTTCTCAGGGCCATCATGTTTTAATCCCTCAACCAAATTTTCTGCACTTTCAAAATGTCTTTTCATGTGAAGGAGCACAATATTTTTCACATCCTAAGTGAAAAAAAATACTCTGTTAGTATAGTGCCAATAACTCCTGCAGAGGAACGTGAAGCACAAGGTAAGGAAGATAAATGAAAGAGTACATATAAAGGAGGAACTCTGAGAACATGAATAAGTGAGTGGAAAACTTACTTGTGACAGGTGACTTCATACACAGGATTTTTGCTTGGAGGTGTTTTGATTTAGACTAGTTCGAATGTGTATGTAGAAGGACATAGAACAGAACCAAGTGAGCGTGGCCTGAACACCCTGAGTTGGATACCATGTACCTTAGATAGGATCAGAGAAGACAGAGTCTAGTGGTAGTCAGACGCCCTGTTGCATCACTTGCACTTAATACAGTTGCTGTGGCAGAGCTCTGTTTTGGCTGCAACTCAAAAAAATGTTTATCCTAATTAAATGTTTATCATGAGCATTAACTCAGCACTTTTGAAAGGCTGGCTTAAAGGGGATGTTGAGATTCAGTATTTTAGTTCAGCACAATGTTTGTAAAGATTTCTGCTTTCACTCTTGCAGTTCTTTCCAGGAATACCTCTTTTGGCAGAGCGCTCCCAAGCAAGAGGTGCTCAGAGAAGAGCTGGCTATGAGGTTAAGAACTCCCTGGGAGTTTGTACCCCAGCAGCAAATTCCCATTTCTTTGCCTTGCCTCCTTATAGGGAAGTTTTCAGCTGAAAACTGCAGAGGTTGCAGTCTAAACCGACAGAGACGCAGGTATCACGTCTGAACCTTAACAAGTTTCTCTCTTCCACGCAGTCAGGAAAGAAAGTGGTCTTTTCAGTGAAATGAAACTTGGCCTGATCAGCAATATTTAGAACATGGAAGGAGAAAGTGTTGACATCAGCTGATATATTCTGAGTCTGGGGCCAGAGATTGTGTCACATCATGTGAGAAGGATAAAACTTCTTGTCAGGGACAAACATCAAATGTTTTGTGGTAAGATCTGCTGCCTAACAATGAGACAATATTTATAAAAAACATTTTTTCACTTTTAACCTAGAATTATAATATCTCCACAGAGATGTGTTCAGGGCCAATTTCCAATCTCAGTTACATTAACATCTGTTTAGATTAATTTCATTCCAGCTTTTTGCAAGCTTCCTTTATTGTAACCAGGGAGAGCTCCTGGGAATTACCCTGACCTTGGCATCCATTCTCTCATGGCTGACTCGCACATATTCTTTTTCACACTACAGAAACAAAATTTTCTGAAACCAAGGTGGTTGGCTGGCATGTTAACTGTAGATGCTCACTAATAGATCATTGCTCGTGTGTTTTACAGTAATGATTTCCACACCAAAATTAAGCAGTCCTCATAGTCTAGTACATTTTCCATCAGAACATGTATTTAAGGAGAGAAAAGGAAAAAAAAAACCTAAGAAAGTCCCTGGATGAGACTGCAATAAGCCAGTGGATAAAAAGGCTACAGGTCCTGCAGGTAGGATCCATAACACTAGGTGGGTTCAGTGAGAAGATTAGTTAATTACCAATAACAAAGGGCTACAAAATTATGCATTAGAAATATTTTTATTTTTCCGGTGGCATCTACTCCAGTTTCATCTGAATTCATGTTCATCAGGCCATGATGTGAGAATGAGATCTGCAAACACTGTTTAAGCACTTTCTGGACAGGTTCAAGTCCCACTAGGAAGAAGAAGTGTTGCAATCATTTCCCAATCCTTCTACACCTGTGCCCTAGCCAGGAGCCCATGATATTAAAAAGGTGGGAATGAACATTACAAACGGCTTCCTTCCCTCCTCCAGCATTTTGTGTAGGTGATGGGAGTGTGCCTGGGAACTGATTGTGATGCTTTTTATGTATGGGCTGCAAAGGACTTCTCTGAGCCACCAGGTACTTGGTAGTGGCAGCAGAAGAGTCAGACATCACCTTTAGGAAAGCAAGGGAGCGCGTTGCAGACAATGCGCTGTACATTTCTTGTGCGATTAGTTGTGCCAAACTTGGAAGTCTGACAAGCCTCAGTCTCTCCTGTGTGCTCTAAGAGGTACTTACAGGTCTCACATGCTACTTTACAGGGAAACAGTGGTGCTGGAAAATCACAGCACTTCTGAGCTGCAGTAAGGCCATGTATGTGGGAGACTATAGGAGACACAGTCTGACCAGGGAGAATAAGATGCTAAAAATACAGACCTTCTGTAGCACAGAAGTATTTTCAAACTGATATATTTTCAATTCTGCCACATGAAATCATCTCTGAGATGCCAATTTATTTTGGTTAAGGCAATCAATACCTTCAGAGGGAGGGGTATGATGGACTGTCTGAAGGAAGCTTGCTCTGTTTTCTGTGTTGGCTAGTGATTTTGACCGCTCATTTTAAAGCTTTTTTATATAATATGATTTTCAAAAGTTCTATGCACTGACTGTCTGAGGACTAGGCTTATCTATGTGAACAAATAGGCTTTGGAAGTTAGACTGCACATGCTCTTGAAGACAGGAAAAGAAAGAAAACTCTGTGTCACAAAACATACATATAGGGATGGGAGAGGGGAAAAACATGTGGTGGTACTTTCCAGATAAAATTGTCAGTAATATTGCATCCCATGACACATTTATAGATATCAATTTCTTCCAGTAAAGCACAGTAGCTAATAGGAAGTGGAAACTCCGAGTGTTATTTTTTAGTATCCTTATCCTCTCTACAAAGTTTAAATGCAAGAGCCAAGGAGAATGCCAATGTAATGATGTGTTATGAGACAGCAGGTTATTTGACCTCCTTCCTTTGAAGTTGGCTCTTTTAAGATAGCTTCTTTGTCCTGCTTCTCTTAGAAAAAGTAATTCCTGTTCCCATTGTTGTCAGCACAAGCTTATCAGTGACTTAAAAAAGATGACAGTTAGGATACCAGAGAGTAAATTCTTTGAAATCCGGAAACTATCCAGTTTACAGAATTTTGAACCCATAATTCAGATCCCTGGATAAAAATGTAATTTAAACATGTGGGTTTTTGGAAATCCATCTTGGAAAATACAGTTCTGTAAGACAGAAAATTAAGAAAGAGAAACCAGTAAATGGTCATAGCTTTGGCTGTCTCCCCCTTCATCTTTTTCACATATAGGCCCAGAAATACATTTTGCACCCTGAATGTACCAGCTGTGCTAAGTGCCTGGTGAGTTGTGAGTTTGGCCAGAAGGTGAACTGCAAAGGAGGCTTAAATTTCAGATTTTGAGTAGTTTGGGAAATGTTAATAAAAGATGAGACGTTGTTAATATAAGGAGTATCAGCTTGTTTCTGAGTGCATGCTTTCCTGTCCCTGAACCACATTGACTATGCTTCTTTTATTAATCCCCATTAAAAACTTCAGATTTTTAACCCTGGCATTGGGAGAGGTGCAGAGTCCACTGTGTCCCAGCTCTTTCTCCCCTGCTTACACCAATCTGTATCGCTGTGGGAGCTGCTGCCTGTTATTAGACAACAGGTCACTGTTATCGGAAGCTTGTCCTTCACTTGGACAGATCTGATGCATTGAAAAGAAGCCCTTATGGTCATCACCTCAGCAGGGATGTTTCCCAGCAATTTTCCCTGTAAAACAACTGCAAGGATCCACTGGGAGAATCCACACACATTAATAATTTCACACCTGGCATCTTAGAGTAGCCTGCTCTTCCTTTCATCTGCTTGTTCTACCCCAGTTTATGCCAGTCTTGTGTTGTCCTACTGTCTTCTCATTTGCTTGACTGCCAAATCAAGCTGATCTGTCTTTCTTAAATGACACCCCTCAGTGCCACCCTTCAGTCCACAGAGGGAATGAGATCTTTGCTACCCTTCACCCTGCCCTTCCTCTGTGTGCCACATTTGTACAATGCTGTTCTTCTCTGGAAAGTAAAATCATCAGGGCCCACATTGTTCGGTTTTGTAGACAGGGAAAGAGGAAATTCAGCAAATGTGTTAGTACAGGCTGAGCTCAATAATGCTCACCTTACTGCTCTTTGAACTTGCCTTAAGGCCAGTTGCATTAATATTATGATTCTTGATACGTTTATGGATATTGGAGCCTTCCAGAGAGCAGAATAACTAACAAGAAGCAGGAGTTCTATTAAATTATTTTTTAGAATCCTCACGATTGCAGAATTTATAGCTTTTGAACTTAGGTGTGTTTTCTGGTCCACAGGCTTTCACAAAAGACATATTCTGTCTCTTATTTTGAGACATATTTTTTTAAGGAGTAGCAAATGCAATTGCTCCTTCAGAAACACCATTAACTTTACTTCTGCTCCTGGAAGAAACAGTGAAAATGATTTCTTAATTTTCTGTGCAAAACCACGTCAGTGAGACTATTCGTGTGAACAAGATGAGTGGTAGTTAACCTCAATTTAGCAGGGGAAATGAAAGTGCAGTATATAAAAAACCATGCTATCGCTGGCTTTCTGTTCAGGCACTAATGCTATTTTTAGAAAGATCAAATGCATTAATTTTGCAACCTATGTCCTGCCACAGAGCTGCTCATCTACGTAAGGACTGACAAAAGTCTTGCATAAATCTCTGAGCAGCCATATTGCAACAGAGTGGGAAAGCTAAGAGTCAGACAGCATGTGAGCAGGCTGGAAAAATGAGGGCAAGGTACAGAAACCACCAGAAATGCAGAGAAGTTAAACATGCTGGCAATTTTTCATGGTATATTGCTCATACTGTAGTTATCCGGTTGTGAAGTTTGTTAAGAAATGGATGTAATGCTCCATCTAATTGCAAACAGCTGCCTATTAGGCAGCTTGGCCAAAAGATTTTAATTCCACCCTGTGATGATGAAGGAAATGGGCAACTGTGGTCTGTGCTGTGTGTGAAATTTCTGAACGCTGCTTTGCAAAGTCACAAAGTGTGGTGCAGAGCTGAGAAAAGTCTCTTGAATTGACTGCAGGCTTTAATGATGCAATCTCTTCCTAGTTTTACCAGAATGAGTTTGGAAAGCACGGACCTGCATAGGAGATCAAATCCCAGTTTTTGTCAACTTCACAAAGTTATTTCATATGAGGCTAGTGACTGCCAGCGGTGAAAGTGGTTGGAGCAAAAATTGGATCAGCTCATCTATTATGGAATTCCAGGCTGAACTGGGAGAAGGAAGCTTGGAGGGTAGGCAAAAGGAAAGCTCTTGGGAACCCTTTAAATAGCTGACACGGAAAATATTGCAATCTGGTGCATTTTAGAAGTGGTTTCCTGTAAATGTAAAGTCTGTTGTGAATTAAAAAAAAAAAAAAGAAAAAGAAAGAGTTTTCGGGAAGTCTTCATTTTTTCAGTGTATTAAAGCTATCCAAATTTTTGAGCCAGTGTAATTCTTGCCCACCACTGATTAGTTTTGGAAAACAGGTGTAGCCACTGAAATTTTTTACAGGCAGTATTTACATGTCTTAGTCTGAAGGACAAACAGTCAAGCGCTAGGAACAATCAAGGATGCTGAAAAGGGGATGAAATGCAAATTTTGCATTGCTCTATCCTCCCATACACATTTGTGGTATAATATTGACTTCCCTGAGAAAAGAGCTGCAACAGGTGTCATCTCTCTGAGCTTCATCAAAGCAATAATCCTGCAGCAGGGATCATAGCACAGAGCTGAGGATACATGCAAGGACTGTGTGGGGGATAGGGAAAGGAGGAGGCTGGAATTGCAAAGGAAATGGTATGCTGGATGGATGCAGACAAGGGCAGCTCCTGAGGGGCTTGGTGCTGAGGACTGATCTCGTGTCAGACTCTCTCTAGTGATTTTTTTGGGCATTTTTAGTTCCAAAGAGAACTGAGATGCTACAACAATACTAGAATAATTGGGATGCCCTAGAGTTGAGGACTGGCATAATAGGAACAGAAATTTAATAATATTAAGTGCAAAGTCATCACATGGTTATGGATTAATGCCAATAATTTCTCTACATACTGGAACTCACCTTTTGGAAATGTATTAAGAGGAAGAATACGTAGTCATAGGTTACTATGTGAGGTACCAGCATTGACATGGCCTAAAGAAGACCCCTAGGAAGGAGAGGGAAGTATTGCCATTCTAATGCCTACAAACATGGCAAAATTATCTGGTTTGCTATGTACTGTTCTGGTCTGCCATGTTCAGGAAGGGGAAAATTCAAAGAGAAACAGACACAAAGAAGGTGCAGGGAGGTTTGGGAGAAAAGAACGCTGTCTTCCAGGAGGAGAAGATTAGAAAAGTCTATCTCTCTTAGCCTAACAAAATGAGAGCTATAAAAGGATGTAATTGCTTTCCAGAAATAAATCAAAGGAGTGAAAAGTGGAAAGGGAAAAGAGCTATATATATCAAAGTCCAGTGCTGGCACAGGAACAAATAAAGGGGATCTGAAATTGTGCAGGAAAAGAGAAGAAAAGTCTTGACCATCAAGGCAGGGTGGGTGTGGAGCAGCCTTTGCGTGGGAGGAACAGCAAAAACTGAGTAACTTTCAGCTGAAGCTCTGCTGCTTTATGGAGACATTATATAAGGCTTCCAGTAAAGGCAAGAGATGAGGAACCCAGTGACTCGGGAAGTTCATTCCAGCTCCTAATTAGCCTATCATTTTAGTTCCAGGATGTTGTAATCGCTCAACCTAAATGTATCAAGTGAAGCATACACTCAAGGCAAACCTATTCCTTGTATGTGGGAGCTCTGTGTTTGAGCTGTCTCACAGCAGCTCTTACACCAGAACCACTAGAGGCATTTTTCAGTGAGATGCAATGCATCACTAGGCACTGCTGTACACTAACACAATGTCTACAGATCAAGGGAATTGCACGTTCATGTAGCAGATTTAACTGCAATTCATCATCCTTGTGTTACATGTGCCAGAGAAGGGAAGTTAAAACTGGGGTTTTCTGATAACAAAACACCTTGCAAGAGGAAAATCTCTGTTGTAATTACTCACAGACTTCTCCAGACATCTCAAATTGCTGTCACCATCATTATTTAATGTCTCACTGCATCCCACTTCTCTTGAAAGTTGCTGTTTATACAGTCTTTTCTCCTTCCACAAGGCACAGCATATTTCTTTTAGCAGATTGCAATGAGGAGTCCATTTCCTAGACTCATCAAGGATTGCGGCTGTACCTGTACTCAAGAAATTTTAATAGGAATCATCATTAAGCATCAAAGGAAGGTCCTGACCAGTGCCATCAGCTCATAGGGATACATAAGGCTATGTTGGCTCCCCTTGGAGTTTAATATTCCATTCAAAGTGTATCATGACCCATGTGCAACTGAGAATTCAACTCTGCATTTCCACTGTTGTTGGATAGCTGGTAGATGACATCAGCTGACAGAGTCTTAGAGAATGATTAGAGGGATGGAGCACCTATCCCATAAGGAAAGGCTGAGAGAATTATTGAGATTGTTCAGCCTGGAGAAGGGAAGGCTTCCGCATGACCTAATTGCAGCCTTCAAATATCTGAAGGGAGCCTACAAGAAACATGGGGAGAGACTTTTTGCAAGGGCATGTAGTGATGGGACAAGAGAGAATGCCTTGAAACTGAAACAGGGCGGGTTTAGATTAAGTATCAGGAAGAAAATTTTTACTGTGAGGATGGTGAGGCACTGCAGTAGGTTGCCCAGAGAAGCTGCAGATGCCTCATTCTGGGAAGTGTTCGAGGCTGGATTGATTGGATGGAGAAACCATGGGTGTCCCAGCCCATGGCAGGGGTTTGTAACTAGGTGATCGTCAGGTTCACTTCCAACCCAAACCATTCTATGGTTCTGTGATTGGGAAAATGAGCAGACAGAAGCACAGCTTTGTTAAGGTCTAGCCAGACTGCCTGTAGACCTTTCTCTTCCACTGCATCCAATATTTTAAAATTTCAGATGGAAAAGCAAATCTCAATTTAATGAGAAGAAAGAAAACATTGAACATTATTATCTTCATTATCAAACTCAATGCAGAATAAATCAGAGGTACAATTAACTAAATATCTTTCAGATCATAATGAATCAAATTCATTGACGCACACAGCAAACATTTTTTGAACTTCAGTGAGCAGATATCTTTTAATGTCTCAGTGCCTGAATAGCTGCACTTGTTTTTCATAGATCTGGGGAATGCAGTTTCTGCTGGAATGTCATTGGTAAATGAAGTTTACTTCAGTTTACACAAACCTGAATTTCAGTCCCCTTGGTACTCCCCAGTTAGTATATGCATTCAGCAGCTCCAATTTTAAATCATTATCTACAATAAAATAGTGTTAAGAGAAAGGCAGCTAAACAAACAGTGACGGGAAGAAAGCAGGAATCACAATGTGAAACAAACTATAAAGAAGAAAAAGGTCAAAAAATAGAAATATTTTCAAACAAACCGCACTCCAGCTGATTTCTGAGCTAAATAAATGTTTTATCTCTATTTTGAGGACTATTTACAACTTAATGTCACCGTGTCATTACGACTGAGGTTTATGGCCATTTTGTGGCTTTCCCTTTAATTCAAAGACAGTTCTGAACCTCTAAAACACTCTTGTTGCCTTCTCTCAAAATCCTTCTCGAAGCACCAAAATCCCAACAATTTCTGTTATATCCTTCTTCTGCTCTCTTGTCATAATGCCTTCAGAATTCACTGCAACAATTGTGATCTGTCAGGTGAAGAGCTATGAGTACCCTTCTACATCCCTACTGCTGCTGGGTTTTTTTTTTATTAAGTGAAAATTACAGTATGGCTATTTAAGAAACTGCACCAAACTCATCCTATTTGTTTGGACGGGATAACTAACCATTCCCATTATTATTATTTTTATTATTATTATTATTTTGTCACTTTAAAAACATTTCATTTTTATCACTGTTTGGAAAATCCTGTAGAAGAGATTATCTTTCTATATTTATCTTCTAGAGAGAGGTCCTTTAGTCTGTTTGTCCTTTTCCTTAAAGATGAGTATAGAGATTACTACTACTATTAAAATCTAAAATAACCACCCTTCCTGACTCACTGCTGAGTTTTCTGCCTTTTCTGACTATAATACGTGGTTGATGAAATGTGTTTTTCTGGCAGTATGGTTTTTGAGCCTTCTGGTTTCATTAAAAAATTTGGTGTTTCAACAGTTTGTTGTCTGGAGAAGGAAGCATCTCTTCTGGTGTCAATTTAAGGTGGTCATCACAGTCTGAAACAAACATGTGAGACTTTGCTCATCAAGACTTTGTGTGATACACACCAGAAGGTCCCGGACCAGGAAGATCCCTTCTTGACTAAGCCTTAGATCATAGCCTTGGTTTGTGACAAAGACACAATGAAGACACAGGGTGTTTAAAAGATGTCCTTCAAAATATATGACAGTGCTCAGGAAGCAGAAAGTTACTTATTTTTCTAGGTAGAAAGTTATTGCTTTCCTAATTAGAAGTCAAAGTAGAAAAATTTGATGCTTTTTTTTTTTCCCCACCAAGTTCTAAAGTAGTTATGGGAATATTATGGCTTGGGCAAAATTCCTCAGTCGTGTTATCTATGTTGGTTTATTTTTCAGGATTTTTAAACCCATCATTCTTTCTTTTTCTTGACTAAAAATGGCGTCACCCGTAATAAAGTTGTAATATCTTTTTGGTCATTACTTCTCAGTGCGGAAGGCATAGGAAATTTTTAAAGAGAAAACTGTTCATCTTTATACTGTTAAAATGTATAGATATTACAGTAATTCTAATATTTTCCACTGAAAAAAAGGGAACCATTCTTTTAGTCACTGTATAGTCTTTGGGTAAATCTTTCCAATAAGTGAAACAACAGGAAGGGGACAGAAGAAAAACCATTGATAACAAATATACTTCTGCCTATTCTACCTGTATGCATTTTGCAATTACAAAATGCAGTTAATTTTACTTAATGGAAAAACTAATCAGATTTAAACGTGTGAAGGAGAGAGTGGCAGAAACACTTCTGGGTATACACACATATTTCCCATGTGAATCTGGTCTAAGACCCCTTGACCCGAGAAAATGTCTATTTTTTTCCCTTAAAACATTTGAATCACATCAAAAAGTGTTAGCATATATGCATAGGAAAGTGTATAGGTTTGGATTTTTTTGGGTCTCTTTTCTTCACATTACATTGCGGTAACATTCTTCCTCTCTTGTGTCAGCACTTTTGGTTTTCACTCTTTGTGAAAGTTCCTCATTTTACAAATGAGTAGAGTCTATTTGCCTTGTAAAACAATGCTTATGATGAGACCATTTTTTTGCAGGCATGAAGCAATCTGTTTTCGATTTTGAGAATGAGGGATTTTTATTATCTGTTTAAAGAACACTCTCTGGTTGCTTACTTTTTTTCCCTGATGCATCAATAACACTAATAAAAAGGAGCAGATTAAGATTTGGCTTGCACTGGAGGAACAAACAAAAACATCTCACATGGATACTTGGTATTCAGAAATGCTGCTTTTTCTTTCCACTTTTGCAGAGAGTTTCTTTTCTTTCGTAACATCTAATGAAATACTACACCAAAAAAAATAAATAACAGATTTTTTTTCCCAGAAAATGCTGTTCACAAACATCAAGGAGTAAACACTCTGTGTCTAATACCTTCACAGAGAACTTGATGATCTGAGAAGATCTGCGAAAGATCTGAAAATGGCTATGAGTGGGTATGTTTATCATATTAATACTTTTCCTGCTATTTTGTGTTCCTCCTGTTTCTTTGAGGCACCTGCTCTTGAATTATGTGCTCACTTTGTAAGTGTACCAGGTTGGACTGGCAGCTGCTCCACGTGTAGGTCATGTGTGGCAAAACGGGACCTCACTAAACTGCAGCATCTCTTTTCTCTCCACTCAACAATATGAGTAAAAATAGAGATTGCTGAATGGAGTTTTTCCTCAACATAAGGCCTGGGGGCCTCTTAACAAAACATCTGTGAAATGAATTGTTCATGTGCAGACTAAATGTGTTGATTAAATTTCCAAAATTTTCTCTGGTCAATTAGAAAGCCACCTGTAGTGTATTTTTCCCTCAGCCCACTAAGAGGCTATTGATATTCATAAACTGCTGACTATTTGGAGCTAAATTCTGCTTTTATTTAAACAGTTCACAGTCATTTGAGTAGCTCTGCTAAAGGTCACGCATGTACTGAGATTTCTTCCATTAAGGAGGAGTGATTGTCAGCCTCATCCAGCTAAAAGCAGTTTTCTCTTGGCACATATATGACTTTAGGACAACTTGCAGCTCTTTGCGTGTACTGCAGCTGATCAGGGGAAGTCCCTCTCTGGGACAAGGATGTAGGACAAGGTTTTGCCTTGTGACTTGCACCTGCCCAGGTGCTGGGCTCCAGGTTTTCCTGGGCTCAGTTTAAAGGTGGAACAGCTCACTGACCTTACAGTGTTTCAAAGTCTTTATTCCTGCCTGTGTTAAAGGAAAGTTACCTGAGTAAGAGTCTATAAGATTTTGTGGGTGTGGGAGATGAAAATCTGTTTGAAACAACGAGATCCTAACCCTGTGTTTGACACTTCAATGCATTATTTCAAAATGTTGTTGTGCTTGTTAGTTTGTTGTGCTGTTCCTCAGTACAGGACGTGGCCATCAGGTAGGTCTGGACTTTGCTGCCTGACAGGGTGCCAAAAATGGCTTCTCAGCCAGTCTGGAAACCAGGCACTAACATTTTGGAGAAAAAGTGAAGCTATCATCCTTTCTGCCATGAGGGGTGGTTTGTGGCAGCTGCAATGTATAGACTGCCATGCAATGTACTTCTGCTGGTCAGAAGCCACTGGACACCACTGGGTGGGTGCTGGAGCTCTTTACTCTTTAGCAGCTCCCATTCCCATGGGACAAACTCAGCCCATCACAGAGGAAAGAGTAGCATTCCCACAGAAGTAATGAGAAATCTGAATCAGAGGCAACTGCTCTGCCCAACTTGAAGACTGCCAGTGTCTCAGCACACATAACTGGGAAAGATCCAGATGGAATCAATTTCCACAATCCAGTGGGTGACATGAAGTGGAAAACATTCAAGGAGGGTAGAAAACAAATAAACAAACAAATAAACAAAAAAATCAAGAAAAACTCTTCTTGTTTCTTATTGCTCAACAGTTTACTATGGTTATTGTTCCATTTTGGCCACAGACTTGTGACCCCTCTCATTTTATTTCACACTGCTTTCAATTCCCTTTTTAAAACAAAACAAAACAACTCAAAGTGTTGCTAAAGCTGTGTCAAACTTATTTATTGCTGTTTGCAAGTCTTGCATGGGCTGATGTTAGTATCAATACCAGAGATGGATGGGACAGGTGTCCATGCATGCATTGCCCACACAGTGCTGAGCCACCAGTGGTGTGCCTTGATTGGACATTGGAGTATTAGATGAAAAGAGAGGTATGAGTTAAAGGAATAATTATATTTAACAATAGTCTGCATAAACAGCAGGCCTCCATCCTCAAGCTAGCACTGCTTGAGGTTTTGAAGTGCTGCTAATGCAGGATGAATTAGTGTTTTCACAATCTAAATAAAACCACACAGTATATCTATACATATATTCATATCTTAAAATGCATACATACAAATGCTCGCATGTACAAATACATTTATATAGATACAATATGTCCAGAAAATTGTGAGCAGTGTGGATGTCAGGAAAAACCCTGCCTGAACTAGCTTACCTGTGTGTGTAACCAGGCCTTCTCCTCCATATCACTGTTTCACCACCTTTATCCTGAGAGCAGCTAAAGCAAGGATGTGGCACAGAGAAAGTACTGCACTTTTAGGGTGCTTTTGCACAGGTGCTTTTGCACAGGTGCTATTTACTGCATACATGCTATTTTAAGGACACAGATGTACTAACACAAGGACCTTTGTTCCATAATTTGCTCTGTCTCTAATGGGAGCAACCTGTCCAGTCGGCAGAAGACCCTCACCCTGGGACACTCAAGACTGGAGGGAAGCTGAGCCATCCCTTTCCTGGACTGGCTCCATGTCAGGCATTCTGTTTTGCTTATAAAATGTGAGAAAAGCCCCAGTGGGGTAAATGGTACTTGTGCTGGCAAAGGAGAGAAGCAGCCTGCAGAGATGTAGCTTTGTTCAGAGCACAGATGCCTGTGGACAAAAGCCTCCCAGTTCATATTTCCTGGTCCCTGGGAGGTTTAGCAGTGTGTAGGCAGGGATTGGTCCCTGTGCCCAAGCTTGCTCACACCGTGTGCCTCGGCGTGGGGCAGGAGAGGCCCGTGTCTGCACTCCATGGAGCCTGTGGATGCTGGCACTTCCAGGACTGTGCGGCTGCTGGGTGGAGTTTTTCTGGAAGACAGTTCTGGAAGTGGGTGCCTCAAGCCATCTACATCTTGCCTTAAGTCCCAAAGCACTTTTTTTTTTCTGTTCCTGACTCAATGTGCCTCAGAAGACTTCTGGTAACAACTTGCTTTTGGCTGGAGATACCATGAGAAAATAACTCCCCCAGTGCTGTTTTTTTTCTGGCTCTCTCCTTCTGAGTCCTGGACAGAATTAGAAAAGCACAGTCACACCTCTCCTCCTTCAAACTGTGAATTTATTCCCAGTCTTTTCACTTTTCCTCTTCTCCCGTGTATTGCAGACATCTTTGATCACTATGTTCCCTTTTTGATTACTTGTTCCCTGACTGGACTCTGCCCAGTGTCCCCACAGGGAGTCCCCCAGCAAGACAGGGTTTGCTTTTACTTCGGACATCATCTGGCCAGTGGTGCACCCCTGCCAGCAGGAGCAGCCAGGAGCAACCCAGGTTCCAAAATGTATTGCTGAAGCTCTGCCAACAAATGTAAGGGTGAAATAATGGTATTCAGAAGATTATTTGCAGTTTTTGCTGGTGGCATCAGAGTCTGATCTCAATTACAATGAAGTAACCAGGCTAGATTTGGATCTGGATTAGACTGACCACATTTAAGTCCCTTTTAAAAGTTTGCTTCTGCCACGCTACTCCAATGAATCAAGTTGTCTTGCACATAAAGGCATATTATTGTCCTACTTCCTTAGCATCTTTCTATTTGTTTGTTTATTCTTGGGCTTATGCATGAAATTTTCACCAGTAAAAATATAATAGGCTTTTAAATTAATTTAATTAAAAAGATACAATCGTCTGTGAAGACTCTTAAATTGAATTAAACCCATTTTGTTATGGACAGAGCATCAGCATTGCAAAGTTGGTCTAGTACTGCCCTGTATAAGGGTTTGTCTAAGCAGTTACTTCTGATTGTGCGAGGTGTTTACAATTCTGGATTAATTTTCTGACATTTCTAGCTGTGATCTTCCTAAGTGTATATTTAATTTAGATGCTTTTGCAGAAGCTAACAACCTGGATCCAGCTGTTTTTAAGGATGACATTAAGGAAAAATACATTGTCAAAAAGTTGATTTTATTTTTCTTGTGCCCCTTTGCTTTAAAGAAGCCTAGTGCTTCCATGCATTGCCACTAGGATTTGAAAATTGTCAGGGGAGAATAAATTTTTTATATATGGAGCATGTTCTCTCAGTTTCCAGTGAAAAGGAGATTGAATTTTGCAAACATACTATAGCTTATTATCAGAGTTTTGTGAGATACTTTTCTAAGAATTATGGTCATCTGTGACCTAATCTGCCCTGCCACAATTCCTCCCAAGATTAGACGCAGTTAAAGATATTCTACATCTGGGTTTTCTTGGACATATCCTCCTTTTCTCACTCTGGAAACCCTGTCAATGCAGATTTTGAGGAATTCATATACATGTCCTGCCCAGATGGTCTGAGCATGTGTTGTAAGTCTGGTGCTCTCCAGAAGTCCTTGATTTACAGCACAAAGTAATTGTCCATAGTGTGAGGAACACGGTCATGATACGAGCTCAATAGGTGCTGGAAAATAAAGAGGCATGCTGCCCTGCATAGGGAGTCTTGAGCAAAATGGGGAGGTTTGGAAGCACCTGACTTACTTAGGCAGACTGAGGGAAGAGGATTTTTTTCTTACACCATCATTTTTAATGAAAATTTTAAGCTCAGACTTTTAATGCTACTTATGTCTGTATTATGAACATAAGGCACATTGGTGTTCACATTGTACTCCTGGATTGCCCAGTAAAAGATGGATGGTTTCTCACAGTAAGGAATCTTGGATCTGGTGAATATTTAAGAAAAATCACAGTAATGATTTTAATCTAGCAAGAATGCAAATTAAAGCATGAACCACAATAAATGAACAGTTGGTGACTGAAATGTGATTTCCTGCAATGTATGGCTGCTATTTGATGGTGGTAGCAAAGCCTTGAGCATAGAAAATATGTCAAATCCAAAAGTAAATAGATGAAAGTATTATCTAAGGTTCCAAATCAGGAAATTTCCACCTAGGATGACAAAAACACAATGAACAAAATCCCAAAGCACATAGTCAAAAGCTGTTTGATACAAATGCCCCTGAACAACAACACTTAAAATTACTACTGTTCATGTCATTTCCCCCCGGTCTGGTTTGTGATCTCTGTCCGTACTAATGTGCCAGAAGCACACATCTTTTGGGAAAATATGTGGCCTGCATTATGCAGTGAGTTAGTTGCCAAGGCAGCAGGTCTCATACATTTGAGCTGGGCCCATGCATTTTTGGACTTATGGCTGCAGTTTTCCATGTACTCTGTCCTAATACCAAATGGTCATTAAAAATTCAGGAGATATTGGACTGGCCTTAGGGCCGTCCTTCACAGGTAGGGCTGAGGTTGCTCTGACCTTGCAGCTTAAGCAATGAAACTGGAAAAAAAATTTGTTTTGCCAAGAGTAAATCAGGCTTCAAGTTCCTGGGACTGCTCTGCTCTTGGCTTCCCCTCTGCTCTGTCATGCCATGCTGGTGGCCCTCCATGTCAGGACAGGCACCTCATCTGCATCACACCTACATCTGATCTGTCAGTTAGGGGTATCTTAGAAAGGGGTTTTATTTCTGTTCGTGTGTTTGCAGTTTTTTGTGCAAAGACTCTTTCACTTCCATAGACATTTTCAAGGTAAATTGGGATCTAATCCTTGACACCCTGTGAAGATACAGGCAAAGTTGAACTGGTCATGTTTGGGTCTTCCGTCTTACCGGTCATTGCTCGTTTTTCTTCCAAATCAAGTCAAACCAAGCAATTCCAGAAGTTACCTTGAAGCAAAATTTTGGGAAGAACTCCTTTTAAAGACATTTTAAAATGACAGAATATGCATGTACCATACTTGAATTTAACATTTTGAATAGCATTTCATACCTGTATTTTTATTAGAATAATATAAAATTTCAGGCTATAGCTGTACATTAAGTGTCAAATTATCCCACAAGCTGCTTATTGAGCTGGAAAAGAGGATGAGACATATCAGTTCATATTAGGCACTGGTGCCACACATAAAACAAACGGGATGGGCTCTATCAGTTAGGATCATGCTTTGATGATATTCCTCAGTAATAATATTCAGAATTGCACAATTTGTCAGAAAGCTGCCACTAAGTCAAGGAAAAAATGGTGCATCATGAAACAGGTAACAGGATAAATCCATACAGAAACAATAATTATTGGAAACATCTTTTTGGGATGAAAACCATGTAGCTTTTAAAATATGTTCTTGGAGAAATTTTCCTTGCAATTTATAGAATATGAGAATAACCGGTTGACCCCACTGGCCTTTTCTGACAAACTTACATTGCAAGAAAGTTTTCCAACCTGTTCTTATGTGAAATGAATGGAAATGAAAGCAGATTTGGGCCCTGTTTCTATATGGTTCATATTAGAGATGGGCTCAAACCAAACCCACTAGATCAGAACATTCCCAGACTTTGAGGAAGTTTGGCTCTGATTTCAGTTTTAAAATTCAATGCTGGCTCCTTTCAACAAGGAACTAAATCATTTGAGCACTGCTTTGGGAAATTTGGATCCAGATCAGTACTTTGCAGCTGCAGCTGCAGCCCTCCTTGAAATCTAGAGCTTCTTGAGACCAGTCTAGGGGGGATCAGGAGACCACGAAGCTCCCCCAACAACTCACCCTTGCAGACAGCCCAAGTGAGGGCAGTAGTCACACTGGGGCTCTGCCAGGAAGGAGGTCTGGAAGTAAGAGGTGAATGGAGAGCATGCACACAGTGCCATGTATCAGCCCTCACAGGAAGGTTGTGTATCCCCAGTCAGCCAACACTCAGGTTAGTTTTTCTGTAGTGCCTATTCTAACAGTTTTATTTGACAAGGTTTCACTGTTCCAGTCCCTGTGGCGTAGTTGAGGGCTAGGATGGTGTAGGAGCTGATTGGTCAGACTGGCTAGCAAAAGTGTTAGTGGAAGCTTACGAAATGCTTGATCCTGGAAAACCTGGAGCTATGAGTCCTGGAGTTTTGCTGATGATGGCAGTGACAGGGGAAACAGACCTGAAGTTTGTGCTGCTGTTATACATGGTAAAGTCACTTTTTTTTACATTTTTCCTTGAAGTCAGTCAAAATAGTCTAAACTGTTTCTCCCAAGTGGCCTGTGTGACCACATCAAAGCCACTGAGATGCTGAACCTCTGTGGCAAGGACAGCAGGTACGTCAAGGAAAGGAATAAATACACCTCTTAGGTTTGGTCCCATTCTCTCTGCCCCAGCATCGTGGCTGAGCTGCAGACATGGGGGGGGATGGGACACCCTGCAGTGATGGAGTCATGAAGAAGAGCACAATGATTTCCTCCAAACTCAGTACCTGCACAAGGAGATGGGAGAGGAATTCTTGGAGACTTCAGCTGGAGAAATGGACCTGTATCCTAGGTCCATTCATTGAACGGCTACTTACCTTTTGTTCACTAGACACATCCTTCACTCTTCTGCAATATAAAGGGAGCAAAATGGGTTTTATTCCTTTGTTGCCAGAGATCTGACTGGACTGTTAAGTCCAAGCTGCTGTTCAGCTAATAAAGCAAGTGCATTTACACCCCCATATTTTGCCACAATGCTTTGTAAGACTTGTGTGATAAGAAATAATGTGTCTTGCAACTTTTCCATGACCCTGTTTGACCATGAGGATTCCTGAAAATGGAGCATGGCACAGGAACAAGACAGAAGATGCACTCAGGAATGGGAGCAGTATGATCTATATTTTGCCATCTTTCTCAAAACCCTTTATTTTTTTTTTTTTACTTCAATCAGTTGCACTCATTCTGTGTCCATTTTAGCTGTTCAGTACAGTGACTATCTTTCCCTTTCTCTTCGTATCGTACCTAGAACAAAGGACAGCCCATTTCCAGTCAATCTTTGGGGGTGTCGTATTAAACATGAACATGCTTACTCTTAACACTGCTTTTAAAGATCCCTTAATGCCTTCCAGGTTTAAATATTGACTGTGTCAAAAGTCACTTAAATAGGTAACTCGCTGCAGTGCCGTTTTCCAAAAAGAAAGATTTTGGCCACCACCAGTTCTTGTTTCAGATGGTTTTTTATTCTTCATGTTAAACAATCACTTTAATTGAGCCTATAGACCTCTAATAAAATTGCAATCCATCAGCTTTATGAGTTCAAGTGAAACAGCAGAGAGTGAACCAGTGTGGGAGAAATTGTCAGATTCTTTGAGGTGGTTGGAAGGAAATGTATTCCTCAAATAATAATAACAAGACATCTTGTACCATCACTCATCAAGCTCCTAACACCTAATCTTGTACAGGGCAAAGTTTTCAACAAGTTCTTCAAAGGGGTTATGGTTTGGCTGGCCACTAAATATTTTTGTATAGCCTCTTGTGGAAGTGTAGCATTTCCCTAAGCATGTGGAGGTGCTAACTCCTGTTACCGACTTGCAGGGAGCTGTTCATGACCTTGCTGAAGGTTGATAGAACATAAAGTGGTCCTTGCTGAAGCTGGAGCTGCATCTGCAAAGAGGCAGTCAGTTTGAGCTTTATTTCCTTCAGTTGTTAAATGGTCAGTGAAGTAGAACATGTAGCATTCTACTTTCCAAATGCCTTAAATCATTTTGAAGCCACTTTTTACTGTGCATTTTGACTTTCAAACAGGATTGGTTATGTCTAAGAATCACGTAATACTTTTCCGGGACTCTAATTAGTTAGGCTGACCTCATGTCCTAACAAACTTGGGCAAAAGCTCCTTTTACTACTTTTCCCAGTGGGACAAACTGCATTTACTGAGCCATTATTTTGCCATGTTAAAAAAAAGGTGAAAGGCTTGATACTTTTTATACTTTTATGATTCCATCATAAGCGGAAATTACATTAAGATGTAGAATGAAGGATTATCCTTACATTGTAGTCTATGGTAATTTTACAAGGGAAAACAGAGGTATATATTAGTCTGACCTCATTTTTGCCAGGTTACTGTGAAGTAAGAAAAGTACTGGAAATGTGTATGTAAAAAGCTCACATAGTTAAGGCCAGAATCTGCCAAAATCCATTTTTTACCCCTAAGCTACTAGTCCTACCGTCTGGAATTCCTAACCTATTTATTGCCCTGGAATTCTGTTACTTTTACAGTACTTGAGATTTCTAGGTCTAATGCTAGTAGAGTTTTACAAGGGAACAGTCTCCTGAGTAAGATCTGAGTTCAGGATTTGGCTGACATGCTCCATGACTGACAAAGTTACTGCAATTGAGCCTGATCTTCTATTTAGGTCAACTCTATAGCTATATTTCTTTTTTGGTCTTACCCGGAGTAAGTCCAAAAAGTATGTGTTTTTTTTTTTCCTCCCTTGACTTATCTTCTCTTTATTTCTCCTTATATTGTTATTTTTCATCATCTTTTACAATTTTGAGTTTTTTCTGGAAGAAAACAAAGCCCTAGACTTGCAAAGATTTACGGACATGAGTAAGCCTTAGACAATTCACTGGTCTGCTGGAATGTGTGTAATTGATAAAAATTAGCTCAGCAAGAGTGATTCAGTTGTGCAAAGTTACTCATTTGCATAAGGTTTCAGAGTCTTAATGCAGCATGTAACATATGTAATTCAAAAGCAGTATCAGTCTGAGATAAGCACTCTCCTTGCCCCTGTGCATGTTTTTTTTTGTCTCGGGAGTCTTAAACAGAAATACATTTTTAACAGCTTCAACAAATTAAATAAAAATTTGGAAACAAAGTCAGTCTTAAAAAAAAAAATCTGTCAGCAATTATTATTCTTTTTTTTTTTTTTTGTAGTAGACACAAATTCAGCTGAAAAAAAGTTCTGCATTTAAAAAACTCTGGTCTTAAGAAGGCTCACTGATGCCCATGTACTTTTGCAAGTTAAATCTTCAGGCATAAAAATGCTTTTCACTGGGTTATCCATCTTATGGAAGCTCAGCCAAGCAGAAATGCTTCCTATCAAGCAGAAATTGATGCAAACCTTTTCTTCACATTGTTGTACAGCTACTTTGGGTGCACAGAAGAAATTGCAACAGTTTTTGCTTTGGAGCACATGTTGTCCAAGTTGCTGAGAATCAAGGTACAAAAATGCTCTGAACCTCACAAAACACTGACCTGCTGGCCCTGAAACCACAAGGAGCTGAAGCAAGTGCTCCCATGCAGAGGTAGCCCCAAAGACCTGAGGGTAAATTAACGCTTCTGATCTCTCCTGGATCAAAGGGAGAATGATCAGCAACTTGCAGGATCACAGAAATGTAACTTGTCAGCTTGGGACCAGCCTGCTTAAATGAAGCCATGTAAAAGTGTAAAGAAAATATGGTGAGCAGGGGCCAGAAAAAACAATTAGAGATGGCTGAGAAAAAAAAGGGGTTAATTTTCTTTAATTTGTCTGTCTGGCTCTTTTTTGACTTGAAAACTTCTGCACTGATATCAAAGTAAACTCAAAATGTTTGTGCTGGCAGAATTACACTTGCATCAGATTAATTTGGTTTTACTGTCAAGCTAAGAATCAAGCTTGCAGCCACACAAACCTGTACCTGTTCTGAAAATTAAAGAATATTAATGAGGCTGGATATGATTTTGTTAGCTGAAAAAGTTTGTTGTTCATGCATTTTCCTAGAATTTCCTGATCTTGGAATTACAGCATAGAAATTTAGAAACTTGAGGAGGCCAAATGCATGGAATAGCCATGAGTCTGGATGGGTAAGAGCCAGTGCCCAGAACTGCCAGCCTGCAGCATGTCTCTGCTCCAGGTCCACCTCTTTCATCTGTCTGGAAATCACTGAGCAGAGGATTGATGAGCATAGTGAACCCAGCTAATAATCACTTCCCTCCCTGTGGGCAGAGGCTGGGCTCTGCTCCAGCCATTTGACTTGTCTGGGAATACATCAGCCTGGGTGCAGGACAGAGCACCTCCTGACTGGGAATCCTGGGCTGATGGATCCTGGGCTGGACCTTGCTGTGGATTAAGCAACAGTGGTACAGCTGGAAAGAGCCTGCAGGCTGCCTAGCCCGGCTCCAGTCCCACAGGGAAAGGCAGCCTCTGCCCCCTGTCACTTCTTGCACCTTCGCTGCATCTCCCAGACCACCTTCACCCATGATTCAGCTCCATTTGTTGTCACATTCATCATCCTTGTGTATGCAAAAACAATAAAGACAAATGACAGCCATGGAAAAAAACCCAGTTTTTCAAAGGAGAGAGAAGTGGAAATTTTGAAACTGTAGGGAACTCATCTGGTATCTTGAAAAATATCCTCAGCTGTGGGTGCAGGGCTTGCTTGTGCAGCTGCTGGTAGATATGTTTTTAAGCAGACCTTCAGAAATGTATCACTAAATGACACTAGCTATCTGGAAATTTCTTAGCAGTGCCATTTGAGAGACAATTTCTTCTGAGTTTTCTGGACTTGATTCTGATCTCATGCTAATGTGACAGGGATGTGCTGGTTTTACTTCAGCACGGACACACTAGACATCTTTTTTTTTTTTTTTTCTCCTCAGGATGTGTCTCAAATTGTCTGGTTGCAGAAGAATATTTACATTTGCTCTTTTTGTTCCTAATTCAAAACCCAGCTCCCTTAATCTTCATGGTCTGTATGTTATAGCCTTGTATCTGCCAAACAAAAGACCTGAAGCTGTTTTACATGTTCATAACTCTGCTTATTTTCATATCTGCTCCTGACTTACATGTGGAACTCCCAACTGTGAACGTTTTCTCTGCCACTTTTTTCAGACTGTGCATTCTAGATCGCTCCACATTATGGCCCATGAGTCACACAACGAAATGTCTAACAGGACATTTGTGTTATGTCTACAGCAGAAAAAAGACCTCAGTGGTTTCACATGAGAAAGTTGAATCCTAAATGTGGGTGGAAAAAAAGTAAAGAAAAGGGATAAAAAGATACCACCAGATAAATATGATACATGTATTCTTTTCCTGTAAAAGATTTACTTATGCAAATAAACCACATTTTCAAAGACACTTGGGGTTTTTTTTTCATACTTTAAATGGATCACCTTGAACAAAAGCCATATTATGAAGGAAAAAAAACCAGAAAACAAGTCTGACCTTGAGCAAATTTAGTGTGGCAATGATTCATCCCAGTATCATCTTAGTCAGATAGTCAGCCTCAGCTAATCATAAACCCATGATTGCTGTATACATGTGTGAGTGTATTTATATAAATATACATATTTCTTTATGGCCACTCATATTGGAGCTAGAGATGAACTCAGCATCTCTCACACATAGTGCAAATTAGTCTCTAAGACGCTGTTCAGGGGAGACCTTAGCTGTGCATTAGTAATTCTAAGGTGCTGCCTAAGTCTGACAGAAGTCACATGCTTTTCTGAACTGAATTGCAAGAATTTATTCCTACCCATATTGAAATCTGTTGAAAGACCTGCCCAATGGTGCTGACTCGGCCTTATTCAAGAGCTGTGCCTCTCTCTACGTCTAGTGAAGCTCAAGGTTTTCTTTAAACAATTGAAGCAGAAATGCTGTATTCAATATGGAAACCTAAACAAAGTTTGGTGTCTACATCTAGGGGACATGTCAGCAGAAAGTGATTGCAAGCTACAGCCAGTGGTACCCCTTGTTCAGAAGGGGGTTGTGAAACATTTATCCATTAAGGCTGTTTGTGAGAAATCCCACTTTCCATGTGACAAAAACAAACCAGGCCCTTCTGCTCCTCTAGTCAGACTGGTGAAAACGAGAACTGCTGGGGACCCTGGGGGGCTTTTCCATCCAACATGCACATCTTTAGTGAGGGAAAAAGCAAGGATTTATGAAAGCCCAGAGGAGAGAGGGAAATAAAAGAATTTATCCCAGTGTGAAATTAGAAAGGAGCAAAATATATTTGTGCTGGGTGTGTTTCACATGTCAGTTTATGGGCTCTAAGCAATCTAAATAATTACTGGGTTGCAAACATGATGTCCCCAGTTGCCCACATTTTATCTTACCTTTTTGTTTTTCAAAGAGGTTCAAAACCAGACAGAACATACTATTCCTTCACACTCTGCAATGTTTATATTTGGAAATAAGATTAGAAGTCTTCAAATGAAAGAGAGTTTTATTTCAGGGAGATAAAATTGCTTATTAAGCCTGCCCTTAAATCCAGCTGCCTGACCAAACCCTAAGTGTTGCAAAGTGCAAACATTTCTGTGAGCTAGAGTTTTCTGCTACTTTCACTGCTGCAATCAGCAAGTCATTGTTAGGCAATAGGTGTAAGTATATAAGTATATGGGTGGCTGTGTTTGTAAAAAATGGATAATACTCTTCATACAAATCTTCTTTTAAGTTTCAGCACTAAATAAAACATATTCTTGCAATCTCTTTGTTCTTTGGTCAAACTTTGTCTTTGACTTACGCCGCTTTCCAGAAATGTTCCATTTTTTTTTTTGAGTCCCAAAGCTATCTATCAAAATCAGTACTTTTTTTTCTAAGAAAATTCCATTTAGAAAGAAGGAAGTAGAAGACAACAAAGACGGACAGCCTGTGACAATGACTCATTATGTTCCTTATAAATTATGGCTGTGAAATTAATGCAAATTGTTTCTCACAGTTTCAAAACCCACTATAAGACAATAACTTAGGGCTACAGAAAGAGAAGCACCTAGAGAAATAATGGCATTTAAAAATTTTTGTAAACAGAGCAAAGTGTGCAATAAACAGTAGAGTGATTTGGAAAGCACTTGAAGATGCATTAGCAGATTAATTTCATGTTGCAGCACGCAAAACTAAAACAGAATCAAACTCGAACTTGTGGCTCTTGTGGTATTTATTAAGCCTGAAATTTCTGTAATTTGTTTGGCAAGCTACCATTACATGGGGCAATACTAATCGGGAAAAGATCTGAAACCTTCAGGAAAAGCAGCAGATGTTCAGCCTCTAGATTTCATCCCACTCTGACTAGCAAAAGCACCTTCCTTCTCTATGTCAGAGGTGAACTTGGTGCCATGCTTGGGCTGCAGGAGAGCAGAGCACCGCAGCACACACTAAAAGATTAGCACACCACCCTGTTGGAAGGAATTAGAAAGGCTCATGGGCTCTCGGTCTCCACGTTGTCTCACTGTTCAGATACTTTGTTATTATTTCTGTCAGGAATGGAAGTCTTCAGAGACAAGTGTGCACAGTTGCTTTGCTGTGAAGCTTGCATATTTGCTCTGCTTCCCGAACCAGGCTGGTAACAGAGTTATTGGTAGCTATTGGTAAGTGTGGCGTGAGCCTCCAGATGTGTTTGTGGTTGCTAGAATTTTCATGTTCTTATTCAAGAAGATGGAGCCTTGCATCTGCATCATCACAACTACCTTCCCCTACCTACTGTGTTGGTACAGCATGTCAGACAGCACTTGAAACCAAACCAAAGACCTCCACAGCTGAAGGCACAAACCATTACAGTCCTGTCCAGAGGACTACAGTCTGCAAGGAACAAATGTCCCCTGTAGAGCAAATACCATGAAGGGATACCCCAAGTTCAGTGATTAGCACATGGTGGCCTTAATTGATCTGCTCTGCAGTCCCTTGTGGCTGTCTCTCAGAGAACAAGGATCCACTAAAATTTGCAGACAAAGAGCTTTAGCCTAGAGTCCTTTGGTGTTCAAGTCTGCTACTCCTAAACCCGTCTCTTAATTGTGCAATGCAGCCACATCATTGCTATAAATCACTTTGTTTACAAAATCATTTTTTATGTCTTAGTTCTCTTTGAGGGTCAGAAAACAGATTTGCAAACTTTCCTATGTACCTTTAAGAAATGTCTTAGCTACCAACAGGAGCTAGCTGAGTCACCACCAAGTCACCATGTCCCTGGGCATACAGTACAGCTCTAAGTTACAGAAGAAGCTTTTTGGAGGAATTGCGTTGGTGCACGTACATATATTTGTGTACAGCCTTAATTGTCATTTCAAACAATATGCTTTAAGGACTTGTAAGGATGAACTCACTCAGATCTGGCTTTTACAAATACTTTGGTAATGTGACTGAATTCCAACTCATTCTCTCCTTAGAGGGATAGATCTGGCAGTGTATCATAAGGGATATTTTCCTGTCATTCTAAGAAAGCAAGATCCTTTATCTCTCCATGAAATTACAAAGAGTTTCCTTGAAGCCATACCTTATCACGCATCCTGACCAGCACGGAAGCACTCACTCCTGATCATTGCATTAAAAGGTCTTTTGAGGAAACAGTCTGAACCTTTGATCCCAAGGAAATTATTTGACAGGGCATGTTTTATATCCTATGTGTATTTCTTTAGGGCAGCATTATTAATAGTTCTGATTTTTCCAACAACTTCTTTAGCTGCTCATCTTTTAGATGAAAACTCCCCAAGAAATGACACTTTTTTCTTATTAAGAGCAAGTGTAACAACTCTCCTGCGTTTTCAGAGATTCCACTCTATTGACAGTGGATTGGATTAAAGGACTATAATTGGATATTATTACTACGGCTATCAATGGGAACATCATGTCTTTACCAGCTCCCCAGGCTTTGGGCTAGATTGTCACCCCACCTATTTCATCTCCTAGCGCTCTGTCATGCCCCACATCCTGTATCCAGGTGAGCTGGCCTGGGTTTAGGTATACAGTCAGATCCCTGTTTCACCCTGCCATCCTGGATGGTGAAACACTGTTGACATAAATTTGGTAAGCCCTCAGCATGTCTATAGATATGTGAGCCCAGAAAGGAAAGGGGAAGACTGTTTTCAGGAGGAAAATAAAAAGGCAGGAGGCTGGAGGGGAACAGCATGGTGAAATACAGACAGAGCACATGATAAATCATCTCCTTTTAAGAACGACACAGAGCTGCCACCCTTTTCTATGTGCTCCAGCCTTGCCATGGGGCAAGGTGGCTTCAACCAAGAAAGTTCTGTCCTCACATCTGGGTGGTAGTGAAGAGATACTGGGGCAGGAAGAGTGGATGGCTGACTTCATCTGCACCATTTCCTTCTTTTGTTGCCGTACCCTTTAGCTGGTTGTCATTCTACACAGTTCCTGACCATCCCCTTGTACTTGACAATAAGCTATTATAAACAGTTGCATTAATGCTCCCTGCTGATGCAATATTCCCTCCTACAGTGTTTTGACAGTAATTCAGTAATTGTTTTCTGAGTGGGTTACTCTTTCTTCTGAGAAAAAAAAAAAGTAGGCACCTTTTGCATTGTCCTGCCTATCCTCAAAATGCATCACTGAAACAAATTTCTCTGATGACCTAACTGATGCTGGCTATCAACTTTCAGCTGGCAGGCAGAGCTCAGTAAGGCTGCATCAGTCCTGGGTTTCAACCATCTTCCTGCCATTCCAGGAGTCCACAGGGCAGCTGTGTAATCAGCTCGTACCCTTTTCTTGCTTTTGCTGAGCTTTTTCTGCTAAACCAAATGCATTTCCGGACAAATATTCATTGTTTTTCCTCCATTATACTCTATTTCTTTGTGTGGCTGCAATTAGATGGCTCTGCACTGGGTTCACTTCTGGCATAGTCTCCGCACTCTCTCAGGAATGCCATGTTTATAGTGCTGCTAGTAATGAGAGTAAGATGAGATGAGGGAGTTTCTGTGGTTGGCTTTCAGGATTCTTTAAAAAAAACTGAAATGACACTATCAACAGCAGCTTCAGTTCCTCACAAGTGTGTTATCATGTCCAGACTCCCATCTGCCATGATCTCATGGTCAGTAAATCGTGCCAAGCACAAGGCAAAGAGGCACAGCTCTGGTTACGATATGGAGAGAGTGTGACAGTATCTCTTGGCACAGAATTGCAGAGTGTGCTCAATGACTGCTGCTTTACCTCTTTAATATGCCCTGGCTACGATGACATATGTATGTGCAGTATAACATGATCTCAAATGGTTGTAAAATTTGTTGAGTGAGCAAGTGAAAAACAAGGGAACACCTGGATCCTTCTGTAGTGTCTGATCCTGCACACCATGTGTCTGAGCCTCAGTGGAAGTAATTTACCCACTCTGAGCTTCACTCCAAGCAACATTTTTTCATACATTTATTCCACCTGCTATATAAGAGCTACAGGGCAATATTTGACAATATAAGGGAACCAAGTGCTGTGTTTCCCACGTACAGCTTCCCCCAGGCCTACTCTTCTCTGTCTTCTCTCTGGCAGCATGACCAATTATAAGAAATATATTAATGTACCTTTTTTATATGTAGAAACTGCAGTAGTAATGAGACAGAACAGGAGTAATTTTTAAAAAGAAACATATTTCGTAAAAATACCCAGATTGTTCAAAAACAGGCTATAACTCTGCTTACTGACTTGAATTTCTGTTCATCTGCTTTATTCATTTGATTTCACACATGATGATAAGAGACAAAATTCAATGTCTTCTCTAGGAGCTTTGTGTAATTAATGGAGCATAATGTCTTCTCTAGGAGCTTTGTATAATTAATGGAATAATCTGAAGAGGAATCTAGATCTCACCACCTTCAGAGAGCTGTAAGCAGTATTTAAAAGGAACTCACAGTTTTCTTTTTTTCCACTTGGTAATGAAACAAATAGGAAAAGCTCTTTGGGCATCCTCCCCTCAGCCTCCCAACACAAAAAAGCAAATAAAGAAATAACAGTGGAGGTGAGGAGCAGAGGGAAAACAGGATCTCTGAACGCTAAGGCGGGCATGGCACAACACAGCATGTGGAAGAATGATGAATGTTTGTGTTTTAAATGTTCCCCAGTGCAATAGCAGCTCTCCTGCAGTACAAGCAGCACCCTGAAGCCTGGTCCCACCTTTCTATTTCATCATATACCTGCCAGACGGTGACAACACTCATCTTAAAAATGGGCAGTGTGCATGCATTTGGCTTGTGCACTGTTTATTTTTTTACCTCACTAGAAACATAAGCTCTAATATATGTTTCCACATCTCTTAGTTGCCAAGATCAGAGCTGCAACTCAGCAAAATGTTTAGCAGACTAGAGTGCACCAGAGAACATGCTTAAATTGCTGTAGAAATGAAATTAATTTCTTTTCAACTTCCATCTCTATTCTTTGACTTTGTATTTTTTCTCACTTAGATGATCAAATTCATTAATTTTCTCTTCCATGTATACGTAGTCTTTGAATGTCTACTTTTATGCAGTTGGAGGCACATTAAAGAAAGAACTGCTTTGTTTAGGGCTGCTGATTTCAAATAACTTATAAGAAAACTAGAACTGAAAGACATTTTTTTTGGTGATTTTTTTTCTGAAATATATAATGCCAGAAGAACTGAAACAGGATTTGACATGACTTTATGCATATTCTTGTTTTAGTTTTGCATCATTTTGTCTTAATATTTTCTGAAATGAGATTTCTGGTTTTTTGTTTTGAGGCAATAATTAATTTCAAAGTTTGTCTGAATTTAATGCTAATTTTGTAAAGGGATAAGAAAATTCAATGAAGAGCTAAAAATCACCAAATTGAAAACAAAACAACCCATTCTGAGTTGAATGAAAGTTTCAGTCAGTAGTAAACATTTCTGTTTTCTTGTTATTGTTGTCTTGTAAAAAAATGTAGTTTCAGACTAAACCAAAACAAATGAAAAATTATTTTTTTCTTGAAATAACTGAAAACTGAACTTTTGAAAGCTGTAATTGAAACCACACAAGTAAGTTGGAAAGGGAAAGATAATCTACCCACCAATCCAATAGTCATGGTCAGCCATTGGATGAAAATGAGTGGGATTTATCTAAATTAATTCTCCAGTTAAGGTTCTGCTGTAGAGACCTGAACCAGTCCCTGCAAGTTTCTATTATAGCCCATGGCATGAAATAAACAGTTTTTTGGAAGATGCATCATATCAGCTCTCTCCAGCACCTTTTTAGGATGGCATGGATCAGAAGCTCCTGCTTGTTTCCTTTGGCAGTAAAAAGGGAGCAGTGGCACTGCCTAAATTTGTGCAACTCGTGCGAAATTGAACGGGGTGAATTGCACCAATTGTGTCTTTCCAAGGAAACAGAGGTCAGGCCCAATGCAGCTGAATTATATGAAATGGAATCATTTTGCTATTCTTCTTGCATGAATGATCAGGAACTGCAGGTCCCAAGACAACAAGCTCCCTCATCACTCAGGAATACAGAAGAAAAAGTCCCCTTTGCAAGATCAGAGCCAGTTCTACCAGACATTTCAATGCTAAGTCAGATCAGTCAAGTAATAATTAACTTTAATTGGCACACCCACAACTGCAACATTTATCCAGTGCAGTTGAATGATTTGAAAATCATGGGCATTCTTATCTTTAAATGAAGAGAGCAAAGAAAATAAACTTTAAGCAATATTTCTAATATTACCATTGCTATTTTTGTATGACTAAGACCAGACAGAGGAGTCCTGGCACGAGGTAGTGTTGCACTTTAATGTCTGGTCTTTGCAGTCTTAGTAAGTATGAGCACTGCTTATCTCTAAAATGACTGTGACTATGTGTTATCAAGCCAGTTGTCAGGGGCTGATACAGCTCTTGAGGGAACTGGACTTTGGGGAGCCAGTAAGTTCTTACCTGGCTCTCAAGCATATGGTCAGCAACTCGTCTCCCCTCGCTCAAGGGAGCAGCCTGCACTGTATTTTTGCTGGTCTTCTGCTCTTCCCTGTGCTTCAAAAAGGATGATGTGTCTGTTTACAAGGAATTAATGTCTGAACTGGACTTTAGCTGCACTGCTCAATGACATAAGCTCAAGAAGCAGTTTCAAACATTGCATTTAAAGCCAAACCCACGTACAAGATAGGCAGCCACTCAATGAATGTCTTTGCAGATGAAGAATAATTTCCTTACAGTTATGAGTGTGTGACTTGTCTTCACAAAGATCTCCAGTGTCAGCAATTTTCTTCTGGGTGCAAAAGATGTGACATAAAATACAGTGATAAAATCAAGAAGAAAAATATGTACAGGATTACATACTGATACATGCTTGAAGGAAGTAAGGGAAAATAAAAGCAAAACAACAAAAGAAATAAACTGAATGAAGAAAAGAAAAAAAGAAAATGTAAGAATAAATCCTATAGACTGAAATGGTCATGTTGCTCTATATTTTATGGAACAAGGCAGAAAAATCAAAAAACCCACTAAAGAGTATTTAGAAGAGAGCAAGTGGTATATGTGCTGTGTGGACTGGGAAGGATCCACTGGCTAATAGCATAGATTATCTGCTTTAATGGGGACAGATGAGCTGTGGCTGGCTGTTTTGGAATGTTTTCTTCAGCAGTGCAGGTTCCAAAATTTTTCCTGTTAGTCCTGCAATGTGCTTTGCAGGAAATATCTGAATGCCATTAAGACATGACTATCATACTGCATTTTTTTAAATGTTAGGCAGAATATAAGTAGCAGTGCAAAATTAATTAAGCAAATAAATTATTTTGTAGCAATATATGTACTAATATAATTTTAAAACTTTTAAAATGCAGAAAATTGTGATTTTTCTAATTTCTTTTTTCTGTGAAAGAACCTCTTACATTTTATTTTCTTAGCCTTCTCCTCTATCTTCATCTCTCTGATTCTAATATCTTCTGGATATCTCAAAGGCTTCCACAAAAGGAAGAAGAAACATGAGAAGCGAGTGGGTAAGACTGAAGAAGACAGAGCTGTGGTGAGAATAAAAAGCTTTGAGGAATCAGGGAAAGTGGACTGTGCTACTGAAGATGTAGATGAATGAGTAGCTGCTCTGTATTGATTCAGGTTAGAGGAGAAAGGGTCTGATGTGGTGTTGTTATTCAAATGCACAGGCTCTTGGACCAGGTATGATGAGATGACATAAAGGGATGTCTGCCAGTGCCACAGAAGAAATCTGATCCAAAGCCTTCTCATTCATTGCCACTTTTAAAATTATTTTGTCCTTTCCAGTGTCCATTAGGAATAACTTGCACACAAACTGTGAAAAAAAAAAAACAACAGTAAAAAGTTTTCTTTCTGCCAAGTATAGAAATTAATCTTTTCATGACAATCTTTGAGACGCAAAATGAACAACAACACATTTTGGCAAAGGCTGACAGGGCAGATACAGCAAACAAGTACTTTCCACTGTGGAAAACCAAAACCATTCAACTTTTGTGATCAGGGGTTTGCAGAACAAACTGACAAGGAGAACTCAGCAGTACAAAAAGAGACAAAAACATCCTGCATGCTACTGGAGCAACAAATGGTGTATTTTATCTACCTCTTTCAAAGCAGAAGAATGTTGTCAGAAATATTCACTTCTTACATGAAAATTTATGGTGTTTCTTTCAAATTCAGGGAACCAATCTGCGTTTCCCGGCACAAGGAAATCAATTTTGTCTGCTCTTGAACATGGGCCAGTCTGTGCATTCTCTTTTGAAAGCAAATGTACAGGAAAACACTGATCTAAATAATATCCTTTATGTCTGTTGGCATAACACAAAACGCTTTATGTACCAGACTTTACTTCTTTGTTTGAAGTTAACTAGCAATATAAAACTTTCAAAAGTTGGCTGTGCAGGTCTTCCTTTAGACTTCTGGGGAGATGTCTTCAAATTGGCATGTTTTAGCCTGTGCTTTGCTTAGATTTGTACATTCTTGGTATGTGTGTACACCCTTGTGCTATACAGGGACATACAGTGCTTGATTATGAATGCTCACCAGGAGACCTGCTTAAGACACGTATTCTAGAGGCAGCAGAGACCAGGGCTTGAGTATTTGCCCAGATGTCAGGTGCTGCTGAATTTTAATCCTTGGTCTGGCATGGATTTGCCGTGTAGCCTGTGGCAAATCACATAATCTCCCTGCATCAGAGTCCCCACCTGTGAAGTGGGGATAATAACACTGACAATTTCCTACCTCACAGGCTGTTTTGAGGATTAATGGATGTCTGAGAAGTGCTTTGTGTATTGGAAGTCCTGGCTTATGGGGAGGTATTTTGACTGTGTCTGAGTGAAATTTGGATCATTGTTTTGGACTTTTCAGGAAGAATGAAAGAAAAATTTATAGAAAATAGCAGCACCATCATAAGAACTCTTTTGGCACGAAAACCATTGCTGTGTCTAGGTCTTCTCATGCATGAAGTTGTTGCACACAGGTTCTACTGTTGGCATCAGCAAGTGGCCTCACTTAAGGAAACACTTGGAGGATTAATTCTTCACTTGCAAATTCTCACACCAGACCCACAGAGTCTGAATAAGAAATTGAGAAATTGGTGCATCATCCAGTTTAGTTTTCTGCATAATAATTCTTCCATTCTTGCTGCTGTTACCCCTCTACTGCATGTTGGTGTAACCTAGGCCTGTGACTATCACTGAGAAAGGACAATCTTTGAGAAGGCACAGTGCTGACACACTGGCAGGGCTAGGAGAAGAGAAGGGACCAGGAGTGCCGGAAGGTCCCCCAGTGAGAGAGGAATGCAAAAGGGAAACAGAGCCCATTCTTTAACAGCCCTCTATTGCCATGGTGCAAGAAGGCAGGATTGTGTACGGGGAGACCCCAAGGACTCTGAGCTCTGCACCCTAAGGACTCTGAGCTCTGCATCCCAAGGACTCTGAGGTGTCTTTGGCTCAGGTAGGGATGAAATGCATTTAGCTGCCATGACTACCCAGGCAGGCAGCAGTGACAGTGCTGTGGAAGGTACTCCCCACTGCCTCAGCATGCCCTGCTCTTTCCCCCAGAGTAATGCCGCCTCCTCTGTGAACCACTGAGGAGAAAAACAACAGTGGGAAATGGGGGGGTATTTTCAAACTCAGCTAAGCTTGCTGATGTGGGGGTAGTTTTCTGATACCTGGAAAGATGCGGTTGAAGGCGGGGGTGGCAAACGTGAACCCCTTCCACTGGTGTTTCTGTTAAAGTTTCCCTATTGCAAAATTAGGACTTCAGCCTGAGTGGGAGTGGTAGAATCTAGTCCCCTTCATGGAAAAAGAGAGACCATGATTCTCCATTACCTGCAACCTTGCACAGTCAGTATCAACCCTGCAGAGTAGGAGTAAAGTACTATCGGTCTGATTGGTACCTCCACTTTTAACTCACTTTGCACAGTCTAAAATGACTATGAAGGAAGATGTAAAAGGTTGGAATTATTGATGGTAAAACCATAAAATGCCCATGTCATTGTTTTCTCATTGGAGCTGTGGACTGAAAAATCAGACAAAATCCCCGTAGCTCACAGTCTGGTCTCATGAAGGCTCACATTGCTGCCTAAAGCTGCCTGTAACTGACTGCTGTCCAGCAAAGACAGAAATATGTGATCTTTTACTTCCAAGAGCACTTTTCACTAAGAGGAAGGGGAGGTTGGCAATATAATGGCTAACAAGATGTTAAACAACTGTTGACTAGAAACGGCCAGGGAAAAATATGTTAGCTGGTAGTGACCAAACCTCAGAAGACTTTAGAGTTCACAGTAATGAATCAAAACCTTTTTGGAGATGTCAAAGTTTTTCTAAATCCATTAGTTTAAAAACAGTGAAATCTTCTTTGCTCGTGTGACTCTTACAAATAATCACAATGTGTTATGTAATGCATTTATTTAATTTTCCGAAGCCAAACAATACTGGTAAGACATCCCTCCAAAAGGAAGCTGGCTGGCACAGCAATTGTAGGTTAAGCTGTTTTGTGATGTTTCCAGGTCAGGTCTCTCCATGGTCATTCAGTTCTGAATTAAAAATATTTATTTTGGCACGATTACCTTTCTTACGATATAGATTAATTTTTCAATAATAAACCCATTTTTCTTTCCACATCTCCCCGCCCAAACTTAGGAGATATTTTCCAATAAAAAATAAATTCAGTTAGGATATTGTCAAAGTCTTCATGTTTCCTCCAGGCTTGAAGAATAAATGCCCATTTTACACTAAGAAAGTTCTTGAGGGTGGAATATGTTTATCAAAGTTTGTGATCAGTGAATATTTCCTTTTCAACAAGCTGCATCAACAATACCTCTGGGCACAGACGAGCTTTGGAGAAACTGAAAGGTAGCTAAAAGATAGGGGAAATAAAATCCTACTCATTCCACCATTACACATCACATTTCATGGTGTTTCAGGATATTTCATACATGTTTTATCTAGTGCTTTTAGCAAGTCTTTCAAAATAAGGAGAAATCACTGCTGGAATTCTCTTAGAGTTTTCAAGTAAAAAAATAATGCTGCTCAAGGGAGTGTGCCACATAACCAACCCAGGGAACATTAACCTATCAGGAAGTTTGTGAAGAAATAGGAAAACTTGATGAGCTCAAGATTGCGGAAGCCATAAGAGAGAAGCCCATGTTCAGAGAAGTCTTTCCCTCACTGTCTCTTCCTTGTTGGAAGAACATGAGTCATTGGACAGATAGAAAAACTTGAGCCAACTCTCAGTCCTCAGAGTGCAAGAACCTCTGGAGTTCAAGGACACAACTGCTGAGAAGGTCTTCCCTCACTATTTCCCCCCACCACACCCGTACAGACATTCACTCCCGCTTTTACAGGACAGTTTTTCAGCTGAACTTGAGCTTTTGCTTAGGGGTAGAAAAGTCTTAAACAAAAAGAAAAATCAAGAAAAACCCTATCAGAAGCAGATCAGCATGAAAAAATTTAAATCTCCAAATGGTTTGCCACTTCAAACATCTGGTGCTTGGCAGCATTTGGATGACCTGCGGAGAAAACAAGCAGAGAGATGTGCTCTTATTTGAAAACCAGCCCTGAAATCAGGAGGCGGCTAGCTCCCAAAGCACAACACCTTCCTTTTTCCTCCCTTGCCTTCTGCCTGCTTGTTTGTCACTCTTTCTTTCTCAGGAAAGGCAGATAGTGGTGGCTTGGATCTGGGTGTAAATGCCCTGTTAAGACTCAGGGACAGTAGTGTATCTCCAGGGTTCTGTCTTTGCCTCAGCTGTAACACCCGGCCAGACAATGTTTCATTCCTGCCATCCTGTCTTGCTTGACCTTCTGCTTGCTTCAAGCACAGTAAATCATGTTTGAAGCCAGGAAAGAGAAGTAAGGCTTAGTATAGAAGGTGAAGGCACTGAAAGGCTGGTGCTGCAACCCCTCTGCTCCAGACCTCTGATCTGTGGCATGGAAACACAGAGTGCCAAGCCCCTGCTTTGTCCATGTTGACCCCTGGGTAGAAATCCAGTCATTCCATTCCCACATGCTCCACCCAGCCTGTTTCCTCCAGCTCCTTTCCCTTCTTGTACCCCTCACTGCAGGGCATTGCAGCAACCTGGCTGTAGGGTGGTGGCTTTGTGAGCAGCTGTGTCAGCGTGACTGAGCTGGTGCAAGCTGCTGCTGGGAGGGTGGAAATAAAGCGTGAGGGAGAGCAGGACACTCGCAAGCGTGTTTTGCAGCCAAAAAATACACCTGGACGACCACACCCCAGGGCACTTCAGCATCCCTGGGCACCTCAGCAGGATGATGCAAAGATTCTGTGTGCTGAGCAGAAAGCCACCAAGAGCTGACCAACAGACAGCAGTAGTGATGGTGAGATTCTGGGGGAGCCTGCACTGCAGAGCAGCAGGTTTTCTAGGGAAGCACCCTGTTCATCTGCAGCCTAACTGAGTTCCTGTGAAATAGCCAGAAAAGGCACAGTCTTCAAAACACTGCCTTGAGGAGAAAATTATTGCTGCTCTGGCACCCACCCTTTATGTATCTTGGTGTGTAAGGCAAGAGGGCAAGGCAGAGGGAGAGATGGAGTCTCCTGTGCTGTCCTCAGTCTCGAGGAAGAATGGAGGCTGCAGGTGAGTGTGTCCATCTGGCTGTCAGGCCATTGCTGGAGCAGAGGCAGGGATGTGTCCTCAGTCCTGGTGAGGGTGCACAGCCACATAAGGCAGCTTGTGCAGTTTATTTGTTGGAAATAAAATGTTTGGGGAGCAGCCTGCAACTTCATGTGGCTCCAGCTGAGGTGTCTCATGTTCCAGTCCTTTCACAAGCTGCATTTGAACCATTCCTAGATACGAGCTCTTTGACTAGGCTGATTTTGCTGTCTATATTGCAAACCCAACACTAGGCTAGAGTGTAGTTCCTTAAATTCCTTTTGATACATTTAATTTCCATTCACACAAGAAATGAAAAGTTGCAGGAGAGTTTGGCAGGGCCAGAACCAAGTTTTACAGAAAGTTTCAGGACGGCTATTTTCCTCATATACACAATATTTGGCTGTTTGTTTTGCTGTGGTTATTGGTGGTATCACTCCAGTGACTTCAATGGAAGGATTCCTGGGATGAATCTGGCCCACTGAATTAATGAGGCACAGAGGAAACTACCAGCTTAAGGGGGAGTCATTAGTCTCCTTATGAAAGAGTTAACACCCTTTGAAGGATTTCAGGAACACACCCTTTCATTGCCTGTTTGTTTTCTACTCCATAAAGCTTCCTTGCATTGCTATTTCCTTTCTCTCCCTGTTTTGTGTTACCCACTGCAGCACAGCTACAACCAGAAAGAGCAATGCTTTGGGTTGCAGTGGTAGTAGTCCAAATCTTCTCACTTCCCTCTTAAAAGCTGCCACTTCTGGTGGCAATTGATTTTCTTAACCTGCCATGAGAGAAATGAATGTTAGTGAGAAAACAAGGAGGACTTATTTTCCTTTACTGTCAGGACTGCCTGAATAGCTGCAGAAAGGTACAATGGGGATGCATTTGGCTTCTCCCCCTCTAATGGGGATCTGACCAAGAGTGCATAAAAGCTGTCAGTGGAAACTCCCTTCCCTTCGTATCACTTACCAGCTATCATCACACCTCCGATTGCGGTCTGCACTTGGTCAGAGGGGAAAGAAGGAGGAAGATATGTCCGAAGAGACTCCCAAGACCCTGGGAGCACATTATAGAGCATTTTGTGAGCTGTCAACCCATCCTCAGGTTGCAGGGCACCCCATGCAGTTGCAGAGCAAGGCTTGGCCCAAGCAGGTCTAGAAGCTTTGCAGGTGGAATTGCACTGTGGGTCTACAGTGAGCTATCCCCAATATAAACACAGACAGCTGCTGCAAAGCAAAGCCAAGCAGTAACTGTGGGAAGATTGGACAGAGCTGAGAGACTCAGAGAAGAACCTATGTTTACACAGAGCCTCATACTCAAGAAATGCGTCTTCCTTCTTCCTTCCAACACGTACGACAAAGCGTTTGTTCATTCTTATTATCCCAGGCAGGCTTTGAAGCGGAGAAGTGCCTGAGGACTTTGTTCCAGGGAGGAGTGTTTAGATGCAATCTGAAAGAGCTGTGGAGAGCAGCCCAAGCTCTATCATCATGGTGGAACTTGTCCAGAGCCCCTTTGGAGCTGGCTACACCCTATTACGCTACAGCGACTGCCAGGTACCTATCTGCCCCTCCGCGGTGTGGCTCCTGATACTATTATTAGTAATAGCATCCCAGCAGCTTCAGTGTGAAAAGCTCCACTTGGAGGTGGGGGCCTTGATGATGTGAGTCACTAGACAAACACTTATTAAAAAGCCAGGCCCTGCTTTCAATCTGGTTTAGTCTATGCTAATTCTAGACTGCTCAGAGACACCACCTATTCCCTGTGATAGCCCTACTAGCTGGTTTAGCTGGCTTTGCCTTTCTTCTGGCCCAGATATTAAACTACACTTAGATACCTAACTGCCCTTGACATCAGACAGCTTCTGAAATAATTTTAAAAGTCTTCCTATTTGTGCCTGTTAGCTTGCAAAAATATGTTACTCAGAATCTGAAGTCGAAAAATGGCACCCAAAAAATCTCCATCTCGTAAAACCCAGCAGTCTGTTGCAGTGACAGTAAATGAACTGACTACAGGAGTTTGTTACCTTCTTCATCACTGCAGGATTTCTAAAAATTCTGTAAGCAGAGTAATGAAGCACTTTCCTTCAGAGATCTTATATTTGCTAAGAAAATGCAAGTAGTTAGGAAAAGTCTCCATGAGAAAGGTGTGCATGCATGTCTTGTGCTACACAAGAGCTAAACACAACTGAGCATCTAGTAAAAGCAGAAAGTTTGTTTCTGGAGTTTTACATGCTGTAGATAAGAAATTGTAAAAGCTCAAACAGCACACTTTTGCTGCGGCTAAAGACATCTCTCTGCAAAAGCAGGGACTGCAGCATCTCTCCAATGGCAAAAGGCTGAGAGTGCTGTGGCTGTTCAGCCTGGGAATAAAAAGGTTCAGTTGGATCTTATCAATGTATATAAATGCCTGAAGGGGATGTGCACAGAAGAAAGGGCAAGGCTCTTTTCCATGGTGCTCAGACACAGCACCAGAGGCAACAAGCACAAACTGAAACACAGGAAGGTCTGCCTGAACATTAGAAAACACTTAGTCACTGTGAGAGTGACTGACCACTGGGACAGGTTGCTCAGAGATGTGGAGTCACAGACCTTGGAGGTATTCAAAAGCTATCTGGACATGGTTGTGGACAACCTGCTCTTGGTAACCGTGCTTGAGCAAGGAGTTGGACCAAATGACCTTCAGAGACCTCTTCCAACCTCAACCATTCTCGGATTCTGTGAAAAAAAACTGTAGCCACTATTTGATTTTGAAGCATATGGAACATCTCAAACACCTATTGGGTAAGAAAGTGGGAAAACAGAGTCTGTTTCACATGCTTACAGGAATGTTGTAATGTACAACATTAATGGACACACGGAAGTCTCTGACCGCAACAAGGACCTTTGAATCCAGTGGCTACTTAGGCCAGTGGTACTTGTCCAGAAGGTTACTGTCTGTGCTGACCTGCTCTCCTTAGTAGACAAAGTACATGAAGAATCAAGAACTCTGGAATCACTTCATTTCTGCTTCCCAGTGGAAGCAATTCCTCTTGGCACCCACATTATGTCAGTTTTACAGCACAGCTCTTTTGCTAGTGGTTGAATGGCTCACTCTCAGGGGCAGGAGCCAAACAAGCTATAGTTCTGAATCTGTGTTTATAATTTTTAGAAAAGCCACATGTGGAATGTATGTGAAAATGATGTAATCTAGCATGGTAAATCTACTTTGCTGGGAAAAAAAAAAGGAATAAAAGGAAACAAAAAAATAGTTTCTGGATGTTGACATATGTCCTACCAATGACATTAAAAGAGACTAGGATCTTTTAATCAAAACTAATTGCCTTTCTCTTTATTCCATTACTGATGTGTCCATTATGTAATTATTGGAGGTCTGCACATACACTAATTCCAAATCCCTTGACTATTAAAAAGACAGCTTTAAAGTTACTTTTGCCAAGGCAGAAAGGATCACATGTCAGCTTCTCCGTTAAGTAATCATAACTGTTTCTTGCTACAGTGGGGTATATCTATATCCTCTTCAGAGATAATCATGTGCCTACCATTCACTGCTCCCTGTGATGCAAATGTGCTTTGCAAGTGTGCACACACTTGAACACAATGACAGTGACTCCCAGATTTTTATAAGCATCTTGAGAGCCTGGCTGTGATGGACCATGCAGTCTAACAATGGCACTTGCTTCTCTCATAGTCCTAGTGCTGGATCTTTGCTTGGAAGGTGTGTGCAAGCCACTGATTTTTTTCTGTGTGTGTTTTTGGTTTTTGGTTTGTTTGTTTTTGTGTTTTTTATTATATTTTTTAAAAATTATTTAAACTGAGGAGAATAAATTTAAGCAAACCAATGTTAATTTAATGTTAAAGAAAATAAAGAATTGAAAAATTACATTTCATGAGGCAGACTTTCTTTAGAAAATCTATCTGAATCACAGCATCCTTGTTCATTGTGTTTGTTTTTTAAGGAATGACATAAAAAGGTAGGATACAATGAGATGTTCTGATGACCTGAGGCTTTAAATTTCCTCCTTTATACAAGTTAAAGTGTGCCTCAACTCTGAAATAAGATTAGTTATTACAGGTTCAGTGCAGAGGAAGATTTGCATCAGTCAGTTCTCTGTGAGTTTGTGCATCAACACATGATATCAAAGAGTCTCAAAATGAACCCATGCCCTTTTTACAGCTCCCTTTGGCAACTCTCCAGGAAAAGACAATGCAATTTAAAGCTGTCCTTCCCCTGCCTCAAAGTAATACAAGTAACTGTGCTGCCAACACTGCCTTGTTTGGTGGGATTAAAAAAGGTGTTCAAATGGCACAAGTGTGCCACAGTGCTGGCTATGTGACCACGAGGTTAGACCCAAATTGTACCATGTACCTTCCTCCTTTAGCTAATTAACTGGTCATAGCCCAGAGATTTGTGTTTAACAGTCCTGAATGTTCATAGAGAAGGGGCAGAGGAAGAGGAGATGGATCTTCTTCAGGCACAGAACAATGATGTAATTTCAGTATTTGATAAGAAGAAGCAATGTTCCAGATACAAGAACAATCCAGAGGATTGCATAGAACCTCTTTGTACCTGGAACTATTGAAAGCTCCTTAGGTTGGATGCAATTGACCTCTGGAATTGCCCTTGCTAGAAATGCTGAAACAAAATGCTTAGCTTTTAGTCAGCTGAAGTCAGCTGAAGCTACTCTTTTCTAAATGTATTTTTTTCATAACAGATCTTTCACAGAGTGGATAAAATATAAGGGCAATACTTTCTCATCCATCCTCTTTCAGGCCACAGTAAGACAGATTTCATAAAATCAGCCAGGCCTTCACACATCACTTTTGGGCATTATGAAAGAAGATGGTTTACCACAGGTTGATTTCTCCTCTCTCCTCTCCATGGCACCTGGCTCTGCATTATCTTTCACTGAGGTTGACAACAGGGGTGCTTGGGCTGGAGGGAAGGGAGGAGACACACCTCACAAAAACTTTAATGGCTCCAAGGAGATGGGTACTGGTTGCACTGGTAAGAAAAGCAGAACTTTCAATGGAAGTTCAAAGCCAGTTTACACTGAATTGACCAAACAGGGTTATGTATAGTGTAAGGAATTACATTTCAGCTTGAGACCCTTTGTGAGACAGATGGAGAGAAATCATTGGATGGTGTGGATTGGAAGAGACCTTAAAGATCACCTAGTTCCAACTTCCCTACCATGGGCCTGGATACCTTCCACTAGACCAGGTTGCTTCAAGCCCCATCCAAGCTGGCCTTGAACACTTCCAGGGATGCATCATCCACAACTTCTCTGGGCAACCTGTTCCTTTGCCTCACCACCCTCACAATAAATAATTTTTCCTAATATCTATATTTCTTTGTAAACATATATATTTCTTTCAGTTTGAAGCCTTTCCTTTTTGTCCTATCTCTTCATGACCTCGTAAAAAAGTCCCTCTCTGCCTTCCTCGTAGGTTCCCTTCAGGTACCGGAAGGGTAAGGTCACCTTGCAGCCCTCTCTTCTCCAGTCTGAACAACCCAAAGTCTCTCAGCCTGTCTTCATAGGAAAGGTGCTCCAGCCCTCTGGTCATCTTTCTGACTCTCATTTGAACTTACTCCATCAAGTCTAGATCCTTATTTTGTTTGACAGTTTTAGGGCATAATTAACCTGTCAATTTTGGACAGTTGCCTTCCAACGAGGTGCGAAGGGGACAGGTGTACAGCAATATTTTCCTTGTGTACTTTCCCAGCTAACCCTAGTCTACTTCAGGTCTTCGTTGTGAGGTCCTTCACTCTCAGAGGGGGACACACAGTGAGGTTGGTTTTTCAGGCAGTTTCGTTTGAGCATGATATACTGCCTTAATTGTCTGCTCTTCAGTTACAGCTGATTTATCATAAGTGACAGTAGAATCAGAGCCTTTTAGTTTGTAATCCACAAAAGGACAAATAGTTTTCCTAACAGGGAAGATAAGTGTGGCTGCAGTGCTGATATGCAATCCTACTTTGAAAGGCTGAAACAACTTCAGTTTCTCATGGAGGAAGACTGTCCATCTTTGTGCTTACGTTCTTGTGGCACAAAGCCAGTGGGAAGACAATACATCAAAACATAATTTTTCCAACATACTTCTCCTTCTTCAAGTTTAGACCATTTTGTACTCAGAGTGAGTTTTTAACTGTAGGGTGCCCAAAGCTCTTCCTGGAAAATGTCATGGAGAAATAAGGGTTTGAGTACTATGTAACAGGCACGTGAGTCTGACCCAGCTGGGATCACTGTGTCAGCTGCACTTGTACCACACAGACGGCTGACACATGCTTAGCAAGTTTATCACACCACCTGCGTATCAGGTGATCCACCTGATCATCAGGAGGGTGTGTGCTGTAGATCTCTGAGGGGGATTCCTCTGAGGAGCGTGGGGCTCCCTGTGAATCCCTGTATCCATGAGCTGGGGACATTTGCCTGAGCCCTCCAGGCAGCAAGAGGGCAGCAGGGGTTACTTGGGCAATTGCTGCAGAAAAGGGAAAATGTCTTCCTCTCAGTCAAAACTTCCAGGTGGGCTTAACTTCTGCACAGGACACTCCAGCTTTGCTCAGCCTGCAAGGAGAAAGCCTGGGCTGCCTTATCCCGTTATCTGCTACCTGCCCTGGCACAGTGTATGTGTGAGACTGTGTGGTGCTGGCATGTGGCTAGTGGCCTCCCAGATGTGTCTTGCCCTCCTTGAATGGGAGTGATGCTGGTGCTGTGTGTCCAGCAACACCTGTGGTACCTGATGGGATGTGGTGTGTGCAAAAATTCTGATTGATAAATAAAGCTTGTTTTTCTCACTCAGTTGCTCATAATTGTAAACATCTGTAATGCTGGATGGTTTTGGTGTTTGAAGGCTTTAATGAGAAAACATGGCTTTGAAAATCGAAACAGAGAGCAGAGCTACACCATCAAGTTAGGTCATTTTATGGCTCTTGACAGCATGGTGCAATTTTAAAATTTTCATTTTAATTTATTATATTTTTTGCAATTAGAAAGGATATAAGCATATTGAAAGTATTACCCAATGCACTTACCAACAGTGTTAGTACTTTAGGGAAGACAATCCTTTTCCTCTTGTTTAGAGAAAAGTTGGAATGTGATGTCTTCTGCTATGGAGAAGAGTTACCTAACAATAGCTGACTTTAAGGTTAAATGCCAAGGCTGGCAACACATCCCATCTGCTGCTTCTCTTTTAAGGTAGAAGATGTGCACTCTGTCCATGAAACTCAGAAGGACATAGATGAACCTTTCTCTGTATCACGGCAAGTAGGACAGACCTTCAGGGTGTTTTTTGGTGCTCTTCAATTTCATGTTCTAGTCTTTCCTTTGGGTGGTGATAGTTGGGAGATCAGTAAATTCTATAACAAAATCTACATTTCATCCATCAACAATTTGTCGTGTTCAGGAGAACTCTGCCTTTTTTGCTTAAGGGACTGGAGGAAAGGTTTGAGTGTTTCATATGCCGTGAGCCACATCCCTGGGTACCACCCCGAGACCACAGTCCCCACTTCTGCACAGCCTCTGCTCCCTGTGGCTAACCCCAACCCAATGCATGGAGGGGCTGAGCCCAGCGGATGCTTCAGGTCTGGGCTCACATGGCACAGCTTGCAAAACTCAGCTTCCCTCTCGAGTCCGCCACAGGAATGCCACCTATGTACATCACTGCCCCCTCCTAGCCTAACAAAGTACTTAGCAGCTGAGGAAAATGAGAAATAGCTTTCTTGTCCATGGAGAGTTTTTGAAATTTCAACATTTTTTCCCTTGCCTAACACATGACAAAAAAGATGTCCTCTTGGACAGAAACTGAGGAGACTAATCAGGAAAATATGCATCGAGGCAAAATATTTCATCAAGCAAGACAGAAATTTCATTAAATTAAGCAAAATATTAATTCAAATTTTTCTACTTTAAAAATTATTCTTTAGTGCAAAATTCTACATTGAGAGCAATTTCTAGGTGAAAGACAATATACATTTTAATACATATTAAAATGGAAGGCTCTTGTCATCTTTGAAAGGTCTACTTCTCCATCAGGCAAATTCTTCTACTTAAGAGAGTTTAAAATGAATATTTTTCTGATTAAAAAATTTTCCCAAACCACTTTAAGGAAAATTGCCTGTTCAGTGCTACCTGTGTACAAAGCGTATGAAATCTTGCAAGCAATTGTGAACAACCTTAGTAGGACATAAAGAATCGCTTGATGAAACAAAAAGAGCTCAATGACCCGGTTTTGTGGTGAGCTGGAAGTCTGAGAGGCAAGTGTAAAAGAGCATCATGACAAGTATTTGGAAGTGAGTTATTCTAAATCCACAATATCAGCAAAATATTTTAGACTGGAAAAAGGAGATGGAAAAATCTCATGGAAGGAGGTCAAAATGTTTTTGCTGAACTCTAAAATTTCAAATCTTCACTGCTATTGTGCTTTTCTGCAGTCTTTATTTTAAAAACACTCCAATCTCAGTTGGAAGAAGGGCTGGGTACATCCCAGTGCCACAGCAACCATAATTAATCAGGCCTTGTCCAAGGGCAAAATACATCGTCCCACTACCAGAACTGAAATCACAGACTTGCAGCTTTGGTTTGCTGCAGTTTTCAGAGTTTGCCACCCAAAGTATTACACAGCATCATCTTATATAAATTTCAAAAAAAGAACTTTGAAAAAAGACAAAATGTCAGTAAAGTTTTAGACAACACAATGGAAAATATTACTGAGGGCTTTTGAAATACCTACACTTGGCAGATGAGAGTAACACCAATGAAACAGCAGAATTTGAGGGATGAACTTTCATGGACTGAAAAGAGATGAGGTCTTATGTGATTCTCTCAAGCTTGTCTGCCATGCCAAACCTTGTGGAGCCCTTGTCCTGCTCCCATATCTGCCATCTGCCACCTGGAAGGTAAAGCTTGACTTTCTTTGTAAAGTAATTTGAGTGATGCTTAGAGAATTATCTCAACCTAAACCAGCTGTGACTTAGAGAGTTACGTCTGTTAGCCTAGACTTCACTTCAGACAATATTTTCTATTTATTTTTGTTTCTTTTAAATGCAGTGGAAAAAACAAGACCATAAACAGCAGGAGTATGACATTGGTTGAGTAGATAGCAGTGATGTGCATGGAGTGCCTTGAAAAATACCATATTTCAAAGTCCAGATAAATATATGTAGGACAGCTTGGTATACACCTTCTGACTCAGTCTCTGAAATATTTGCCACCATATGTGCACAGGCTATGTGTTGCTCTTACAGAGTTAAAACATACAGAGTGGTAATTATCAGAGTCAATTTAATTAAGTATGTGAAAATTAGCAGCTATCATTTTCGTCTCTGTACTTTCTCCAATATGCAGCGCTTACTAATTTGCATATGCCAAAATTAAGGCCTAGCAGATGGAAGGAGCCAACATTTCATAGTTCTCTCTTTGTTTCAATAAGCCTGTCCCGAAAGGCGATGCATATACAGCCCCCGAATCCCTTATGCCCTCTGACTGGGGAAGACATGACAACACTGGCAGACGCTGGCAGCAGCCTCTTGGTTGCCACAGGGCAACTAATTGCACAGGCTCTGGCAAACAACTTGACTTCTGCTGGCTACCAGTGAGCCCCGAGGGAGAGACTGCCAGAATATTTTGGCAGAACCACCATTAAACATGCAAGGGCCCCCGGCGGCAGAGGATAAGGCATGAGCCTCTTCTTCCTCCCTCAGAAGCCAGGGCCACTTGTCAGCTGCCCACCATCCTCGGGCTGCCCCTGCCATGGGGAGCAGGGCTGTGGCCCAGGGTGTGGTGCCTGCCTGGGCACTCAGGTGGAGCCCTGCAGCCTCTGAGCACCGGGAAGAGCCTGCCCCATGACGCGAACTGTGATTTGGGTAATCAGCCGTAATTATAGTTAATGATAGCAGTGTCTGGGCACCCCTGCCAGAGTCAGGACCCCATTGTGCTTGGCATTGTGCAAACATTTAGCAGGTAAATTAGACACTGCAGTCAAAGCACCTTAAAATGCCTGGCGATCTGACAGCAGCACCTTAAAGGAGCGTGGAGATAAAGCTACCTGGCCTGCTCCAGCAGTCTGAAGGGAACTCCGAGAGATGGAGCTGTGTGGGCGGCTGTTCAGCCGTGAATGGTCCTGCAGAGCTGGTGAATTTTTTCTGGTGGAGACTCAATATGTTGGGCAACCTTTTGTCAGCGTGAAACTATTTGTGGGTTGAGGCTGACTCCCATAAATAGTGTCAGGAGTAGAGGACTGAGGTCACAGAGCTGGTGGAGGGAAGAGTTCCCTGGTTAGCCAACTTACAGGAAGAAGTATAATCTGTGGGAGATAGTGGTGTGGACTGGGGCGCTGATCTTCCAACCTCTCCTTCTCTTCACCTGTGACCTCTCAGTTAATCCAGCAGACAGGAGCTGAGGGCCAGGCTTTTATGCTTGTTTACCTGGTCCTCTTTGTGTAAATAATTAGGCATTAATTGGAGCAGGGTTGAGTGTCCTGCATGTCACACCTTCCAGGAGAATGTTTTAACTAGCATGCCAGGAGTCATTCTCCACACTCTTCCTCCATGACTATCTGGATGTTTTATAAGAAATGGGATAGCTCCAAAAGGAGGAGACAAAGCGTCCTCTTCCACAAAATACCTACAAAACACCTCCTGGGTTAAAGTTCTCACAAGCAAATCTTTGCCTTGAACCAGTGGAGACTTTAGACCTGCACTAACACATCCCACCTCTCAGGTCACTGTTAGCCAGGAGGTTATAAATACATAGAGGTGTGTCCCTCCTGTAGGAGCAGTTCCTCTTATGTTAGAGTACTTACACAGTTATGTAGCAAGGGAGTGAAATGGCTTAAGAGCCTTGACAACGAAGCCAGCCTGCTGGGAAATGGAGAATGGCCTTCAGTGTTGCTCTAGTGAAGGCCAAGTCACACTGCAAGGTAAAGAAAGTGACTGTCTCCTGTCTCAGGATATCCTCATAGACTGCTTGATTAATCACTGCTGAGAGAGAGAGAGACATTAAAACCTACCTCTAAGTTTTTGTCCCTGTGTTTTACGGGAGAAGGATAGCAAAAATCCATCTGTAAAATGTTTATGAATCTGAACAAAAGGATATATTTTTAATGTGGGGGTGACTGAGCACTGCACAGGTTTCCGAAAGAATTTGCTGAGTTTCCATCCTTGTAGGTACTCAAAAGCTGCCTGGACATGGCAACTTGGGCAACTGACTCTCGATGGCCCTGCTTGAGAAGGGGGGGGTGAACCAGATGATCTCCAGAGGTTATTTGCATCCTCAAACATTCTAGATTTCTGTGATCTCCCTCTTCAGTCCATTGAATCTTTCAAAATTTCCCAAAGTGAAATGTATAATTTTAGTCAAATGCAGCATTTCCTATTGAATGAAATGACGTTTTACAGGTTTTCATTCCACCAAGACTGATTAGATTACTCTAATTACATTATTTATTTAAACTGTGATGTTTCTGCCCCAAAATTTTTCTGTTCATAAGCTCAACTGATAGAGCTCATTATTTGCACATTTCTAGGGCTGCAAGCTTAAATGGCGCAAACACCTCTACTTCTCTAATGAGGTGGGGTTTTCAAAAGGACTTTTTGAAGCTCTGACTACAGACTAGGTGCCTCTTCAGTGTGGTATGTTGACTGGTAGCCTTACCTTGATCGTTAAAACAACAGTCCAGGCGTGCACGACGCTTTTGAGAGCAAGCCATGCAGTAGGACCCTGCCCTCAGGAGTTTTCAATGTTATGCAGTCATTATAGCAAAGAGGACAGTAAAGCATGGGCAGGGTGTGTGTGTGTGTGTGCATATAAATGCCAAAGATTTTTGCAATAGGAGAAGATGAGGGAAAATGTTCCTGCCACAGGAACATCTTGGTTGCTTACATTTTTCTTTTCTGTTACGCAGTGCAACCTTTTCATTTCAGTGGCTCACGTGAGCTTGTCTGGGAACAGTGCTGAGGGAAAAAAGGAGACAAAGAGCACAGCATGGGACCAGGCAAGTATTCCTGCCACAGGGCAAGGACAGAAGCCAGGTTATCTGGGAGTGGGGAATGCCAAACTGCCGAAAAGTAAGGTACAGAGCAAGGGGACAGGAAGCTTTGGCAGGAAGAAGGCGTGGTAGTTTCTTTTAGAGCTTGTTTAATAATTGTGGTAATTAAAAGAAAAAACTGATATTCCATGTTTTTTTACCGAATGGTAGTTGAGTACTAGTTTACAGCCAAATTCACAGCACACTGCACTCTACTACAAGAATTGTCTTTAGTGGGTTTTGGATCAGGCCTTTGGAACACAGGCCTGAAGCAGAGTCTGTCAGCCCATTAAAAGTCAAAAAAAAAAAAAAAAGGACCATGAATCAATCCTCCCCATATCTGCTCCAGATTCTGAATCAAAACCATCCCTCGGTTCATCTGATTGCCAGAGAAAAGGGAAAAAAGGAGAAAAAAAAGTCCTGTGTCTGTGGAAAGATTTCTCATCTGCAATACCTCAAATTTCTTGGGAATTACCTGGAGTGTACCTTGAAGAAGTGCATTTCTTTGCTAAGATTTTCAGTAAGTGCAGCTTATGCCTGCCAGCCTCCAGCACTATGCCCACACTGTGCCAGAGCTGGGATTGTAGCACATGAGATGTGCTGAAACCAGCTTTCATCTAGCACTTACATGAGCCAGGAAGATACGGTGGTTTAAGCTCTCGTTCCTTCCTTCCAAAACACATATGGAGCTCCTTCCATAGCCTGCACAGTTTCAGATTCCCTGCCACATTCTGGAAGCTGGCTAGAACATGGCCACGCTGCCGTCACATCTCCGATTACCAAACTGTCTGCAATGCCTTGGTAGTGCTGTGGACTGCTTACCTAAGACAGAATCTTGGCCTGCCACTGCATATCCACCATTACTGCTCCACATCTTGGTGGAGTCACTCCTGGGTTACATAAATATAATTGAAATCAGAATCAGGACAGCTGATCCTCGTTATTTTGCTGTTTTTCATACCAAGATGGCCGTCTCCAATCATCTACACAGCACACAAGGACTTCAACCACCAGGTCTCCCTGGTTTTATTTGCTATGGATGGCATTTACTGCTGTGCAGAAGCTTGTCACACGTCTGTGCATGTCTAACTGATGCACATACATGATGCAGGTCCTGGCACAGTTTCATCCACAGTAAATCAAGACTCATTCAAGTTTTGATGTTTGTAGCTGATCAGAGACCCTTTGCAGTCTTGCCTAATGGCCCCACACCTGTCGTAACTGAAGCTTTATTACCACATCTCACAAAACACGGTCACAGTCCCAGTCAAGAAAACAGCATACAGCTTACAAAGAATAATGCGAAACTACAATCTAGAAAGGAAGGGTGTGTCAGATGCAGGTCACTATCTTTCTGTCACTCATCTCTTTCTGTTTTACATTTCTCATTTATGCATTTCCTTAGGTCTTCCTTTGCTCTCCACATTCATCTTGCCCGTAGACTTCACAAAGGATGAACGAATAGCAGAGCGAGTGTGGGTGGATTTTTAGGGGCAAAGGATGGCAGTCAAGTGTGACAGAAATGGCAATGCTTCTTTCTCTGCTTGGCAACAAGCAGGGCTGGGACATTTAGAAAGTTGTGATGATGAAAGTGTTTGGAATGGTGTTTTTCTAAGCTATTGTGTTCAGCTCAACTGCAACAAATTATAGAGAAATATAATGAACTAACTAAATAAACAGCGTCGGCAAGGTAGATGTTGGATGAGATGCTATGATGTTGGATAAATAATAGGAGATGAAAACTTAATTATAGGCCAGATTGTTTCCTCCCACTGAAAGAAGCTCTTGAGTTCCCCCTGCAGAATTTTCACAGGTTTCTTCTGCTCTTTGGGTGGGATTGTAGGACTTATGACAACCCGTCGATACACTCAGGAACATCCAGACACATGCTTACTTATAGGAAATTTCCCCCCCCTCCTTTCATATCTCCAGTCCCTTCAGCTTTGTCACCATGTGATTTCAACAGAGACATTTTGCTGAGGCATTTACCTATAAGTCCTCTTCCTGAACTCCTCCTGGGTTATCACACTGTGGACTGTGGAAGAGTTAGAGCTGCTTGTTGACTTTTAACTGAGCTCCTGATGGTACCATGAACAGATGGGATGGACAAAAGCCCTCTTCCACCCATAGGCTTGGTCTACAATATTTACCCTTCTTTTCTTTACTGATCCCTCAATCTCAAGAGCTCTGAGCCACCCTAGGGTAACCCTGGCTGCCTCATTGAGGTGGGTAAATAGCATTAGATGTGAGCAGAAACGCATGATGTATGTGATCTTCTGGGCTAGAAGGCACATGATTTTATTGACAACAGACTTTGTTGTCAAATTCCTGTGCTGAAGGAGCTGACATGGCCATTTAATTTTGGCTGCACAATCCTTTGCTTTCACAATTTTGTTAAGCAGAGCATGCGGATTTGTCAAAGGGTTCTAAAACAAGTGTCTGATTGCCTCCCTGAGTTTGTGTGAAGAGTCATTTTGAGAGGTAGTTTCAAACTTGCTTGCTCAGCTCATTCCCCATAAAATTTACCCACCCCATCATCTACGCCCACACCTACATGGTGTTCCATCCCCATTAAGACGAATCAAAACAAATCCAAAGAAAATTACACATAATGAGTGGGGAGACTCACTTTCTCCTCCTCAGCTTAAACTGCTTGCAATCACCTTGCACAAAGAGGTAATACTTTTGATATGCATTCTAAGGATGAGCAAAAGGGGAAAAATTATGACTTTACATAGCAAGTGTTGTTTGCAGAGAGCTCCCAGACTCCTCTACCTGTGGGACCAATCATTCATTATTTCAGAGGTGGAACGAAGCAAAGTCCTGTGCAAGCAACACTCTGAAATGGATGTGTTGAATGGATGTTTCTTCCCAGAGCAATTGTATAATAATTCACAAAGATCTGAATAGTTAAAACAAGTGGTTGTGAAATTAAAACTAATTTTAAAATGATGGCTGAAATACAACTACCAGAAAACTCTATTTCTCCACCTCTGTACTTGCAGACGTTCTTCATTATTGAGTGATTTCTGCCAGATTTTATCTTTTCCTCCCATCACCTTCATTTGAGCCACATAACTGCAAATGATTGGTATGAAAGATATCCTGACTTCTACAGCATTGGAGTAACTCCATCCAATGTAGGCCTAACATTTAAATCCAGGTACCAAACTCATCACAGTTAAGCAGTAAAACTGAATGAATTGAAATTTAGGCTATGCCTAAAATATAAAATATCTAAGTAATTGTAACTGAAGGCAGAATGGGAAAATAAATATTGAATACTTTGTAGAACTCAAAGATGGGGTACATTTCTAGTCCATAGAAATGTGGGGTACATTTTCTTTGCACAGACAGGTAAAAAATTATGGGAGAATGTATGTGATCTGAAGGGGGAAATCTGAGGGATATTTAGTTATGTTCTTATACGTCAAGTTGATACCATTGAACTGACATGGAAGAAAAAGCATTTCATAGAAGATTATTAAGTCAAGGGTAATTTTCAGCTAAGCAATGGTGTATTTTGAAAACAAGGACAAAAAATTTGAACTTGCCATAAAATCTGCACAGAATCTTCCCATGGAGTCTTTGCGGGTGGCAATAAATCTCCAACTTGAAATAACATGGATTTGACTTTCAGAGCAGTAAGATTTTGCAGCATTGAGGCCTAAAAGCCCCCCAGCTTGGTAAATATAAATTGACTGTCTCTGCTCTCGTGGATCTAAGAGATGCAGAAAGCACAATGGCATTTTTCTGACTGCATCAGTTTTTGATAAAGAATTAAAATTTTAAACATGCACATTGAAAATAAAGCTATTTAATAATAATAAAAAAACCCCAAACAAGTTACAACCTGAGAAAGGGATTGCCTCATCACACTGGATAATCAGAGAGGCATATCCTAGCAAACCATTTGCTATTTGACCATTTTGTCTATGGTTGTACTGAGTTTACTACGCCAAAGCACAGAACGGCTTCCATCTCTGATATTCTACATATGTCAACTTTAAAGAGACAGCCTACTCTGAAAATTTGCTATTTTAGTTTCTTTATGGGTGACTGTTGTGATAAAACCTTGGCCAGCTTCTCTCCCTCACACATCTGTGATAATTGCCTCATCCTCTCCTGGTCCTGCCAGCCTTATGGCCCATTCAGTGCTTGATTATTTCTGCCCATGGATGCAGCAGAGAGGGAGATAGGAATGCTTAGATCTTTTGCACATATGACCCAAATGCTTCCCTTCTCCCTCCGCTATTCCTGAGTTCTGTAGATTTGTATAATGTCCTTCAGATGTCAAGGCCCTTTGGGCAATTGGCAGCAAGTCAGAGATGGTGAACCTGTGAAGAAGCAAAGAGCTAAATCCCTTCCTCTTTCACAGTTTGCAAACACCTCTCTCTTTCTCTCTCTCTCTGATCTTGAGTCCTGAGGTTTTCTTTGCTGTGGTTTGAACTACAGTTTAAAATGTTTCAATTGTCATCTTGCATTGTGATGCATCACATGGTGCCCCAGCCACAAAAAGGCCTAGTAATTTGGTTTCATCCTGTCACTGATTTTGATGTGTCTGGTGCAGCTGGATGTGGTCATGTCACGGGTTCCAACATTATCTTTAACAGGAAAACAAATGTCAAGAGAGAAATACTATTGTCTCACAATTAGTTTTAAACAAATCAGACTTTGGAGAACAGTTAAGATTCCCAGGTCTGTATGCCTGTACAAGGAAGTTTAAGATAAAGTTTACATTTAAAATGTGCAGTTATTCCTAGGGGAAAAGAGATGCAACCCTGAGACTTTATGTGAAAGACCAGAGGATCTGATAATGCAATGCTCAGATCAAACCTCTCTTTAAAATTTCTTAATGTATGACAAGGCAGACTATATCTTCCACCAGCCCTTTTCCAGAGCAGGTATTCACTATTTGCTGTGATTGGTAACAGACACTTTGCACTTTCACCCTGATTTGACTGGAGTTGAAGAATGGTCTGCCCTAATTTGGGATGTTTTTCTTGAATAAATAAGAATGAAGGGGAAACAGCAAAGCAGACCTACCGCCAGGTCAGATATGATAGGTCTGGAGGAGATTTTTAGCTCCAGCAATGAAAGACATTAACAGTTTTACTTGCCTTGGTTAGAGGAAACAAAATGGAAACTCTTGTTGTGAATCCTGCCTTTAGCTTCTTCCTGGTGCTTTCTTTGCTTCTGCAGCCCTCTCACTCCCACAGAGAGAGGACCATTTCCAGGTGTACTGCTAGAGGAACAATGGTGAACCCTCTTGTTCAAATGAGAAAAAAGGAATTTTCTAAGAAAGATGAGAAAGAAAGGATACTGTAGCTCTCATTTTTTTTTTTTTTTAAGAAATGAACGATAGGAAATATATAGACAACAACTAGCCTAAATATATCAAAACTCTCCAGTCCTTTGACAGACAGAATTGGTTTCAGTTCTCCAATGTTATGCCTTGATTTGTATAATACAGGATCATGCAGACTATCTGGCTTCATCCTTTGGAAGCAGATGTTGCTTGTCTTCATACTTCTAATAACTATGTTGTCCAAAGGCTCATTTGGGAAGAAGCAGCAAAGTGGCACATGTCCCATGAGTGGTTTTACTTCCATGTTTACATATTATTTACATAAAATGGGATAGAACTGTCATTTGGATTTTGTTTAATCTCAGTGAAAAGTAATTTCTGTGGATTTGCTGTTCTGGCAAATGAGAAAACCATATGAGGAAATTCATATGCCAAGGAGGTTTCATTAGAATCTAGTCAGTGGATATGTCCTGTTTTCAAAAGAGTCCTGGACTCCTCCAACCAGGGGATCTCAGCTTCTCAAAAGAGAGTGTCACCAATAATAACAAGCTTTTCTAAAGGCTTACATGTTTCTTGGCTAAAGGTAGCCAGTGTCAATATTTTCCATGACCAGATAAATGAGAAAATATTGCCTTGGATTGCCTGTTTTAGTTAGTGCATTGTGAAACAACTCTTTTTTTCTTCATCTGGAAGAACCTTAATCAATGTATTGGAGCCAAAATAAACTTGCTTGGGAAAATCAGATTTGGATTGCAACTCAAAAGTAGGCATTTGGACCTATCCCTAATGCTATCCTATTTTCAAAGAGAAGCATGAAATTTCCACATTTCTAAGAGCTGAATGAAAAGAATCATAAAATCGTTTCCTATATATTTATTTGGATGTCTGCATGGATTCAATTCAGCAATGTTGATCTTCTATTGTGTTGAATCAGTGGGAAGCACTTACATTCTGGGGCTGGAATTTACACAGACATGTAGAGTACCTATTTAGTAGAATTTATTAATCAGAGTAAGAAACTTTTGTCCCTTTGGAAGCCACACCATTTCACTTTGTAGAGGTGAAACTTTTCATTATTTGCCTTTTTGTTTCTACCAACTTATTGCAGGTTGATATGACCTCCTAGCCTCTGGTAAAAATGCCCATGTAACTTTTGTAGAAATAGACATCAGTTTCTAGAAGATTTTTGTAGTCAGTATGACATCTACACTGAGACATCTACACTGACTGCAAGGACTGATATCTGCCAAAAATTACTAGTAAGGATAATCTTAAAATCAAATTGCTATGTTTGTACACAACAAAGATTGTGCTGGAAGTATTGTCTTCTTCTCCTATCAGACAAGAGAAACAATTCCAAGTGATTTATGTGACCATTCACAATAACACCAACCCTGACTCAAACAGATCCAGTATTCAGGCTAGGCTTTTTAAAAAAAAAAAAATCCTATATTTTAAGACATATGCAATGAGGGAGCATTGAATGAGCACTTCTGAATCATTACTATCAGTGTTGGGTTTTAGTAATTGTGAGAGCAGAAGAGAAATAAAATCCATCAGGTTGCAATGTCATGATGAAAAATTTGAATCTGCTTACTAAATAATCCTTTTACCTCCCAAAATTAGAAAGAAAAGTAAACTCAAGGCCACTGCCCTCCTGCTTTTATGATCATGTTAGATGGCTTGGAACTGATTTGCTGAGAGGCAGTGTTGAAAAGAATGGAAGAATGTGATTCTTCCCTGTCAGGGAGGCACAGCAGAAAAGTGAGATTGGGTAGACGAGAAGTTATCATATTTCTCAGCCTCACCTTCTTTTGAGACAAAGGTGGCAAGACGACAAAACTGAGCTTTTTTCAGACTATTTTTAGAATTCATATTGCTAATTCATCTGCGTTAAAAAATAGGCAAACGGTTATATACACTTTTATTGGCAGCAAAACTTATGTCTGAAGCCAATTTTCCCTGTTATTTTACAGACTACAAATACTTCCACATTGTTATTACTGAAGATGTAAAAGCATTGATAGGAACATTTGAAAACTATTAGGGTCATTTACAGAATTAATGTGGCTGCGCTTTGAACCTTATTAAAATGTATTCGATCCTATCAACCAAATTAGACTGAAGGGCAGAAAAAAATGACAAAACAAGAAGAGCTGTCGTTGAGAAAGTGACAGAGCTGGCAAGAACAGGAAAACTGGGATGACTGAAAAGGCAGGGAGGCTTCTTTTGGCCCTCTTTTTTGACATTTTGCAGCTTCATTCAGACTGGCACTTCAGAGCTGATTATGACTATGAAATCTCTTCTCAGCCCCCAGGTAACTGTTCTCAACTTTTCTTCGTGTCAATGCATTGCTCACAAATGCTTCAAGATATTCTAATGTCCTGCAGATGTAAAAGCCTCCTTTAGAAACAGGTGACTAATAGTGGGAAAATGAATGAGTTTTTGAGGGCACAGTTGGGGTTTTGTGTAGTTTGGGTTCTGCTGTGCAAAACAAAGGCTAAAAATAATGTAATTTAGGAACTGGAACAAAGACCTTTCATTCTTCCTTCAACATGGATATCAAACAATAGAGGCTCCTCCCTGAATTCATTTTTTCACTGGCACCCAGGTCCACAGCCTGTAATACAGTGCAGTCCAAGGCTGCCTGGCCACTGGGTACATACAGCAGGAGGGTTCCAGTCCTGTAGGTGGGGATGCCACATGTCCCATCAAGCTTGAATTAACATAGTTTGGGTTTATTGTGTCATCGGTGTTGCCAGCGTGTCTGATGCATCTGCAGGTGGACGTGTCACAGCACAAGTTCACGCAGTATGACGAGGCAATGCAATAAGCTATAGTATTACAGGGGTTATGCAATGTTCTCAGAACCAAAGAGAATAAATCTAGTATTGAAAAACTGCAGGATTTTTTGATTGATGCTAGCCTTTTTAATTTACTCTCCTTATTGGGATTTTTGCACTTACAGATGAAAACGCTTGTTACAGCAAACTAGTTCTGAAACAACCAGAAAGAAAAGTCTTGGAGATTTTTTCTTAATGAAATCTCTGAGTCCCCTTCCAGCAAAGGAAGACCTGCCTGTCAGAAGCAATTCACACACCCCTCTTTTAAATCCATGGCCTGTTTTTACTTGTGCTGTTCAGGGTTCTTGAGTCTTTATTTAACAAGGTTACGTAAGGAGAGGTGGAGGAGGAGGTAGTATATGGTACTGGCAAGGGAACAACAGGCTATTTAGGTGTCCTTTGTTTAGCAGCAGGGCAGTTTGGGTAACCTGACTTCACTTGTCTTGCATTAATGAACACATCTGATTTAGGGTTCCAGCTGAGGGGTTATAAGGGTTTGTTGATCTTCAAGTGACTCCAGTGGCTGCTTCTTTCAGACATCCAAACCATCTCTCATGAAATTTTGTTGGTGATAGCGTTCCTTGGCACCATTATAACCATTTGCTTCTTTTTTTTATTTTTTTTTCAAAAGGTGTAGCCACAAAGCCTCATTGTCAACAACGTGCTGCAAAAATAGCAAAGGCATCCTTCCCTAAGGGAAACAGACTGCAAGGAGTGGGACAAAACCAAGCAGAGGCAAATTATGAACGATTATCAAGCAAATTTCTTAATAATGATTTCTATTGTGCTGGAGATTATACTCCGAAGGGCAGGGTCAGAACTTTCTGTTTTGCAAGCATGAAAATTCAACTGGGCAAAACATTTAAATTTCTGTATGGCAGACAATAACTGTCAGGAACCTGACTGGAATGGCCAGCTACTGAAAGTCTTACCCTAATTTCTAGGGTTCTATTAGCTATCAATTTTTTCAGACTAAAAATCCAGAAGAAAATTAAAAAATCAGTCAGCTGTGGATTCCAATGGGAAGTGTACTAGGGAGTAAACCAAGAGCTCGCCAGAGTTAGCAAGTCCACACTCGCTGTGGGGGGGACAATTTTACTCTGCCTGAAGAGTGCCTTTTTGTGGTTTAGCTCAGCCTTGTGTCCCTAGGGGTACTATTATAAAAGAGCAATGGTGGAATGCTGTGTGTGGAATAGTTATTGCAGAATAATTATTTCAGGCTGTTTTTCTTTGTAGACAAGTCTTACTACTATATTTTGACAATAAGATGCACCTAAACTGGTCTCTTTTACTTGAAGCCTAAGGAGCTTTTAGATTTGCATAGGCAGAGTAAGGATCTAATGGGAAGTTAGTGTTGTAAATACTTACCAAAGCATACTGCCATGTCAGAAAAAAAGAGGAGCAGGAGATACACATCCATGCAGATGAATTTATTTTACATAGCATGCCACCAGCATTACTTCCAACCTGAAGTTTAGACTCTGAACTGAGGTACCAGAGGCAGTGGGGCATACACCCGCTCTGACTCTCTCTATAGCACAACTACTCCATAAACTTTTTCTGAGCTTGTCTGGCTAATTTTACAGTTGTTTAATAGCATACAACAAAGCCCTGCTCAGCAGGAATCTGTTTTCTAGCCCCATGTCTCCAGCTCTCTGAGAGATGTGGATTTCTCCTGCATGAACACAGTGTGTGTCATGTTTGGGGGGTCCTGGGGAGGCCTGGCAAGTGTCAAAGCCTGCTCCTGTGAGCTGGATGACCAGCTGGCATCACCTCTCCATTGCAGCAACCCACATTGCTAGAGGGAGTATGTGGGGGAGGTGTAAAGTTGGGCAAGGCTTCAGCAGAGCTCTGTGTCTGCTGGGTACCTCCATGAGGTGTCAGAGGTAGGGCGGGGCAGGTCTGGGGCTCACATACCAGAGGCATTAGAGTATGCACTGCACCGAGGGAGCTCTTTGGTATTAATGACTGAACACTTTTTTTTGGTAATGAATGTTAAAGAAATTGTTCTGACATACCTTGTTTTAGTAAGTATTTGATGATGATAGATAAATGTCTTATCTGAAGTGGAAGGGGTGCTTTATGGGAGTAACTTGATACTGTTTTGGTCAAAATTAACTTTTTTTCCCCCCTCACAAATTGGAGAAATGCTTCCATTTAAATATTGCATCTCCTGACCAGCCCCACAGGAAAGAAGAAATCTTTATTTAAGGGAGGATTTATGCAATGTTTAGTTCTGTCAGACATTAAAAATTAAATAAAATGTTTGTAAAAGTTGGGGAACTAAAAGCTTTGATGTATTTTTGCAATATTTTGAAAAATTCAGGTTTTAATCAGCTTTCAAGTGGACAATGCTATCAAATAACCAGGGGTTTTTGCAACATTGCATGCAATAAATTCCCTATTCTTTTCATGATTCCTTCTCACTTAGACTAGAAGTTTTGGTGTGTATAGCTAGCAAGAGGAAGTGAGATATTTTTTTAATGCATCTTCTCCAGGAAACTGGGCAGACTTAGAGACTGAAACTGGAAAACATCAATGGGTGGGACCAGGAAAGTCAACTGAATGCTGTATTATGCCACAACACTTTCATCCTGCCCTTCTGTCAAATAGGGCAGGATGAGAGGCAATGAGTTGGCATAATGTCTGAGGTCAAAAGTTGAAAGCTGCCCATTCCTAGAATTTTGATTCTCAAACTTATTGACTCACATTGCAAGTGTTTTAGGAAAATTACTATAGGCTGTGGTTTGTTTCCCACATTTCTGGAAATAAAGCACTTTCATTGCAGCATTTTGGCTTCTGAACATATGATGGAGAGGGATTTTTGGTCTAAACTGACACCTGCCACCCTCACAGTAAGAGAGATCTCAGGAGACTTTTGTCTGGGGAGGCCTTGAGGGGAGCAGGGCGGAGGGAAAGAAGCTGTTAGCAGCACAAAGAGCAAAGCCTGTTTTGGCAGCTGCTTTGGCTGCTGGGTCCAACAACCATGGGGTCTTCTTGCCAGATTTCCACTGCATGACAGAAAGGGCAACTGCCAGAGTCAGAGAGAACCACCTGCTGCCAGAGCAGCCCTGAGGTTTGCTCTCTGTGTTGAAATGCTGTTACCACTGGTGCTAGTGGGATTTACTCCCTGGTGTGGCGAATGAGATTTAGCTACCCACAATTGTCTCCTGGGTGGTATGGCTGTGCTATGGACTTTGGTAGGGACTGAGATTAGCTCCTGAATTCAAAACAAATGTTCTTTCTCTGACTGCAGTGTATATTTAAGAAAGGTTTGTCCTAAATGCCAAGATCAAATGTGTTTCAGTGAGGCAGTGGTGAGAACATCCCATTACATCTGTCCTACTTTAAATATCCTTGAGGGCATGTCAGATATTATTTTAATTTGCAAGGTTGTTTGCTCTGTTTACTAAAGAGCAATTCTGTCCTTTAATGACTGGAAGCTGAACACTAATGTAAGTAGAACCGGAATGTCAGATGATGTTGAAAGCTGATTATATAGCTTGTACTTTTAGTTTCATAATTAAAATTTTATAGGCTGAAAATACCTATTCACCCTATCTACTGTAAATGCAATAAGTGAATGCAGGTGGACTGGATCTTTATTAACCACTGAATGATGGGTTGTGTTCACACTTGTACCTGAGCCAAACCTTAGCTCCTTTACACTGAGGACTGACAGAGGGTGTGATTGCTCTCTGTTATTATAGCTGGAGGTAAATACAGGTGAAGGAGTTGTTTTTAAGATTAAAATGCAGAGGGAGGTGTCAAACAATTCGATATAAAAATCAGGACAGATTCTGGATGAAGTACATCAGGGAAGTGAGATTTTGAACCAAGTTTCCAAATGAAGGTGTAGGTCCAAAACTGCATCTCATTTTAAATCTGGACTTTAATGCTCTGACAGATATGATACCATGTTGGCTTCTGATGGGTACTGTACACAGAGTCCCGGGAGGCTCAGGTGACATGGCTCTGTTCTTTAGGTGCTGTGTATCATCTCATATGTGCAAAGGCACTAGCATCTCTCTGCATCTATTTGCTTAGTACAAGCAGCTCTTCAATCTCTTTCTCTGAGAAATTGTCATGGTTTAGGAATGCTATTCCCCAATTTAGTGTTCCTGCTAAAGCATCCCAGCCCAGGGGTTGTTCACTTATTCCTTCCCTCTCCCTCTGTGTTGGGATGGAGAGGAGAACTGGAGGCACAAAAAGGTAAAGATCACAGGCTGAGATAAGAAAAATTTACTAGAAACTGTGATGAAGTAAGAAAATTGAGCAGTAACAACAACAGCACTAATGACAGAATGTACAAGATGAAGAGCACACATGTGAGTGCTCACTCACCACGCTGAACCCTGTGCCACCCAAACCCACATGCCCCCAACCCTGGCAGCACTTGAAAGAACACCACCACTTCCATTCCCAAGACATGCAGCATGGGTACAATATCCCAGGGTCCTGGCTGGGCCTCTCCTGGTTGCTGCAAAAATGATCCCTGTCCTGGCTGAAACGAGGACAGAAATGTATACTGAGTTTTATGGACGTGACACAGAAGGACAAATTAGAAAGGGATTTGTTTGGGAAATGTCAATAAATTTTTTCTAAAATGAAGTCCTGTTTTCTTAAGCTTGATAGAGACAGGGGTATTTCCTAAATCTCTTGGGCATTCAGTGTGTCAGTAAATGAAGTGTGCTACAGAAAGAGCCAAAGCCAGCTGCTCAGCATGCAAATGATAATTATCTGACAAGTGGTATTGTTTGCCTGCTTGTATATGAGTTTCACCTGAAATAACAGGTCAGTGAAAAAATAAATTCAGTAATGTAAATTCATAATTTCCCAATTATTTATGTGATATAAACTCCACCCACACAGCAATTCCACCTCTTCCTTTCTCCTTTTTTTTCCCTGCATAATAGTTTATTTCACTTGTGCTTGGCACAGACCACACTGCAAAATGCCTTCGCCAGAATTGCCAGAGCCTGTGAGTGACATCCTAGCTCTGCTCCAGCTGCTGCCAACCATCCACAACGTCCAGGCCAGTCTGCCAGCCCAGGGCTGGCAGTTGCAGACTGTAGGGATGTTTCAGCCATGCTCTCTCCACACACGTGCCCCACTACTACACCAGAGCCTGGGAGCAGATGTTTGTAGCAAAATTCAAACACAGCAGGAGCCATAAGCTGGGCCAGCAAGTGCAGCAACTTGTCTTCCGCAGTGTTTCTTCCCTTTCCTTCAATAAATAGCAATAATAAAAAGAAAGACCAGCCTATCTGGTCTATACAGTACAAATTTTGGTGGTTTCCAATTTCAGCGGTACACCACTCTTTTAGCAAACTGCAGGTTGTGATTTCTAGCACCAGTATATATGTCTGTGAGTGAAACTCTCCTAACCAATGTCTCCTGAAATATCCATGTACCAGGGACAGAATGGGCAAAATAGATTCAAACAGGTAAACCAGTTGGGTTTTTTTACCTTCCTCTAAGACACAAAGGGAATCTTAAGACACTATGCCTGGTCCCTTATGGGACCTTTTCCCCAATGGGGAAAAAGGGCTATGTCCTAATCCCAGTAAGTCATTGTAAGTGTAGTCTGTGCATTATGGGGATGGACAGCTGAGGCCATAGTAGAAAAAGCATCAATGGCTGATCTGACAGAGCAGGAGGATTCTTTCTTCTCCCTATCCTTGGATGTTTTTCTTCCTGTGACCTTGCCTTCAGACCATTCAGATTTATTTGAACACAGTTTGCTACCATTTGCCACACCTCTAAAACAACACTCAGACTGGCTGCCAGTGCCTCTTTGCACGCTCCATACCCAGTTAATGAGTGGGTACGTGGCCTTCTTTCTTTTCAGCACTAGAGCTGTTTCACAATCCCTGAGCAATGCAGCTCCCTGCCAGGTGGCCTGTCAGTTTTGGAGAAAGTATTCCTGGGAACAGCAAGGCAGAACAGGTACAGTGTTCTTCACCTCGCCTTGCGGTCTGTTCCAAGCAGGAAAGCTGGCACTAGCGAGTGTTTCCAGAGAATTGTAGCACACTGGCTCCAGTCCTCCAGCAAAGTGCCTGCTCATCGATGCTGCAAGTGTCACAGATTTGCCTGCTGCTTGAGCAATCCACTGCCACCTCTGCACCTCTGGATGGAAATCTTGTCTGCGGTCTCTTGTAGAATGCTGTGTAGGAGATTCCCCAGACACATGGGGAGTGTCCTGAGCTGAGGCCAGTCTGGGCACACTTGTCACTGAGAACCCACCTGAGGAGACACAACTGGGATGACTGCAAATCCAGTCATCCTCCCCTAGTAAAGGGAGTAGGTGAACTGAAAGTGATAATGAATCAGAGCAAGAAAAAAAATATAGGATTTCTGCCTCTTCCCTCCCCCTGTTTCCAACATTATATATCACATTTATTTTTAAGTAGTAGGATAATCGGTCCCCCCTAACGTTCAACATACACTTCACCCTGTAGGAAATGCTCAGGCTCAGTGTAAGTGAAACTCTGTGATTGCTAATAAGCAGCTCCACCAGTGCTTGCCTGAAGGTACCAGAGTAGTCAGTGTTACTAATAAAGTTAATTACTCCCACTACAAGAGAAATTAGTCAGGGGGAAAAATCAGCGTGTATGAACAAGATGATTAGCTGCTGGTTTCACTTTTGCAAATACATTTAATCTACTGTAGTACTTTTATGCTGGTTAACCAGAGTCACAAGGTATCAACGTGCTCCCTCCTTATGAGAGAGCAGAGAAAAAATTACAGGAGAGTCATCTCTGCTTTGGGCTCTGTCTGACAAACTGTGAATGTATCCAAAACCCTCTGCACTCTGCACTTATTAAAGAGAAGACTCTTCTAATAATTAGCACCATTTCTCTCCTGACCATTGAGCTGCGGTCTGGAGGTAAAGTACCTCATAATTAAAAGCATCTCTATTGTGGAGTTTTTCCAAGAAAAAAACCTTCTCATTCACCACCAGGACATCCCATTTCACTTTGTGGTGTCTCTAATCTCTATGCAAGTGAAATAGCAAGAATTCCCACCTCTCCATCAGGCATGAGTTTTTATTGACTTCTGCGACTGTAACTGATTAATCTTGTAGGAACAACGCAACAGCTGCATTCAGATTTACTCTGCTCTATTTTCTGATCAGGCAGTGAATGAGATAACATAGAAGGAGCCATCACAGAAGTGTTTGATTTCTAGGTGCTTTTTTTTTTGGTGAAGATCTCAAGGCTTTAAAATTTGATTATATTTTATTTTTTAAAAAAAATTCAGATATAGAAAATAGAGAGAACGTGCTCTGCAAACAATAACATCCTCCTTCCCTGGGGGTTATATAACTGAAAACCATCAAAGACTGCTCTGAGACATTGTGTTCCACACAGGATCTACATATGTTGTAAGAAGTACCAATTATTTCCAGTTCTTGTGGTATTTTTTGTAATATGGATACCATCCAACCCAATTCAAAGAGGGCATCGTGCAAGCATTGAATGACGAAGCTTCTAGTCATATTTATCATTAAGGATAGGAGAAGGCAGAGAAAATGATTAGTGGCTTCCCATTTCATTCAGTCATTGATTTACCTTTCCAGATGGTTGTTTTTCATTTGGCTTTTGGCATTTCTGTTGACATTTCCTGCAGCTACCTTGTTCACCTCACCATCAGAAAGGAAAATTGACACAGAGTGGCCAGGTAACCGAGAACAGAAATCTGACGTGAAAGTCCTCAAACCTGCTTGCTCAGATAAACACTTGCCTGTAGGCATTTCAGGAAAAGCTCAGAAACCTTCGGACGTTGGAAAGAGAATAAGTTCTGCATGTGGATAATTTGCAGAAAAAGAAAGACCACTTAATGTGTTTTTTAATTAACTCGTGGCGGAATTGTGAACTGGTGGTAAGATGAACCACTACACAACCCATGATAAAATTTCTGAAGGGTTCAAGAATTATATTGCTAATTACTATTTCCGTGCAATAGTTTTAAAAGTTTACTTTTTACATGTAAATCTATTAGTTGAATGAAAGTGAGGATACTTTTTTGAGAGGAACTTCAATACTTAGAAAAAGTAGACTGAATTTGCATTTACAGTGAGACAGATTTCCCCTATTTCCAGACTAATATGAAATAATGTGTTTTGAAGTGGGTGTTCTTATCTGCCTCTCCTTTGCACAGTCAGTGCTTTCAAAGTATTCTGGTAGGAATTAGAATCTGCTCCAATTTATTTTCCTTATTTCTGCATGCCTTCATGTTGATTTTTTTGGTCTCACTTATTTCCTTCTCCTTTCTGTCTTTCACAGAATCCCATTTTCTCACTGTCGGTACATTTCTCCTTTTTATTGAGTATTCGAGCAGATAGCAATGAAGTAACAGACTGCCACCATTCATAACTACCAGCCCTTCCCATAGAATCACAGATTAACTGAATAATGTAGTGTGGAAGGCATCTCTGGAGGGCACCTCATCTCTTCCACCCCCATTTGGAATAGTGCCAACTTTGACATTAGGTCAGGTTATGGAGGGTCCTGTCCTCCTGAGTATGTCAAAGGGAGATACAACAACTCTGGATAGTCTGTTCCAGTTTTTGAATCCTGCATTGCAAAAAAGTTTTTCATCAGACCAAATACTTGAATGCACTAAAGAGCTTGTGGCTAGAACAATGGGAGTGTCATTTATGATGTATACCAAATCCTATTGTATGAGACAGAAAAACAGTTTCATTTATGCACTGTGAGCTTGGTGGGGTTGGATTCTTACCTAAAGGAAGTGCTTTGATGGTTGGGTTAGGCTAGTTTTGCAAGAATTACTCCAGCCATTCTATCTTGGGAGCTCCATTTTTTTTCCTCCCATCCCAGCAAACCATGGAAGAGGATCAAGATCAACTCAGACACCAGGAAGTTTTTCAGGATTTTTGTCATTCCTTAATCACTCATAGAACTGATAGAGCCAGATCCCAGGATTGCAGAGAGATTCTTGAGCCGTAGAAACCTTGATGTTAAACAGGAATCAGCTGCGACACACCTTGATGATAGGGTGGAGATAATTTGTTTTGTTATTAATATTTGACATTCAGGTTCATCATGCAGCAAAGGCAACCACACAGCCTGGAAAAGAGGCTGCAGGCAGCACAGAATCTTACTCATGCATTGCACAAGGGTCACATTTGCATCCAGATCCTCGTCTGGTGATTAAAAGGTGCATTACACAACCCAGGAACAGAGTGAGTGTGCTGTTGGATGATACCAACCTGTTTCTTCCCGAGTTCCATCATGATCTCTCCTCCCCAGCTCTGCACAAATGGACTGGGGATGCTGCAGTGCCTCCCACCACAAGGAGGTGGTTTGCCAGTGGACAAACCCAGCCCCAGCCCTGCTGACCTTCCCACCACCCTGCCTGTGGTCAGGGCTCTTGTGGCACTGTGGCCTTGGCGGGAGATCCCGATGGTGCAGCGTGAGCTGGGGAAGGGCAGCTCCACCCGGTGCAGGAGCGGGGTGTCATTAGGAGTGCCCAGCCTGCCTGTCAACAGCCCCTGGCTGCTGAACGCAGCCTGAGTCACCAGCACCTGAATGAAAGTAGTTTTGTTGTTGTTTTTTCCTCTCCAGCCTCGCCAGGAAGAGTGCACCTCGCCAGGAGGGCAGGTGGCTGTGTCAGACTAGACTGGCTCCTGGCCCCATGAGCAAGAGCTTTCCTTCAGGTCAGGAGCTCACTATCCATTCAGGTAATGATGACACCTCATGTGCCTGTCAACCACTGGACTCAGAAGCCCTTTTGCCTTCCTCGCAGTGTGACTCTCTTTGGCTTCACTGTGAGTCCTTGGGTGGTTTTTTTCAGCAGATTCCGAAAGTCAAGTGTCAGAGTCATACTGCCAGAGGCTGCAATAACAGCACAGATGCCATATCTGCAGAAGCATGTTCCCAGGCATGGTGGCAAGCTGGCACAGAGCATGCTGCATCCATGCCGACATACTCCTTCAGCCTCCAAAATGGGGCAGGACTTAGCAGTGGCTGGAAAGAATGTGTTTGGTTTCTAATTTTGTTTTCATAGCTCAGTGAGGTTGTGCAAGGCAGGCTTCACCGGATCCAAAGTCCCATGGTTTCCCTTGTGGTACTGGTGTTAAGGGGTGTTAAAGAAGTTTTTTTGGCTTTTGTCCCAGCACTCAGAATGTTAAAAAGTAAGAGAAATGCCTCTCAGCACTAGTAGCCAAATCACAGGAAAGTGCTTGCCCCATCCTTCATTTCGTGTTCTGCTTCATACTATAAACAATGATCATTACAAGTTGCACCTTGCTCGTCTTCTTTATTTTTCCCTATCAGCTTAGACCATAATTGCCATTCCTTCCCCCTAATTACTCCACCCTGGCTTATGGTGCAATGAATGGCCTTTGTTTGGCAACTAAAGGGTAGGCAGAGCTTTGAAGGAACACATTGCTGCTATGGAGATTCACCCAAAATCATGTGGTTGGCTCTTCTAGTTTCTGTTAAAGCTAAGTCTTCAGTCATTTCCAGCAGGCATATCAGGAGACAAGTCCTGTCCTACAGATAGAATATCTGACCCTCTACTGTATAAAGGGGGAATAAAGCTACATAAATATTTAATTTTCAAGCTGTAATCAGTACCAAATAAAAGTAAGTACATGCAATATATAAAGGTAGCCTTTATGTAATCCTTTAAAAAGTTTTGGGCATATCAGATGCATATTTTAATGCTCTCAGGACTTGGTTAAAATTGTTTTTCATAGCTTTGGCATTTTAAAATTTGAGGATACATGAATAACTTTCTATAATTTTATATAAACCAACATGTCCAGTAACTGAAAATATAGCTTTAGCTCTTGTTATTTGCATCTAATAAGAATAATTATGAAGACACTGAATAATCATTTATATACCATGGTATCATTTATAAACCATGATTAAACATGGTTTGCTATACTGAATGTTGTATACAGCTGAACTTTGGGACACTTACAGCTCAACATTTAAAAATTGCACCATTACACACCTGTGGTCTAAATTCTTCCAAATCTTCTATGGAACTCTAACATCTTAAGGAGACTTTGCCATTGAAAGTGTCACCGAATCAAGAGTTTGGAACAGGAAGAAGTAGATGTGATCTGGAACAAGGTCAGTCTGGTTCTCCTCAAACAAATAATCAGATCTCTTTGAAGAGATTGTAAGTGCAATAATGCTACATCTGTAGCAACACCAAGCTATTGGAAGATAGCTGGTCAGATGTGAAAAGAAGGGGAAATCCATCTAGATTAGGGGTTCTTGGTATAGTATGTATCAAAGTCGGCAGTGACAGAAACTACTAGCACTTCTGGTGGTGGAAATAGGGTGCATGTGGGACTAATTTGTGTGTCTTTTTGTTTGACTCTGTGTTTCACTCTTCAGGAGCTATCGTGGGTCCAGCTTGTCTGCCTAGGCTGCGATGGTAACTGTGGTAGGAGCACCTCCAAACATTGGGACACGGGCTGTCAGGTGAAAGCTCAGTGGTGAGGTCTTGCCATGACAAGGACTTGAGAACTGAAGAAAACAGTGGCTCCTGGATGGAGAAGAAGAAGAAGAAGGCAAGACAGCAAGAAGAAGAAAACTACAATAGCAAGAGATGGCAATGATTATTCTGTGCCTAAGAAGCCTGAAAAATCTTGTACACATTTCCTATTTCTTTATGTAAAAAGAAAGGTTTGAAAACGTGAAATTAAAAATAGAAACTTTGAGCATGTGGCTCCATTACAACAGGGTCTAGTCACCCCAGGAAAACAAGATTAAGATATCTTGATAAGACTTGAATTTATGGCAGGATCACTTTTGGCCCCTTCTGTCTGATATAGGCATTGAATTATTGCTATTCTGCTACTAAAGGACACTTGAGTTATGTGAACAAATCTTCTAGTTATTGAATAATTAACTGAGTGAGTACAGATATGCTGCTACTTAAATTATACTGAGAAATACCCAGGCAACCAATATTTTCTTTATATATATGTGAGTGTGTGTTATACACATATAAGTATATAATTTTCCAATTATATGTATATATATATACATATAAAAATATATTTACATGTAATTTTCCAGATAAAATTTTGTGTGTAGAGTACTGTTTGCAGACTCACTCTTATTTGTAGGAGGTGTTTGATGGGAAAGAGCCCAACATGTACATGTATGTATAAACACATAAGAGACAGAAAATATGAATTTTTGGCTGGTTTGGGTCTGAACCCAAAGGCAAGACATCCTCGTTGCCCATGTCCTACCCAGTGTCAGCAGGCAGCTCAGAGCACTGCTGTTGCCCTGGCTTATACTTCATCTATTGCTCATGCCAGGCATCCACATATGTGCACCATACAGCAGCCCTACACATTACTACAGATGCTTACCTCAGCTCCGCAGTCAACATCTGCAGGGGCAAGTCCACAGAAAGAGGTTGTAAGGTCCTCATTATCAATGAACACAACACAAATGGTGAAAGTAACCTTTTATTTGCATGTGATATAGAGACATACATACTGCAAACACATGCCACACATCATAAAAGGACAGGATACTTGGGGGATCGCAGCAGAGAAACACTAGCATCTGCTTCTAATAACCAGCGTAAATAGTACATGCTCTGAGTTTCTCATGGTGTTTCTGAGCAGAATTCCAGAAGAGCTGCACACATGGCACAGCCAGGCTCATTAACACCACCGGCCATCCACACACTGTGCCAGTGGGAACCCAGCCCTGCCTGACCATGCAGGGCAGAGCTGGTGGGCACAGCTTTGCACCCCACTTCAGCTCCCTCACTGCTGCCCTGCCCCTGCCTGCTGCAGGGGGATGGTGTGCCAGTGGCCAGGCTCACTCAGGCTTTTGAGAAAGACCATTCCAATAGAGGTGGAAGGTTGCTCATGGAGCTTTCTGGCTCCTGGTGTCCCACCAGTGGGACATGGGCCCTTGTAAGTGACTGCTCCTAGCAGCATGCAAAATAGCACAACCTGCCACAGAAATGCCAGATTCCTGGAATTATATGCTATGCACAACATGAAAATGCTCAGACCATTGCTGTCCAGGCAACACTCACAAACTAAATCTTCTGTAGATTAGGACAAGTTCTGGAGAAATGAGAAAGAATGCAGCCAGCTAAGTAAAGACAGGTGTGTGGCTCTGCTGCCTGGTGTGTAAGAACAGAAACACTTGTGGGATGAGATGAAAGCCTTGCTGTGAGCACAGGTTGGTTCATGGAGGCATGGTTGTGACTGCACGGACACAGTGTCATACAGCAAAACATAGACCAAACATCCCCAGCACAAACACCAAGGGTAGTTAGGGAACTAGCTGGAAATTCACGTATCTACATCAGTTGCCTTGCAGTTACCTCTGGCTTCTAGCTCAGCCCTTCCATCACAAGGCAATTATTTTAACTCTCTTAAATATCTCACTAAGTAGTCTAGGTTTATTTCAGTCACTTGATGATTTATGGGTAAAAAAACCCCAACAAACCTGAAACTTCAGTCCTGTATGGCTTATGACCAAAATTATCACATCTAGGATTAGTATATTTGCCACAATAATGGAATCCATTTTCAGAATATCATGATTTCCTCTGAGCAACATCTGTTAATGATATGGCAAGTTTTTCTTGTCCCTGTCACACCGAAGAAGCCTGTAAGGAAGGCAGGAAGAATGCTATATGCTGTGTGTTATGCTGAGCCACGATTTTCTCCTAGCAGCAATATTTACAGCATGTCCTGGACTGGACTGCCCACCAGCGATGTTCACAACTGGTGGCCCACCAACTATTAAGTGCTCCGAACTTCTTTGACATGCAGCCTGTTTTTAATGGGTGGGATAGCTTTTACTGATGTGTTTACTTCATGAAACATTCAATTAGCCAGATTCATCATCAGCATATTTGCTCGCCCTGCCTTTGTGTTGGGTGCTTCATCAAGCTTTTCCTCATGCGCACAGTTTGCCATCTGCGTGTAGGTTGTTCAGAGACTGTGTGAAGATTCTCTGTCTCTGAGAAAATGTGTGCTGGTCCATTGAAGTATTTGCTAGTGATGCAATGGCAGCTGTTATCATCACGTCATATGTGTGCGGGTGGTTGCAATACATGGTATATAGGTTGTCAAAATTTGCCAGGAAGATGTGTTTTTGATTGTGGTATTGTGTGCATGTGTGGTACTGCTGGAGCAGCACGCATAGGACTTGGAATATTACATGAGTACTATGCGTGAGTGCTATATAAACCACATACCAGAGTGGTTACATGCTGTATTGGGTGACAGTAACACCATATTCACACAGCTTTTTCACATATCTCTTTATCAGCTGCCCTTTTTTTTGAGTATTCCCTGGGGCCCTGGTTGTTTCCATGTGTGTGCTGGGCAGTGGACTTCGCTGAGAGCACTCTCACACTTGGAAACCAACTTTTCCTTGCCAGCACTTTTCTGGCTCTGGGTGCCAACAGTTCAGGCTCTGTGGGACAATGGTTCATTTCCAATGTCTGTCAGGATGTTTATGCTGTTTATGTGTAGGCCTTTGTCACCTGGTATTAATTGGATTGTGCCCTCTCTGCCTTTGAAGGCACAGAAGGCTTCAAACTCCTTTTTTATTACACATGGTGCTGCGGCCTGTAATACTAATCAACTACATTTGGAAACACCATGTTGTAAATATGGGGTATGCAGCACGCCACTGCATCCTTGGAGATCAAATGGTCTCATGGCTGCTGAGGACTTGCCTGCAGTTAATGACCTTCTTTAGCTCAGAAACCTGTCTGCTACAATTTTGCACCAAGATGCCAATAGCTAAACCTGAGGAAGCCTGTGGCCACCACAAATTTGATTTGGTTTCCTCCCCTCCTGGTTATGGAGAAGTGTTGATTGCATTGACATCCTGGATTGTTACTTTGCAAGCAGATAACTGTTTGTCATGGCACGCACTGTTTATGCTGTATAGTCTGCTTTATTTCTTCTCATCTGGAAAGGCAAATATTTACCTCTAGTGGGTATTGAAAATGAAGTTTAGAATCCTGATTCCATTTAACCAGGCCAGACACTGTAGTGCATGGTCCTATTAGTAAGAATCTCTTTGGCAAAGGTACCCGACACAGTGAGAAGGGTCCTGACAGCACTAATGAATAGATAGTGCTCTATCTCTGCTCTGGTGTTTTGCCAGGTGATGACTGAGCTGATAAGGAATTCTGCACATTGTTGCAGTGCCTGGCCTCCTCTCATCCTCCCTGATGGATGAGTTGAACATCACACACTGAGGCATGACCAGCAACGTGTCCTTTTATTGCTCTCTGAGATTGCTCCACACGTTTGTCCTTTCCTCTCGCTGGGGCTGAGCAGCCCCGAGTCACAGCAGCCCATGAATGGCATGCCGGTGGGCACTGGCATTTGGAGTGACGTCACTGCTGCCTGTTGGGGCACAGAAGCTTGGGACTGATTAAGTTTTAACTTTTGAGTCTGGAGCTATATGTGTGGGCTCACAGCTGGGGACTACAAAGTGCTATATGGAATTGGCACAGAGAAGAAACACACAGATTGCCTGCTGTCAGGACATCTGTGTCTTTTTATTTTGGGTACATTTAGCACTTACAGTGTTTCACATCTGTCACATATGCACTATGGCACTGACAGTGGTTACCGTTATATTTACATTTTGCCTTGATCACATTTGTTGTTGTTGTTTACCCTGTCTGCAAAGCCACCTCCTTGGCCGCACACATTTCATTTGCTGGCATCAGGGGTGCCCGGCACTGAATGTTACCAGCAGTGTGCTTGGTGACACACACATGGCATTAACAACATGGCATTCAGCTCATGTATCAACCCCACATCATTTGTGTTCTCTTCACAAATGCCACCTCCCCTGTTCTTCCTGGACATACATCATCTTGTCCTGCACAGCGCTTGCACGGCACAGGATAATTGAAAGACAGGCCTGCAAGAGACCCCAAGTGGGCTGAAGACCACATTAGTGGCTTATTTTGCCCCCTGCTCAAAGCACACCCACAACATAAGCTAGTCTGGACAGACATTTGTCTAATCTAGTCTTTAAAAAGTCTAAGCTACTCTTAAAAGCTCTCAGTTGCAGCAAATCCAAAATCCCCCTCAGCAATAATTTTCATTCTGCCCATGTTAATGTTTTGTGTAAACTTTGGGTGGAAATGCAACTTGTCCTTTGAGACATAGCATGTGATTTCAGATTCTGCTGCTGCTAAGTCTGACAGAAATATAATGATCCACCTCTCGCCCTCTTTCCCAAAATGATTCCTCACTTATTTGCTAACATCCTTGTCATTTCAGCTCCATTCTGGAGTTTGGAGTCACAATGTTTAACTGATATAGATATTGTGGTTATGTCTTTGCTTCAGAACATGAGAACATGACCAGGATTTTTCTTCTGCTTGCAAACGCACAGCCTTTATCCCTCCCTTTGTACATCTCGTGCATTCCTGTTTGTCCTTCCATTGGTCATGGCCCGTTCCTGATTCTGCCCTGCATGCAGATTGGGAATAAAGTACTGCGTCTTTATACCACATTGCAGCTGCTGCTGCTCTCCTGGTAGGCTTTTATCTTCACTTTGGCTGTCTTTGATTGCAAGTGGTATGGAGCTTCCCGATGGAATCACCAGGAGAGCCACTGGATCAACTCTTATATTGCCAATGCTACGGCTGGATGGACTTGAAGGCAAAGACTGAAAGCTGCAGTGTTTGCTCTAAGGAAAGAAATTAATCTCTAATGGGAGTGGAAATTTGCCATTTTGCTAGAGTTGTTAGGAAAATGAGGGTAACAAGAAGATGAGATTCCTGGAACAAAATCTGTCCTTGGAATATATCACATCACAAGCTTTTCCCATGACAGAATTATTTCATTATTATTTTTTAATTAAACCATTCTTAAAAATAATCCTTACTTTTAAATCATAAGTCAACATGCAAATGTTAGCCCTAGGAGCTCAAAAGTCTCAGGCTGCACAATTTTCTCTCATCCCTTCTATGGAAACAACAAAATATGAATACACAAGGAATGTCTGTTAAGGATAAGTTTTAATGATCATCTGCAACTTATTATTCCATAATACATGCCATTAATAAACTGAATTACCCCCAAAAGTCTGTCCTGTGAGAAGTGCTTTATTTCCTGCATCTGCTGCATCTGTTTTATCACATCTTTGCATCCTTCTTAAAGCATCGTGCAACATATTAAACAGGGTTCCAGCACAAAGCAATCACAACTCAGGTATATAGTATCTGAATCTTTTGTCTTCTTCCTTTGAGGGCTTTTATTTCACTTTTTACTCTTTCTGTATGTGAGGAATAACTTCCAACTGCAAAAAGTTCACTCTACCTTCTTTCCTCTCTCTGACTGGAAATCTTTGTCTGAAATTTGGGTTCAAAACATTAAAACTCACCCTAGTAAATGGTAGAGTCACCAATAGATTCAAGCTGTCACATGGAATACTTTGTTCTGAGAGTCCTACTTCAAGGCCACGGAAGTTAATAGGATACTTTTCATTGCCTGCAGTGAAAACTATCCTGGGCCTATATTCATGCATAATTAGTGAGTGGGAGATGAAAGGACCTTGTTACCTTCTGATCCCACATTTTTAGTGGACTGTTGTCGCTACCCATGTGGCTGCAAGATTCTCATTCCAATCTGCCCTTATCTTGATTTGGGCAAAAAAATACTTCTCATAATGGTTTCATTATGCTAAGGTATGCACCTCTTCACAGAATTAAATTAACCTCTGTTCTGTTCAGATATACTGTTATCATCATTACCATTACATTAGTTGTTCTGAAGCAACTGCAGACGAGACATCAAGCCAGGCCCCCCCTGGCCTCATTCCACAGAGTGAGCTGCAGCACTCAGTTCCAGTGAATGTTTTGGGAAATGCACTGCTGCAGATTGGGAAGCCCAGGCTGCCTCTCCTCCCCGTATCGTGGCAGCTGTCCTTCGTGCCGGTAAGCTGCTTTCTCAGGAAAATGTTAGAGAGGAGCTCTGGAGGGGAAGAGCTTTGTGATTACACGTGGGAGAATGCAGAGGTCTCGGTTTCCCTGTCCCTGGCTGTGAGCTGACTCCTCTGTTCCTCATGTATGGAATCACTGCAATGTCTTTGCCTCCTCCCCTTCTCCGTTTCCCCACTCTGCTGTCTTACAGGCACTGTAACTGCACCTTCAGTGCAAACATAGCTTTCAATATCACTTACAGTTTCCAACTGTTCTTTATTACATTGGTAGTTTTATGATCTACTTAATGGCTAATATTTGCTATGATTTTCCTCTATGAAATTATTGTGTAGTTTCTGTCACTAAATTACAAAGTCATAAATGATTTGATAATGTTTGATTCATTTAGAAAAAGTCTATCCCTTGTCATTAATGTTATTATAGTGCATAACTTGTACTTTCAATCTTAGGTAAACCTTAGTGTGGGCTTTCTTGGACTGAGAGCAGCAAAACTCCCATTCTTTGTGTTTTAAGGCTTTTTCTTAGACAACTGGCATTCTCACCAGCAAAAAAAATCTGGGCAGAGACCAAACTTTATTGTAAAAGAAGCACGATGAAAAGAAATATGCTTTATAAGTGCAAAAAGCCACAAGACAATGCTGGATGTGCAAAAATTAAGTAAGGCTAAGAAGTCACTGTGTATTTATGACAAATATATATGTATATGTGTGTACATAAAGCCAATCTCTTTTTCAAGGACAGGTAATGATTTCATGATGTGGACAGTTGCCTTCATTACAGTAAGACATATGGTTTCATAAATTCAATACTTACTGTGGGGTATTTGTTCAAATTTTAATGCCACACACTGTTCTAAACTTATTGTGAAGAGAAATACCAGCTGATGATGAGAAGCAGATCGAGGAGTGCTGGATCATACCAAACTTTGCCAGGACACAGATAGGTGAAGCCATCAAACAATTACCAGAACTTTGCAGCAGACACTGTAGTGTGGAAGCTTCTTGGCTGCTCTTCAGCTCCAGTGGCTTGGTACCATTTTAGCAGGGTGGACCATGGGTTTGATATGAAACCCGTCTTTGCTTACTGGCAAAATGAAAAAATGTAATTAAAATCTAGGCATACACAAAGTACACGGAAATAAATCCTGTATCTGCTCTGATAAATACGAATTTTGCTTATGTCTTCAAAAGGCCAGGATTTTACCCAGAATGTTTAGGTCTCCTTATTTTGAAATAAAAGACACATTTTAAAACTTAATTCATAATGATGCCTACCATAAAATTTGCTTACATATGTAACAGTGTTACCAATCAGCTTTTCAAGATGTAAGACTTTATAACTTAATGATTCCTTTTCGATTTAGAGAGTAATAATATAGTAGATTGTTACATTTTGAGCAAAAGAGAAGTGGATTTTGAGCAAAAGAGAAGTGGAAGTTGGAACATTCAAGTATGTTTTTAGATTTTGGTTTGAATTCTTGCTCATTGTTGGGTCTGTGCTGGCATCAGTGTGATAATATAAAATACCCACAATGGCTCTAACCACAGCTTACAGAGCTGCTTATACCCACACACATACATTCTCAAACACAATTTTAGTTCACAAGGGAGCTCACCTGAGGCATGTCAGCTCCCTGTCCTTCTGTCATTCTGTTGTGTTACTTTTGAGCTACCAATGTCTAGTTTTAGAAGATTCTAATTAGGTCGATGAGACATGTCTAAACCTTGGTGCACTGATTCACAAGGAATGCCTGGTTTTAAAGCTTAGCATCTATTCCTGCTTGGGAAAATACAGTAAAAACAGTGTGGATTTTTAACTGTACCGTGAATATCTAGTTTCCACGGAACTATACTTTTAGCAGGGAACCATTGCTGACGCTCTGTCTTGGAAAGATGGGGCGTAGAGGCTTCAAGAGGCAGCCACAAGCTGAAAAAAATGTATGCAAGGGGTTGGATCTGTATAAGAGTTCATGATATCACCCTCCAATACTGACTACACTTAATACAATATTTATTTAGTGAATATGTTAAATGAGTCACAGGTTTTTTAGCTAGACTTCCCCGGAACTTTCATTTTGCAAACAATTGACTGTGACCCTGCAAACACTGATTCATGTGCGTGGCCGTGATCGAGAGCACCCACAGTATGAGAAATGAAGCCCTGCACAGGGTCAGGACCACAGAGGTGGGTGATACTGATTTCATACTTTTGACCCTAACCAAAACATTCCTTGTTTTTAATAGCTTCCTTTTCTTTTTTAGTCTGTAAAGCAGTCTTTGGCTGGTGACAGCTGTGAGAATTCTGAAATCCATAATGTACCATGGGGACCTATTCTGATTTCTGTTGCCTTGTAATGCACTTAGAGCAGCACATGGAAAGTGAATAGTGAGAATTTTCTGTTGGTGAAAAGAAACAGAGTCATCCAGACGAAGGAGACCCAAGAGAGCCAACCTCATAGTCGTAGGAGAGGTCTCGTTTTGTTCCAGAAGTTCCTTCATGATTCTGTGAGCATTTTCCCTCATTCACTTGTACTTTTACCAGCTTCACAGTGCTCCCCTGCAAACCTAGCTGGTCCCATGGCCTGTATTCCATTCCCATCATCTGGGAAGTCCTGTGACAAAGCTACAAAACTCTCCTATTCTTAAAGGGAATCAGATATTGTGGAGTCCCCAGATATGTTTCTCTGTGATTCCAATTTGGTTTTCATCCCATAAGCATGAGTTAAAAGAGTTAGTTATATTAGGTGATGTAAAGAAGTCAACCCTTTTAGCTGGTAGAGGGAATGGAGAGACTTCAGTGAGGTTTGTAACTTACTAGAAGTTTGTATTAGAAAGTGAAAGCCAGGCCCCACGTTGGTGAAACTATTTAAAATAGAAAAAGTATGCAGTACAAAATTCACACTGTCTTCCTCCTATTCACATTTACACTCACATTTGGAGCAGATAAAGGACTATGCTTTAGGTCTTGTTGACAAGGAAAATGCCTTTCCTTGCTTTTATGGCAAGGAAAATATTCTTGGAATAATGGACATATCAGAGTAGCTGGGCAGAGCTTCCCACTGAAATTGTTGGAGAAGGGATTCCCGAGATCCATGCATGAAACCTGGAAGATAATAATTGCTCACAAAACTCCTTTGCCTGTTTTCTGGGACAATAGGTTATATATTTCTCTACCAGCAAAATGCCCTTGCTCCAACTCTGACCTGTGCAAGCTCTCTGTGTGAACAGCCTTGAGAGCCTGTTTGCTGGGCTGCTGAGGGAGGCTTGCCAGGGTTCCTTATGCTCCCTTTCCAGGTTACACTTCCTTACTGTAGATGGAGCCCTCCATGGCAGAAGGGGAGAATATCATTTATCCTAAAATCCCTCTATCAGCCATGCCTCTATGGAGTACAAGATTAAGTGACAAGTAACATGCATGCTTCTTCAGTCCAGTCAACAGAGGAGAGTTGTCACAGAGTCAATTCTTCCAACAGGAGGATGAATAATTCCTGCTATCTCCCAGATATCTGCTTAAGTGCTCTCTATTAGATGTCTGCTTAGATATCTGCTTCTTCCTGGGAATTGCCTGTCCAACTTCAGACATCTCTGTCTGTCTAAATCAGAGGTGATTATCCAAACTGACTTTATAATCTCACCCTAAGATCAATATCTAAAATAACTGGGGTGTATTTTGGCCTCTGGAGTCTCCTCTCTTTCCCCATTGACTATTACATGAGTAAGAAGCTCACTTTGAGATATTTAAATGGAGTTAAGATAAATAACACCCCTTCAGTAAACTATCTGGGTACAGACATCTTATTTCTGTGAACTGTGTTACACATCTCCAGAACAAAGTAGATTTTCCTTTAGGAATGCCTCATTACTTTCTTGCATTTAAGTGCTGAATTGCTCAATTTAACTCAACATGAAAAAAAGTAAGTGGTCTAAGAACAAGACTGCATGTCTAGAAAAGACAAAATCCTCTGTGTAATGCAATAGTAGGTACAGTACTGCACTTTAGTCAGCAACCATATCTTCATTCCCTGACACAAAAGCATCAGCAACGCAGAGAACAGTGCAAGTTTGAATAATGCATCCAAAATCAGTGAGAGCACTGACCAGTCAGAATGGGAAATCACCTCTGTAACTCTGTGACTAGCAGCACAGATTTACTTTTGCAAATGAAATGCTGGGAGATTTGAAAGCTTTGAAAGTTCTGCAAGAGCCCAAGTACTACTGGGGTTCTTTACATGTCTGAGAGAGAGGATCACCTTCAGCCTTGAACACACTAAGTATAGACAAGAGGTACATAAGCAGTCAAAGATAACACCACTTCATATCAAGAGCTGCTATCCAGCTCTACAAAGGAATTTGAACAACTGCTAACGATTTCTAAAGTCTGCACTTGATTACTGCAGGACTTCAGATACCCCCTCCAAATATTTATGATCTTTCACTACAAATCAGCATTTAAAAACACCTAAAACTAATGCCGTAAAAACTCCAAGTACCTTAGTAATAGAATTATTATTAGATTTGTTTCTGTTTTACAGATACATTCTTTGGCTCCAGCTACGTGTTTCAACACACTCTCCTTACATCAAGAGCTCTTCAGGGCTTTTTCTATATGTGCTGAAAGACACTTCTTTACCTGAGGCTACTCTGCCAACTTCTTGGAGCATAAAGTATCTCAGGATAATTTAACCACGTGAGGCACACTCAGAAGATTTGGCAGATTGTCTCAGGCATTTGGAGTTAACCAATAATAACATCCCTGCTCCTAATCCTCCAGATTTCTTCTAAGTTCTGCTTCTATTTGTTCTTAGTGAAAAGCATGGCATTATCTTATTACAGCAATTTGATTTTCATTATCTAAGTAGTCTGCTGTGTCAGCAAAAAGCAGCAATTTGGAAAGGATGGAAAAGACTGCGAGTCACGGATGAATGAGTGATTGGTGGAGGGAAAAAACAAGATAGAAGAGGGTACGTTGAGTGATTGAGTGAGCTTGGGAAAATAGGTGAGGTCTGTGGTAAGTGGTTCAGAAATTTGGCTCTTTGTTTATGTGATTAAGTAGGGAAGCCTGCACATATGACCTGTGCTTAGATGGCAGAAGTTCAGCCAGGAGTGTGCTGTACAACAGTTTGTATGGAAGAAGCTGGAGTGCTGAGGTGACTACAAGGTCCTGTCTAAATCATTTGACGAGAAAAGCTACCTGGTAAGAAATTGCCTGCCACCAAGATCCATTTCCAAATCTCATTTTGAGATGTAATTCCTTTACCACAAGAAGAGGCCTGTAAGGTAGGGAAAAACAATCTGCAATTTATGAACCTTCATTTAGTTATGCTGCAGGCATCCCTTTAGAGGTACAAGGTTTCAAGAGAAGAAAAATATATGAATTGGTATGGGCATGGAGCACAGCATGCTCTTGTTGGTATCTAATCAGCTCCAGTTTAACCAAGTTTCTGGGCTGAGTGTCCTTAACATTTAAAATCTATTGTCTATCTTTTTCTGTGTGTAATCCAATGATCACTGAAGGCAACGGGGCCATGTCTACTGCAGTAAATAGGATAAACCAAGGACTACTCCCTGTTTCTGATGTCAAATTCTGATAGTAGAGTGTATGCCCATGTTTCTCAGCTCTCTTCCTCTTCCAGAAGAGCAGAGTGACCAGAACCAATTTGTCATTGGGAATGACAACCCGTGGGTTGTATGCCTGAATGCTGCCTGGGCAGTGTCAGGGAGAGCTGGGACCAGACTTTGAAGCATGCTAAAAATATGTGGGACAGTCTTGTGCCAGTAAACTTCCCTGGTTTATTAATATAGGTATAGTCTGAGAGTCTTTTGATTGGCATCAGTAGACTACAAGTGGGTGAAAATGAGCCATCTCTTGTGATGGATCTGTAATCCTCTGAGATTCTCAGAGCATATTGCTTTCGGGTAAGAGACCTCCATCTTAAAAGAGAAAAAGGAATTTAAAAGCTGCTTTGGGCATTTTGCCAGCTGCGCAGCAACATCTGGTTGGCATTCAGAGGCTTCAGGGGCAGCTAATCCTGCTCTGAGTAGGATTAACATCCCTGTTTAAAACGTACTCTTGGTACGTCTGGTGGAGCCAGGATTTTGGCAGTCCAGAGCAGAGGGAAAGAGTGCAAGAAGGAGAGCCTGTGTGACTGTCACAAAATGTTTCCATCCCCACTTTGTTCTCTGTGGCTTCAGTGCTTCACCTGATGAAACAAAGCACCAAAGCTTTAGCTTCAGCAGCCCTGTCAAATGCTCATTAAATACTGTAGAGGTGGCTGCCTGTCTCCTCTTTACTACATACTCTACAAGTGAGAGCACTCACTGTAGCAAGGGGTGGAGTTATTTACAGAAATATTGTGCTGCGTTCGGTAGCATAGGTAAGAAAGAATATATTCAGCACAGGTGCATCTAAATCCCAGTTTTGTTGCTTGTCAAACCATCTTCATGAAGGAAATAACATGATTTATTGGGACCAGAATTGTCGCAGAACTCATGGATGATCTCCTGCACAAAATTTTATCCTGTTTTCCATAGCTAGGGGTAAAGAAGTTGAATTTGACTCCAAGTACTTGTGCTGACAGTGGCTGACTGATTTCTTAAAGATCTCTACTGATAAACTCAGCTGTTGGAAAGTATGAGACAACACAGAAATTTGGTGCTGCCTTACAAATTCTGGAAAACCTTATGTTTTAAGTAGATTCTCTTTGAAACTGGAGTGCTGTGGACTTGTGAGAGGCATAGCAGGCCATAACCCATGTTGTCCACAGGGCTAGGGGAATTGTTTCCTGCAGCTCCAGAGCAAGGGTCAGTACGAACACACGCAGAATTGCACACACATTTTACAGCTTGCCCCAGACCTCTTTGTGAGAAACACATACAATTAAGGGCTTATTAATTAACCATATGTTCTGAACATGGGAAGCACTGATATGTGTAAGCAGTTTCTTCTGCACCCTTCCCTTTAAGATTGTAGAGAAGACAAATTACTGTTACTGTTCTGCACATCACTGTAAGAGTCTGCTGGTGAAATTTAGTTTGGCTCTGCTGAGAAGGCAGTTCAAATTATAGCTCAGCTGAGTGTTTGGCCTGGTGTACCCAGATTTATAGATACCACCAAGCCTATCATATCCAGGTGAAGCATTTGCATACTCGCATGCAGTATTTACATATTAAAGTACAGTATTTACATGTTCTTTATTTTGCATGTCGAGACTTTTGACAAATAAAGGAAACACTTCAAACTGTGTCTTTATTTTTGTTTCCTATGTCTCAGATTTTCCAGAAAAATAAGTTGCTACATCCCCCTCTTTCATCCCCAAAAAGAGCAGGAAAACGAGCGGCTTTCCTGCAGCAGCTGTTGCACCTGCTGTTTACAGTGAAGTTGGACCACAGCAATGCTTCTTTTCTGGTCCACAACATTTCCTCTAGCAGTCAAAGCCAACACATCAAAGTGAAAGCTCCAAAGGAGAAAAACAATGTGACCTATTGTTCCAAGAAAACAAAATAAATCATTTGTAGGAAAGGAGTAAAAACTCCTAACTGGATTTTCTAAACATAAATATTGGGAAGAAGACTGTGCAAGGCAAGATGTAGCGTGTGGTTGTGATGATGCTAGACATGCTACAATTTCTAGAACTTCACTGTACTCTCACTTGATACGTGCTAACAATAGAAGCAATGCATACAGTGCATGCCAGGATTCTTTGGAGATGCACATCACGGCTCAAGATAAAAGCCAGTGTTGGACCCTCTCATTTGCTTCTATTTCCAGTTTTGAAATGTCCCAAATTCTGAAACTCTTCAGTCTGATGAAGTTTGGACCTATTCTTGTAATCACAGTGTTTCTCCTTTTGTTCTTCTTCCTTGCTGTTGTTTGTTATTCTTATGATGGAAATACCTTGAGGTTCCCACTGAGGGCCCCATTGTGCTAGACAATTGCACTGCACAAAGAGGTTGTGATGTAAATAGAGAAACCAGTGTGTGGTAGAGGAAACACAGTAGAGGATCAGCTTGCCCGTACTCTCCTGAAAGGTCAGAAACAGAGGTGGTCAAAACCCTGCTTTGTGTTGCCTGGCTTGTAAATTCCTTTTTAGTAAAGGAGGAAGTCAAATATGCTACATCATTTTACCTGGATGAGAGGGATTAGATTTTTTCAAAAACCTAAAATACAAGTTGCTGTGCTGTAAGAAGGAGGTGTGGAAACATGTACTTGATTGCCAACCAGGATTTCTCAAGAAACTCAATGAAATCTGGAAGATTGCCTGCCATCATGAAATCATATTATCCAGAGGCACTTGGGTTACCTCCCCTCTCAGCATAAGCATATTAGTTTTGACCTTGTGACCTAGATATGTGCAATAAAATCTTCAGCTTTCTCCCAGCAGTATTGCTGCAGCCATGTAGCTGTGGAATGGTGAACCCTATTTCCTGTGATCCTAGTTCAGGGTTCTGATTAGAAAACTGAAGGCACAGAAATCAAAGGCTGGTTCCTGTTTTCTGGATGCTGTTTTGGGAGCCCTTCCATCAGAGAAAAGGAAACAGAGCAGAAAATCTGTCTAAAAGTAGATTTTCTCTGTCAGTTTACTTGAAAGAGTCTGGCACAGCAGATGCAGAACTGTGTATCCAGCTGAAATAAAAGCAAACACAGTTGTTTCATAAGAAATGGAAATCCAGAACTTGACTCAGTTTCTTCCTATTGTAATGAAAGTCCAGAGGAAATTAATGAAACCTATTACAAATTCAATGAAGTAAATGAAACAATTCCACTGCCTTGGTTTAATGACTTCCACACAAAACCCTCAAAGGGTTGGTACATTCTGCCTCCTGGGTTCACAGCACTGGGCCAGGTCCTTGAAATAATAGCAACAGGCTGAAAAGCTGTGTCTCATGTTCTGATGTTAATGCACTGAACTGAAACAGTTGCAAAATAAATACTGAAAATAAAGGACATTGGACTGGTCAAGAGGTAAAAGCACAGTTTGTAGAGCTTAGTGTAGAGATAACTACACTGAGCTTTGATGGCCATTGAGAAGTAGGGGATCAGAGGACTCAACCCATTGCATTTCCTTTACAGCCTTTGCATGGATAAAACCATGAGCAAGGTGAAAAAGAGTAGTTTTTAAATGTTAAGTATATACAATCCTATAGTGCCTGAGCTTGATAGAAAACTCCTTTAAAGAGGCTCCTTCTGCTCCTCTGCTGTATCTGATCACCTTGTCACTTAACACCTTTCTTACCCTTACTCTCAACAAAGCTACAAATTTCCTTTCCTCCATTAATGTGAAAAATCATTACCAAGTGTTCTAGAACTACTTATACTGTTAGATCTTGCCATTAAAAAAAAATCTTCATCAAAAAAATATAGAATTTCTTTTGTAATGCAACAGGTGTTTAGTAATTAGAGAAAAATCTGATGCAACTGATGGCATAAAACTATAACTAAATGCTATCTGACTCTCATGTGTTATATTTTACCACCTGAGAACTGCAAAAGGCTTTGGGCATCCACACAGTGTTCTTGCTGTATGTGCACAGCGTTAATACAGACAGGGGTGACTGCTGGCTGGGGCTGTAAAGGCTGTAAAGGTTGTAAGGCTGTAAAGAAGCATACCTATTAAAGCTGAAATACAGAAATAATTTCTCAGGCACACAGTCACGGGCAGATGTACAACTCCCTTTGGTTCGCACTGAGGCTTAGGTACTGCTCTACACTTTCTTCTAGTTTCCCTCTCCCTTCCATCCAAACTAAGATGTAAAGATTATTGACCCTGTCCTGCTTTCATAGACCAGACAAAACCAACAGGAATAGCTTATTTCAGCACCTGAAAAAAAGAATCTTTACCAGTGAATGCCTTAAAAAAGCCCAGCAGACAGATGAATTCTGATGAATCCGGCTGAAGTGCTTTAAGGTATTACTGCCCTGCTGTCGTCTGCCACTCCTGCAGCAGCTGCCCCTGTGTTCAGAGAGTCAGCAAAGGGGCACCAGGACCAAGGTCCCGGCTGGTCCATCACACAGATGAGCCCATTAATTGAGAGTATCTTTGAGGCAAAATGGGTTTACCTCTTTTTGCTCTGCTGGCCCACTGCCAGGCAGCAATGCCAGCCGACAGGCACCCACAAACAGCTGGGTGCCAACAGAGCTTGTTGTGGGTCAGTCATAATTGTTCCCTCCTTTCCTTCCTTCCTTCCTTCCTTCCTTCCTTCCTTCCTTCCTTCCTTCCTTCCTTCCTTCCTTCCTTCCTTCCTTCCTTCCTTCCTTCCTTCCTTCCTTCCTTCCTTCCTTCCTTCCTTCCTTCCTCCCTCCCTCCCTCCCTCCCTCCCTCCCTCCCTCCCTCCCTCCTGACTTCTCTCCTTCCCTTCCTTTTTCTCTTTCTTCCTTACCTTCCTTAATCTTTCTCTCCCTTCCTCTCTTACATTTCTCTCTCACATCTTTCTATCTGTATTCACTGCAATATAAGAGTCAGGTCTCTATAGAAAATCCACCTCCAAGCTCCCACCAGTACCCTCCCAGACAATTAAGATTTGTTCCCCCTCCCCCGCAATCTCTTTTTGTTTTGTTATTGTCAGCTGGTCTCTTGGATTAGGGTTTGCAGCTCTCTCTGGGCTCAGGAAAGCTTGGTAGCTTGGCAGGATTTCTTGCCAGATCAGTGATCCTAATGTGAGTGCCAGAATCCTGCAGTTTGCATAATGCTAATTTGCTTTTTCAGCCCGAGTTGCCAACTCACATGCTGCTTAGCACATCCAGTAGCAGAAGGAATGCCATGTGCTCTACTCCTAGCTAGGAGAAGGAGAGTAATTGGATAGATACCCACTACCTGAAATTGAAACTAATCTAACCAGCCCTGGGTATAAATCTTAATGCACTGTTGAGCTTCTGGTAAGAGGTCATTAGACTGAAACTGTTTGGAGCCAATTAGTTCCTTATTCTCAAAGCTCTGATTTGGAGTTTTCACTGGCACAATAAGGTTACAAATGCTGCTGCAATTATGGCAATATTCATTCGCTCAGGCCTAGATCCCGTCACCCTTACTCACAGTAAGGGTAGTAGAACTGGACCTTAATGCCTGTGCCAATGAAATGCTGGACATGTCAGGGTGGGGTGATACTGGGAGATAGCACCACACCTAAGGGATGTTGCCAGTCACTGGGCTACATGCCAGCTACTTTCAGTTGGCTGGGTGTGGGGCTATCTCACTGCATTGCCACACACTCAAGTGTCTTACTGCAATACCAGTTCTTTCAAAGCAAACGAAAGCCAGAACGCCTAGAAAAAAAACACCTTAACCATCACCTTTGCTTTCATTCTAAGCTGCACACACACCAATGCTAATATAGCTGCAGCATGAGTCCTAAAAGGTGTGACCCTTCTGAACACGTTGTCCAGGCTGCCTCTACAATAAACTTTGGGAAATGAGTAGCTCTGTAGAAAGATTGATCCTTCCTGCATGAGACACCTCTCTGAGGCAGGGTGAGTTGGACTGCCTTCCGAAGGCACTGGAATCTCTCCCTCACTGAAGGGCAGAAGGCCCTATACTGGATCTGTTCAGTCAGCTGAAGTCTGTGGAGCTGTGTACCTCACGCTTAGTGGCAGAAGCTGAGCCTGGTTTGCATTCTGACTGATGGCTTGGTCACAGCCAGGGACTGTGGGTCACAACTCCTGTGCCGGTCAGCTGATGCAACACTCCCAACCCCTTAGGACAGGCAGCACGTCTTTGAGACATGCTCCTCCTGTCACCTCCTGAGCAGCAGTGAGTAACTTGGTGCTGTGAGAAGCCACTATGATTTTCTCTGTTTGCTCAGCAGGAAGGCAAGTGGGCAAGTGTCCTGGTCCAACAGGCCGTGCAGACCCTCTCTGGGACCCTCTCTGCTCACCCCACAGGTGAGCAGCTCACTTGGTGGGCAGTGTGCTGGTGACATTGTCCCAACACCCAGCAAGTGGCATGTGGGAGGGGCTTTGGAGGAGTGCTGACAGCACACTCTCTAATCTAGGAGGTGTGGAGATTGCAGGGGCATTGGGTAAGGAATTCACAATGAAGGCTATGAAAGAAACCGGCCACGTAAGACACAAGCAAGATTTAATGGCCAAATTATATTGCTTAAATTTCTTGATATTTCATGCTTGGATTTTGTTGGTTTGGAAAGTGCAGAGGCGAAATTCTCCCAAATGTGTCTTTTTATTCTTTCCTGTGTGATACCTTGCATTGTGCTCCTCTCTGTTTTAATAAAGCTCCAAATATGTGTAAAAATGGGGACTGGAGTGATTTATTGTCCCTCCATTGAAGCAATGGCTGTGTATTGAGAAACAGCAAAACATTGCTTGTTAAAGCACTATCTCTACGGAAAGGCCTTATCACTTGGGTTTGGAGGACCACAGTGGGATAAAGTATTGTACGATCTGACAGACTAATGAAAGAGAAGTATTCTTAGGACTTTTGAGGCCTGAGAAAAATGTCAAAATGCAGCTCTTTTCTACTGTGTTGGTGATGTGCACTTGCTGTCTCATGGGACAGGGCTGTTGACTCAAACTAAAGGTGCCAGTTGGTCCCCCTGTTGAGGACATCACTAGAGGAATGCGATCATGGGGAAGCATCCTATCAAAGAAACCACTGCCATTTCTGCTTGTTTATGGAGTGTGGTAGATGCATATGAAAAACACATTAGATTTTCAGCATGATATAAATTTAAATAATAACAGAAGCTGGGGCCCCAAAATTGCTGGCATTCATTGGGATGTCTGGATTTATTAGGCATCCTCAGGTAATGCAATAATGCATATGCTTAAGGGATTACATGATAGGGGAGTTAGATGACTTGAAAAAAAACCTGCCTGGCAGCTGGGTCGCAGAGATGAAAAGCCATGGAGAAAGTGTTTTAGAGGGGCAAAATATGAAGTCACTGATAAACTTTTAGAAATCTCTGTTCCTGGTGAGTGAGAGTGAGATTAAGAGGAAAATAAACCCATTATGAACAGAAAAGGATTTCTCAAGAATTACTCTCAAAACAAATAGTCACTGTAAAGCTGCATTTCCTTTCTTTAAGCATGCATACATTTCTTGTCTTTAGAATCTCTATTCGTTCAGCTGAAGAGGGTGGTAATTGCCCACCCCAGTGATTCAGCATTCTGGGAATTTCCCAAAAGTGGTTTGAACTGAACTATGGTTTTTGCCAGCCTTTCCCAGCTTTAAAATTTTCCTTCTCCCTAAAATGGGCAAACGGCTTTGCTTTCCTAATTGAAAGATAGGAAGGACATTTGACTCATAGTAATGGTAAACTGTGACTGTTTGTAAATATTATTTTATCAGACAGCTAACACTGCTACTTTTATTCCCTGTAGAAAATACTGCTCTCCTACCATATTTTACATACTTGTGGCAACCATGTAGGGTACAGTACTAGGTTACAAGGTACTGTACTGTAGCTTTACAGCCAGGAAAATGAATCAGTTTAGCAGAGCCAGAATATAAACACAGGAAAGAAAGTAGCTCAGGAATGGAGATTAAGAAAAGGAGAGGGCCATTGCAGTCAAAAATGTCTGTGCATTAATTGTGATTGACTAAGTCAGTCAGGCAAAGCGCTACAGTGTTGATCATTCTCTGCTGCCATTGTAAATACTTTCCTTCTTTCTTTGTAGTATCCCCAAGCTACCTACTACTCTAATAGTTTAATAGTGATTATTTTCTTTTCTGTTTAGCTATTAAAATTTTCCCTCTTCCATGCTGTGAGTATGTTAAAACTGAAGCTAGGCAGTGGAAGCTAAAAGAGTCAGTAAAACATTTTTCTTTTTTCCCTTTGATTTTCAGGCTTGCTCAGTCTCATGTGTATACATGTGCATGCATGTGTGTGTATGGCTGGCCTCTGGTACAAATTAAAGTAGCCACACAGAAGGACAAAAAGGCACTTGGCCAGGGTGAAGGATCTGTCTCCATTGTTTCCTCGGAGTGTTGGATTCAACATCCTTTGACTCATAATATGTAATTAAAAAAAAAAAATCCTAGCAACTCGAAATTAAAACTATTGTTGCTAGAAACTAAGTGCTCAAGGAGCAAGAGAATGGGTGTCTAATCTGTTATGATTACTTTTCAGGATATTATAAACTTTGGTCCTACTGAACCCAACAGGAAAATTCCCAGTGACATCAGTGATGTACAAATGAGTTCATAGCCCTTCCTTAGGGTAGGTTCCCGTAGCAATTGGTAGGTGTGAATAAGCAGAGAAATCCTGCTGGAATGAAAAAAAAAATTGCTTTTCAAAGGTTATCATCAGCATGAGCAATCTCAGTAAAGTTCTAATGACTGTTGTTAACAAACTGAGTTTTATTAAGTTTCCTGTAAAACAATGTGCTTTGGGGGGAGAAAGGGGAGGGGGGGGAAAGCAGGGGGGTAATTGTCATTCCAGTGAATCAGCTCCTCTGGGAATTTCCAAAAGGTGCGGTTAGCTCAGAAGACTGTGGTGTTTGCCACATTTTTCCTTCCTAAGGCTAATCTTTGTAATTCAAATTAATTTGCAACCATTTAGTTTTGAATCTAGAGTTAATATGCTTGATTAAGCCCTATTATTAATAAATTCACCAAAGGCACAGACAATGGCAACAACGATAGAAAAAGACTAGGTATTAAGTAGAATAAATTTATTACAAATTCTGAAACTTGTCAGAGAGTTCAACACTCCAAATTTATCCAGCAAGGAAATGAGACTATCCAGATTATGAGTAGAAGGTGAAGACAGCTTATCTGCAATGTGAGAGTGTCACCAGGCAGAGGGAGAACACAGAAAAGTGACTGACCAGTTGAGTTCCCACAGTGAGCACCACTCAGGAAAAGAAAATTTAAGGAACTAGTTGCATGGAAGACATGCAAAGAGCAAACCCAAATACCCAGAGATTGCAGTGACTTGACCACTTCCCAGGCAGAAAAGATTCGTATAGAAAATGGCAGTATCATTCTTTCTGCTGAAAAGGCCTAACTTTTAAGAAAGAAATTATCTTCAGAATTGTAGCAAGAGCAATGTTTTAACTATTACCCATATATATTTGACTAAGAAACTACTATTGTTTGTGTCCAAGAAACACGGCCAATTCTTCCCAGCTGTATTATTGTATTATAATAATTTTCCATTACAGAGGTGACTGTTGCTCCAAGCCAGAGTATGTAAATTAGCCAAGATTTGGCTCTCCAGGCTTTGCCATGCACAATGCTAAGCACCTCGTGCATGATGCTGACGTCTCTCCATACTTATAGACTTCCCTGGGAGTTGAAGGCACTCAATTCTGCCTGGGAGGAAGAGATCTGTGTGTGGCAGAAAATGTTAGCATATTAGGAAAGTAAATGGGGATGATTTAATGATGAGACTACTGCTTCTCATGCTGACCATCGCTGTTTCATTGTTTCCTTGTGCTCCCCATCAGTCAGCATCTATCTTGTGCCCCATGGTGAGAGCAGACTGGAGGCTCTCTGGGGCAAGCCCTGGCCTTCAGAGTGGTGGTGGTGTGGAGCAATATCCAGGTGCCCCAATCCCAGCAGCCACGAGCTCTTGCAGTCACGCAGTGGCTGCTTCCTTCCTTCATGTGATTGCTCAGCCTGTTTACATCTGTCAAGCCTTTTATAAAAGCTGCGCTGCTAGCAAGGGCTGTTGGTTTTTTTTTTTTTTTTTGGTGTTTTTTTTTTTTTAATTGTTTTGAAGGCTCTTTTTAGTTAAAAAGTGTTTGCCACCACAGTTAAGACATGGACTGGATTAAAGTTCAAAACCAGCTCACGTCAGCAAGTGGATGGAAATTGTTACCATCTGACAGCTGGTGGCCTGGAAGGAAAATGTAAAAGTCACTGCATGAAGGATTGGTTCAGGGCAGTGCCACAAGAAGTGACATGGCTTTGTTTTATATCCTAGGAGTACAGCTCTCTGTTCTGCCTGACTTCTGCTCAAAGGAGTGGGCATAGAGATTAATGAAACCTGCTACACCTCTCTGACTGCAAGTGCCAGGTCCTACTACCTATCAAACTTGTGTAGGAGAAGCTGTGGTTTGTGCCACCATTGATATCTGGTAAAACTTTAGCATGGCAGGCTGGTCCAGGTCACCAGGTTCAACACTTCTTTGCTGCCTTTCAGCCCCCTAAGTCTTTCTCCCAGCTCATCTCATCAACTCCAACCAGCAAAAAAATGAATAGATAAAAGATAAAAATGAATAGATAAAAGATAAAAATGAATAGATAAAAGATAAAAATGAATAGATAAAAGATAAAAAATATAAAAGATAAAAATCTTCTGTTTTCACTGTGAGAGCTCAGCACATCACTCCTGATGTCCAGAGCTACCGAGAGAACCCTTGGGGGGCTCGAGAGCCCTAGAATGTTGCCAAAAGCACTTGGTGGCTTGATTTTGATCCATCTAGAAATGTGCCACCGATGTATGAAGAAATGGAACATGCGAGAACCACTCAGGTGTAAATGGTGAAGAGAAGATATTATTATAGAGTGAATTACAAATTTTAGAGTTTCAGTACAGGGGGGTAGTAGAGACAAGATAGAGGAATCAGAGTGTGCCACCAAGCTTTTCCTTCTTCTTCCTGTCTTCCATCTTCTGGGGTGGTGTTAGCACTTGTAGATTAGTCTGAGATGAAAGTGTACTTAGTGACGAAGATGATAAGTATTAGAGACAAAATGTAAATATGATATACATAGTTTTTGTTATAAAAGATGCGGCCGCCTTAAGAGTGGGCAGAGTGCCTTTGGCTGCCGTGTTGGTCAAATCCTTCAGGCAGGGAAAGGACTTTTTAGATAAGAGATAATAAACAAACTGAAGACCGAAAAAACCTGGTGTCCAGTCTCATCCTTTGAAGCCCAGCATGCAAAAACCATCCTAAGCGTGTCTGGGGGCAGAGACAGACAGCCGAACCCCCAGATTCACCTCTGAGTGCTTTAATAATGGCCCAGGTGTATATTATTTGATATAAGAATACCCTATCTGCTGGAATGTCTCATACAAACCACCGTGCATTTAAATACCTGTTAGACTCTATTACAGAATGTGTAGTACAGAGACAGACCAGGCAAAGGCTGCAGAATTAACTGATCCAGAATAAATGATAGCACTAGGAATGGCACAGGGATTGCAGACTGCACATTGCAGATGCATGTCTTCCAGCTTCAGCAATGCCAGTTAAAGAAATGACTGCCCTGAACATCAGATGTGCCAGTGGACCATGCTACATCCAGAGGGGCTCCAGTAGGCTGGAGAAATGGGCTGACAGGAACCTCGTGAAGTTCAGCAAGAGGAAGTGTGAAGTCCCACACCTGGGAAGGAATAATCCACATTATTCTAATGGGCCACTATGCAATGGGAGCTGACCAGCTGGAAAACAGCTTTGAAGAGCAGGACCTGGAGGTCCTGGTGGACGCCAAGTGGACATGAGCCAGCAACCTCACATCACAGAAAAGGCAGTAAACTCTGTCCTGGGCTGCATTAGGAGAAATGTTTCTAAAAGATCAAGGTAGGTGATCCTCCCCCTCCGTTCAGCACTGCTGGGGCCGTGGCCAGAGTACTGTCTCCAGTTCTGGCATTCTCACAGCACAAGAGAGAGATGGATGCACTAGAGAGAGGTCAGAAAAGAGCCACTATGATGATCAGGTGAGTAAGAAATGGCAGAGGCATGAACAACACAAATTTGGTGCTGCTAAAACCTTCTCTAAGCAAAAGAGGGGACTAGAGCAACACTGTAGTAAGGAAAGGCTAAGAGAATTATGACTTCAGGCTGGAGATGAGGAGACTCAGGTGGATCTTATCAATGTATATAAAAACCTGCAGCAAGTGTGTGAAGAGGACAGAGCCAGGCTCACTCCACTGACAGGACACCCGCAACAGGCACAAACTGAAACACAGAAGGTTCTGTCTGAACATGAGGAAACACCTTTTTATTGTTAGGGTAACTGAGTACTGGCCCAAGTGGTCTGGAGGGTCTCTTTGGCAACCAGATGTTAGGTCCTGAGCAACTTTGTTCTGTGACCCTGTTTTATTGAGGAGTTGGACCAAATGAACTCTAGATATGTCTTCCAACCTCAGCCGTGCTGTTATTCTCTGTGAATCCACATCTAGAAGCTCTGCATCATCTTTCCCCCTGCCAGCAAACATTTCTGCCTTCCCAAAGCCAGCTACAGATGGGAAGATGTTCCTATGAATATCAACAATACTGAGCTGTATTATCTTAAAAAGCAATCTTTTGTTGATTCAGACTATTTTCATTGAAACATTTAAAGGAGTACATGTAAGAGCTTTTGAAGAGGTTGACAGGAAAAGGGGTGAGGGAGGGAGGATGGTGGCCAGCAGCCAGAGCTAGGCTGGGACCAGTTACCTCTTACCTCTGTAACCACTGCAGTTGCACTAGAAAGGCAGAAAAGGGCTCAGTGCCCTCACCTCTGGGCTGCTCTGTTAATCAAGTTCTAGGAAATGGAAGCCAGATGAACAAGACAGCCAACAAAATACTGGAAAATTCAAGAACTCTCTGAACAAGCTAAAGGAAATAAACTTCAGGATAGTAAACTGTAGTGACAGCATTTACTTCTGAACTAAAACATTTGGGGATGGAACAAGTCAAATAAATCACTGCCTTCGGCTTCCTTACTGCAAAGGATGTGTTGAAATGTCCAAGAGTGAAGGTGCAGGCAGGCTGCTTATGTAATCACACAGACTACATGAAGTGAGAAAGCACATACACATATTTCAGAAGGAAATATGTTTTCATAGAGGAAGAGACAAATATCCTAACTGAGAGAGACACTTCATACTGGATGAACACCAGAATAAAATTTGGGTGTAATCAAGATTAGCTTTTAATGATGATGGAGACAATATAACCTTTTAAAGATGGAATAAGAAATACCATAGACTATTGGTTCTGGTAACTGGTGTATAGGTCTTCAGTTTTATTTGCTCTGCTCTCAAGTTTCGACAGGGTACATGTTTGAATAAGTCATGTTTGCATTGAGAAAACTAATACCTGCTTTTTGTGTCTGATCCACTCTTATAGAGGTTTTTATTCTGCATTATTTACATACTTATATATTTTATATGTACTTATATTTTTTAAAAGGCAGATCTCAGAATCTTAATGCTAAAGCAGGCTTGTTGTGAGGCTTTTTCAATGAGAATAAAAAATAAAGCTGGCACCTCTCCCTTTGGATTATAACAATAAATTCATAATCATTTAATATTATCTTACTTTGTGTTACTTTACAATCTAGAAAACCTAATGTATGTTTTCCAGATTTGTGTCAGTGTCAGTTAGCGATACTAGATAAGAAAAACAGGATTGTCATCCAAAAAAAGGAAAGGAAAAACAAAGAAGGCAAGATAGGACTCGTAACAGAAACCAAAAAACAAAGCACATTATTTCTTCTCTGTGTATGATTTACATTGTAGTCAGTAAAGGTTATTGCTACCTGTAGATTGCCTGCTGTTTTCATTCCATTTTCTAATGGAAAAGTCAATATTAAACTAAATCTTAATAATAATTTGTGTCTAGAGAAAGGCTGGAAAATGGGCTGAAAAAAGGTGAGATTTCTTTTTCTTTTGGCCAGATCAAAAACATCCCAGACAGGGAAAAGGGCCCTATCCTTCTGCTGTGCCTTTTTGGTACATAAAGCGGGAGTCAGCACCTTCAAACACTCATAAACGCACCAGGACTGACATTTAAATATCTTTAAATGTGACCTGCTATGTATGTTTTGGTCTAACATTGTAGAGAACGTGGAATGCAGAAATTCCTTGCTTTGTCTTGTTACTCTTATACGTGCTCTGGTGGAGCCCAGGGGTAGTTATGCCTTGGCAGAGTGGTGCCCCTGAGAATGTCAAGCTACAGCTTCCCCAATGGTGAAGATAAAATAAAAGAGTGTCTCTAATGTTATTAGCGGCAGCAAATGCCACAGGAGGATCCCCCGTGCAGAGTTCATTTTATTTTGTTGTTAAATGAGTCTCAATGCTAGTTATTGTTAAACTGTGGGGATTGACACGGGCTGCTGGCAGGACAGACAGCCCGCACTTTCTGCATGGCAGTGTTGCCCCTTTTCACAAGCCTGTGACCTCACCTATTTGTGCTGTGTTCTGCCATTTGAAAGCCTCAAAAGATGTTAGGTCACTATTAATGAGCTTTTGATTGTAAGGCTGTAGAAGTGAAAACGAGGATGTTGCTATTGTGGTCACAGAGGTGATAAATGTTAATCACAGCCCAAATTAATATTTTAATTCTTCTTCAGAAGAAACGTGCCTTACGCTTTCAAAGAAAACACCATCTTTTCTAAGTATTTCCATTATTCTTGGTCAGGCCAGAAATTCTTCAACAGGGAACACTGTGTTCACTTCATAAAGCCAAAGACCAGTCATTTCAAGGGGCATCTTCTAATGCCCTTAACTATACAGTGGGGAAAAGCGACACCCTTCAGCAAAGCCACAATCCCTCCTCCTAAGTGCCTGTATTTACTAGTCGCTTCCACTGTCAGTGCATTCAGAGGAAGGAGGGTGTACAGCAGGATCTGAAATGCTCCTTTTGAAAGAAACTAAGTATTGACTAAATAGGAATTTATCCACTGTATTGTAGAATTTATCCCCTGTAATGATCCTAATACTTATTTGAGCTGGTAGTTTCATTGCAAATACTGAAACCTGTTGTTTGGGCTCTACATTTGAGCACTGCTTCATGTGTCAGCAGGCAGATTTTCTGCCTCCTTTTTTCTGTGCTGAACATACACCTTGTACTGCTGGTTAATTTTTGCTACTCCTTTGCTACACTTTTCTCAATCCTGTCCAATTAGCCTGCACTGACTTCCTATGAATCTGCCCACTGTATGATCTAAATACTACTAAATGTTGGATTTCATGGTTAGTTTTGCTCTTGTAAGAAATTACAGGACAGACTCAAAAAATGTGATAAGATAAAAATATGGGTAGAAATTAGAGCACTCTTCACTTCCCACTTGCTTTGTAATTGTCTAAGCAAGAAAAAGCCAAATGTCTCAATTTAATTTAATTTCCATGCCAAGTCAAGGCCATTAGTATTGCTGTCCTACACAGGAGTCCATTAATCCCTAAATTGACCAGTCCCTGAGTTCACCACTCTGCCATCATGAGCCAAAGTGGGATGGAAATTATCTGGCTTAGACTCTACATCTGATTCTGCATTGATAAAGAAGCTCAAATCATAGACTTCAGAGTTTACAGGCAACAGGGTGAGGATAAAAACATTTTTCTCGGTGTAAAGATTGTCTGGATGTATTTTGGAGCTTAGAGAAGAGGAAAGAGAGGCTTATTCTTTACTGCAACATCAGTGACTTGATGCTGGTAGTAACTGGGAGAGCAGGTTGGTTGATGGTTCTCACTGTTTGGAAATAGAGAGGGATTTCTTCTTTACCAGAGGGGCAAGGGGTGCGAGGTTTTTTATTTTCCTATGAATAAGCTGTTTGCTAGGATCACAAGGATCTTGGGAGATTGCTCTTTCTCTGCAGGCCTCTGCCTGAGGCATGCAGCATTTCAGAAAGTGTTTCAAGAAATCATTTTGCTGAGTAGAGTCTTACATCTGTTAAAGAGATATATAATAATTCTACTAAAGAGACTGAAGAGAGGATTTCATTAGTCCTCTGGGCTCTATGGGAAAGTAAATGTGCATTGTAGTGTAACCTTACACATGCTACACTGTTTTTTCTTTAAAGAAGGCCTCCTGAGTTGCCACAGGACTGTGTGGTAAAAGTGAAAAATTATTAAAAGGCAGGTATATTTAGGGAAGGTACTAAAAATATGTGGAAATTCTAGTCCTTTCTTGAGCATCTTTTACTAGAGAAAAAGAGCTGTACTTGTTAGTCTTTGCACCTAGCTTAATTAGTTTTGTGCTGTCCATTCAAAATGTTGGATTTCCAATAGGCAGAGGCTGATTCCATCAGCCAGTATTTGTTACAGTTAGCACAGAACTGACAGAATTTTGTGCTTACTGTACAAAACCCAACTCATGGCTTTAGCATTAGACAACTACCCAAATGAGGGCAGGGAGCTACCCTTTCTATGCTTCCAAGGTGTAATAATGTCTGAGTTTATAAATGTATTTACAATTGCCTTGATCACCTCCTTTAACAGAAAGATCTGCAGCAGGAGGAAACACAATCCAAACCACACTGAGAGTAGCTGTTTGTGGTTATGTCACATCATCATCTCCAACTCAAAAAGTCACTCCAAGGATCAGAAAGAAACCTAATTTTAAAACACATGGACCATTGACCACACAACTGTAGCAGCTCACTCATACATAACATGAGAACAACCCTACCTTGGCTCATCAGCATATCTGTCCTCTCCTGCTGCCCATAGCATTCCCATCCCAGCTGAGAGGACAATACCTGACACAGAGATTTATTGGTGGTATAGAGAAGTTAATCTGGTTGGGACCAGGTTTCAGCTACAGAGCTTGCCAAGTTATAATAATAATGGTTATACCCCTGTTCTGCCAAGCTGTGAAACCACAGCCTTTGTGTACTCAAAAAAATCAAGTGCAGGAGGAGTATGTATATACAAATTTGTGCCTTGATGTTGCTTTGATCCTGTCTTCTCAGGAAGTGATGTGAATATCCAAAGATTAATGAAAGGGTGGATCCAGTGACCTACCCAGAACAGACAGTGGGACTTGGGAGTGTGAGCATTTTACCACAAATACCAACCATTGCATGATTTCCACTCTTATCCATATGAAGTTGATCACATACACTCGATCTGCTGTGAGGAAATATCTTATTCTCCCTTCTGTCCTGCAGCAAACCCAGCACACAGGAGTGGTAAGAGAATTACAGCTTTGGTGCTGCTGCAACATTCTCCCCTAGGACAGATGTGTATTGTACATGAAGAAAAAAAGGCTGTATCTACAATAGTCAGATGTTTCCAGAGACTGGTAGAGAGAGGCAAAATACTTGCAGGATAGGCTGCTGGCTCCATCCAGATGGTGTAGAGGAGGTGGCATGACTCTGTCATCCTGAGTCTTTTGTGTCCTTCCAAGGGCCCTTAGGCCATTCTTTCCTTCCCCCTTGCTGTGACCCCAGGCCCACTGTACCACTGTTAGTGTCCCACACCAATCCCACCTTCCCCTCCTGAGCTGTTCAGCACCTCCTTGTGCCCTGGCAGCTGTTCTACTGCACGGGGTCTGCCCAGCTCACTAGTCACTGAGAATCATCCATGGCTCAGCCTCAGTCAGTTCTTTTGGTTTATTTTTCTTTCAGTCAAATACTTCTGCCATGAGCATCAGCGTAACATTAACAACATTTCTATTTCCATTCAGTTCTGTGTTGTTGTGAGCTGCATTTCTCTGCTAGGTATTTGTTTTTGCAATCACAGTGATGAAATGCATTTACTGGCTGTAGCAGTTACAGGACTTCTAAATAAATATCTGTCTTTGTTTAATTTCAGTAAATCGGGACATTTCACTAGCATTATAATAATAGGGATTTGCGGAATACTCTGTGTCCACGAAATAATTATTGAAGCAATTTATTCTTGCATCATCTTAAAAACCCCTTCCATTTGGGCTGTTCCCAGAAGATAAGGGACTATTTTTTTTCAGAGTAGATGATTGTAATTTTAATTTTTAATTTTTTCCTAGATTTTGCTCTGGGCTTTGTATCTGTTTTAGTTTTGCAACTTGGGTGTGTGAAGATATGTAATTGCAGTTTTCCACTCAACTATTGAGAGTAGCTAGCTGTCCTAATCTCCTGGTTAGCTTCCATCTTCAAAAGGTACCAATGCTGTTGGTGTGACCAATACCACCTTACCACTCCCCAGGAAAACAGAGATATTGTATACACTGTCAGTGACTCTGGCTTTGGTAATATTGTTACCCTTGTTTCCATTTAATTTTTGCATATTTCCAGACAGTAGGCTGATGCTTTATACCTTGTTAATCCTTATCAGCTGAATGGAAATGAATACATATAACTGAGAGGTTAATTTAAGAGGTTATGAAAGGAACTGCAAACTGGTGAAAACATAGATAATGTTTGCTCAGTGTTTTCTCTTTAAAATACATTGCCTCTGTGCTTCTGGCTGTGTCGGTATGAAGGATTTTGTTTTTATTTCATCATTTGGTGCAGTTTTTTCTTTATTTTTCATATTATAAAATAATATATTTACATTATTTTGAAATAATTTCAGATTAAAATGGTAATGTAGAAAAGTTATGCAGCTGTGAAATGTTGTTTGGCAGTGCTGACCATTTTCATAGACTGAGGCATTTCATTGATTTCATACATCTGAAATCCAGGGATTAGTTACTGAGAAATTATTTCCCCACTGCTCCCACTTTGATGGAAGGGATCTATTGTTTTTGGGGCATGCCTAAACACATGGGATGTTGTTTCTGGAAGAACTCTATCATTCAAATGAGATGATATGAAAGGCAGAGTGTGTAAACTACAGCTGTGGAGAAACAGATTGTAGCTAATGGATCCAGATTTTGCCAGGAGTCATCTGGATAACTTGACTTTGTGTTGAGCTGCTGCAAACAACAATAACAACAAACTCCTTTACATGTATGCTTGATTTGGAGCGTTTCGTAAATTTGCCTATGGAAATTTCTCAAAAGCAAACTCTTCTCAAAAGCAGCTAAATGAGTTACGTAATCTTTTTCAGGACTACTATGATTCATAACTGTACAGAATATGGGCTTTATTATGTTTCTTTTATGTATGGGTATCTACCAGTGAAATCTATAAGGGCTGTTCTGTGAGAAAAGTCCTCAGGACGCTGCCTAAAAAGTTGCATGTGTTAGGTTTGCAAATGTTGTATATTAATAGGAAAATTCAATTTGTTTTTCTCTTCATCCTTCAATACCATGTGAAGGAAACAACATGCTCTAAACCTAAGTACAGTGTTCACAACAGCAGCCTTCTATTGTGCCACACACAGAATTCCCACTGAGGTCAATGGAAGTGCCCTGAGCAGCATCTCCCTTGGGCTGAGCCCGGGTTTGTGTGCGTGTAGATGTGCGCGCACGTCAGTCTGTCTGTCTGTGTGAGAGAGAGTGTGTGTGTGAGTGTGTGCATTGAGTAATAATTTTCCACAGCAGAAAAAAAAAAAAAAAGAAACTTTGTTGTCATGCTATCTTACAAGGAAGCTAGCTTCAGCCACACAGAGTTGAAAGCACATACCACTCTGTTACAGCACATAAACACTGTTATCACGCTAGCTGCAGAAAGAGCACTGTCACTGGGACATTTTATAGGCATAGGCTTTTATACTATTCAGCAAGCTATTGAAAATTAAAATGTAATTAGTGTAGCAAAACAATAGTTTGCATCTTTTAATTACTGCTCCATTTTTTTGACAGAATGTTTTAATTATTGTTTTTTCTTCTGTTCTGTTTTTATTGATTTGGTGCCAGTTCAATTGTGTTACCAAGACCTCCCAGTACTCAATGAATTTACCTCAGGGGATTCTGCCTTCTTCATTGTTTTAAAATAAAACAGATCTCCAACTACCTACAAAACAAAATTAGAAGGGGAGGAGGAAAAAAAAAAAAGCAGAAAGAACAGGAGAATGAAAGAGGAGCAGGAAGGGAAGGAGGGGGGGACAGGAGGAAGGAGGGAAGGAGGGAAGGAAGGAAGGAAGGAAGGAAGGAAGGAAGGAAGGAAGGAAGGAAGGAAGGAAGGAAGGAAGGAAGGAAGGAAGGAAGGAAGGAAGGAAGGAAGGAAGGAAGGAAAAATGAAGAAAGAAAGAAAGAAAGAAAGAAAGAAAGAAAGAAAGAAAGAAAGAAAGAAAGAAAGAAAGAAAGAGAGAGAGAGAAAGAAAGAAAGAAAGAAAGAAAGAAAGAAAGAAAGAAAGAAAGAAAGAAAGAAAGAAAGAAGGAAAAAAGAAAGAAAGAAAGAAAGAAAGAAAGAAAGAAAGAAAGAAAGAAAGAAAGAAAGAAAGAAAGGAAAAGAGAGAAGGAAGGAAAGGAGAAAAAGAGGAAGAAAATCTCGCATTACATGCCAGACTTTTATTTTCCTGTGTGCTAGTATAAAACACTTATTTAGTTATAGTATCATATTTGTTTTCAATTACTTTAGTTGTTCTTGTGTTTTTTAAAAGTAAAAGGAAAACTCAGTTCTCTAAGAAATTATATTGATCAAAAATGTTAAAATCACAGTAGAAAACACTACGATACCCCCCGCTTTGATAATTTTCCAATATACTTCCTTGGGGAAGAAAATGCATGTCCTGAGATGCTAGGTTATGTTGTACTGTCATTCTCTGTGGGTGTGCATGCACTCAATTTATTGCAGCCTTTCAGCTGTCAGAAAAGTGCAAAGTAAGTGGGAAATGACACAGAACACTGATTTAGAACACTTTCATCTCTATATGGTCTGTTTTCGTTAGTGATCAAGAGAGAGGAAAGTAGTGGTTAGGCACTATCTGTACTACAAAGCAAACCCTGCAGAGGCTATACAGCACATGGTCTTTGGAGTGACTGGGTACCTCTAACTGGAAACAAACAAACACACAAAGAGCTGTATTTATTTGAGAGACTTTAATAGCTCCTTTGCAGCCATTTTGTACATAACAGGAAGCAAACCATTCCAATTTCCAGTGTGCTTTATCCCAAAGTATTTTCACCCAAGTCTTAGTCGCCACACATTTTGTATTATTTTTGACTTATTAAATATTTGTACAATCTAAGAAGTCTTTCTTACTTCTTGCATATTTCAGCCCTTATGAGGCAAGACATTATTTATTTACTATGCTGTTATTTGATTACTTAATAAACAGCTCACAGAGGCAAACAACAAGAAACTCAAACCCAAGAAGACCAACACTGCATTTTCAATAGCAAGATCCCTTGGGAGCCAGGCTCTGGGATTTTCATAGCAGAAAAATGTGGTCATACCACTCAGAGGCATTGGCAATATCTGGAAGGGACTAGGAGGTGGTAGACATAAGCCTAAACAAGGAGGAACTAGTGGAGAACGTGATAAAATTAGGAGGATTAACACTCTATCTCTCCTGGAGATTCACAGTTTTCAGTTCTCTTCATTTAATAAAAGGAAGGGAATTCTGGTTGTCTTTCCTCAGGCAGGATGGCCTCCAGTTGCCTCTCTCAAAGTGAGCAAGATCCACTTTGCAACTTGGACACTTTCAGGTAAAGGAAGAGAGGAGTCTTGCTGTTTGCTGCTACTCCTTATGGCTGTCAGCCACTCCTGGGTGCAGGGTTTAGCACTGGACATGCCTTTAATTACAACAGTGTGAAATGTTACCTTCTGTCAGTTGGACAAGCACTTTTCTTCTAGAATTCAGCCTTCAAACCTACAAATATAGGCAGCAAGTATCACACACATATTTAAAATTTGGCAGCAGGTAGGACCCACTGCTTTGATTCTTTAATCCTGAATCGCTGCAGCATTTGCATTACTTTCCCTCTCAGCATTATCAATTGTTGGGGTTTTGCCTGCTTTGTTTCTTCTTGCTGGGAAGGTGGAATTGCCACGTCACAGGGATGAATCGGCCCTGTAAATGTCACGATCATATCACAACAGGCAGCCACCAGCTCATGGCATTAGCCCTGCTGGTGCTGGGGCATCTCGCAGCAGGTGGAATGTTGGTGGCTGGTGACACATGCAGCCCTTGGTGTGAGCTGGGGGAGCCCTGGGCAGAGGAGCAGAGGTTGTCACTTGGCAGGAGAGAGGTGTGCTCCCACTGACACCCGCGGTTCTGGAGAGGCACACGACCATAACCCTGTCCTCTGCTTCCTTTGCTGCTCAGCAGGAAAGTGTAGCAACCTTCTGGAAGGACATTGGCCTAGGGATAGGAAGCACACTGCTGATTTTCTGTGTTTGTTCTCTTAGAGATTGCAATCAAAATTTATTAATATCCGTAGTTCAAACCTGAAGATATATTTACACTTCTTTGCTGTGCATTAAATATTGACATTTAAATTTAGAGCCTGCTTCTGCACGTTCATCCGGAATGAATATTTTTCTGATGAACTCTTTACACCTCACTCTAGACATTTGTAATGCAGAGGTCTACATCTGAGGCCAGGCTCTCTTTATAGTCAGCGGAAAGAAATACTCACAGGAGATGATTCATCTGACCTATTTTAGATATCTACGTGAGGACAAGATTAACCTTGCCCCAGAAGAATCTATTTACTCTTCATTGCCTGTGGAGAACTTTCCACACTGCAAGTATCTGAAGTTGAATGCAGTGAATACTCCTCCTGATGCAAAGACCAATTATCCTGAGAAATCCCATGCTGCTATCTGCCTTTGCTTCCAGCCAACACTGCATGCTTATAGCCACTGTGAATCTCAAAAGTTGTACATTAACATCCTGAATTTCTATTCATGCATAAGGCCTGGCACTCATCTTTCCTGAAGACTTGAGCTGTGGCTGTGGATCTCCATGTCAGAGAGCTTCTGCAAATCAGGAAAGATGGAGCAGCTCCTCCATCAAAGCTATGGCGTAGCTTTAAAGTTCAGCCATGTGTGTGCATACACCATTTGAATCTATGTGTTGTCCCTCTACAGGCCATGAGGCTGTCCTCTAGTCATAAGGCTCTCTCTCACTTAAATTCACAGCTTCATGTCACCTTAGCAGGCTGTTATGCCACCCTTCTGTGCAGAATATTTGCATTTTGTACCCCTTGCCTCACTCCATGAGGACCATGCATTCCCTCAGGAGCCAGAACAGATATTGTTGCCATAAGATATTTCTGAAGAGTATGAAGTTTGTACACACACAGTACCTGCATGAGATGGTTTATGCGCTGAGAAGTCAGAGAAAGCGAAATAAAAAAAATTGAAACGTGCCAATATTTCAATATTAACTTTCAAGTGTGAGGAGGGTAAAACTGGAGTGTGAGAGGAAAACATAAGAAGGAAATATGATTAGAAACAATCCATTAGTTGCTATTTTTTCATATGAGATGCACACATGCTCAGCAGAGTAAAAGCAAGTGTTCTTCACTATTAAGCCTCACAGTGCTATGTTTGTTTTCATATCATTAGCATGACAGCCTGAGTGGCTCCCTCCAATAAAGTGTGGTGTTTCTGGCTGGAGGTTTGCTCAGACAGCTCAGATCAGCTCTGATGTTTATTTACATGCACACTGTTGTGAAATTGCTACGCTGTGAGCAGAGGTGCTGGAGAAACTGTGGAACATTAATTTGCCAAATGTTATTGTCACAAGTAGGTCCCAGCTCTGTGGGCTCCTCAGGATGGGCAGACCCCTGTACTGGGGCAAAACATGATGCTGGCTGGAAGTCTTACACAAGTGGCACAGCAAGGATGAACTTACAGTTCTGACTGTGATTTCACAAATGTTTGTTTGTTGTTCTCTGTCCCAGAGAGCTGTGTTTAGCAATCCGTGGAACAGCACACCAGGACTTCAACAAGATGGTGTGATAGTGGCTGGGGGTTTCATTTGAGAAACAGAAGCTGTGGTGTAGAACTCTTTTGCCAGAAGTTTCAGCATAATTGTCTTTCTCTTAAAAAAGCTAGTCTGGCAGCATCCCTTGCCTTGCCAGCAGCAGGTAAGGCTCTACTTGCTTAGGAAGGACAGACACTGTGTTGTCTTTCTTCCTCTGTCCTACACAGTGTTCCCAGGGTAAATTGTGTCAGCAGCCTCTCAAGACAGTAAAAATTTTAGTAAATAGCTCCTAGACATGGAGGGAAAGAGCTGCAGCTCTGGAATGATTGTTTTAGGCTATCTGCTGACTCAGAAAGTCATATCTACCTACACCTACACCATAGCCTGTTCACATCTCCAAAGTGTTTTATTGAGCAGTAAAAGGTAGAAAAGCACTCAAACACAACCCTGAACCTGATGTAATTTGATGGTTCCAAAGTCTGAGACCTGAACAAGAGCAGCTTGCTTAAATTCAGAACCAGATTCCCCTTCACATGAAATCAATCATGTCCTTTACATTACATTATTACATTAAAATTGACATGTTTTCATGTATGTATATCTGAAGCATCCTGCATAATTTCCTCTATTCCCACCTATTCTTATGCCTCTGGTCCTTGATATTTATTACAGAGTGAATGCCTGATGTATGATAAAAACAGGAATAAACTAAAATGGGATTTGTATGATGCTATTCTTGCCATGTGTGTTTTTTCTTTCTCCAAGTTTACAAAGGCCAGACCAGGATTAAAAGACTTAGCCTCACATTCCTAAAAGCAGTGCAAAACTTTCCACCCAAATTAGCTGGCAGCTCTTCTTTGGATATCACGAACACAAAAACATGTTGTAAAAGATGAACCATCTCTGGACAGCTCAGGTGAGGAGTAGCAACTTGGTAGCAGCACAGATAGCTCTCAAGCCTCTTTAAGTCACTGGAAGCACAAAAGACAAACTCCTACCAGGCAGAGCTGCCTACCTTTGGACAAAGAAGCAACCTGTTTTCAATTCTCCTTGTATTTTGCTACTTGGACTCTGTCATGACATTCAAACTGATATTACATACTTGGGTTCAGTAGGAAGGACACGAAAAGCAATTCCATGCAAGTACCATCAGGCTTCTCTGGGAACTGAACAGCAATGTGGAACAAAATCTGCAGTTCTGGGCTGTGCAGTCATGCAAAATGTGTGAACACCTTTTTATTACACTGTTGTTAGGAAGTTAACAAAAGTTCTGGGTGTACAAGTTGCATTTCCTCTCCTCAGTACCAAGCTATCTCATGGCTCTTCCACAGATGTCTTACCCTAAGGACTGCATTACTGTCCCTTGTTTTCATGACTCCCACTGCTGTAGACTCCAAGAAACCTACCCATGAGGGACTGAGACCCACAAGACTGGAGTTGAGATGTTGCTTGGGATATGATCCAGTCCCTCAGGCACCCAACACGAGGCAGGCAGGGATGCCTTACAGTGAGTTTGGAACCCACCTGCACACCAAGCAGGGACCACCTGAGAGCTGCCCCTTAGGAAACACTTGGGCACAGGATGGGTCTGTAACTCTATCCTAACAACATCCTGCAGAAGAGAGGCCCCAAGCTAACAAAGCAACTTGTAAAGTTTGCTTTAAAAACATAAGTCTTGGGCTACTGAATTACTTAAAAGTGTGACTGTCTTCAGGGCAGATGGATGGGCTGAGCTGAACAAGGAATTATCCCCAATGGCTGGAGAGCCTTGCAGCACCTCCACACCACCAGGTGCTCAAGGGGTCCCAGGAGGGTGGAGCCTGCTCTGGAGCTCAGCTTTATTTCCTTGTATTTGCATGTGGCACTCATTTAAATCTTTGATTGAAACAATCAGCTTGTCCAGGGCTGAGCTGTGATCATCTGCCTCCACAAACAGCCCCAGTACATCAAAGGAATGGATGACATGAGTCAATTGCTCGTGGGCTCAAAATCTTACAGAGCTGATTGTTCCTTTCCTCTCGCCCTTCTCTCACGTGGAGAAGGCAGAAACTCAGGCATGAACCCAGCTGCAGGAGGCAGGGAGGGGAGGTCTGGTGTTATTGCTCAGCGAGAGAGCAGCCATCTCCCACTGGTGACAGTCCAGCCTGAGCACTTCATTCGCTCTCCCAAAAGATGCACAGAGTGGCTCTGTGCCACCCAAGCCCAGAGGGACAGGAACACCACAGACCACCCATTTCCCCTGAGGCTCTCCATGTTGCTCCCTCAAGGGCCTTTGTCTCTCTGACAGCTGAAATGCCAGTGCCCCAGGATGTGTTTCATCATCCCTATTCCTTATGGAGTGCCCAACCCTGAGCCTCATCCCATACAGGTGCACCTTTGCTTTTCCATCAAGTTGGCCAGAGCCCATGCTCTACATTTATGCTTTTTTATGTTGGTTTTCTCCATCTGCAAGAGTGTGGATAATGCCAAGTCTGGTGCAAGACCCACTGATAAAAAAATTGGGCTGTGAAAACATGTGACCGCAGTTAGGCTGGAGCCCTCAGGCAGTATTTGCTGTACAGCTGAACTGCAGCCTCAGCCTAACCTTGTCAGCCCAAACTGCCTCCATATTCAGCAGAGAGACACATGCACTTCCGGAAGCTTTTTTCATCCTGAAGGATATCTGAGAATGGTGTCCCAAACCTGAAAGGGCTGCTATTGCTCAAGGAGCCCCAGGTGATTAGCTCAGCCTGAGACGCCCAGCTCGCAGACAGCTGAAGCCCACTGAAGCAGGGTCCCCATGGATGCTGAACAAATGTGTCACACTGCTGGGGTCCTTTTTACCTGGCTTTGTAGATTTATTCTTCCTTGTCACCAGATTCTTGGACAAGCACTGAAGGCAATATCCAAACTGAGTACATCAGCGTGCACCACTAATTTATGATATGGAGAATGGGGTTTTTTTGGTCCCTTTAAGTCATCTCTTTGGATTCATTTTAGTCTTCCATTACTGGTGGGATTCATAAAGATTGGTTCCAAAGTGACTAATGAAGAAAACAGACTTTCTCATTGTCCTTTTTGGGACCAGTTGGTATAAAGTATTCTGTTCATGAGCGAATTAAGTAGCCACAGTTCCCCTGCGTTCTGAACATCTTCTGCATGCAGTATCACAAGTGAAACGTACAAGTACAGGTTGTACTTCCCATCTCCAATACAAAAGTTGGGGAGGTTTTTTTTTTCCTTCTGGTGAGCACACAACAAAAATTGATTGTAATTAAGGAGAGAGTAATTGGCAGCAGCCTCAAGTGTTTCTTGGATCCATTTTCTATAGCTTGAAGCTTGTCAAAATCTGTTTTCAACTTACAGGATGATCTGAGAGCTTCAAATGCCTCCTTTGCCATCTGTCCTGTGGGTTTCAATATTTGCTTTTTCTTTTTATTATTTGAGTGCAGTAGGGTGCCAGTATCAAGACAGCTTGTCTCCTTTCTCTGAGTTGTGGGGCAGGAATTTGAGTGGGTGAGGTCTGAGGAGACATTGTTTAGCCTTACAGTTTTTAAACTCTGTCTTTCTTAGATCTTTATTTTTCCCTTCATGTGTTTCCATTCACACCTGAATCATTCATTATACTGGCAAGCTGGGAAGATCCCTCTTTTCTTCAAGGTAACCACACATTTCTGAAGTAAATTATAGGTGTGGAGATTATAGAAATTTGTCGTCTAGGCACACACCCTGCCTCCTTTCCTTTTCCAAGGCATGTAATAATAAAATGTTTTTCCTTTTTTTTCTCCATAGCTAATGTATGCCTAATGTGGGAACAGTTTTTTTTTTTTTTTTTTTTTGATGGAACATTAAAGCAGGCTATGTAACAGGGGAGGAAGTCTAAGAAGTGGCATTTTACTTTTAAACACAGCTTTGAAAATAAGGGGCAAATCAGTGATCATGCTGCATTGGTGTAATCTCCTTTGTAGTTTTTTGCTGGACTGTCAGCTTAGACATAGATTAAGCATGGGATAAAAGTCCAAAGTCCCTTTTGAATTTTGGGTTTAAATACCAGTGTTCAAGGTCACCTCTCCTTTCCCACCCGGCAATGTTTTCAACCGGGATTCTGAGTTTACTCTAAGAAAGGACAAATTAGCCATTGCCATGGTATTTTGACCCAGAGCAGCAGCAAACATAGCTGAGTAAGCTGCTTTTATGATGCTGAAACTGTGAAAAACATTCTACCACTGAAATGCAGGGAAGGATTCTAGTAGAACTAAAAGAAAGTGGAAGGATGAAAGCATTATGCCTTGTTAGGAAATATTAATGTTCATGGCTATCATTCTCTTATACTCCCCAGCCACTAGTGTTTCATGCATAACAGAAATGGAAAAGATTCAACTCACTGATTTAGGTGCGTTGCAAAGCACAGAAGATGAAGCAGCTATTGAAGATGTTTCCACGGGAGAAGATGAGCTGTGGGATTGCCAGATAATGAGAATCTGTGGTGTAGAGGCAGAAGTACTTAGATTTTGAGAAAATATGCTGTTTGCAACCAAGTCTTGCTCAAAGTCACTTGCAAGCGGTAGCAGAAAGAATTGGTCTGGCAGATCTCTCACTCCTTTCTGTCAGACCTGACCTTGGCAGATAAAGGATACATAAAGGTTGAGGGCCAGAGCAATGAGAGAGGCAAACAAAGCAGGGGACTAAGGAGAAACCTTGCCGCAGACAGTTTCAGAGGAAAAATTTTGTTTCATTTTATTTTTCATGGAAGTATGAAAATAAAAAAGGGGAGAAATGGAAATTGAAAAGTGAAAGCAAGCCTTAGACACAGAAACATATGTTATTTTTAAAATTTTTTTAGATCAAATTTACTGGTGGAGCTGCATTCAAGTGCACCTTTATTTGAGGAAACATGTTGCCTCTAGAAGTAAAAAAACCCCATAATTCTCAAAGAAAAAAGATAAACACATGCTTTGTTAGAGGATTGTGGTAGAAAACAGTGAATTAACAGAGGTTTTTTTTTTTAAAGGGGCAGGTAAAACAGGCAGAGACAAAATGAATTTGTCACCAGGACATTTGTGAAGAGAAGCTCTGCTATGCCATGAGTCTGGTGCTAAAAATCATGTATGTATTCCACATCCTCTGTACCTGTGTTTCTGGAAAGTGTGGTACCTGGGAATATGCAAACTCTGAACAGCCTTCAGCAACAGATTTGCTGGCAAATTAGTCCCAAGCCTTTCTTACAACAAAATTAAATGGGATATTTGAAGGCTGGAGGTAAAAGGGCATACAGCATATGGCAGCTCTTTATTTCAGAAAATAATTATTTCAAATCCTTTATTCTAGAAAATGGACTCTTCATATCCTTCCTTTGGAGCATCTGTGATGACCTAAATGCATTTACTAATTGCTGTGTAATGGACTAAATGTGTTTATTAGGTTAAGTTAGTTTAACAGGGGGGAAATAAAGATTATTAAAGTTTGTTGTAGCCAGGAATGAATATTGCTGTTCCCCCCCCCCCCCCCCCGCTCTCTTTACAGTGATAAATTCCAGAGAACACATCTCAGTTCCCTCCAGCCTGAGCCATCTACAGATGCATGTTTTCTTTCTATAACCAGCTGTAGCTAATTGCATCAGTGCCGCCTCTACTGCTGCACATGAAAAAGAAACCTGTAATTTATTGCAACAGACCATACTATTCCTGCTGTACATCTTGCTCGTTCTGTCATTCCAGTGAACGGATTTCTCATGGTTAATTGGCAGTTCAGAAATGGAAAACAACCTTGCTTGGAAGAGAGCTTTCAAAACCTCCTCCATATGTTCTACCCAGATATTGATAAAAGAACAAACAGAAAGCATATTGTTTATCTGCAGGACCATGATTTCCCCATCAGCCAAAGAAACACTGAGTCAAACCCATGGCTCATGTATCTTTGCTGCAGCCAACACAAGTAGAGCACTCACGATAACGACCCATTCATTTTATCACTGCTCCAATGGTAAAATGGTGCCTTGGAAAACATGTGCAGGTGAGGTGGTGCAGATTACTGTCAAAATCAGTGGAGCTGTGCCAGTTTATACCAGCAACAGATCTGCTCCAGTCTCTGCCTCGGGGAATTTATGAATCATAATGTAGCTCTAAGTAGATCTAGTGGCTGTAAAATTCAATCCTGTCTTTAATAGCAGTGAGGCAGGAGAAGGCGAAAGGTGAGCCCTAACCTACTTTTGAAAGGGTCACGTCAAGGGCATGGAAAAAGGCCTTTTAATTGTTCTTACAGCTCTGGGGAGTGAGACTGTAATGAAAGGCAGTAAAATCTTAATCACAGCTGCATTGCTCGAGTTAGGAATTAAATATAGGAGTGAGGAATTAAATATAATTCTGCCTAAACCTGTGGTTTAACAATATGAAGGCTTCGAGGACTCTGCTGGTGCGAAGAGCTTCCTTCCCCTACCTCCCTTGTCAGCACCATCAAAATCTAGGTACTAATGTTCATGTAACTAGGTGTGGGGCTATGTTGTGAGCTGGACTGAGGAACAGCTCCAGGTTAAAAAAAAGGAAAACAGAAAAAAATAAACTAGTTAATAAACCTCACAGTATGCACGCTTAATAGCAGAGGTTAGCATTTGCAAAATGACTGGCATTGTATAAGAGCAAAGCACTTAGTAATTCCCAGCTATTAGTGTGTAGTGTTGCTATTTATTACTGAGGTTCAACCTCTTGTTGGCATCTCAGTGCACATCAAAGAGCCTCCCCGCCCAGCTTGCATGTTCGGGAGGCTGGCTCAGAGCTCTGCCTCCTCTGCTCACCGAGGCTGCCCCAGCCCTGCCTTCCCAGTGGCACAGCCACAACTGCTCGCTCCAGCTTAGCAGGTGCAGGGGCTGAAGCCTCAAGTGTTAATTGCTCTATTACGTTAATGTGAAACTAAAAGGATGGAGCGGAAAATCACAGGCATTGTCTTTTCATTTGCCCTAATTGACCAAACAGCAGTAAAAGAGCGGCCTGAAGAAAGCCTCTTATAATGCATTGGCACTAGTTAGGAATTTTAAGAGGGATTTTTAAAATTCTTTGCATCCCCTTAGTAACACAGCTTCAAAACTGCCACTGAGAGGGGTTTGAACCGTCCAGGTAGTTAGCAGCAGAAGGCAGAGATTGCAGCTGTACAGCTTAACTCTAGGCAGCAGATCTGCAGCTGACCATGAAAACCCAGCACTGTTGATGGCCACAGCTGTGCCTGAGCCATGAGGCTGCTCTCTCTTCATGTGCTGTGTCTGCATCAAGGAGCAGAGGGAAGACAGACTTCCTAAGAGATGGAGCAAAGTCTCTGGCTTGTCTTATATCACTGGAGCTTAGAGAATTACACAGCTCTGTGGGCCATCCAAGGACTGCCCTTCAGACCAGAGATAGGTTCTTCCTTTGGACATGGGTCACCAGAGAATAGTTTTGCATTTAAATAAATAATCCAGAAAAATACAGTATTTGGCTTCATTGCTGATTTTCTTCCACTGTATATATATTCTTTTTTCCCTTATTAATTTAGGATTAAACCCTCTAAGTTTACTGAGGCAATACCCCATTAGCTTCAACAGAAAGCTTTTTTTTTTTACCTTTTTTTCCCCCTTGTGTTTTTTTTTTTTTTCCAATAAAGATTGAGGGCTGTTATTTTGGTTTCTGCAGCGAGCAGTAGCTGGGCACTGCATCTCATCATTTCACCATGACCTATTACTCTGCTCACTCTCCAGCCACACAGCTTGGTACAGGAAAAGTGGGGAGACTTTACTTTCTGTCATAGTAAACATTTCAGTTATGTGGGCCTGGAGAAAAAATAAGATATGTGTAAAAATGTCTCATGGAGTAAAGGGAAGGCAGCAGCAGAGACTTGGAGCTTTGGGCTGGGAGTGACATTTACAGATGGGATGTGCTTTTGAGTTTGCAGCCCTCAGTTTCAAGGTGAAACACACAAAATTAATCCCATCTGAAGTGATTGTGTCTCAGCATATACAGCCACTAATGTGACCATTAAGTAGAGTTACAAAGCAAAAAACCCCAGAGAGACTGTATACTAGTAGAAACTAAGTTAGATATTCCAATCACATGTTTTGTTATGTTGTTAATGTATTTTATGCCCTGGTACCTACCTATCCATGCTTGCTGGGTTTGTATGGCAAGGTTTAGGTAGTGGAAGCCAGGCTTCTGTGGAACCTGCTTCCCCTGTTGTCTGGTAAGTCCAATACCAACCATTTCCAAAAACTGACCCACTGCTGGCCAAGGCTGATCCCACCAGCAGCACTGGGTTAACAGATTTCAGAAAGGGCAAAAACACCTGCACAACTGCAGCCAGACAGAGGAGTGAGAATATGTGAGAGAAACAGTTCTGTAGATAGCAGGGTCCATGAGGAAGGAGGGCGAGGAGGTGCTCCAGGTGCCAGAGCAGAGCTTCCCCTGTAGCCTCTGGTGTAGACGATGGTAAGGCAGGATGCCTCCCTGCAGCCCATGGGAGTCCACTCTGGAGCAGAAATCCGCCTGCAGTCGCTGGAGGACCCCATGCCTGAGGGACACTGTGACCCTGTGCTGGAAAATGCTCCAGGCAGGACCTATGAACACATGGAGAAAGGAGGTCACACTGGAGCAGATTTGCCAGCAGGACTTGTGACCCCGTTTTGGTTTTATTTCTCATTAGCCTACTCTGATTTGATTTGCAATAAATTAAATTAATTTTTCTCAAGCTGAGTCTGTTTTGACCATGACAGTTCCCGGTGTCTGATCTTTGCCTGTCCTTACCTCTCCTCATGAGCCCTTGGTTACGTTCTGTCTCCCAGTGCAGCTGAGGAGGGCAGTGATAGAGCAGCTTGGGTGGGCACCTGGCATCCAGCCGTGGCCAACCCACCACACCATGTCTTGTGTGTGCCACAGTTAAATAAGCACTTTTGCCATGCAACTTTTGCTCTCCCAAGAAAATGCGAGGAGGATAACACCAGGTCTATGTTTACAGTGTATAGCATGGCAGAATGTCTACTTAGTGTGTGCTAGGTTTTTCAAAAAATCCCTAGGGATAGGATGCAGCTGCAGCTCTTTCTTTGCAGTAACACACTGCCCAGTTTGTTGTTTAACAGGTTTCTTTCTTTTAAGGTTTGTAACTGGGAAGGTTGAATTCAAAGCTGCAGGTTCAACCAAACCAGAATAAATTATAATAAATTCTCAGGTTATGTGAGCAAAAAACAAATATTAACCAGTGCCAAGTCACCAAACTACCTAGAATTCTTGACTGTTTTCAGGGTGAAGTTGCATGAATAATTTCTCTAGCATTCTGTTCAGAAAAGGAATTTCCCACACTGTTCTCTTCCCTTACCTGTTTGCCCCTGTCCCCATGATGCTCTTAGGTGTCTTCCTGTTGGTATCTGGCAATGAAAGTGCTGATGCAACTTACTGGGGGCTGATGCTGTAAAAGGGAATCCTAGCAATGTGTTCTTATGAGTTTGTGCAGTCCATACTGGAAATACCTCTGGATATAAAGAGCCTGAATAAGGCAAAATTCCAGTGGAGGTCCTTGTTCTTACTGATAGCATCAAGATGGACGAGAGAGAAGCATGACCAACAGCACATTTTGGGATGCTGAATTTGTTTCTACATAACCACAAAATGAACACTTTTCACTTGACCTCATCCTGGCATTCAGCCAGTTACTAGGAAGTACATGAGTTTCTCAGACAGTTTCTGAGACAGTCACTCTCTCCGCTGTACATCTCAGAAGAGCATTAATTTTGCCGTGTGAATGTAACCCTGGATAGGTAGAGAACGCAGAGGGCGGAAGAAAGCTTGGTACCGGATAGATGGAAAGGATAGAGCAATGTCCTGGACCAGCATGGGCTTGGACACCTTCTCATGTGGGGCTGTGACTGGGCTGAGTGTGTGAGGCTACATGTGCCTACATATGCCTGGTTCAAGGAGTGACTTAGCTAAAGGCAAGGCAGCTACGCTGGGCAGGTGTGACAGTGAGAAGCCGAGTGGTTCAGCTGCTGGAAGGAGAGGCAGTTTTGTCTTCAGTCCCATGCTCTGAGCATTTCAGTGCTGCTCATCTTCAGGCATGCTGTCAACCTCTGCAAACTACAGTACCACCTTAAATTTGAGCGCACGTGCAGCTTCTGACCCCGGCACTTCCTTTTCACAGGGGTGAGCTGGAGAAAACACAAATGTGTCATGGCTTGTCTAAGGGTCCTCCTTACTCGGCAGTATATTCACACCAAGGAAGAACTTATGCATCTTTTATCCTTTAAGGAATTCTTTTTACAATTTGTAAACTAACTGATGTTCTGTAAAGATAGCAAAAATAATGCAAAAAGATGGCTAAAAGGTTGATGTGACCCAGGGTAAATATGGTGATGATTATGTATGGAATATAAATAACCTATGTAAAGGGTACCAGTACATAAAATGCATATTTCTCTTTAAAGAGAGATGAAGAAAATATTTACTACCTTATTAAATCAAAAGAAATATGTAATTAAAAAACAATCACTAGCTTCAGAGCTTCAATAAGTCTTTTTATTAGGTATTAATAATTTTACTAGGTACTGGATTGCTGGAGGGCTGGGATCATATGAGTTGGTAATAAACCATCTTGATACATCATGTTCTTTCAGTCCTGCCAATGTGACATTTGCTGTGCAGGCACTAGGAATGTTATACATCTGAACTAAAGCAAGTGAAAATACCCTATTGATCCTGAAACACTCTTACCAGCCCGAGCAAATTAATACTGAGGGCACTGACTTGAGAAGAAAAAAATCATTTTGATGTGTATTCATATGACAAAAATGTAGCACACAGTAAAGTTGACTCCTGGTCAGAAACTGGAGAGGTATGCCTAAAACCTTCTAAGTGCAAGAGAGGGGCCTGTTTTCTCTCTGGGTCACTGTAGCCACTCGTTCTGGGACAGTACCTATCAGTGATATCTGTGCCATGTGGCTCACGAAAACTGCTGAGATTTTATATGAAGCTCTATTTCTGACCAATAAATGAGTCACAAACCAAAACCAGTCTGATGCTCGATCCAAACATGTCCTGTGTAGTTCATTATTGCTGATGACTCCTTGGAAGAAAAATGACCATTAAGAATTGATCCCACCCCTCCCATCTCCCCCATTTTCTCCAACCATGAACACAGGTCTGGACATGTGGGCCTTCCCCATTCTGGAAAAAACAGCTCTTGGTTTTCAGTGGGATTATGGCCTATGTATCCAAATCTGTTAGCAAGATGACATCAATGAATTTGAAATGTTGTTCTTATGTTAATGCTTCTCTAATTAGCAATGTTTGAAGTAGCTCTGCTAAACTAAGAACATATCCTAACCTCAAGCCAAAACTCAATCCAACCCCTCTTTTGAAAAAATTCAATTACCATTATTTTCTTTGTCAACATCATCTTCCAGAGCAGAGCCCACAACTCCCAAGAAAGAAGACAATCATCTATAAGCATGATTTTGCTGTAACACAAAATAGTCACATATAAATTAAGCCCTCAAAATATTTCTGCAAGCATGTTCACCTATGACTCAATAGTTTCAAGGACATTTTCAGCTTCTACAACTGCCTTACCGATATCCAAATGCAATAAAAAATACTAAAAAGCAAATGAGTTCAACAACAACTCCAGTGCCTCCAAATACATTTTTATCTGTGGGAGGACTGTAACAGAAACAGCAGCAGTGACTTAATCAAAAAACTGCAGTTTGGACTTTCCATTACAGCAGCAGTTGTGGAGGTGAGAATGTCTAGAAACGATCTCTCTTGGGCTTGCTCATACAGACGTGTTTGCTTTCAAGCTGATGTATTTCAATATCTGTTCTGTTAATGCATATTTCCAGAAGTATACTCATAATCTCTTTAAGGTTAGCAACCAAACCTCACTCAGGAAGGTAGAGATGCAAAATAGCCATAGTAGCTGAGTTTTTACTGTAGTGCACCAAGCAGAATCCTACACATATGCAAAATTACAAAACTAAGCAAATCTGCCTGGCAGAAGGGCAAGAAAGTGATGATCTGCCTGCTGTGCTGTCACGGAAGGCTGCCTTTTGAGGGCAGTAGCTAAGGGTTTTATGAATTATAGACAGGTTGATGTACACATTTTGCTCCTCTTTGCTGTGGCATGCTAAACACTCTTCTGGTAGTTTAACTTTAATAGAAGTGATATGTGCTTTAAATCACTTTGTCATGGAGGCTTCATTTGCTTTCTTGCATATTTTAAGAACTGTGTGTTTATTTTCTTTGCATCTATTATTTTTACAGAGAATGTCATGTGCTTTACTGTTTTTCTTCCTTCAGAAATTTGACACAGTTGTGGCAGTATTGATTGGAGATAAAAATAAAGAAGTGAAGTGTGTTCAAGAGAAAGTGACCCACCACCCATTATGTGAGATTTGCTTAATAGGAAGATTTTTGTCTTAAAATGTGGATTGCCAGTAGTCATGAATCAGCTAGATGCCACGTCATTTTACAAAGGGCACCCATTCCCTGTGAGCCCACCTTATTATTAATAATCCTTTTCTGACCTAGATAGGGTTTTGCTTCCATTCTAAGTGACTATTCAATTCAGGTATATATAGAGATGAGCATCTTAAGCAATTAGTCACTTAGCCAGGTTCCAGAGCCATGTGTGAATGCATATGAAGATGTACTCTGCAAGTGACCAAACCACCTGTCTAATTATGTGAAAAGCACTGTTGCAAACGATACACAGTTGTTCAAGCCACTACATATGTGGTTTTTTTCTGTAAAAAGAAATACAAAATAAAATACATTTTATGACAATGCCTTTCACAATATTATGTTATGCTGCATCACTAATTTGATGGCAAAGTGATAACTTATATATCATTTCATCTTTGGTTGGTTTCATCCATAATTCATTAACATTAAGACTCACAGCATACTACCAATGAAAAAAAATACCAAAACAGTTAGGTCAGAGGAGGGTTTTTTTTCCAAAATAATAAGAAGCAATTTTCTTTTAATTTCATAGTTCTGGAGTTCATTGCAATCCTTTCTCAAAGGGCTGCAGTGGGTCTTCACTAGAGCCCAGATATGAAAAACATATCTTAACATTTGTCTGTTAGAGAGCAGGCAGATGAGTTAGGACTTCTGCCACAGCCTGTGATCCTGCTGATTATACACATGCCTTAGCTGGATTATTCAGAGAGAAAGAAGACCTTAAAATTTGCCTACAAAGGGCAAATATGGGAACCCCAAAAAAAGTATCTTCACTCTCAGATGAGCACTCTTCATCTGATCTATTTTAGCTGCTTAATACAGGATGAGAGGAGCTGCACCGTAAGCCTGCCTGTCCCCTGACTGATCAGGACTCCTGGACAAGGAGTTCACATGTAGAAGTCCACACAGCAGACACCTGCAGATGGTCAGACAAAGCTCCCTCTGAATTAGTGATTCACAAGCATTATGGTAAGATTTTTGAGTCTGAAGTCACACACAATTGGATCACCTTGTCTGGAGTACAGGAAAAGGTACAGCTGGGCTTTTGTGTTCTCTGCTATGTAACCCAGGGATTAAGGAAAGAAACTGAAGGCATTCTGCTGTTTTATCACTCTTGTGCTCTCTTTTTGGCATTATTATGACAGTCTTGTTACAGCTTAGTTCCTTACTGAGGCAACTACATGACAATTATTATTTACTGATCGTTACATGAAACTTGCAAATATTATTGGAACATTTCTATTTCTGATACTAAACGTGTGCAACTAATTTGACTCGTCACTGTGAAGATGTGGAGACAGTTATATATGTGATACCTGTCTTCTTCCCATTCTAATAAGTATGCTTATGACTAAACCCATGTTGCAATAAAATTTACTGGCAGATTCAGTTACACCACAAGCTATCACTTAATTCCAAATAAACTGTAGAATTTGACATAATAATTCCCGATGTGGAGGGAATTAATTCTTGCTTGTTTACAATAAATCACTATTTTTCCTACTTATTATTTGGCTATTTATTATACCACATGTTAGAAAGAACAAGAGAAAAGTTACATAGTTCTTCTTTTGTGTGTTGACAAGTGAAAAGTTTCAGAGGTTCTCTCCAGTCATGGTTCCCATTTAAGCATCCACAGAATTTCTTTCCTGAGGATCAGAGACACATCCTTGATAAACAGGAACAAATAAACAAAGTGAGTCACATGTAATTGGAAACAAGGGTTATGGTCCTCAGTTAAAACTGATTAAAGTTTGCAAACTCTAATTCCATATCCTTACCCTGCTTCCTGCAGGGTGATTTTTTTCTTCCAAGTTGTCACATCAATTTTATAATTTTAAAAGCTACTGCTGTTAAGGAGAGTGCAATGTTTAAATAATATGTGTGAGTCCTGCGTAAAGATTGAAACCTATTTCAGGGTGAACTCTTGTCTGCCCATGGGAAGTAGTGAATGGATTCTATATTTTCCTTTGCTTATGCATGTGGCTTTTGCTTTACCTGTTTAACAGTCTTTATCTGAACCCCTGAGTTTCCTCCTTTACCTCTCTGATTCTCAGCTCTGTCCTGCTGGGGGTGGAGGGGTGGTGGTGAGCAAGCAGCTGTGCAGTGTTTAGCTGCCTCCCAGGGTCCAATCACAACAGATAGACATGGCTATGGGCAAATCAAATGTAAGGATACAGCAAGATGTTGGTAGCCAAGAGAGGATGTGAGGAAGACACAGGAGTGTGCCTTTGAAACATCATTAAATAGATTCCAGCAGTGTTTTGATGGAGGCCCTTCTTCAGTACTGGTTGCCAGAAGCTCATCAAAAACTGACCAAAAAATTAACCCATGCTACCTGAGACCACGGGCTTGCTTACAAGCATGTGCTTGCTGCTGGAAGTAGGAACACCCTTAGAATAGTTTTTCCTTTTACTTTTTCCTTTTCTAATGTGTAATGGGCAAGGACAATTATGGCAAGCAGTAACTAAAGTAACTAAGGCCAGAAAAAATGCCAGGAAACATTACCTGATTAGGGGACAGCAATTCTGCTGCATGACTACTTTGGGGTTTAAGGATTTGTTTTTGTTCTTTGTTGAAATTAAATCTGGAATGTTCTATCAGTTGTTTGTACTGGTAGGATGAATGTGTCACTTTAATAGTTGGGCGGTGTAGGGACAAGACAGGCATGTGGCAGACCCAGGCACAGCTTCCTGCTCTACCTGATTCTACCCTGATTTTCCATTCTGCATCGATGATTTGAACATGTTTCTCTCACATACTCACTCAGCATGAGAGTTAACCAGATCAGGAGTATTTCCTTTGCATCATCTCTCTTACTATAAAACTGGATAGCTCAGTGCAAATGTTTTGAGAGCTATGAGAAAGCTTTTGTGTAAGATTTTGTTCCTCTACAGCCTACGGTATAAACGGTGTTCTCACAATTATTGCAATTCAGGAAAATGCTAAGGATGGCAAAGGCATCTTATCATCCCTGGGGAAGAGGAGATAATAGGGGAAGCCAGGAGTTGCCAGAAGTAGTGATGGATCTTATCCCAGCAGCAGCACAGCCATGTAAGCAGAACTGTAAACCACCATCCCACTGAACTCATAAGAACTGCCAGGCAGATCAGGGAACTCCCTTTTCTCTGGTATCCCACAGAATGACATTTCTGCCCACCACATAACACATAACTCCTTGGTGGGATTTCCTATCTCATCTTGGAGCCTAAGCGTCTAAATAAGCCCCTGTGTCAGGCAGGTGTCAAAATTGTAGGGGGAATTTTCAACAGCCTATGAAATCACTTCCATCACTTCAAACTATTCAAGATCCTCCAAACATGGGATTTTTCCTGCAGAACTGGAGAACTCAGAGCATCCAGGCAGCATGGGTGATTCTGGCCATCTCTTTTCTCTGACTTGGATGGAATTTCCTCATGCCCATGAAAATATATGTGTGTTTATACCTATTGTCCAACTGCACCCCCATTGAAGTACACTTATTTTATCAGCACTGATGGTTATTTCTTTGCCATTTATTTGCTGTCACTGAGATGGCTGTACTGTGGTGTGCTGCACTCTAGGGGCTTAGGTGAATTAACATCTGAGGGTTTTATCAGAGTTTCTGTACGTTAATGGTAAATGTCATGAGAAATAAAGTCACAAGATTACACTTCCCTCATGTTACTGTAGTTTGAAATGGGTTGTGACTGTGGCCAGATGTCTGCGACCTTCTGTAAGACTGAACCACACCTGATGAAGGTGACAATCACACTATAGTGCTACAAAGTTAACTGGAAATTAGGATGATCAGCATGAGTCATGCTGTCAGGGAAAACAGTTCTACACATTTGTTTGCTTCTGTTATTTGGTGCATCAGCTTCTCTAAAGACATTCCAAATAGTACACAACTGCAAAGATGACTAAGTGCATTTTGCATGCTGCTGAGTGCTCTTTAGCTACTAGTGATGGCACTCATCATTGGGCAAGCACAGTACTTTTCCAAATTTGGGTATAAGTCCATGGTGGCAAGCTGACAGAGGGGCTCTTCCCCTTTGATACAACAGCAGGAAATACAGCAGAGAAACTGCCTTTCCTTCTCTTAGCTCCCATGAGGACTAACCCCTCTAAGAAATTCTTGCCTGTATTTTTGTTGCTGACCCTTTAAATCAGGCAAGAAACTTCACACCTGGGTGGCCATTTCACAAACAGCAGACACTTGCTTCATGTTTTTCCACTGGAAATCATCTGATCCCAGTATTCTTTTACTTCTGTCCAGGGATATGGCCTGCATACTTGCTACCTTCTTGTACAAATGGAAGGCAAAATGAATAGCATGTGTTTTTCTCAAGGCAAGAAAGCAAGTAAGAAAAGGAGGAAAACCTAATCTTGCTTAATTTGCAGCTGGATTCCATCCTGTATTTAAAAGTCTGGATCCCGTGGTCTTCAGAGAAGTTACAATCATGTATGTCACTGATGTATGACAATTCAGACCACCATAATTATTACTATTTCTTCTAACCTGCTTGAACTTTCTGCATTTACTGGATATTTAAATTTTTCCAGCTTTTACTTTGCAGCAAGATCTAGAGCTTGCTAAACCTAGGTGCCTGTCCAAAGCTGTAATGGATTTGGAGAGAGGTAATGGATGCCTTACCCTAGATTTTGTAGCTCTTAGCTCAGTTCTTTAGGAGTATATTATAGAGGAGCAAAGCAGGGTGAACCAGAATAAAAGTGATGTTTGCAGCAGATTTTGTCATCTCCACCTCTAACACAATTTTGTTCCTTGGAAATTTATAAGACAGGAAAATTATTTTCAAATAAGCCTTCCGAACTTCTGCGGGGGGGGGGGGGGGGGGGGAAGTTGTCTTTTTTTTTTTTTTTTTCCTGAACTGTGATAGAATCTCATAAAATCAGGCTGGAATATCTATTTGTGACCCATTAAAATAATGTCTTCTCAGAAAAAAATCCCTAAAAAAAAGGTCACTGGCCGCATTCTAACCTGCAAGTGTAAGTGGAATGTTTGCACAAGGCAGCTTGCATACTTGCATAAACCATACTGACTTCATTCCCTCTCTGAACTACCTGAAGATTTACTCCAAATGGGTCAGTAGAATCTGTGTGAATTCAACTCCACTCGGACTCAGTGAACTGCAGAGATTAGTCAGAGTTACAATCTGTCTGAATAACTGGCAGCCAGGTCTAATGATCTTTCCCAATGAAAGCTCCCCCAGGTGAGCTCTGGGGTTCATGCTGCACTGACAGTCCATAACACACTGTAAAGCCTTGCTACCTGCAACAAGCACTCTCACCCTCGTTTCCAAATGTGCCATGCTGTGCCAGGAATTGCTATGCCAGGTGTAACCAGTGAGTTGGTGTCAGTCAGGTGAGCATCCCTCACAGAACACATTGCAGAAGGGTTTGGGCTGGAAAGGACCTACAAAGATACATTTAATCCAACCCTCATTTCCACACTCACTAAATAGACTTCTAGTACATAGTTCTGTTGAAACTGTGATGCAAAGCATACTAATCATCTCACACATAGAGCCAGTGGAGGAAAAAGGTTTTCCATGGAAAGCAGTAACTGGATATTGTAACAGTCTTGGGTTTGAGAAGCTATTCAGCCATAAAACTAACATTATATAGTTTCACAGTCTTTTTAGTAAGAAATCAGCTTTGATAACTAAAACAAGCCACTAAAGACTCTTTGTTCACTCTTTACAAACTTGCAAGTGTACATGTGATTAACAAAATATCTTTTGAGTAAACGTGCCTGACTTTTATAATAAGAACTCATATAGATGACATGCTCTGCTTTGTGAACCAGGCTGATTAACACTCAGCTGTAAGTAGACAAGCAGAGAAAATACAGTAGCACAACATTAATGATTCAGTATGAAAAAACTAAATGGTTGCCTAAGATACCTGACAGGCAAACAGCAAAGGGGTGTTTGGAGTACCTCATAAAACCATACTGCAGTGTTTGTTGTTTTAGCGCTTTCTGAACTGATGTCTAGGCTTGGGTAGTAAACTACTGCCAAACTTCTCTTTTCTCCTTCATCATGTGGAAATAGATCTTAGTGATCTATGCAGCACAGAGAACTGCATCTGCAGAGACTGCTTACACAAGGAAATACTGCTGTCTCCCACATAAAATTAAAAGATAGCTGGGCTTGGGGGAAGTCACCTTAGAAGCTTAGTTCTGCAATCCCTTACTGTGACCAGCTCTGCAATGAATAAAGTCTACGTACAAGTCATACATAACAATTCAAGTAGAAATGTTTGGTGTGGGAGGCTGTAAGAGATAATGACATTTCTCACTTTTCAGTTTGAAAAACCCGTAAGTCTTGCTAACCAAAGTGAGTAGGTAGCTCAGTTTTGGATAGAATACCAAATATTTGGCTTCTAAGAGTTCTTTTATCTGCACCAACCTAGAATAGATTTTGCTCTGAAGATTAAAAAAATAAATCCACCTTCATTTAGAAGCATCAGAGTATAGGTGAGGTCTGAATCCAGCACGTAAGAGAGACAGTAAGCAGGTTAGCAGATCTCACTCCTATTTTGCTGTTAGCATTCATTCAGTGCCAACAGTATTTTACTGAAGGTGTTGAAATGGCTACCTACCTTTTCAAAGAACACACTGATTTTAAAAAGTAGACATATGATGGTTATGTTCATATCAGTCTTAAAATACCAATATAAGGTTACCCTGAGAGAAAGGCATGCAGGAGCAGAATCCTGAAAAGGAGACTTATAATATTCCTTCCCTGTGGTAAAGAAATCTAAATTGAGATGAGCCTGCCCTTGTAAAAAAGAAAACAAAAACGAAAATACACACAAAAAACCACCCACCAAACAAAAAAAAAATACCCAAAAAACCCCAAATCCTCTTGCTGGCAGAAGCTCTGGATAGAGATGACTTCAGACAGGAGTATGGCCCCAGATCACGTGTGGCAGAAGCAAGCCAGCAATGTCCTCTGGAAAACATGGTTCAATGAATGAAGATTCAGAAGGAAATCTCATTTCTCCTTTTCCTTGGTAGCAGGCCAGGATCTCAGCCAATTAAAGGCATGATACACAATGAAAGAAAGTTGCTCTGGATAGTGCATAAAAATAAGGACCTTTATTACTGCCTTTTATTTTTTGACTTAAATCTTTGTAATATCTTGTTTTTTTCTATGATCAGCATATTAACTTCAGTAGAAACAATAGCAAGAAGGGGAACAATAAATGAGTTTGAACATTCACGAACCCAGGCTGTAAAAAGAATAAAAAACCTTCATCAGTGACAATTACCTATTAAAACACATTCTCTATATTCTGTTTTCTTAAAAACCTTGCAAGAAAGCCCAAAAAATTGTGTGACGTGCTGGCATGTCTGTTTCTGTAAATGCTGTTTTGTTCTCTCCAGCCCAACTTTGCCAATGGGAAATGACAATTCCCCAAGGGAAAGATGGCGTGCACTGGGACGTGCCAGAAGATGGGTGAGTAAAACCTCTGCGCTCATCCACCACGTTTGTGTGTAAGTCATCGCTTCTCTGGAGCTCCAGACAGTTTGCACAACCTCCTCTCTGCTGGTTTTATTTTCTTAATAAAAGCTTACTTGGAACAAGCACAACATTTCAGCTGGGGACTGGATCACATTAGAAACAGAATGCAGAGATGGGAGGGTAGCAGTCAACCTTGGCCTCTGAGCATCTCCTTTCCTGCCTGCCTGCCTTCCCTTCATCACGGATACTTCAGCTACTTACAAATTAATCTACAACCTGAAAGCCACTCTACCATGTTATCTTTTCAGATGATATTATTAACAGTGTCTTGGTGGGAGGCAGCATCCTTATGCCCAGAGATAATTGTTCCACTTTTCAAATGCTCTTTGGGCCACATTTTGGGCAAAGCTTTTCCAATGACAAGTGTACAGTGATTTATAACAAAGCTCTCGATCCAGTCAAACCAAATAGAAATTGAGCAATAACATGAAAAAATCTCTGCAAATCTTGTTATTTTCCTTTTTTCTCTCTCCTAAGAGGGGGTTATTAAACGCTTATACAGTATCCATCAGTTTTATCTACCTCCTAGATAAACAAAGTAGTGTCCGTGGATGAAGGTCAGTACCTGTAATGCTGCCTGGAAATACCTCTCCATAGCAGCAAGTATTGTGTAACACAGGAAGCGTGATCATCATTCGTGCTAGAGAGTGCTGTGAGTAGAGGCCTAAAGTAGATCTAAAAAGAAATGCTGGATGTTTTAGCAAGGATAAATCCTGATTATGGCAATAGGATGTGCTGAGACAGGTCTTTCCAAGCTTGTGGAATTGCCTCTTGCAGAATTTCAGCTCCCCAAAGTGTTCATACCTCTGCTCTTAGTGAAAGCAATCTTCCTTGACCCAGCTGTCCATATGAAAATCACATAAAAATGTTTCCATACAGGGCATGAGCCATAGGAAACACCTATCAAGCTGTTAGCTGCCCTAAGAAAGTGCATGATCTTGACTGCTTTTTGTTTGAGGATTTTGCATCTAATTTGAGCAGAAGTGATGATTTTGTGGAATTCATAACTTGTTTGTTGTTGTTGTTTTTGTTGTTGTTAAAGCTTTTCAAGTAGATTTGCTCAGGTGGATGGATATAAAAGTGAACTATTCAATATTGACTTTTGAAGTTTTTACTGGAAGTAGCTATATAAATCACAGGGGGTCCTTTCTCTTCCCACACTATTTTAGTACTACTGTTATAAATAAAATAACAACAAAAAAAAAAAAGAAAAAAAGAAAAAAAATCAAAAATCTTTATAATCAGGCTTAGAAAAATCTCTGTTATTTAAATAAATGAGAAAAGGTTTTATTTTTAGGGGGGAAAATGAACTTATTTTTTCACTTCTTTTCCATCTTGACATTTTTTCAACACGCAGATTAGATATTAGAAAAATAATTGGTTTAGATAGGCATATTGACTGAGTAAATACATAATTCATAGCTCTGATTTTGTGGCTATTTTAGTGCAGGGAATGACCTTGATTATCTCTTGAAATCCCTAGAAGCCTTCCTCCTCTCTGAGATGATGAATCTGTAGTTTCCACTGATTGATACACAAGGGTATAAACTCACCACTGACTTGCTCCGAAGACACATAGAAATAAAATCTGACCACTCAAATGTTTGAACTGAACACAGCACATGGAAATACAGGTGGAGGGACTGGATTTTTCCATGTAGTTATACAGGCCACACTGCTAGTTTTATTGTGAATCCAAATCCTGGAGCCATATTGCTGTAGGGGCTCTTGGTCTGTGTTTTTAATCAATTTACATTTCTATCTTTAATTGGTGCAATGGAAAGCCAGAAAGTGTGGAGGGAGTGCACCCTAATGGCTTAGGAATCAGCAAACAAATAAAAGAGCGTAACGTTTTCTTGTCGCCATTCCCTAGATTTCCCTGACTCATGCTTTTTTAACATTTGGGAGTGACTGTAATGTCAGCTCAGCAAACTGTTTTCCTCCTAACAGTGCCTAAGTTAGAATTTCAGGAGACTGTAATGAAATGAACTACATCCAAAAAATCCAGACAGTTGTGCAACTGCAAACCAGTGACCTGTTTGAATCTGTCTTATCTTAAATATATCATGGAATGTTGACTCTCTGAGGTATTCTCCAACCTTTAATAATTTCATTGACAGTCATTCCTCTGCCCATTTATGAGCAGAAGAAAAAATAGGAATTAGTGAATCACTGGCACATGATTTTTACATGGGAAAAAAACAAGTAGTTGCCCAGTGCATTCTTTTTTTCCCATAAAGAAAAAAACATTGGGAAATGTGAACGTGTGGGTGCTGCCCACAAAAATGCAGTGTATTATCCCTCATTCTCCACTGTGTTCTTTCTGAACACTTGAGAAGGTAATAAAAATCCCTACCACTTAAATTTTGCAGTGTATCACATTATACATTTTAGTAATAAAATCTAAGTACACGTAAATATACATACATCTCTTTAACTAATACATTTTATTGTTGCATTTATATTTGCAGCTGTTAACTGCTTTAAGCAGGAGCTTTCATGTTGTTGCTGACATCTGAGGGCTGTTTCCATCAAATACTACTTCTCTAAGCCACTTTATTTACATCAAAGGCAGGTGAATTATTTAAGGATTAGAATGAAACATCCCTTAGTAGCAATTGTTAATTTACTTCAGATTAGTGCTTTGGCACTACTTAATGTTGCTGCTGTAATATAACTTGACAGCTAATGCTAGCCAGTAATATACCATTGATCTGCAAACCTGAAGTGGTCAAAACCAGATTTTCCATGCAGATGAAAAGACTCACATGATATCTTGCTCTTCCCTGAAAGAGAAGAAGAGGAAGGAAAAGACACAATTTTTGGTGGAATAGAATCACAAGTCAGTGATTCATTAAATCCTGTTCTATTTCATGCTCATAAATGGAGAAATTATTCTCTGTGAAATGGTATCTTCATAAGTTTCCTTTTCAAGTGATAATTCAAGTCAATATTAAGTCCAACAAGTTCCCCTCTGTCAAAATTTCCAAGGAACAGTTTCTTTCCAGGGTGAAAAATGACAGTATGTACAGTTGAAACAATATCAATTTTTTAAGTGGCAGTATTGTTGGGCGTCTTCTGCATTTCTCAGTCTCAACCTGCACTAGCATGTAGTTCTTACATTTGTCTTTTAAAAGCACAGAAAAAAAACCAAAGTGACATTTCAGCAGCATGTTGTAGAATCTGAGATATTTTCAGAAAGTCTTTTCCATTGAATATTTTAACTGCTGCATTTTCAAATAGTGGCCATGACACAATTAAACCAGCCTCACAAAAGATGCTGACATCTAAATCTATGCTGGTAGCTGGGTCACAATTTGCACACTGCTTTAGATGAAGCCCTTTGTGTGGTCATTTTAGATTGCTTTGTGGTGAAATTCATCCCACGACTTAAAGCAGTACAAAAACTTCACGTCACCTAAATCCCACTGCATTTTCAATGAGTTAGGCAGGGCGTACAGGCAGCCTAAGCCTCTGCTGAAGGCTCTCTGAAGTGTTTATTGTGGATATTATTAGAGCTGCCTCCTGCGTCAGAGGAGTGCAAGGTGATGTTTTTGAGGCACTTGTTGCAACCCTGTTGGGAGCCTGAGCTCACAAGTTAAAATGTGCTAGCTGGCTTTGTAGTGTGATTTATCAGGTAAGGCTGTGCAAAACCCACCAACTGCAATTTGCATAGGCTTTGGAAAATGGACCTGGCGTGCTCACTTTGGGACATTCCCTCCACTATTTGTGCTTTGGGTTTCAGTATTGTGTGAACCTGAAAACTCAAAGTGAAACTGGCCATAGCCATGCGCACGTCATCGCCGCGTTGTGAGCAACGACTCTGCTGCTGCCAGCACCAACCAGAGCATCTCCAATCCCAGCTACCCCCAGAATGGCTCTGCAGGATCCATTCCCACTCTCTGCCAAGAGGAGGCTTTGGCCAGGGCAGTGCTCTAAGTCACAGCGTCCCACCACACCGTGTACTCACACGCACAGCCCGTGCGCTCCGCAGCACTCCTGCCTGTATGGGCATGACTTGTTTTAAATGTGTGAGGAAAGACAATGGATAGATTGGGCTAAAAAAAAGTTTGCTAGGGTCTTTTATCGGAGTCATTACAAATACCAAGGATTTCTCATTCAGGAATAAAACCAAGGTGAATTTACCAGTTTTGTGGTCCGAAGAATTTTTACAATTCAGCTGCTTTTCATTTTTTGGAAGACTCGGTTTAGGTTCATATCAAAGAGCCTGAATGCTCTAAACTAAACTTAAGCTAACCTACAACTTCATCAGGTTTAAAAACCAATGAGATGCCTTTACACTTAAACTAGTATTGACTTGGGAGTTTCTACTAGAGATATAAATATGTGTATAAGATAGACACAAGCATTGAGGGAGGTAGTTCTCTTCATAAAAATCTAGTGAATATCAAGTGAATGAGAGAAAAACTCATTTAAATTAAATTCAACTTACTACATTTGGTTTAAAATGTTCCAAATATTCTAGAAAAGCAACAGAGCAACTATTCTGTTTTGTAAGAAATAAATGAGAATTGCTAAGAAATTAAAGTAAATGGATTTAAAAAATCAAATATTTGTTATATAAATCCACACAATTTGGATGTTTTCACACAGTAAAAATTTATTACTCTAAGAAGAGATTCCAAGTTTACAGATGATACAGATAATTATTAAAATGCCTCTACTGCTGCTTCAGATTTTCCTTACTCAAGTCCCTCAACAGTTGTCATCACTGCTTTTTTTTCTGACTTGCCCATTAAAAAAAGAGAATGAAAATAAAATTTCAGTAGTAAAGAAGAAAAAGAACTCTTGCCCTACTCTTAAATCAGGATATTCTATAACTGCAAAGCAAGTCAATTTATAACTAAATGGTTAGAGTAACTATTTATGTTTGAGAGGACCACAGCCCACAGGTGGAAGAAAGAGATACCAAATTTCTAGTAAATAGATGTGCAGTTACTCTGAATTTTGGTTCATTAGAGACAAGATGTGGAGTTTAGCTCTTTGACTGAGTATTCTCCATTTTTGGGGATGTGAATATTTAAGACTCGCCTTTCAAATCAAGACAGAATTATTCATCCTGCTGAATAATTTAAACCAGCTAAAGAAAACTGACCCATTAACCCTCACCTGCAAGATACCACAAATATTGCCTTCTCAAAATTCTGCCTTCTCAAACACTTTTCACAAGTTGCCACATTTACTGCCGTGTGCTCAATGGAAACAAGTCCAAATTCTTTTGATCCCCAGCACCTTATCTAAATAAATGACATTACCTGCTTGCATTTCACTCAGTTGTTAGTGACTAAGCAAACATCTCTGCTTCTTTAGCTGATCACATAACTTTGGGGTCCTGTAAGCAACTCTTGCTGTATTTGTTCTTTCCAGATTGCTCTCAATTAGGTCTTTCACAAGGCAATCACATCTCAGGTCTGCTGTCAGGTAGAATGAGCACACTGCTGATCACAAGAGGCATACAGACTTCACCCTGGAAACAGAGTGAGAGGAACCTAGTGGACACACACACATGGGCATGCTTGTGCACTCACACAGGAGTATAAGGGAACACATTGAGTATGCTCCTTAGGAGCTCTCTTTTTTTTTTTTCAAATTGCCAGGAAATCAAGAGGAGAAACAGCCTGTAATTTTCAACCAACCTGGCAAGTTGCAAGAGAAAGATACTTGAGGGGTAAGAAATTTGGTGTGAGATGAACTCAGGCTCACAAGACAGTCCAAGAATTAGGGGAGTCATAGGGAAGCATTGACATTAATAGGTGAATCTGGTGCAGAATGGTCAGTAAGCTTGCCATAGAATCATGAAATCATTGAGGTTAGAAATTTAAGATCAAGTCCAACCACCCACCGCTCTTGGTGGATATCAATTTGATAAATCCAACTCCAATCACAGCCTATGATTCCATACAAAGGAAAACGAGCTTGTAGTTTGGAGAGAAAACCTTTACATGCCTGTGATTGTACGACTGCAACCATTTCATGTTATAGGATACCACCTTCTCAGCCCACATTAATGAGAGGATTAAAACCCAGTGAATTTACAGGTGATATAACCCTGTCCATCTCCTGACCTTTCTGCCTGACTGCACAGGCTAACTGGTTTTGAGCACGCAGAGAGAATCTTTGCCATGTGATTGCTACTCAGACAGTCTCTGTAATTTAGATTATGAAAGGCTTGTGGTGACTTTCAGGTTTTGTCATCAATAGCATGTTTTTGGCGTGGGTGGCGTAGATGTGCCAAGCCCAGCACATCATGATGAGAGTATGAACTATTTCAGGTACTCTGCTGTAGCAACTCTGTCATGCTTGATTAAGCCACAGGTTAATCCAGTAGGAAGAATAATCTAGAGTTTATCTATAATGCGGTTTCCCAAGTCCATCAAAATTGATAAGTTATCAGGTCCCCCACATGGAAGCCTGACCTTGTGGGGAAAAGTAGGAGGTAAGCTACACCTGGCATAGGGGCACGCTCCTCTCAGAGCCTCATGGAAGAGTTAGTGCATAAAATGCCCTGCGTGTTCTGTTTGTGCACTCACAGGATTTTAAAACCCTCTGGACTCTTTATCTCCAGGAAATGGTCATCCGTGGGCCCAAACAGTGACTGGCATAGGTCCTCTGCAGATTTAAAAAAGACACCTCTCTATCCTACCCTTCCTGTCATCACCCTGCCTCTACAAAGATGTCCAGGCTGTTCCACATGGCGGCCTTTGGGCATTCGGATCAGGGTGCTGAGATGGTCTTGCTTTGCATACATCACTGAAATCTTGGCTGGCTTTCCCAATCTCTTGTCTTCTTCCCATGATTTCAGGTGCTTACTTTAATTTATAGTGATAGAAAGTGTTTTAATGATTAGTCAGAACAGATGGGAGAACCATATGTCATTAAAGTACGGGGTAGAAATTCAATGCCATTATAAACCTGAGCTGGAAAATTACCTTGTTTCCTCTGGAGAGGTAACATATCACAGGACAGAACTGCAAAGCCCTGCTTCTGTCTTTGAATGTCTGTCCATCAACTGCCAACTCTGTTGTATCAAAGTAGAAAAGAGTGTATGACTCAGCTTCCTGCAAGTACAAACTTAATGATGGTACACGGTGCAGCCCAGAGAAATGGGAGGTGGTGAAATGCTCCACGCTTGACCCTAATGGGCACTGTTCAGGATGTTGGTAAATGCTCTTCAAACAAAAACAAGCTCCAGTTTGTTCTATAAAATGAGGAATGCAGCACAGAAAACTGGGTCTGTGCCACAGAAAGTCCAGTGATAGCAGTGACTAAGAATTTTATACTGGGTTGAGTAATACCGCTCTGCGGGGCGATGCAGGAGAAGGAACAATTTAGCACAGTGTATACTCAGATTTATAGAAAATCAGCTTCATGGAAACTGCCACCAGAGCGGTACTGACGGGTTTGCATTGTGTGAGCACTGAAGAAAAGCAAAACAATGCTGGGAAACAGATTGATTTTGTTCTCAGCTACTCCGCATAGATGAAACTTTTATTAAGACATGTTGTCTTGCCCTGGCAGCAGATTGAAAATTGCCTCCTAAAATTCTGGTGACCTAGGATGTGCTCCTTTTCCCATTGCAAGTGTTTTTTAAGTCAGTGTACAGTTAATTGGTGCAACAAAGCTTTTGGGGCTTAGGAGGTTCAGGAACAGACTGCCCACGTGCAAACTGAAGACAGAGTTGTTATGCTCTTTCTTTCCAGTGCAGCTGCATGCAAGGAGTGGGGAAATGTGTAATCACTACCAGTTTCTTGGCAGTCACTCTTGTAAGTCAAAAAAGATAATTGCTGTGTTGGGCCACACGTTCCTTGTATCTTGTGTATACAGCTCTCACCAAATGCATGTAGGTCCTGAAAGTAGCAAGGGCAGTGCAGGATCACCCTCACACTTTCTCAGAAGCAGAGAAGGGAGACGAAATCATGCTTTTACCTTTGCAAACTGAAAGTCTCCATTCTTCCCCAGCTGTCAGCTGTGCTGTGTTTCCAGGTGCAGCTGTGCTAGAAGCTTGGCTTTGCACCTACGGGCTTTTTCTGAAAAGCAGAGGGCTGGTGAGGAATCGGTTCTGCAAAAGTCCAGTTAAGAAGACATCACATACCAAGATCACATAGATTTGAAAGAAGGTTTGGGCATTTTTAGACCATACTGGCCATTTGAATAATGGAATCTGGTTTTAGAAATAATGTGGGTAATGTCTTTTATGACATAAACTGGGGAAAACCAGACAAACTTCAAGGCAGGCCAGTTCTTCCTTAGATACAAACAAGCACGTTCATAAAATCTGGTTTATCATATGGCTGGCTGTGTTTAGGTCTCCTTTGTTTCATTTTTTCCACTAGCACTTTCTGTGCATCTGAGTGCCTGCAGTGATGCCAATTTCACGATCTTTTCACACACATGAACTGACGCATTCTGCGCCATTCTCAGTCCTACATTTTAAAGTAAATGACTTCAGAACTCACCTCAGAAAAATAAAATTTCAAGGCAGAAAAACAACTAATGATTTCTAGTTCATTCCCTAAGAAAAAAAAGGGCATGGTATTGCAAGTGCTTTCCTTTTACCACATGAACATGTATACTTAAAATGTACACTATGGCTTCCAAGTTATTTGCAAAATCTGCTGCAAGTAACATCTTTAAAATATAGAAACATAGTGTGTTTGGAAAATAATTCCAGATAACTTACATGTATTTTGTAAAATATTTAAGTACATATACAAACATGAAAGTATATGCTATAGGAAAACACCAATTCTACCTACATTGTTGTAAAATTAATTGCAGCTCAGTAGTTTCAGATGGTAGCATACAATCTTACAAATTTCCAACAGCACTGTTGTTATTCACTTCAACCATGATAATATCATGTGGCTCCAGTTAATATGAGAGCCTGTAATTAAAAATTACAATGGTAAATGCTATAACTACACAGTAAGAGACTTGTCTTGAAAATCCTAAACAGCTGGTGGGAGTGGATTTAATACAATTTACGCTAATAATTGTTGAAGAGCTTGCATGCATAGGCTGGAGCTGTGGTCAAACCTCACTTTCAGGTCTGGAGCTTGACTGTCTGTATCTGCTGCGTGACAGCAAATAATCTCTGTTGCTCTCTGCACTTTACATTTTATCACACTCTAAGACCATGCATATAGCAGATGTTATTTCCAGTGCTTAAACCCATTTTTTTTACTTACATGGCATGCAGACTGAAAATGCCCGTGGTTGCATTTTGTTGTGCCATTTTGACAGACAACATAAGGTTTATTGAAAGTTCTGCCAGTGCAATCTGGCAGGAGAGTCCTAGTGAATTCTTGTGTGAATCTGTGACTGAAAAATTGCCATCTGACAGCTGAATTTTTTACTGACCTCTGGCTCATCTCAGTTTCGAATGCACACTTGTAGAAACATGTCTTCAACATACTTTTGAAAATGTGTGAAAATAATTGATGAAATACTATTTTTCTTTTCACTTTAGCTGCTATTCACAGCAGTCTGCAGGATCTTAAATTTGCAAATGTGTGGAAAAACAGAAGGCTTTTAAATTAAGAAAAAACTTCTTCTTTGCAGTGGCTGAGTACAGCAAAAAATCTTACTTAGCTTACCCTAATATGTACTTATTTTTGCTGGTTCATTTGCTGTAACCTATAGAGCTCCCTGGTCTGGTACCTTGTATATTCACATGACTATCATTGCCAGTAAAACTGAGAGACCAGAAATGAGCAGTAGGGTGAAGGGAGAGGGGAAGGCTGACAGATATATTTTATGTGAATTAGACTGTTTATGCACTGTATCTACATCCAGATATATATCATCAACTATGCTAGTCAGACTATGCCCTGACATGGGTTAACCCTTTATCATCTAAAATTTCTGGAGACACCTTAGCTTTCAGCATGCCAAAAGGACCCTGGATGAATGAAACTTTATTTTGAATCAAAGTAATTTTTCAGAGTTAGCATCTTGCAATTTATGGTCTCCAAAGGAAGCAGATTAGCAAGCAAGCAGACCTTGACCCATTGCAGATTGCACTGCTTCTTCGGTTCACATGTCTACAAGGGAGCAGCTCACAGCATGAAAGAATAGCTCAGTCCCAGTTCCCATCAAACCCCTGACCTCTCTGTGAGACTGCCAACGTGGATACCAGTTATGGAAGTAATTTAGTGCACAAACAAGTATTTACCAGGAATTAAACTGAGACCACCAAACACATTTCACAGTGGAGACCAAACAGTCATCAGACTGAGGCAATTTTAGGTCACTACCAACTTGGGCCTGATTCAAGAAAGCAACCTCAGATAAAAGTCTCTACAACCCATCATCCAAGTCCCTGAAGGCATTCAGTCCCTAAGTTCATTTTCTGCTATGAACATAATTCCTGCATGAGATAAGAAGTTTCACTGTACATTCAGTAATCCAGGAAAAGATTAGAAACAGAATTGGGGGAAAAAAGGCATTTGAAGCATTTTGCAGAGACAGAGAAAGTGCCGTGTTCGTGTGAAGAAGTGGGAAGAAGCTCCAGCACTCCCCTCTAACACAAGAGTAGTAAATTGTTCCATGGGGGGAGCAGGGATCTATCCTCCAAGAGCTCATTGCTGACAAAAGGCACTTTGTTACTGCACTGTGCTCCCTTAATAACATTCTGACATTAACTTAATATTGATCTTTAGGTATTTGTTCATCTTTAAATAATTCACTTCTGCTTTGCTTCTGTCTTCATTTCTTTTTTTCCTTCTGTTAATCCAAAGAATGGATGGATGAATTGTCTTCTCACAGAGAGCTGAACCTCCATGATGGTGAGCAAGTACTTTTAGGAAGACTCTTTGTGGCGCATAAGTGCAGCTTTTAGGTGGAGCACAGCAATGAAGACTATAAGCTCGTCTGTAAGCAGCACATACTGTATTGCTCATGGAAAAGTATTTGCTATATATTTGCATAGCATGTTTAATCTTTCACTGGAAGCAGGTTTCTTTTCCTCACCTTTTTGCACTCAAAAATGAAAACCCTTCTTCCCCTCCCCACCCTGAATATTTGCTTTGTAGACAAGGAGACAGTGACAAGGCAACATTACAAAACTCCCTGCAAGAATGGGACACAGAGCACAGTGGTGCATTCCTACACACTGCTCAGTACTAGCATGTAGCCCATCCTATGGATGTAATCAAAGATGTCAGCAGTCAGATATATTAAAAAGATTACTTACCTGAATTTTAGCCTGTAGATAGCAAACACCAGCATTTCATTCTAGTGTCCTCTCACTGCTGCTGAAGAAAGTACCACTGATGCTAATGTTCACTTGATAGAAAATCCACTCTTAGTCAAACCTACCTACCTACCTACTTTACCACTGAGGCCTGAATTGCCAGGAACTATCCTCCATGGCATGGCTCATTCCTTTATATACAGTTATTACTGGTAATAAGCTGGCTCATCTCTAGATGAAACTTTAAAACAAGAGAAGTTTCCTAGTTGGTTTAACTAAAGCAGTAAGTGCAATAGAGAGGTTTAATTATTATGTGTAATAATAGTCAAATCCAGCTCTCTAGTAGTGGTTTTTCGTTCAGTAAAAGTTAATGTTTATAAAGGAAATGTGTACTTTACATGATTCAGAGAGGTGAGACAGAAGTCTGAACCTGAACCCAAATATGGTCATTATAAAATAGAAAGAAACAGGGCTTTGGATTTTTAGTATTCTTTAATGTGAGTTTCAAAATACAGAGTACATTGAGTTGTGCTCACTAAGAGAGAGAAATGGTAAGCCTGATTATTATGTAAATCAAAAAATGGAGTTGGAATCCCAAGTTCAAATTCAGGCCTATTTTTGCTGTTGCACTGAGAGAATAAGGAGAATTTGATTAGGTCATATTTTGTGTTATTTAATCCAGAAGAAGGTGCTCAGCGACTAATGACTGTAAATGACTTGCTAGCTGACAGCAAGAGGTTTTTATTCAGCTCCTCTTCTGGCATCAGACATAGTATTTCACCAACCAGAGAATGTCCAACATGTAAGACTAATGAGGAAACAAGCCATACATGCAGATGGTTGTTGCCCACAGAAGTGGGGAGAAGTATTTGGCTGTCCCTCAGCAGAATGAGGTCAGACTGGGAAAAAAAAAGAGATTAAGTGGACTTACAGACAACAGCAATACAATCTCGGTATTAAATTTTGTGATGTTGCAACAGAGGATGATCATGGTGATATGACATGTTCTTTCTGAAAGAAAGCAAGCCCTGGAGTGCTCATGTTCTGCCAGAGCTATTCTGCTCACAGTAGTTACCTCTTAACTTTTTTTCACAATGAAGTAATAAAATAGACCATCTTGCATAAAACAATTTAGAAATTCTCTTCCTTCCTAGAAAATGCCTCTTGCCATTCTTGTAACTTGAATAAGTCACTGAAAGCATTTTTTTAAACAGCACTTCCTTCCATTTGCTTGCTCATTTGTGGTTGAAGTATATTTATTCACTTCGTAGCTCTCATCCTGCCAAGGAGCAAACATGCAACACAGGCCTCTAAAATAAATGACAGAGCTACAAAAGGCAATTTCTGTTATCCTCCTGTAAATCTGGAGGGGGGCCCAGATCCAGGAGTTGTTTCTTCTTGGGGCTCATAGTTAGATGCCCTCAATGTCATCTAACGAGGCACCTGAACTGGAGAGAGTCCCTTAAAGCTCTTGGATCTTTCCTCCACGAATACAGACTCCCACTAAAATAAATAGGAATAGTAAAAAATTCAAACTCTTGACTGAGTTACAAGTTATTTCATTGTTGTCAGTATTTTCAGTGTAGAAGAGAGGGACAAGCAACCAGAAAGACTGGGCATGATCTCCATATATAGCCACAGGGCCAAGGATTTAGATTTCCAGGGACAAGGAATGATTTTCTATGGCAAGCAAATATTCTTCACACAAAAGAGCTTGAAACTTTCAGTTGGCAAAAACATTTTAATAGAAAACTTCCCACTTGCCAGAACTTACCTTTTTTGATGTGGAATTGCAAAAGTTAAAACAGCTCCATTTTCTGAGATTACCATCCCAGATTCTGGAGTAGCAAAAGGTTTCACAAGCACCCTAGGGGCATGAACTGCTTGTGGCAGTAGAAATATTTTCCATCACTTGCCTTACCTTTCCCTAAGGATTTTCAATGGAAGTGCTGAAGGTGATGCATCCAAGTGTTTTTTTCTTCCTATGACTGTCAGATGTACCCTGCAGTGAGTGAATCTAAACCCTACAAACATGCACAACAGGTTCTGCCTCTGGGGAATGGCCAGTGCCAAGTGATGGCTTGGCCTGATATACCTGTGGTGACAGAGTTCATTGGGAGGAGTGTCCTGGTGCCCCACACCTCCCTGGATATAACACCCTCTGCCCCTTCTATGTGGCGGCACCACTCTCTGATGTACAAAGAGCAGACATACCTCTGTGCCAAGCAGACCCAAAATTACACAGGAAAGACAATGACAAGGCATTTCCACCCTGCACGTCTGAGGAAATCTCCTTTGCAATGGTCAGTTTTGCCATGTGCACAACACTCATCCTTCAAGGGGTGATGAAGTGCAAGACCCAGCATCCGGTCAGAGGCCATCATTGAAATACCATTGCAAGATGATCAATAAACACCAGTTAAAAATTACAAGGCCTTCTCTACAGCAAGGCAGTCAGCAACCTATTGGTTTAGGTTGTGTTTCACTGACTTCCCCACTGGCAGATTTTCTTGCCCTTCCAACGCTGCCTGCCAACCCAACAGGCTGAGTCACCTTGGGCTTGGGAGAGGTGGTTAGCATGGGAGGAACGCTGGCCTGAGGAGAGACAAGAACAACATCTGTGTCCTTTGATAAACGCCCAGGAAGAAAAGGGAAGGCTGTGCTTTGTGTGCTTGCCCAGGCTCGCTGCCAAGGGTATGCAGGTCAGCGCTGATTAAGGGAAAGTTAAATGGATCAGTAGGCCCGGTCCTGGAAATGTGATCCTACCAGGGCCGCTTTTGCAAGAATGAGAAAACGTATGGAAATGTGGGTAGGACTTTGTTGCTGAGATGTGGTAATAGTGTCAGGTTGATGAGGAGCCCATGAGGAATGCTGTCCTTGCCCTGGAAGGAACAGTCTGTACTCTGATTACAACAATAACAGAAAGACCAGCACTCAGCATGTAGCTGAGGTTTCAGAAGTTGCAGCCCCATCACATGCACCATCCAAATCCCAAAACACAGCCCCTCCTACAACACAGAACATGGCATAGAGTGACAGAAATGCCCATGCCAGTTGGAATGGGAAAAGGTCCATATGTGGTTTTATTTTGTTCCCTTGCTTTAATCTTTTTCTCCTTTTCTAACAACTCCTTCCGGCATGGATAATGCCAGTTCTCTGCATACTCCACATCTCTTTCCCTCTCGAGATCATTATAGTAGCACAGTTTTTGCTGTCACATTCTAGAGCTCCTTTTATGAGCACCTCACCAAACTGAGCTATTTTAATAAACAAGAACAGGTTCAGTCCCTCATAATTGCACACCACTTCCCCACTCTGAGTAGTAGCCAAGCCACTGTTCTCTGTTGCTCCTTATCACAGCAAGATTAAAAATAGTTTTATCACAATATGTAAAGTTTTGCTTAATCCTCTTTTTCCCACATTAAAAGCAGATGTTCAGACATACTGAATTAGATTCAGCAAATTTATTAATTTAGATGTACAAAAGCTTCACAAGTTCTGACTTATGTCTGAGTTTAAGTAAGACAGGCAGTATTTTCAGATTTAAGAAACTACTGTTTCCATGTAAATGGAACCTTCATTTTTAGGTTTAGAGTGGCCTCGATGTTCAGTCCTGATAACAATGAAATCAGTGGAAAATCAGATGCATAAAGAAGAGTTCAGACCCATTTTAGGGCATCTCTTCCAGTCTGAAGAGTATGCGTGTAAAGAAGCACAAGTCATTGTAGTACCAGGAATTACTATAAATATCTCAAAAAAAATTAATAAATTAAGGCTTTAAAAGTGTTAAAAGTCAGAGGAAAAAAAAGTTCCAGCGATTCACGAGGTTTTAGATAACCTTTGTTTCCCCCCCTTTCACTGCTGCTCCCTGAACTCTAAATCAAGAGACTCTTAAAGTCAGGAAGCCAGACAGACTTCCAAAATATGTGGTGACGCTCAGGGGCCTGTGAACCGGAAACAGACATTTACTGTCTTCTTTCCCAACCCAACTGGCTCCAAATCTCTGTAGCTGATGTGCTGGGATTTTGGGTTGCAGCCAGAAGACCTAACCTGAGAGACTGGGAGCTCACGAACCATGGAGGTCATGAATCGTTTCGTGTCCACCCACTTTTCTGGCAGGGAGTGTTTACAACACTGGCACTTTCACAACAGGAGAGAGGGGGAAAAAAAAAAAAGGAGGGCGTTTTTAATCCATTAGATTGCTGCTGATTCAGTAGTAATAAACATGAGTCTGTTTCCTTGATTGTTCTGTACACAGCAAACATTTGTGTAATGTGTCAGTTAAGTTTGTGTGTTGCAAGGATCTCTCATTGAAGTGTGTCTGCGGCCATAACCAATATATGAAAATCTGCATTTTGGGTGCCTGCATGAGGGAGAAAGAGAGCAAGAACTTAATTCCTAAGACCCTTAGTCATCCCCTGATCTTTATTTCTGAGTGCAATCATGGCACCAGCTTTTGAGAAGATGATTCCTCTGTGCTAGGCTAAGGATATTAAGGTCAGAAGATAGCGCTCTTCCCAACAGCCCGCTAGGAATGAGCCCTGTAAAAGCTTGGGATGTTTGCAGACAGTGAGAGGGGGGTCAGTTGCTGCTGTTGCTGCTGCTGTTGCTGTGCCTCTTGCTGTGTTACAGACATCTTGACTGGCCTCAGTGATTTAACGATGAGTGTTTGTTGGCCTGTGAAACGCAAACACATTGTAAGACTGTTTGTACACTAGCTAAACTCTTGCAGATAGTTTACACTCTAGAATGAATTCTTTGCACACACTGATCTGTATTTGCAATTATTCGTCTTCCTCTCTCAACGGAGACTTTCTCTTGCTTTTCTTTCACCTTAATGTTGCGAAACACATCAATGTTGCCTAACTTTTGATCATATGAGCAACTCAAGGTCATTTACATGACAGCCTGGCTACTTTACAGCTTGTTGTAAAACTGCAACCCTGTTCAGAAACAAAATAGGACAATTGTAGAGAAAGGTCAGCATTTCATTCTTAAGAGTTCTTACATTTTAGTATTAGCCTCATATTGATTTGGGAAGAACTAAGTAAGACCAACACTAAATACTTTATTCCAAATAAGACATTTCAGCTCAAAGATAAATAAAATATTCAATGTTTTCCAGTTTTTTTCCCCTCTCCAAAAATCCCATCACTCATTTTTCCCAGCTCAGTCATGGCCTGAACATTTGTCATTTACACAACAGTATCTTATAGACTCACAGGAGAGGACTTTGTCAGATCTTGACTTAAACTTGTCAATGCTATTTATATTTATATGTATATGTCTATATATCCAGACAATACAGAGGAGAAGCAATATTTGAAACCTCTATCTGAAATATATGTGACAGCCTATTCTGCATCATTATGGTGTATCAATATGAAATTGAGAGTGACCAGGTACAAAAAGAAAGACAAGGGGAAAACAGCTGTTAAATTTTCTTGCTACTTTGGTAGAGAAGTTTATTTTTTACCTCCTCTGTTATTTAATAAAACCTGATGCCCACTTAGAGTGGTGATCTGTTTCAGTTTCAAGCAAGACCACAACTCCAGAACTAAGGAATGATTACTTCTAACGGAAGGCTTTTTAAGTTAGATTTGACTGTGTCTTTTTTCAATCCATTGCTACTCTCTTTTGCTTCGATTCTTTGAGTCAGGTGAAGTCAGAAAGTAGCTCTGAATCCAGATTCACAGATTTAATACCAGCCTACCTGTATTGTGACATTTTCTGAAGTTACCACACCCACTTAAAAAAACCCAAAAACCACAAAAAGTGAGATTTTAACCCTGCTGAAGTTAAACTCTCACAGAGTTTAACTTAAACTCTCACAGATTTTGGTGGACCCTGAATTTCATTTAAAATATTTATGTCCTGGCAATCAACCAAAAACCTCTTCCCAGTAGCTTGAGAAACCGTGTGCCCCTCTATCTCAGTTTGTCTCCCCATTGATGTTTTGCCCAGTAAAGCATCTCACCCAGACATAGCGTGTGCCTTCTGTTAATGCTGTGTTTCTGGCTCCTGTCAGTCACCCACTAGTGACTGCAGTTTCCACTGCCTCCTCCCACAAACAATTTCTGCCTTCCTTCCCCCTATGGCATTTCCTGTGCCACAAATGGACACATCAGACCCAGTCTCCTCTTCCAAATCTCTCCACAGGGCTCCTCTTCTTTGGTCTGCCATCTCCTGAAATTAATTTTACGCCCTCATTTAGAATATTGCTCATAAAATTTAATTACTGAAACGTCTCCAGGAATAAACAGAAAAAAATTAGTGAAAAATGCAGTGAGGAAGTTTCAGGTTAGACGCTAGGGAAAAACAGTAATCTGGAAAATGCTGACATATCTCATAAATATTTGGGAGGTATTTTCTACTTCCAGATGTCATTGACTGTGCTGAGAGAGCTCTGGGCTAAGCTTTATGTTTCAAGATGAGCCTCAGTCACACAAAAAATAAAGGGGGGAGTCATATGCAAAGTCTGAAGAGGGGACCACATTTTCCCATATATGCCAACTCACAGAGCCCCACAGGAGGGAATGTGCTGTGTGCCCTGGAGGTGTGCAGGAGTGTCATGCTCCCATTAGGTCCCCAAGAGAATGGGGGTCTTCCAGGAGCACAACCAACTCTGCACACATGCACTTCTTGAAAATCCTGCTGACCTTAAGGCCTTAATTTATGGTATATTTACTCAACTTTTTTTTAGGATTGGCACAGAAGGATTTTATGTGTTTTGTGGAAGGTGTGTGTGTGAATTTGAGAGACCAGGCACCAGCTGAGACTGGAATTTCCACGCAACCCTGCAATCTTGTGACTTTTTGTAACTTACGCATTGTCTGTCTCCAGCCAGCTGGACAACAGTCCTGGCTCCTTGGCACTTATGGCACATTTTTCCAGTAAGCTCTAATAAAATGCTTCCTATCATCCCATTTCATTGGAATGAGGAGGGTTCCCACAGAAAGTGTGCAAACTTGGCAAAACACAGTAGATCCAGTTATCCCAGCACAGCAAACACAAAGTAAATGTATCATGTAATAATCAAAGGGCTCTTCAGATGACTCTGACACTCCTTTTTAGGTACTGTGGAATAATATGTTAGGTGCCAGACTGCCACATTTATCCTTAGTTCTCCTCTGAACTGAAAATAAGGATAAGAACTTCAATGACACTGTCCTTTAGACATGGCTTCGCAATATGCTACATGTCTAGACTGCTGTAAAATCAGGAGGATTTTGTTTGAATGACTTGTTTATATGATTCCCATAATAAATATCTTGCGTCTTTCTAGTTGTATTAAAACCACATTGGAGCAAATTCTATGCCTCATTACGCCACTGCAAGTCTGCCATCAGCTATCAGGAGTTTCTGCTTGGGACCAGAGTTTGTTAGCCATGCTTTCAGGCATTGCACTGATGAGAAGTATCACACCATCATGCTGCATGCGTTCCAGCATTACAGGGTGTAAGCTGGAGGCTTTTAAACTGAGAGAATTAAATCAGCTTTTGACTTGATATTGTCCCATACTTCATCTGGTATAGAGGTGATGCACAGGACTTGCAGAATATTAAAAGGTTCAGCAACCAGCGCCTGGCCCAAAGGAGAGTTAAAGGAAGTGTTCTCCAAAACTGGTGTGATTGAGACTTCAGCATAAGGAGGAGCAGGCCTTGCAGAAGACCTGTGTCATTCTGAGGAAGATGGATGATTCATAAGAGAAAACCTGGTCCTTGGATGGGAGGGTAGATGGAGGTCCCAGCTACAAAAGTCACAGGCCAGAAGGATACAGACAAAGAGTCGGTGGCTGAATGTGAATGAGCTGAGAGATTGTTTGGCTTCACTGTCCCAGCCTGGTTTAAGCAGACAGACTACTTCTACTTGAATATTTATTTCCATGTTGGGGAATTTTCCTTGATGCTTTGTATTTATAGCTGTGGAGTCTCTATGCCCCTCTGTATTCATGCCAGGCCCTGTGCATGAGAGAATTCATGAGAGAGCTCTGAGAGACCTTCTGCTTTGTACAAGGGGATGCTGAGAAGAATTTTGCTCCAAATCACTACCTTCCACAGGCTGAGGCCAAAATCTCAACTCTCTTCTTTTCCTGTAGCAAGATCAAGTTCCTTTGGAATAGCTGACTCCAATACCTGAGGTTTGACAGGTTTCTGTGCCATGAGGCTCATCACCAGGGTTCCAGAGGGGGTGCTGGGGAACTGATGGAGGGATTCTCTTCAAACAGTAAAGTTTTGTACCAGTGTCACCCAAGCAGTTGTGGCTGTGCATTTCCAGCAGCTGCTGTCACCCCAGCTTGCCCTCAGCTGCAGAGAACAGCTGCATAAACTGAAGAGTAAACAAGGTTGAGGAAGACAACCAGTTTGAGAAGCTGCCTCAAATAGGGACTTTTCCTGAGCTTTAAAAACCCAGCTTGCTGAGATTGACGAGGATGCACTCTGGGCTGAGGAAAGAAAGCTCTTTCGGTGACAAGACAATTGAATTCCAGATGCAAGATGACGAACCATCACTGCAGAAGGCCAGGAGGACACAGGCCACCCTCCAGGAAATCTGCAGGAAGCACAGCACCCTGCTGCAAAGGCAAAGCAGAAGGGGCAGTACAGTAATAGAGAAACTCTCTTATCCCTTCAAGATCATGAAGCTGTCACCATTCTGCCTCCTGCCAACCAGGTCAGCTTGGGTAGGGTGCCTGTGGAGCCGTCAGGATAAAAGCACACTTGCAGGAGCAGCAGCATGAGGGCACTGCCTTGAGCAGGGAATGGTGCAGGCACCTGGTAGGCGCCCAGTGCTGCCTGTGAGCCTGTCCCAGACCCAAACTCAACATCCTGGCTGTGTGTCCAGGTGATGCAGAGCTGCTGCCCCCAAGGAACACTGGCACATCTGCCAATAAGTCAAACTGAGCATGAGAGCACATATTAAGCCCATCTACATGGCTTCAGTCAGGTTTCTCTCCCAGTGAGGCACTGGTAACTAGCCTTTAAGGGTTCACATGGAGCAGTTTTCCTAAATGGTCCTCTCCCAGCCAGTCACTGTAGTTGGGAGTTGATAGAAGAAGCTGCCATTGCTCCAGTGCATCCCATTTCAGGGGAGGCCAGGTGTTTGCAGGTGGGTCACCTGCACTTCTACTGCTTAACTTTGCCTTGAAGAAGCTAGAGGTGCTTCTAGCTGGTGCATTAGCTGGATGGATGGCCTGTCTGGGTGGCAGGGAGGAGTGTGCTCAGTCACAGGACTAGTGTCCTGCCCCACTCCAGCGCCCACGCTCCTGTGAAGGCGCCCATCTTTGGCTTTGCATGCAAGAGTATGAGTCAGAAAGCTGATATTAGCTGGAGAATTTTAAAAAGTCTGCCCTTGCAGGTGCACCACTATAATCTCTGTACAACCAGAGAGTGCCAAGCAGCCCAGCTTTTAGCACAGATATCTATCTGGAGCCATGTAGATGCCTCAAATCTTTTAATCATGGGATCTACAGCAAGGACTTTTCCAAATCAAGCATGCTGTAATGTTTCTGTGAGGGTATCAAGAACATGGAAGGGGTGAAATTTTATACTGAAAGAGAAGATTGTCTAATAAGAGTAAGGGCCTGGGAGCAGATTACAGCCTTGAGGGTATCTGGCATGTAACAATAACACCCAAGGGTTTCTCATCCACAAATGGATACTCCAGGGCATTTTCTCTCCACCAGAGTTTTGCACGTCTAATTTATACACCAACATGACCTCTCTGTTTCCCCAAACTCTCTCTTTACCACTAACAGTGAGACAGACAAGTTCTAGAGCTATTTATAGCATGAGTTTGCCCGGGGTTTATCTGGTTCTCTCTGTGGGACCTCCAAACTCTAGATGAAGCCCGTTGCCTCATAAATTTGGGATTTGAGTCAGTGTCTAAATTTACATGCTGTAAGTATGCTCCTCTAGCCCGTTTCAGACCCATTTCATAGATTTTACTGGAGCTACTCTGTATTTATATCACTGTTTATGAGATCTGAATTTGACATAGTTCTCATCTTCACTCCGGCACCTCTCTGTCTTCATCAGGAGGTGCTGGTGGGTTTGGGTTTTATTTTACTGTCAGCACACTCATTTGCTGGTTTTCGGTTTGAATGGATGTGAGCATTGGCTTCTCTGAGCTATCTGAGAAGCTCCTCCATCAGTGGGGCAGCCTCAGCAGGCTGCACTTTGCTTTCACTTCCCATCCCTGTGCCTCCCTGCAGCACCAAGGAGCCAATTATATCAATTTATCACATCACATCTACTGAGGCAACTGCACAGCAGTTACACTAAACCTGAAATCCCCTCAGAGGCATAAATATGTTTAGGCACATTTGTGCTGTGCTATGTGGCTGTATTTATACAGTCTGTTTAATTTTCCCAGTCTGCTCACTGGAGCAATAGAGGCATTAGGGGTAGGAGGGAAATTTAAGCACAGCTGAAGTGAGCCCTGTCGGATACTGCAAGTGTCAGCTGATCCTGCAGTTAGCACTGATCACAGAACAATCAGGAGTTGTTAGTAATTGCACCTATTTCAAATAAAGTAAAGATTTTGGACACGGACTGAGGTGAATTCTGTGGTTATGTTAGAATGTGGACCAGAGTTCCTCTTAATAGAGCTGACTTAAACTTAGGAAAACTGGATGACTCCAAATTTCCTCAAAGAATCTGCTGGTAAAATACAGATGTCAGAACTTATAGGGTTGGTTATCCAGTGGACTTTTGCAATAAGACGTGGATTCGTCCTGGAAGAAAACATCCTGTTTTTCTTAAAATAATTCTGTAATGCTGTGTATGCCAAGTAATCAACAAGTTTTATGGTAAGCTTGAAAAACCATAGTAGTGCAGGAAGTCTGCTCTTTTGTGGACAGTGCCATTATTATCACACTGCAAATCATTACACTGCAGACACTTGCAAAAATCAGCAAGAAATTATGAGTAAGACGCTGAATGAAATCTGGGAGGCTTGGCATTTCCTTCTAGTTGAGCCACAGGCTTTCTGTGTGACCTAAAAAATATTATTTATCTTTTTATTGCCACAGTTCTCCCTCAGTAAAATGGAGATAACAAGTTTTCCTTTATTTCCAACTGGTTTTCTGTCTTTCTTTTCTATTTATACTGGAAATTTCTGTAAACTGGGACTGTTTCTAACTGCATATTCATCACAAGCTCTAGCAACCCCAGTGGACACAGCAAAATGAAGAAACTAATAAGAAGAGGGTGAACAAAACAGGATGACTGTAAACAAGGAAGAATACAAAATACTGTCCTGGTTTTTAAAAAAAGCAAAATGAGAGAGAGAATGCGTGAAAGAGAGGTAAGGGGACTAAAAGGGAAGGATGAGTTAGACAAATTGAAGAAACAAGAGACAAAAACAACAGACAGAAATAGAAAAACATCAACAGAGGGAACTTCCGAAATCAGAAAAAACAGAGTGAAGAGGAAGGATCAAGGTGAGTAGGACAAAGACCTACTCACAGTGAAGACTACAGACAAAGACCTACAAAGCAGTGAAGAGTAGAAAAGGAGGGAAGGCAGAAATACAGTGTTAAAATATTTTCAGTATGGTCTTAGATTTTGCTAAAATCCTAATAATGAGGGGGAAAGTTCAGCAGAGATTGACCTTTTGCTTTGAGTCCCCTCTTGCATACTCTGAATATCTAGAACATCAGTGATTCAGTACTAGTTTGGGTGTCTGGGAATACAGGGTTGAGCCCTCTGGTGCACTTGAGAAAAACACACAAAATCATGCTCAGAGAAGACAGATGAAGAAGTGTTGGGATGTCAGCATTGCCTGGGGAAAGAACAATTTCTTGTAGATCCCTGGAAATCAAAAGTGCTTTCCAGGAAGCAAAAGTCTGTCCATTGAATAGGAGCACAATCACGCATGGATGGTAAACAAATGTAATTAACTTTCAGATGTAGTCTTGGGTCATGGAGGAGTGCATTTGCTCTGTCTTCTCTGTGACTCAAAAGACAATGGTCTTGTTGCAAGATAACAGAAAGTCCTGTATGTGACTTTTCCCAGGAGATTTCAAACAAATTAGACCTATTCCTCTGATAATAAAATCAAATCCAGATGTAAAGGCGAGATATTTTTAAAACTCAAATAATGTTGCTCTCATCATTTTGCTCTTGGAGCCTGGGCCTTTCTCTCTTGAAGACTGGTAGAAGGGAGCAAAACCATATAGCAGGAGTGTGTGTATGAAAGAGTGAGTGGGATGGAGTAAGACCAAGATTGCTTAATATCAAGGAGGCATCGAGAACAGCTAAGGAAATCTCTGATCCCACATTCCCATCTCTTATTTTACATCAGAAACTTTGCATTCCAGGTTTTTAGGGCTCGAGGCTGTGTGTTACATAGGTGTCCTTTCCTAAAAAAGTTAGAAGAACTTTCTGAGGAAAGAAGCAGTCAGACTAGAGTACTTCTCCTAGTGTACCAAAAACCAGAAATACCAGTAAAAGTTAAACAGGTTTTCAATCTCATTTATATTGTAGTGACAATTAGGATAAATTGAAATAACTGAGGTTTCAGCCATTCTGTTCTGCTTAAAGAATTTTTCAGTGATTTAAGCAGACTGGTTTTAAGTCAATCTAATTACACCTCTACCAGTTGTTTGGCATAAACATGTCCTTGGTGATGATGGAAGTGAATCTCCTTCTCACTTATGCTACTGAGAAGCACTACTGCAGTAAAGAGCTGCTCACTCCTGAGTCAATGGAGTCAATCCTTGGTGCTGGAAGAATAATCCATGAAGGTAAAGTTGCAGTTGAAGGCCAAGATGTTTCACTAAAGGCTCTGGAGAGATGTGATATCCCACTGAAACACTGGGAAATGGCCGTAAAATAAAGGCACTGAAAGAGCTAAATCCAGCATGGGTGTCTGAGGTACAGCTGTGCCTCACTTCCATATACCACATATTTAGAGTTGGTGCCAAGCTGTCTCTTCTTAAATGCAGCTTCCCCTTGAGAGGTATTTTACTTATTTTTCCTCTGAGTTTATCATGCTTCATATTTTGGGAGTGAATCACTGACATCCAGCAAAGTACAATTTTTACTAGCATTGCCTGCACCTCAGATTGTTGATTCAGGTTTACATGCTTGAGCAGGCACAAACAGTCTTCTAAGAGATAATTTTAGACTCTAAACCCATCGGACAATAATCTGATGAGTTGTGCAAACAAAAGACATTAACATATGGGTAGCTAATGTGTATGCACATTCTTATTATTGCCAGCTAGCTGTTTTTGTTTCAGGCTCTAATCCAAAATGTACAGCAAGAAGTTGTGCTTTAAGGGAAATAAACAGTTTGGCAATCCACTCAACATCAGCTTTCAGACTGATAAACTTTTAAATTACTGGTCTTCTCTACATGCTATGGAGAGGGAGAAATGACCAATGGTGTGGTTATACGTCTCCTGAAGACTAGGGGACACATAACCAGATTCAGCCACAGATCATTTTGCATGAGACAGGTGCTTCTAAATCACCCATAGACCAGAGAGGGTTAGCATTTATGAAAAACATAAAGTTAGGTGGACATTGAGCTCTCAGTGACCTCACTTGCAGACCTGCAGGACCACAGAACGATGGATGCCCTTATAAATTAAATACTTAGCAGTAAGGAAGTCAGCTAGGTCACACAGAAGAAAGGTCCCACTAAGGTTTCTGAAGGTATGTTAAAGTCTCAGAGAAAGCTGCTTGAGGCTAATCACTACATCTGTGGTAGAGAGTATTGAAATGTACAAAAACAGGTACTGATTAACATTTGGCAGAGAAGAAGAAAAGCCTCAGGAAGATGCAGAAAATGTCATCAGGATAAACTTGAATAAGAACTAAAAAGGCCAAGAGCACCAGATGGCATTTCCAGAAGTATTCTCTGTCACAGGCAAAGATAAGCTTCATTGTCTTGCACAGGGGCAAGGAGGAAAAGCTATCCTACAATCTTCTGAAAGGAGGAGACAACTTTCTCATACCCTTTTGATGAGAAAGAAAGTAAATTCATGATATGTGGGTGAAGTGTGAATTTCTGCAGTCTTCTGTTGGAGTTACAAAATTAAAATGAGCATTTCCAGAGTCCCAACTTTGAAGTAATGCTATTCAAAGCTTGTGTTTAATGACTACTTGTCACAAATGCATAGGGCAGCTATATACCAACATCAAAAGCTCTCCCATATCCTGAAGGACAAGTGTGCTGCCACAATACTTTAATTAAATTGCAGTTAGCTACCTGGGTTCAGCAGGGCTGGAGCAAACCTGAGCTGATTACACATAGCCACCTGGTTTTCCACTCCATCCCATGATACTCATACAAGGTCTTCCATTGTCTAGATAAAATTCTGCCTCCCATTATCCTAAACAATGACAGCTGGCTGTATGTGGAGCCCTCAGGATGGCACAGCCCAAAGTGTCATCCTGTTATATCTCTGGGACACATGACGTTACAGTCCTAAAATATGACTTAGAGCAAAACTCAAACAGTCAAGGGATGGAGTACTCACATGCAAGATTTTAGAGCAACTCCTGATCCAGGATGATGATACTGATAAAATCATAGTGTCAGTGCCATGGACTTGGATGCTGGAACATGGTTGTGCCATTAAACTGCTAGAAAGTTTCCTGGCACAATTTTAGTCCCGCTTACTAGCATGGTTCAGGAGTCAGCATTGGTCAGAGCCCAAGTGCCTCAGACCCTGGCATGGGAGCATGCAACAGAGTGTTCCTGGCCAAGAAGGTGCCACAGATCTTGAGAGTGCCCCAGTACTCTCCACCGCTCCACTCTTGGGTACAGATGTAGCAGTTTGGTCCTTCTTGAGTCCTCTACCTCTCCTGCGTCTTGGGTGCAAAGTTTTCACTCTCAAAGAAGAAGAAAGGAGCTTAAAGGCTTTTGATTCATCTTAATAAGGTACAGACTTTTTGAGAAAAAAAAGCCTTTAAAAATTTTGGTAGAGAGAAAACATTGTTTCCTGCCTGCTTTAGCCTCAAGTCCTTATAGAATGAAAGTTGCATTTATGCTGTATTAGTTATGGGAGCAACACACAGATAAGAGATCTGTGCCTCTTCTGAGACAAAAATGTGCTGGCTTCAGTCCCGTAGACTTTAACTCTTATGGTAGATCAAAAGCAACTTAAAGTAGGGCCAATGGCTTTCCAACTGCACGGACCAAACCTCCAGACTCTTCTTATTTGTCTGGCATTTCTTAGCCATTGCAGACCAAAGAGACACCAAGACCATCCTGTCACTCCAGCTTGCTTGTGGAGAAGCAACTTTCTACCAAGTCTAATGGGAGGCAAAGTTTCACAGCTATGCATTGAAGATGAACCCGGATTTCAGGGATTTGCTTATTGCTTCATGTGCTGAAGTATGTGGAAGGATCAGATGCTCTTGATGAACCAGGTTCCTATTTTGAAAGAAAGAGGAAAGCACACAGCAAGACACAGATAACTTATCTGTGATTGTAACAAATTTTCTTTTTTTTTTTTCCTACTATATGAGCAATAAAAAGCTATTTACAAGGCATACAAACTTCAATTTATGGCTAGAAAGATGTTTCACTCTGTCTGCGTTGTCTCTGCAAGTGTCAAAACAGACTTGTATTTCATACCAATAAAACATGAATTTCATGCCAAGAACAGCAAGAAACAAAACAAAATTAAGCTATTTCCTCAGAAAAGAAAAAAATCTCTTGACTCTTACAAATCTGTCTCTGATACTGTAATTGGACTAGTGGGAGCAAGCACCATGGGAACCCATAGAGCAGCATGCCTGTGCAGATCCATTCCAGTAGCCCCCCTCCACAGTCTCCAAATTATACTGGGAGGGTGCTTCTTTCCCCTGATTAGTTCCTTACTTCTCAAGTGTTCCAGTTCATTGCAGAGGGCAAAGGGTTGTAAATTTAGCCCAGAGTGTGAAATCCAGAGTTATTACTAGAGCTGGTTAATTTTTTTTTTCAATGGAATGCTTTTTTTTCCATTAGAAAATGCCATTTTGTCTAACCAAAACTGCTCTCTGAGGCATGTTGATTTTCACAACCTTTTGTTTTGGGGAAAGAAATTGGGAAAAAGTATTATGAGAAGGTCAAAATATTCCATTTCAACATTTTTGGAAGGGAAGCTAAGGGGGGAGGAGATGTTTTTTCCAAGCTACTTTTATTTTCAAACTGTAATTTGCTGTCTATCACAGAAATAAAAGTATTGTAATACAATGAAATTTTTTTCAGTCATAGCAATTCTTTTTTCTTCTGATTCAGAGAAAAGTAAATCTCAGTTTCCCAGGAGTCCCTTGGAAATGGAAATTTCTTGTGCTTTCACAGCCTTAGCTAAGGTTACATTATATTCACAAATATATTGGAGATCCATTTCATCTACCAATCTTTGCAACAAGTGCATAGATAGTTATATGATCCTAGTGATTTCCTTGGTTAAATGAAAACCAACATTCATACCAACAATTGTCTTGAATAAAAGTTCACAGATAGTGAACAATGAAGACATAAAACAGGCAAATGTGACAGCTGATTGCAATTTTTCATAGCATTCTTTTACACATTTTAGCCAGTTAGATAGATTTCATGCTTGTTAACTCTGAAATGAAGATAAGGAGTAGATCTTAACATTTTGAGAATTATTTTTAAATGTGACCCTGCTTCAGCAAGAAAATTCAACTTATCTTTATGTTCATCTCAGTTCAATTAGAATTTGCTTAATTAAACCAGGTGTAATTATCACCTAATTTTTCTTAGGTGATACTTAGATATTTTATCTTATTTATATTTCTTTAGTGTGTTTATTTAAAAAAAAAAATCATTTAATGTACTAATTCTGGGAAATCACACACAGCACATAGGTCTGTCACAACTGAATATAAGGATTAAACACTCATGTTGTTACCTCTGCTTAGGTCTGAAATGACACCTCACAGATATCTCCTTACATTTATTCTTTTCTAGCTATATTCCATATCTTGGCAAGTTAAATGATCCAGAATTCTGTGCTACCTTACACCCCATTTGTATATATAAAGAGTGGGGGTTTATATATACATATATATGTATGTATGTATATATATATATAAAAGGGGGTTGTCAAAGAATTTAGAGCATATTGAGAATCTGAAACAGAGTAGTATCATTTGTTTGATCCTGTTAAATTTCTAAAAATATTTTTCTCTTTAATAAGAGTGGGGTGACTCAGAGAATTCTGGAAAATTGACTTGGTAGAGATGTATCACCAGCACCTTGTGGGCAGAAGAGACACATCCGACCCTCTGGGAGAGGAGGTGCTGATGTCATGGGCAATGGCTTGCCCAGTGCAAGTCAATGCATTCCAGGCCTGCCAATTTAGTCCCCCAAAATCATGGCTTCAAAACTTCAGGGTCTTAAAAAATTATGATTGTCATGTCCTTTTTTTATTGCCTTTGGATCTCTGAGTGGTTTTGTTTCATGTCCTGAGGACATGCTTGCAGCCTTGAAGCCCAGAATCCTGATTCTTGAAGACAAGCTGAGATTTCCAGCTACTCATCTGATGCCAACAGATGGGATTTTCATGTGGGAGGAAAGAACATTGGAAAACATCAAAGATACCCACTTCAACTCAACTGAAGCAGGACAGGGCTCTAAATACATCTACATTGTTTGGCCTCTCATTTTCATGAGTGTGCAATAAATAATAAGAAAATAGATAAAATTCAACATATATGTATTGATGAGTCAACTGGAATGTTCATGTGTACAAAAAATTCAGAGCAATTTATAGAGAGCTCATGTGTGTATGTGTGTGCTTTTTGGAAGTATTCACAGAATAAAACAATCAACTACTGTAGTTACAGAAAACTCACTTCTTGACAGATTGAGCTGTGTTACGTTTTTTAAGGAGCATAACGTGAGGTTTTGTCTTCATCACACATCTATAGAGACAATAGCAACTACATAAAAATGTTTTATTTGGAGCTTAGACACATACTCCCTGGCTCTTTAAGGTTGCTTTCAGTATTTTGTTGCTTATGGTGTTGTTACACCCTTACATTCCCTCTTTCTGTGACAAGGAATTGGAACAAATTCCCCATTCATATTTCCATTTTGTGCCTAGTAGTCCTAGCAAACAGAAAGGCGTCCACATGAACTGCAGTTGCTTTGTCTGACAATTTCCTAGACTAGTGAGTTAGTTCTTGGTTGACCTCACGCATTTTTTTTTTCTTTCCTTGTTTTTGATTTAGAAGTATTGGCTAAAGTGACCATTTCCCTCTCTTTTTTTATATGGCCTACTGCCATTTGGATTCCCTGGAAAGCAGATCAGATTCTGGGCTCTTTTAGAAATTATCTTTTTAAAATAATATTGCCTCTTCTGTCTCAACCATCAAATGCATGACTATCAAATGCACAGTCCAAGTGAGCTGCCTTGGTTAAAAAGAGAAGATGGTGGTGTCAATTGCTAACTTATTTACAAGGTATGTGTGTTTTGCTTTGTGGGATTTTTTCTTCTCTGAACAGAGCAGGGGTTAAAATAAAACCAATTTAAAAAAAGAATCAGAATCATCTCGGAGGCTGTGCAGACGTGCCTTTGATCAGATGAGGACAGGCTGCTCTGCAGGGCTCGGAGGCAGCTGGAGCTCAGCCAGCTGAGCACAGCAGCATCAGCTGAGGGGCGGCACAGACAAGCTCAGGCTCTCCTCCCAGGCTGGCTCAGCACATGCGTGGAATGGCACCAGCCAAGGGCACCAGGCTGCAGAAACATGCTCAGAATCTTCTGCCACTCAGGTTTCTTTTTCAATCTTCATTTTCCCCAGGTTTCTTCTCAGGCTTTTTCTCAGGACATGCTCAGGTGCTGCTCCAACTGTGTCCTTGGTACTTATATCTCTCTGAAACTCTCTTCAGGTGCTCTGGCAAGCACTGACACACATGGCTGCATCCATTCATGCCTCTGCTTCATTTCCTAGTGATGTCTCTGAGCTGCTGTGAGACCAGGCTTGTGGGCAGTGCTCTCCCTTTTCTCTTCAAATGCAGACAGAAAGTTGTGGTCAACAGCTCTATATCCATGTGGAGGCTGATGATGAATGTTGTCCCAAGGGGCTATGTTTTGGGACCAATGATCTTTAATATCTTTATCAATGACATAGACAGTGGCATCAAGTGTACCTTCAGCAGATGACACAAAGCTGAGCTGTACATACAACAGGTACAAGAGAAGGAAGGGATGACATCCAGGGGGACTTGGAGACCTGTGAGAATTTGGCCCATGAGAACCTCATGAGGTTCATCAAGTCCATGTGCAAGGTGCTGCAACAGGGTTGAGGTAATCCCAGATGTGAGTACAGACTGGGACAAGAACCCATGGGACAGCAGCCCTGGGGAGAAGGACTTGCATGCCTTTGTGGATGAGAGGCTGGACATGACCTGTCAGTGTGCACTATCGACCCAGAAAGTCAACTGCATCCTGGGCTGCATCAAAAGAAGCAATCCCAGCAGGGTGAGGGAAGTGTTGTCCCCCTCCATTCTGCTCTTGTGAGACCCCACTTGGAGGGCTGTACCAGCCCTTCGGTCCCCAGTGTAAGGAACATGGAACTGCTGGGAGCAAGCCTAGAGGAAGATGATGAGAAGGCTGGAGTATCTTATGAATACAGGCTGAGAGAGTTGGGGTTGCTCAACCTGGAGAGCAGAAGGCTCAGGGAGACCTTAGAGTACCTTCTGATATCTGAAGGGGACTTATAAGAAAGACAGAGACAGACTTTTTACATAGGTAGAGAGTGACAGGACAAGAGGGCATGGTCTTAAACTAAGAAAAACGAGAGGTGTAGATTAGATAACAGAAAGAAATAGAATAATTAATAAAATTAGATAATAGAAAGATAATAATAGAATTAGATAATAGAAAGAAATTCTTCACTGTGAGGGTAGAAATTCTTCATAGTGAGTCACTGACACAGGTTGCACAGAGCATTTTGGGATGCCCCATCCTTGGAAGCATACCCAGCCAGGTTGGACAGGGATTTGAAAAAGCTGGTCTAGTGGAAGGCATCCCTGCCTATGGTGGAGGGTTTGGAACTAGATGATCTGTAAGATCCCTTCCAACCAGAGCCATTCCATGGTTCTGTGGGTACCCTCTCTCTCAATGGGCCCCAATGGTAGAGTCATGTCCATGCACTCACTTAATGAGGGCTGGTCAGCTGCCCATAGCAATAGTAACTGGCACAACCCTAAAGCACCTTTTATTCACCAAGTTCTTGTTGCTCCCAGATCATCACCTCGATCCTCTTCTACCAGATGCTCCTGACCTTAGTCCTGGGTCCTGTTTCCAGAATTTCCCATGTTAACAGAGGTCTGTGTGAGATGAGCTGGCTTTTGGGGAGTACCTATAGGGGCATACAGGTGGAGGACCACTGAAATGAAGGCAGGACTCTATCCAGCAACCTAATGATGAGATCAGTGGCACTGATCCCTCAGCTAAGGCTGAGGACAAGTAGAAGGAATATTGTCTTTAATTGGAACATTAGGAGTAAAAAAATGGGCCTATCTAAAGGGGATTTATCCCACTGAGGAAAACAACATACCTTTCTTAGACTGCTCATTTTCTTTGCAATTGTTATAGGCCCGTGGTGTAATTTAGTGCACAAATTCATGACCTTTAGAGAAGGTATCACTTTCAGTCTTCTGCACTGAAGTCTCCCTTCCCTGCTCACTCTCACATACAAGTCTTCTGCAAACAATGTCACATGCAGCAGGAATCTTCTGTTTGACAGAGAGTTTTCCACAATTACATAAGTTCAGCCTGAGAGCTGATGCGGAGGTAGCTGAAAATGTGAGAGTGAGATTTACAGTAATATAATTAGATCACTTACAGTAAGAGGGAATGCTCTTTCCCGCCTTAGGACGAATGCCATAGGAGCCTCCCACTACTCCTCCTCTGAGTCATCTTTCCAGAGGCACTTCTGAGAGTCAGCCACCCTCAGGTGTTAGGCAGTATTTGTTTGTGCTGTGGGTGAAAAAATGTGTACACGCACACACAACCCAAACTTGATTAAGCAAACAAGGGCAAAGAAACCAGAGGGCTGTGGTTTCTTTGAATGTCTGTCTGTCTGCCTGGTGACAGAGCCAATGCTTGCAGTCTCAGCCACAATACCTTGACTCATCACGCAGTCTAGAAGCAGTGCTCACCCCCGGGAGGGCAGAGCTGAGGTGCACACGCACATGGGAGAGCACTGCCAGCCTTATCAGCCCCTCCCGTGTCTCCTTTGCCATGTTCATCCCTCCTTTGCTATGGTAAACCAGGAGTGCAGAATTTAAGGCAGTGGCGTAACCCACTGCCTTAACTTTTGCCAGGTTAAATAACTTTGAAAACACTGCTTTGGCCCAAGGATTGAAACACATGGTTTGGAGCAACCCAAAGTTCCCTTCCAGGCTTTGCTTGGGCAAGTTGTTTATCTTTGGTGCACCAGCAATATCTTGGTAGACAATAAATGATGGCTTGTATGCATAATAAACCTTATCTACCTCCCAGGCATGTTGTGAGAATGGATGGATGTTTTTGAGGAGTTTTGTAAGCTGTCCATAAAAAGAGTTATAAGCGGGTAGTATGTAATTATTGCCCTTATCTTACACAATCATCCAGGTATTGAAGGAGCTCTGTCTTCATACAGACAAGTCTGGTGTTCATACTACAACACCAGACTTGCAGGAAGAAGTGGGAGAAGAGGTTTCCACTCCACAACAACTCCAGGCAAGACTCAGTTCTTCTTCCAAGTGGAGCTGGGTATGGGACTGATGTGACTTTTTAAATCTACATCATTTGTGTGAACAATAAGTACTGGGTAACCTACAAAAGGATGGAAGCAGGGACCAGAAACCAAGACAGCTTTATTCCATCTGACTGCTACAGCCACTGGGCTACAAAGCCTCTGCTTCTTCCTGCTTTAGTCTTGTTAGCTTCTACTGGCAGTGTGGCATATCTTTAATTTGACCAATGGAAAGCTCCCCTAGCTTTACTGAAGGGATTTAGCACTGATGATGAAGGTAATCTGAAATCAAGGGTAAAATCCATAGAAATAGCCCAGGCTATTCACCTCTGAGTCATAAGAGAAAGAGACATTTTTTTAAGCAAGACATGCCTGACTTGAGCACAGCTGCATCCAGAGAACAAGACAACTTTTGAGGCAAATGCTGTTCTGACATAACAGACCGACCTGAGTCATTACTTGGCTCAACCAAGCCTTCTGTTTTCAATTTGAAGATGAAGTTAGGGAATTACCTATAAGCAGTAGTCAGGACAGTCAGGACAACTACAAACTATGACAACTGCCCTGTGAATAAAATTCTGAGTAATCCTGGCATGGGTGGCCAAGGGAGACTGTAGCAGACAACTGGCTCCAAAGAGTGCTAACATCTTCATAGCACTGAGCTAAGAGAAAGTGCCTAAACTCTAGATTTTTTCAGTTTACTTTAACGAGATAAGAGAAAAAGAAGTAATATTCTCTTTATTTTATAGGTAAAAGAGCCAGAATTCACTTTCTGAAGGTCATCCAAGAGCTTCTGCCAGAGGCAAGACCTGATTTGTGCCTTTTTCCTCTCCTTGGGATCTCTGTCCTTGGCTTTGAATATACATGTGCTGATTCCAAAGATCCAAGAGGCCCAGAAAAACCTGTGGACTCTAAACTCAAAAGGAGAATGAAAGGGAGATAATGTTCTTTATGTGTGTGTAATGTGAAAGTGCCTATAGGAGAAATGAGGATGTGAACTCCTATAGCTCAAAATAAGGAAATAACGCTGATGATTTCTCTGGGAGTGGTAAAGTGGTTTTTGCAGGGCTCATGTGTCAGCTTCTGTGTAAGTGAACTTCATCCCCTTCCTTCCAAGGTAAATTCCTACTACACTTGAAAAAATGTGTAGTCCAAAGAAAGAGGGGAAAATCTCTGTTACTGGCAGAATCTTAAGCACTCACAGGATGATTATGTGAAAAAGCCCTTATACAGCCCCTGTGGGACAACCATGTTAACAGTAAGCTTTTACTGTGGTTTTCATGGTTGGTCTTTCAGTAGATACACACAGCTCCATCCAAAAAGGCTAGACTTTTAATAATTATTTAGACTTAAGGATCTGCCTGGGGGCCAAATCATCATCCCACCTTTATGATGGAGGCGTATTTTCCTCATGATTTCTGGTTTAGAGCCTTGCTGCATGCTTGAGAACAATGCTCTTTGCAATGAGAGTGTAATTCTGCTGTCCCATTTCAGAGGTTCCTGAGATCTTGTCCTGTCTATTCACAGGGAGCCATGTAAATTTACAGATGAAAAATCCTGAAATATTTGTTCTGAACATCTGAAAAGCAGTCTGAAACCACTCTTCCTAGAGGCTAATGACAACAAGAATTTTGATTTCAGTAGGAAAAGGATTAATTTTAAGCAGGGCAGAATGAACTTAGGTGCAGTATGGATGGTTAGACTTGGCAAGTAGACAGTACTCTCATGCCTGTAATTTCACCATTATTTTAAGAATAGACTGCTGTCCTCAATATGGCAGAGTAGCTTGCTAAGGAAGTGCATATTCAAATATGAGTTGAATTAATGATTTTTACCTTCACTGTTAAAACAGCTCCGTATTAATGGAATATTCATAGATTTATTTTATTTTATTGTATTGTGTTTATTTTGATTTGTGTTTCTATTTTATTTTCTTTCCTTCAGATTTTACTCTGTCTCTACACATTATGGGGGAACAGAAAGGGAAGAAAGAGCAAGAGTCTGATATGAAGCCATTGCAATCCAGCAGCCAAGTTTCCTTAGCTTCAGTCTTGGATCATATCTCGTGCAAGGTTATGTGCTAGTAACCAGTACTTTGAAAAGTTTTCATTTAATCTCAGACATAAAAAATCCTTCTGACACCTTGTCAAAAATGTTGAAAACCCCAGGCAATTCATATTGTTTAAGCACTGGAACATGTTATTAGGCAAAGCTATACCAATTACAATGACAGCCCACAAGCCAAAGGCTGGCTTTTCGCTCAAGTCAGTGGTCTTGGCAGTAAAATCCAAGCCCAAGCTGAGTGATTTTTTTCAGGGAACTCAAAAACAAGTGTGAGGACCTCCTATTTTTCACTGCAGATGGCTGATCTGAGACTCTATTATTTGCTGGGAAGCAGCGTAGAAAGTAGGCTGCATTTTGTCTCCTTGATCCCAGCAGGCTAAACAGTACTGGACTATTGGAGAAGGTCCAGTAGTTCTCAGAAGTCTTTCCTACTTTAGGTGAGATGGTTTTGTTTTCTGAACTCTGGCAAAGAGCAGCTGATTTTGTAGAAGGGGAATATGCAGAGTGAAACCACTACAAACACTGATCCTACCAGAAATAACCAGCCCTCCCTTCTCCCTGGTTAGAAATGGAGAGTACAAAAATTCCAGTGATTCATTCTCTTATCTACCAGAAAGGGGAGAAAAACCCCACCTAAATAAAAGTGAAATGTTTTACTCAGACTCGTGGCTTTACATGAAATTCTGTTAGCCTCTTATTTTGTGGAAGTCTGTAGAACACAATGAAGCCTGAAATTTCAGAATCAGTTCCTTCCTTAGAATTCCTCTGAAGCACATGTGCTGTCAGGCTCTCCCTGACTAACTTGGTCTCATGAGTTTCCTAATGATCTTCTCTATAGATAAAAAGAAAACTTCAATGGCTCATCCTGCCTGGTTTTTTTTTTTTTTTTCTTGAGAAGAGACCTTTCTGGCAGAGTGACAGGTCTTCCCCCTTATACCTTAAGTGGTCTGGCAGCAAGCAGAAAATTCCTCTTGTCCTGAGAGTCCTGACCTCTTCTTTGTACCATCACAGTTACAAATAAAGACAGAAAGAAAATTGCCAATATTTGAAAGGTATCCTTATACAATTAACTTTTTAAATTGATTATATAAGGATACCTTTTGAGTTAGTTTTAAAAATTTATATGTATTGATTATACCAGGGGAAGAGATAACCTCATTTGGTGTTTTGGATGTTTTTCTGTTCCAGTAGTTACTGATCATTAGTTAAACTATAATATTAAAGTGCTGATGTTTCTAATCTGATTACACTCATTCATTCCTTGCTCTTTCAATAGCTCAGCTCCTTCATACATCAGTCTGAATTCAAACTGAATTGTTTTGTGCAAGGAAAAAAAGGTCAAGCGTTTCAAAGTGAATCATATCAATCTGGGTGAGTGTGTGTAAAACAGATAATCACAAACCACTGATGCACTGCCACTCATGGGATTTTATTTCAGATTATTTTTGTCCTGTCTCCTAAGTATTTCTCATCTTCACTTTTTGAGTGGGTTTTTTTGATGCTGAGAGGTCTGATTGTGCTGTAATTCATTATGGAAAAGAAAGGGCTACAAACATATGACTTCATAATGCATCAGAAGGTTTGTGGCTATTATGCCAGAACTACAAAGCGAAAGCTGTGCACTAGCTGGATGTGAACGCAGATGAAAACAGATTTAAACATATGTATGCAATGGGTAGACACAATTGTCAAACCATCAGAAGCTTTCCTAATGAGCCAGGACTTTTATGAGTCAAGAGAAAGCGCAGTGCAGACAACTGAGAGCTGTAGCAGCTGACCCAGAGACCACATTTCAGACATAAAAAGTCAGAGTGATCAAGATGGCCAGTGAAATACCCAAGCAAACAGATGCTGTGGTAAAAGTACCTTAAATTCAGTGTTTGGTCTAGACATGAGTGAGAAGTGAGGAGGAGTGGGAACAAGATTTAGCAATTTTAAGACACAACGCACTGTCATACCAGGTCAAGCAGGTTTGGCAGTCCATTTTGGTCTTCTCATTGTGCATATTGAGACTTTTTTAATACTTCTGATCAGCTGTCTTGTTCTTCCTACATCAGCTGTCAACTGGCTGGTGAAATGATGACTTAGTACAGAGGACAGGTGAATTTGTGGCTGTCAGTCACACAAAGTGCTCTTATCTTCTTCAAACATGTACAGTATTTGTACACCCAGGCCTCAAAGTTTTATATCCACCTGTAATGGCAATTTCATCATACGCAATTTTTCAAGAGATTTTATTGTATTTTATGATTTAGAACAGAAACAAACAAGCAAAAAAGAAAATTTTTATATATATATATATATATATATATATATATATATATGTATGTATGTATGTATGTATGTATGTATACACACATGTGTGTATACACATCAGTCTTCACATGCTAAAAAAAGGTTTAATTTAATTGACAGCTTATACATTGACGCCTGCAGGGGAAGAAATACATGCAGTTATTTGGTAATCATTGCTTGACTCTTAGGTGGCTACTTGCTAAAACTCAGTCAGCATTGGAATTAATTGGCACACCCACTGCAACCTCAGCAAAGAAGTCCAGGAGCAATAATAAAATATCCTCTAACTTCCCAGGATGGCTCCTTCAGGCTTGACTGAATTAAGTACATGGACTAGTCTGCCTGAGCACATCTGTAGTATTGCTGTTTCTCTCTCGTATATAGCAGAGACCTTAGGGTTAACCTTTAAAAGTTCTGGTTTTCGCTCATTTTTAGATGTATGCTGGCTCTAAAGCTCTGATACAAGTCCCCAGACTCTTCACTGAGATTAAAGAGGGTCAACTCTGCATGGTTAACTAATAGCATTACTCCTTTGTTTACTAAATGACTCAGTAATTAGGTCTGTATCAAGAGACAGGCGTCTGCCCATTAAAATTTATTCGAGGAGATTTCATATTAATTACTCTTGAAATGCTTTTCACTCTCCATGGAACTGATTTGGTACTTCTAGGTCTGCTTAGCAAAATGAGTTAGGCAGTGCCGAGCTCAAGGCCACGAGGGCTGCTGCGCTTCTGGCAGAGGGGAAAGATCAGTTCCCTGCAAGTCCAAGCCAAGCTTAGTCAGCTCTGCTGCCGTCCTACCCTTCTCCATGCAGCTCGTCTGGGCAGGGAGCCAGCTCTCGGGGCTGAGCTAGGTAAAGACTAACCCTGCAAAGAAAAACAGTTAATTTCCAGCCAGCCAGCTTCGCTCCCTAGCCAGGCTCACAGTGGGGAAGGGAGTAGGAACGTACACCTGAGGTAGGAGACTTGTAGCTCCTCAGTGCAACCAGCTCCCCTCTGGATCTGGGCTTTCAGGCACATGAAGGTTCAGGGAGGGGAGGATACCATTACACAGGGTTTTGAAGATCTTAAAATTAGAGCAAAGAGTGTAACCTCTAGGGTTCTGCTCTTCATTCTCCAGAGCCCTACTCTTGTTTCTGCTCTACATTTCAAATAGAAAAGTAGCAGGCAGCCAGTCAGGATCAGCACAAAAGAAAATGTTTCTCTGGTGGCAAAGCTGCTCATGTATTTGTTCCTTTTGCTTTCAGAAGTCCCCATCTCCAGCTGTGATGTGTTTTCTGCTATGAATCTAACAATTCTCAGCAGTCTTTGCTAAGGAAGTGTCACAAAAGCTTAATTTGTACAACACGTATGCATTTTGACCTAAGCAATGCCTGCAAGTTGGATGGGCTGGCCATAGAGAAACATAAGGAAACTTTCTCTATTTACATCCTCCATGAAAAATCAGGACACAAGAGCAGTTCCTCTGCCATAGGCCTGTTTTTTCTCAATGCCCTTCATGACACAGACCACTTTAAAGGGGGCTGGAAGGCGCTCTTTGTCAAATTTCTAGTAACACATCATGGATCAAGTTTAATTTTTTTTTTCTGAACTAGAGTTACCAACACTAATTGAAACCTGACAATGTTGCCGAGGCCAAATTTCATGAGAACAACAAAGTTACTTAAATAAAAATAAAATGATTCATTCCCCACTCAGTGCACTGTCAGTTACTGGTACTCCCCACGCTTAATGCCTGAGGTAGCTAATGGCATTAACACATGAAAGAAATCATCAACATGCTTTTGACTCCCATTGGAATCCTTTATTAAAATAGTCCTGACACTTTTTTTTCTCTGTTTGTAGAGCTGGTATGCCAGCAGCCACACGACCAGTGCTCTGACCAACGGAGTGGTAATTCCCAGAAACACGGAATTTGTTTAGACTGCTCCAGACAGCCACCTTGACCGGGTAACCTCTTCTGGGCTTTGCAATGCCAAATGGGTATCTGCTCTGGCAAGGCAGATACCAAATGGGTATCTGTTCCAGCAAGGAGCACGGCTCTCCCAGAGCCGCATTTGGCAAGCAAGAGGAAAGAAAAATACCTCCTGTTTATGGCCATCTCGTGCAGCTGCTCTGGACACTTTTCCTTTATTTTCTTCCTGACCCCAGGTGCACATATTGGCACCTGAGGAATCATCAAGGAAACCGACTGGTGCTGGAGGAGCTCTCAGGGCTAACAAGCAACCCACCAGCCATTAGAATAAAACATGCACAGCAAAGGGGGAAAATACAGAGGCTAGTGGTAGTATTATCTCCTGCAAAGTAAAAGATGGTGTTGACCTATTGTCAAAAAACAGTTCCAACAACTGTGTCCTCCTACCTGAAAGAAAAGAATTGGACAAGTTGTGAGCTTTGGCCTTCCCCTATACTGTCCTTGTGCCATGTTGCTTCCTTTCTCTTCCTACTCTCTTCCTCCCACCCTGCATCCTCTTTTTCACCCTCCAAAAATATATGTGTATGCTTGTGGGTCACAAGCAGGTCTTGCTGCTAGAAGCACTTTACCCCAGTCATCCAAGCTGTGGATTCACCTCCAGACCATAGGCAAGTGGTCTTTATCTAGCCTCTCATCAGAAATGCTGAGAAGAGAAGCGAGCCTTAACCAGTAGAGTTTACTTTGGAAAGATGCAGATGTTCAGATAAAAGGTTGTGGTCTTAAATAACAAAAGCATTCATTCTCATGCTCATTTAGAATTATTGTTTAAAATTATAGCATGCATTTGTAAGTGCTGTCACATTAAACAAGTGTTTACCTACTAACAGATTGCCTCCCTACCTCTTGGGTTGCTCCATAGCATTTTACTATTTTTAGAACTCTAGATCCCGAGACCCACTTATGGTGTTGGCCAGGTATTTGAAATGAAACCAAGACAATCTACTGCCAGAAAAGCAAAAAACATTAATCCAAGGGCAACTAAGAGAGTGATAAGAGACAACCAAGTCACTGGAAGTGTGTCTAAATCTAGGACATAAATAGTCCAGCTCTCAGATGATCTGCTATTTTCAGACAGCTTCAAACTCCAAATCGTTGCAAAATCTTACAATGGTGAATCTTCCCCATAACTCCTCTGCTGAACTGAAATCCCTAAGGATTTGTGGGAGAGATATATTTCAAAATTGCATTTTTTTGGGAGGTCTTGGGTAGAATAACAAGTCACATTTCCTGCAAAGCAAAAGTTCAAAAAATTTTAATTTGCAACCACAGAAGCTTTTTTTTAGTGTCTTGCAGCTAATTTGCAGAGATTTATACAGTCCAGAAAATACTAGACACACATAGCAAATGCAGTATATTAAAACTGTATTATAATAGTAAAACTTACTTTATATTTTCATGCATCTTGGCTACCAGAACACTTTGCCTTAAAAAAAAAAAGCAAATTAATGCCACCATCATTCTTTTCCTGTCATTCAACAGCAGTGAACTGGGCATACTAAGGAAAGTATACTCTGAGTTGCCTCCCCTCAAATAATCCCTCTTCCTCTGTTTCCCTTCTGCCTCTTGTTTTCAGTGGCCTCTCTGTGGTTGTGCTGCGCTGCCCATGTCTTCCAGAGGCAGCTCAGAGCAGCCCCACAAGAAGAAGAGGTTCCTTCTATGGGGAAAGAATACTTGAATTTCCAGTGGCTCAAATAACTTGTTTTAATTTTAGCAATTGACACTAAACTTCAGCATACGAATCCCTCCTGTGGCCATGACTCCAGCACTCCAGCTTTTGGACACAAGAAAGTATAATTTTGCTGTCTGTCTGTGGTTTATATGCTTTCTATATAGCACTGAGAAACATTTTGCCTACACAAAAGCCTGGTCTGGCTGGACTTTCAGCATTATTTATAAGGGGATTTGTCAGGAGCATGGAGCATTATCTAAGTTCAGCACTGTTCTGATTTATAACAGCTTCTTTAACACTAATACCCGGCTTCACCAATCCTTGAGGGTTTGCCTGCGAAGTTTTGGCCACGCTGTGCCCTCATTAGAGTGGCTGCACATGGGCAAAGGGCAGAGACATGTGTCACTCACCTTTCTACAGACCATTTCTTTTGCATTGCTTTGTGTTTGATTTGGTTTTGAATGTATGAGACCTATTTTTACCAGGTTGCATAGACGGTGCCTAGGCAGTCTTAATTAGCTCATGAAGTAATTAGCTACTCATTTGGGATATGAAGCAACCATAGCCTGCACTACTATTTGTGCATGTGAGCCTGGCTGGGGTAGGTTTGTCTCAGCCCACATTTATTACTGCAGTTGCCATGGCTAGCAGCAAGCATAGAAGACTTTCTCTTGTTTTTCCTTCAGTCACTGAGATGAAGCAAGTGGTTCAACGCAGGGCTCCACATGTGAAGAAAATTAAAATGCCGATCTACCTCAGAGATAAATCTCTTATCTGCACATCCTTGGTGAGGACATGGGGTCTACTGTAGACCAGAGTTTGAGCTCACGGTTATCTCAGCTTTGACACACATCACCCTAGGTGCACTCTGGACTGCACACCAAGATCAGCAAGAACCACTCTCCTGCCATGGCCTCTCTTCCCCGTGGCTCCAGCTAGCTCCCAGCTCTGTTTTTGGGCTTTCCCTTACTCACCCTTCTGTCTCCTACATGAGAAAGTTGTGCCCTTCCTCAGGTTGCTTGCTCAGGGCTGCGCTAAACCATGCGCGGCCCCGCTGCACACATTGCTCCCAGTCCAGTGACACCTAATGCACCGAGTCAAAGTGTGGTTTTGGTTTTGGACATGCAAAGCACAGCTGCTCAGGTCCAGCCAAAACCACCTTTCCCTCTGCCTGACTTAGCCTCCACTTTCATCTTGGCTTTCAAAAGCGTGTCCCTTCTGGGATTTATTTGGAGACGTGCTATTGGACTAAAAAAGGCACAAAAGACCTCTCACTTTCTTACTGGAGTATTAGCAGAATAACAACTGTAAGCAGTCCAAAATGTTCTTCTTGTCCTTTTCTTCTCTCCTGTCACAAGTGTTACTTTTGGTGGTGGTTGTTGTTTATTAACCCCGCAAGCCTCAATTACAAAGTCCTGAGGAAAAAAACTCAACAGTTGTGAAATTTCCAGAGCTGGCATTGTGTCCTTCTTGCCCACAGCACGCAGTGCTGTTGCTTAACAATCAACCTAAATACTCCTTGTCCCTTCACTGCTGAATGCATTACGCCCATCTGACGCCTTGTCTTCCAGACCAGCTGGGAAGTTCAATTAACTCTATACTTAGGCAAATCATTGCAAAAATTCAGGAAGGATGAGCTTAGGTGAACGTGGTGCTACCTCTGAGATTACTGCTGATCTGCTGAGGGCAACATCTGCTGGGTGACACTCAGTGTCTCCTCTGCCATGGATAAGGAGGTGCTTGAGCCTGGTGGGTGGTGGCTCTTTGTGAGGCTTAATTCTGGTGATTTATGAAAACAGTGAAATTTCAGAAACCTGGCTGTGAATGTCCACCTTTCTCCTCCAAATTTGAGTGGTCCCATAGCGGGCTCTGCTGGTAGTACTGGCAGTGCCAAAAATGGAGCTTCTAAAAAAGGAATTCCAAACCCCCAAAACCTGATATATAGATATAGATAGATAGATAGATATAGATATAGATATAGATATAGATATAGTTATAGATATAGATATATATTCCTTATTCCCTTGTCATTCTTCTATTCACTAAAAAGGAAAAAAAATTAATTATGCAACTTAGTCCTTGTTTAGCAATGCACTTAATCCCCATAAAAGAAACAAATGATTCATTGCAGCTCAATGCTTTAACTCCTGGACGAATGGACCCATTCAAATTAGGAATGGGTAATTGCTAAAAGGCTAAATAACTGAGCATTTTTGAGAATAAACAGCCTTCTGAGAGACATGAAATATTGCTTTTCAGATTTTCCATCACCAGACCTTGGAAAACACATGTGATCTCTTGAAAAGCTGCCGACATGGTGCTGTTATGATCAGGGTCTGAGTAGATATAAGTGGAAAATCTATACTTGCTCACAGGAAACAAATGCAGATTCCTCATATGGGATATGAGTTGGATGGAAATTGTCTTTCACCCTCTGATTAAAATAAACAACAACAACAACCCCCCCCCCAAAAAAAACCAAAAAAAAACCAAAAAAAAAACCCCACAAAGCAAAACAAATGAACTTCACAAAATAGAATTTAGAAGGAAGAGTGAAGAGGAAATCTGGCTAACAATATAAAAGAAAATTAATCCAAAGCTGTCTGAGATCAACTTTCCTTTCACAACTCCCAGATTACAAATTTGTTTACAGCATTCTAAACAAAATGTTTTTCTGTAACCTGTCTTCTTAGAAGCATAAATAGGCAAATGACAAGAATCTGAACAAGAAAGGTAGGATCTTTCATAGTGGAAATTTATTAAATTTTATTTATGATCACATATAATAACCTTTTTTCTGTTTTCCCTCATTGGTACTTCAGGGAAGGAAATGCATTACTGACTACAACTAGTTTTTGCTTCAAGATATCCAGGATTAAAATAAATCTAAGGTATCTAATAAAAAGGAAACATAAAAAATTATTTGTTTTCCAAAACATTTAACTGGGACATTACAATTGTTCTTAAGAGCATTGTTTTCTCAAGCACTGAATCTCCGTATTTCATTTTTACTCAGAAATTTTCACTGAGACAAAGGGAAGGGATTTTTCCAGGAATAAAACTAGTTTATCAGAAGAAAAAAAAAAAAAACCTTCATCCTTAATGTTTGCCTTTTGTGCCCAAAAAGGCTGCAGAGTACTAGATTTCATGATACATTTTCCAATGCTTTTTAAAAAACCTGATACCATGTGGTTATATCATTATCTCAATTTCAATTTATGAAATTTATATTTAAACTATTCTACTTTAAAAAAACGTGATGTTGCAGTGACTCACATCTAGAGTTGGTGCAGTGAATCAGTCCAGACATTTATAATTCTACATTCTTTTCTGGATTTTCTAAGTTTGTTTAAAAATATCTCCTTTTGTCTTGCAAGCCCTGTACTTCATAAGCCTGCTTGGCCCTCTAATAATGAGGAACAAGGATGTCAGTAGTTGCTACATTTCAATTTATCTTTGTTTATTAGTTAAGAACCAGTTTCTTTTGTATTTAGTATTATTTCTTTGAGTGTCACCATCCCCTGCTTGACAACTTTGGACCTTCCCTGTTCTTCTTTCACCTTACATATATTCAGATGTTACCATGTACCCTGACAGTTAAAATTCTTTCTGGAAAAGAAATTTCCTATTTTGTGTTCACCAAAATCTGGTGCAAAAACTCTTGTTTCCCTCTCCTATTATGCTCTGCTGATCTGGCTGCATATGAATGTTTACTTTTGGAAAAGGCCAACGGAAATAAAAACTAAAGCAAAGGCACAAGAAATAAAAACTAAAACAAATGCACAAGAATTTTCTGTCTCTCACACTTCTCAGACACTATTTGCATTTGAGTTATCACCCTAAAAGTAAGATGCAGAAAAACACAACATTTAACACTTTTATTTCAAAATGTGACTTTAATACCTCACAGGGGTTTAATTTGGGTGCTCTCCATCTCGCAGATTTTTAAATCATTGATTCATGGGTCTCTTTTGCAGGTCCTTGGACAATTGAAATATCAGTTTAATCGGCCACCCACCAATCTGGGCTTCCATGGGGTGGTTTGATGGTGACTACACTGCTGAAACTTGAAAATCTCTGGACAGAGGTGATGGGCAGCTGCCCACCTGGAGATCACCATCCAGCCCCTGGGGGTGCTGGCTGGATGGGAAGTCTCATCCTCGGAGGATGCAGACGTGTCCTGCTGGGCTTTCCTAGGAGGTCTGGAACTCGCTTCCGCGGGTGACACAGACCCATGGGCATGGTGAAATCCTCCAGGAAGGGAGATGAAGTTTCCATTTTGAGGCTGTCTCACCACTTCTCTGCATGCCAAGTAATTCTTACCTGGAAGCTCGGGAGCGTCTGTCACCACACTCGCTCCTGCTGGTTTTCCAGGAAGGTGATGAGAGGAAACTCCCGGCAGCATTCCCAAGGGCAGGTGTGAGTCACGGCATCCTACAGCTGGGGTCAGAGCCTTACAGACCATCTGGCTGGCTGGCTACAAGCAGCCTGTAACCCAGACCCAGTCTGTGGCAGCTATATCCTGTCACCCCGGGGGGGTATGGATGGGAAGATCCTTTGCAATAAAGGTCTGTGCAGAGATGAGAGCTGGCCCGAGAAGGTGAGAAGGTAGGTACAGGAACAGGGGTCTCTCATCTGAGAGAGAAACAGAAAGCAGCCATTGGAGCTTCCCTCTCACATGGCATTTGAACACACAGATCTTCTGGAAAACATCATCAGAGAAATTCAAATGGGCTTGAAATGTAAAGCCTTTTCATTGATAGCCTTTAAACTGCTCTTCAAGCATTTAAGCATGAACTGAGAACTCTGTTTTTTTTTAGTTTGAAACAGAGCCTGAACTTTTGCTCTGTACAAATAGCATCTGAGGCTGAAGTGCCAAAAGTTTTGAGGGGAAAAAAAATCATTAAACTGTTCACAACTTCACATACTCTGTACTGAATCATTGTTTTGACTTGCAGGCAGTTATTGTGGGCTGAGACATGGGTATGACTTGTTTTCGCAGCAAAGAATTCATATATGAACAAAAAATACATTATGCTTTCAACTTCTGTTTGAATTTTGTTGTGATAGTTCAAAATTCATGTAAAGTTGTCTCCACAATGTTTTGGTTGGAGCAGTTGAAACTTCTTTTATCTTTGGTGGTAGCAAAGCTGTGAATATACTCAAAATACATGTTCCCAGGAAAAGTCACACTGACTGCAAAAAAGAAAGAGAATGGATTTTTCTCTCGACTACATATTTGTTTGTCATTGACTAAAAAAGGGCATGAATCTTCTCAGAGGGCTTTTGTTGCTTTTAAAATGCAGCAATGACAGAATATCCAATGCAATGTTTTACCAGAATTTCTAACCCCTTTCCCTGGAATACACAGTGATTATGTGCTCAGGATAAATACAGTATCACCGAGTTAGGGTTTACAAAGAGAACTAAGGAAAACACATTTTACCCCTCCCTACCAATATCCTTTCTTATCATTATAACCTAAATTTTTATAAGTATTTTTTCCCTGTCAATTTGAAGAGTGGATTCTGCAGCACTCATTTTTCACTAAATTCTTTCTCCATAAAGGGCAGTTTGTAACTGGAAAGGCAAAGACACTTGTGGAGTGTGATTCCTGGGCTATGGACTCCAGCTGTGGCTCAAGAAGGTGCTTTTGCCAAGTAGGATGCTCCTCTCTCTATCTGTGGAGAATCCTCAGCTGTTCCACTGCGACACCCCAAGTGTCATTGGTAGCTGGCAGTCACTGTGGGCAAAGAGAGACCTCATCATCATTCACACAACTTTATTTGCACTGCTTACACTAAAGACAAAAGAGACTAACAGGATTATTTCATGTGACCAGCCGCAATCACAGGCTATAGAGTTACCTCTAGTTATTCCTGCATCAACTCTCATAACCTGTGGCTGAATTAGAACATATCTTTCTTTGAGGGAGTAGTAATCTTGATTTATTAGTTTGATTTTATTTCTTTGCTTTATTCCCTTGTGGTTTGAATTAGTTCCAGCTATGTATTTTTGTTTGAAATGGAATTCCTAAATTCCCAAGTGAAGTCAATCAGGCAGCAAGATGTACTCTCGGGCATATCTCGCACTACTTGTCCTGGGCACAGACCCTGTGTGAATTCTCAGCCCTATAATTGTTCCAGTATGCCCTGAAACTGAAATGGAAAAGGCTGACATGGCTGTGGGGAAACACAGTGCACAGAACACTCTGCTGTGACACAAATACATGAGCTTCACTTTAAATTGTCTCTGCTTGCAAACAGTCACAGCTGCCGGGTGTGCCATGCCGTGGGGTCTCACAACAGGACAGATCACCACAGCTTACCTGTGGGCTCTTGGGATAGCACGGACCAAGAAGAAATCTCTTACTCTGTGCCCTAAGGGATGAGTGCTTTGTGCCCTGAGGGATGGGTTCCCTAGCTCTGAAATTTGCTCCCACTGGAAACCTGGCTTCTGCAGGATAGGGTGCCTATCAGTAGGTAAAGCATGTTTATTTGATTTGATTTTCCAGCTGACCTTTGCTGTTGAGAGACTCCTGACATGGAGGAAAGGAGTATGGTGATGCTAGTCTCTATGGGGGATTTCATACAAGATTTGGCTTTTAAATTTCTAGGTGTCTAGCTTTCCATTGTAGCTGAAAAGCACCTAAGGCTACCTTAGCATCCAGCTCCACTCATCTTTGTCCCCTTTCCAGCCAGGAGTGTTGATGGGGGCACACTTCAGTAATGCAGGTAACCTGCTGCTGTGCTATGTTTCCTCTTTGTATGCTAGTCTCAAGGAATAATTTTGAAACATACAGCATTCTTTGCTAGAGTCATACTCCTCATGATCTGATGTGTAATATTTTACTGATATGTCTGTCTCTGACTGGGAGAGAAGAAAGCAGAATAAAGCCAAGAAAGTGGTAAATAGCATACACTATAGAAATATTAAGAAATGCTGAGTGGGTGAGGGAAGGAAATGACTTCAGAGACTGAAGGTATGAAAAGAGGAAATTACTTCATTCCCCACGTTGTCATGCAATGTCTCAGCATCCAATCACAGGGAATGAGGCAAATAAACAGGAAAGGAGAAAACGAAGTAGGTCGTTCCCCAGGGCAGTGGGAAAGGAGCACTGCAAGCAACTGCCCAGAGTGGCTTCAGGAGATGTTCTGAGCAGTTAAAGCAAGGAAGGATGCTTGCAGCCTACCTGAGGTCAGCCATAACAGCTGCCTGATGTTCCTAGCAAGCTACCTAGGGGACTGGAAAAGCATGGAGACTTCCTGATGCTAGTTTAGTCCTTAATAATGGGATTTTGGTTTCAATTTTGAGACTTTATTTCACTGTTATTAAAGTATATGCTTCAAATAAACGCATTATTCCATACATAAATCTTCTGCTAAAGACAATTCTGAATAAGCTAACAAGAAACACATCTCCTTCCTATGAACACAGTAATCTTTAAAACCAGAACTATGGGCAGTCTCTTGCATGCCCAGCACAGCTGAAGCAGTCCCTGCAGGACAGTTCTTACTGGAAAATTAAGCATGACCTGCTCTGCTGTCCACCTGAAAGGCCACGAGCCCATCAAGAACCTGTTTGTCCCCAAAGTGGGACAGCTCCATCGACTGTGGCCTCTGACTGCACTAACATTCAGGATGTGCCTGGGAATGGTTTGGCCTGAGACATCACTGCAGAGCACAGGCCATTTAAACAATTGAAGAGGTTCGATTTTCAGTGCTTGGAAACATTTCCAGTTTTATTTGCTCACACAGATAAAACTGAAGTGTTCCTGCACTGAGCTGCATGATGTGGTTTAGGGGCCTAAAACCCAGGGTCTGTGCACGTGTAATCTCCTCCAATACCTAACATAATCTGGGATTTCTTGGCAGACAGTAGTACAGTGGATTAGACCCTGAACCACAAGTGTCCCCAGGGAATAGGTAGCACGTTTTCAAGGCTCTCCTCTGACCTAGCCCAGTTAGTGGCAAAGATCTTGAAGGCTGATAGAGGGGCTGTGGTGCTGCCTCTGGCTGCTCTGCTCACCCCCTCGGTGACTTCTGCCTGAACCAGCCATCAGGAAGCAGCATTCTCTGACTTTGACTCAGTGCCAGCTTCTGCAGCCTCATTCCACCCTGGCAGTGCAGCTTTGCTCACTCTGTTGCAGGCTTACTTGTAAAGCAAGGAGGTTTATAATTTTGTTAATATTTTAATTTATTTTTTTTGTTACATTCTGAGTCTTCCCTCATTTCCTCTGGGAATTTCAAAACAGCCAGTACAGCTGAATAACTTGGCTCCAAGATGCTCTGTTTTGTACTGATTTCTGTGATTGGGGTGATAAAAGTTGTGGTATCAGGCAATGTTTCCTTAAGGCCCAGAGACCTCTATGAAAGGACAATTCTTTAGGGGCTTCTCAGTGCATGTGATCTGTGATGCTGATGACTGTGGATCCAAGCTCTCCTTGGCTCCTTTGTGTGGCTCCACAGACAGCCCAGGTTTGTGACTGGTTTGCATCACCAAGAGGATAAAAACACCTCAGACATGCCAGGGACTGTGGCCCTGTTGATTCTATCATATTTCTGGATACCTGGGGGAGAACCATTGTTCTTCAGACCGGAACACTTTTTGTGATCTTGAGTCCTTTTTGATTGCAAGCATAGGAGCCAGTACAGGAAAAGCATCTTTAAGCCAAGTTATCCCACTCATCCAGCTGTTAAAAAATCCCCAGAGGAAATGAGGGGGAAACCCAGACTTTAGGTAAGCCTGAACCTTTGTATTAGAGATGTATTAATAATTGATTTACTGTCACCTTTTGACCAGTTCTGTGTTAACTTTCGTTTGTTTTTTGACCCTAGGGCTATAATGCTCCTAGGTCTAACCAGCCTGGCTTATGTGGGTCAGGTCTGGATAAGCCTCTGAAGTTTGGAAAAGGGGCCTTATCCTTACTAACTCATTCTACTTTTGATATTCACGGATGTCTGATCAACACCTTCTCAGAAGAAAACGATTTGGAAGGTGCATGAAGCAACTTGCTCTGGTATTTTAGAAGACCAGCTTTAATATGTATGATAAGCTTATATCAAATAAGCTATGAAAGAAAGAATGAATGTCCTTCCTCAAACCAACTGAATGAATATTTTGCTGCAATCACCTGGCACTCTCTCCTTGTGTCCACAGAGTGAGTAACAAAAGTCCTGTTTAAACCTCTCCATTGTTCAAGGAGGCTGTTTCACAAGGAAAACCAAGAACATTCTGAATCATATTAAACTCTTGACAATTGCATTCTGGCTGCACATTAGTTAAATATGCTCCCAGATCTTATATTTGAGCAGTCATGCTTTTGACTGGTTTTACTTGATCTCATTCCTGTGAGATCCATAATGAAGAGGAAAGCTGTAATGACTGGCTCCAGCTAAGCAATATTTTTCTGGAAAAGTCTGAACTTCTGCTACTTGAGACTTAGGTCCTGGTGATGCCTGAAGTGCATGGCAAGAGAGGGAGGGCACGACAGCACCAGGGCTCAGAAGGAAGACTGGCAAGAACTAGAACATTAACTAATGTTAAGGCCTGTCACACTAAAAGGCTCTTTTTGCTGACTTAGTCACATATTTTCAAGGAAATACTCTAGGTAAGATCTGTAAGGCCCTGTTCCCTTCCTTGGTGGCAGCTAAGACCTCAGTAGTATCCTTCCTTTTTCCCAGCTCACAAGCCTGACTACATCCCAGAGTTTCCTTGCTGAGATATGGAAGATAGTCTCTCTGACTATCCTGCTCAAAAAAACCCCACATTTGGAAAAAGGATTCAGAACACTACAGTCCAATACAGAACACTTTGGGAACAACAGCTCAGGCTATGAGGCAGTTCTCTGGTATAAATTTGCAAAAATATAGATTTAAAGCTCCTGTGAGAGAAATGATGACCTGACAAGGAAACCAAAAGAGACCTTAACCCAGCTGGGGAGAAAGATTCAGTTTGTTTGATGTTTTGGTGTCATCCTGACAACCACCAAGGCAATAATTAAGTCATTAGTGCTGTGGCTCTTTGGCATTAGTTTACCCCAAAGCAACATACTGCCCCCAGTGTGCTTGTTATGTTGATTTTACTGTGTGTCCTGGTGCAACCAATTGTTATGGATGTTTGGAGTGTTTACCTCAAACCACTGGAAAAAATTGAGTAGTTTACCATAATAAAAGGGTTGCAATGATTTCACTACAGTCTGTGTTTTAACAGTTGTCAAACATAATTATTAAAGGAAAACAATTGCTGATGCTGATCTCTCTAGACTTCTGCTCGACCCTGCTTCACAAACATATGGAAAAAGTAAGGCATTTCCCAAAAAAATATTAAAATAGTAAATTTTATAAATATCCCTTGCTGGGAAAAAAAAATCACCTTTGCTTGTCCAGCTGAACCAAACCCAGGCTCAACCACACAGCAGTAGCTGGCCTCTGTTTCTGTCCAGGGGATGCTCACATGCTCCAGCAGAGCCCCCGTGGACAGAGTTTCCCACCGGCTGCCTGCCCCAGGCTCCCCTCTAATTGCAGCAACTCTCCCTGTGGAGCAGCACTGGGGGAGTTGGGTGGAATTCAGGCCATATGAATGTAGCCCCGAGGCAACCAATGAAAGGCAATGTTGCTTGGATCTCCACATCCAGAAGAGTTAATTGTGATCAGCTTCATTGAAGTAGGCAGGGTGTTTTACTACGGAAAGGTACCCTGGGATACGTACTGAACTCTGGCCACAGAAGGGTTGTGCTCCCCTAACTGAGAGCAGATTTGCTGTTCTGCTTGGAAAAAATCAACAGCAGAAGCAATAAACAAATGGAGCTATTATCTTTAAAATAAAGGAAGGATTTCCAGTTGGCTGGTTCTCCCTTATAAAAGTATTTATGGTGCACATTTTTGTATACGGATAAGAATATTAACATGCAAATAAATCAGTTCTCTGAAGAATGGTGGAAGAAAACTTTGCTAATCATGTAATCATAAGGTTTTTTTTCTCTTTCATGTGGAAAAGACAACAAAAACATGGGATGGAAAGTGGTGGAGAAGGTGAACAGTCTAAAGAAATGAGACTGTTATACACAGTTACACACAGTTATACATAGTTATACACAGTTATATATATTTCCATTCTGTCTAAATATATGGCTCTCTGGTAATATGAAATCTGTACATCATGAGCTTTTTTAGAATATCCTGTACTAAGAGTCTTAATCCTATTTTCAGCTGTGAGAGCCCTGATCTGGTTTTGGACTTGCTCGAGGCAGTAACACTGCTATGGCTTTAGGTTTTATTTTGCCTTTGCTATAGCCCTCCAAATCTGTACTGGTAAATGTTGCTGTCACTTTTGGGGGGTACCTGATCCAAAGACTTTACTAGCAGGAAGTTAAAGGCTACTTCATCCTTGGGGTCACTCTGCTGTCAATGAGAAAGCTGAAAACAAGTGAGAGCTAGTTATAATCTCATTTTCAAATTAGTTCTTCAAATTCCTCATTTATTCCAGCAAATAGGTTTCAGGGAAAAAAAAAAAAAATAAAACAGGGAAGAGAGTGAAACCCTTTACCAGTGAGAAGATGGATGGGCTAAATAAGGTCATGGTGCCTTTGTTATCCAGAGCTCTCCCCAGTACATCTGAATGTGCCTGGTGACACATTCCTCAAAGCTCTCTGTCCTTCTCACCCTGCTTGGAGCTTCTAATTTTGTTTCTTTGTTTTAAGGCAGTTAATTTCAGCCTTTCTTCTTAGCTGTACTAACAGTTGCTTCCATGGCATCCTCAAGTGTCTTAGAATCTTGAAGCTCTGGGAAAGAAAAAGTAGGCCTCTTTTTACCCTTATTTTACATCAACCTTAGTCTAGCCACTTTTGTGCTAGATGTAACTTTACCTGCTGCTGCTTTTTGACTGATCTGTATTTTGTGTTGCTGGCTTAGCTGCCCTCATGAGCCCTGTAAGTGGTTAGGAATATCAGCATACAGATATAAACTCCATTTAACCTACCTTGAATTCCCTTCAGTGTGTGCAAGAGAAAATGAATCAAAGCTCTTCTTTCCGTGTCTCATTGACCGGATATTCATGTGGTTCTTCTGTCATTCTCACTTGCTTGTTTTTGGCTTCTGTCTTGTCTTGCAGATGACATTTTGGTTGAGTTGCTGAGCTCTGGAATGCACAATTTTTATTTGCACACATATCTGGATATGTGGTCTGGATGTGCATCTGTTTTATCATATCTTTTACAAAATCACAGAACAGCTGAGTTTGGAAGGGACCTCTAGAGATGGTCTAGTCTAGCCTTCCTGCTCAGAGGAGCATCAAGAAAAGCAACTTGATCCAGGGCCATGTCTGTCAGTATTTAAATGTCTTCAAGAAAATACTTAAATATCTTCATGCTCTAAAACATGTCTAGATAATTTGTGCCAGCGTTCGACATCTCCACAAAAAAAAAATAAAATTCCTTATGATAAATGGAATGTCCTATATTTTAAATTTGTGCTTGTTGTCTCTTGTTCTGTCACGGAATATGACAAAGCAGAGCCTGGTTTCATGCTCTTTACTCCCACCAATCAGGTATTTACACACACATTGATCACATTCCCCTGAGCCTTCTCACCTCCAGGCTGAACAGACCCAGCTCCCTCAGCCTCTCCTCCTGGGTCAGGTCTTTCAATCTGTGGCCCGTCACTGCACTTGTTTCAATTCTTTCTTGAAATAGGGAGGCTAGGATTGGACCCAGCACTTCATATACATCTTTAATTTCAGATTGTCTTAAACTTTATTTGAACAGTTGGATACCATTCCAAAGACATCCAAAATTACTGGACATGGATTCTTAAATATTGGCAAATATTCCTTAGCAGACAACGTTGCCAGTTGATGAGCTGAACATAAAACAAGAAACCCTTTGGATGGGTATTTCAAAGTCATCATATAAACCACAGGCTGGTTTACTGCCTTGATTATTCATGTATGGAAGCCACAATGCCATTATAGAAAATACAAGCGCTTTTACATCAAAGATCCAAGCACAATGCAAGGGTTTGTTCCAAGTCCTGGGTGGCAAATAAGTGGAGGTTTAAACCTACACACCACATTCCCATGTGAGTCTGTTCAACTTCAGTCCCTCCCTAAATGAGGTTAGAAGCAAAGTTCTCTTCCATATACTGGGAGGTTTGTCAGAAAAGGATTGGAAAAACCAAGGTCTGCCCGATGAGGACAGTAGCTGTTAGGACAGTGATCATGAAGATAACATGGCAGATGACTGAAAGGAAAAGAGCAATTATGGAGTTAAATTCATCTCAGAGGAGAAGGAGCTTTTTCCGTTGTTCTCTCCTATACACTTATAGAGATAAAGCTAAAAGAAAGATTCCCACCAGAATACTGTTCTACCAGGTATGGAGATTATGAATTACCAGTTCCCCTAGCTGATATGATAGCCTTTAATAAACTACACCTCTTACTGAGCAGAGACCTCTTCCTACAACAGACCCAAGATTCAGCAGCTCAGCCCACAGGCTCCTAAATGAACTTCCCAAATCCCAGCATTTGCCTGGGGTTGGTTTGTTTGTAAACAAGGAAATAAGCAATACTTCATGCTCCCTTCCCAGGCCCCAGGAGCTCTGGTACATAACCTTCCACTGCTGTCACCCAAATATTTGTGTGACTGAATTTTATTAGCTGAAACATTTATGGCATTGCTGTGTTTTAGCATGAAAATGTAATGCATGTCAGATATTTTCCCTCTCCTACATATTCTGTGGACCCTTACTGGCAGCTGCTCCCTCTTTAACTTTTTAGGAAAAGGCGATTTTACAGTCTTCTGTTTGTTCTGTTTGTTCGTTGTCCAAATGTGCTTGAAGAACCCCACTGCTTTGACTGAGTGCCAAACGTGATAACGAATCTTTGGCCTTCAAAGATCCCACACTTTGGAGATTCTGTAGCAACAAGTCCCTCTGAGCCCCTCATCCTCTTGCAAACTAATGATAAAAGTTTCATGGGCACAGACATCACATACTGATGTTGACACTTGCTGGTGACTAAAGAATAAATGACATGCAATGCAGTTGCCTTGATATCCTGTATTCTGACCAGATTTAGCTCATCTTCCTGCCTAATTTCCTTTGTCTTGTTTGTAGTTCTTTTTCTCCTTAATTGCTGCTCGAGCCTGTCTTTATAAATTGCATTCCCGCATGTTTACTTGTCAGGGGCACACAGTCACCATGTGACAGGACGTGTGTGCTCAAAACTGACAACGTGTGTGGATCAAAGCCAGCAAGGCAAAGAAAAAGCTTCATAAACAATGCTGTAAATAACATCTGGGCTGTCCAAATATGGAAGAACGTGGTAGCTTTCCCTCTTTGTTGTTATTTTGTTTTGTCGTGGATATCTCCCTATAGACACAAACAAGTCTGAAGTCAGTAATTATGGTACAGATTATTTTAAACTAATTCTCATCACAAAATGCACACAACATACTGCAGACGGAAAACCAGACAAGGTGAAGTGAAACTTCAGGAAATGAATGAACCAGTGCTGGAGAACAAAGCCAGAAAAAAAAGAAACCAAGCAAATTAAGAAACACATGGAAAATGATTAAAAGAATCTCAGTTTAAACATCCTCACCTCATCCCACTACAGAAGATATTGACACACAATTTTTTTAATTTATATGAATATCAGAAATTGGAATACAAACAAAGGAGAACTGTCCAAACCCATGAAAGAGTGGAGTTTGGACAAAATCATTTCTGAGTCACAAAAATGCTCCTACTTTCATTATACTTTACAAGTTAAAGTCAGACTGGATGCTGCTTTGCTGGGAATCCTGGCTGTGGGTGTTGAACCAAAGCTGCTGCTGTTGCTTTGGTAAATTGGATAAAGAGGTGGATGAGAAATTCATTCACTCACAGCCCCCAGGTTGTTAGACCCTGTCTTTTTCCTGGAATCACTGGAAAGAAATGTGATGTGTATATTAAGCACATCCAGTGGGCTAGGGGCATGTGGCATTACTATAAATTGGGAATGTTCATTCCTTCCTTAATTTCATTTATATTCTTAGCCTTTTCTATTGGTGATTTTTCTTTGTACAGGGTCCAGTTCTATAGATCCTGCTTTTGGTTGGAGACTCATAAAGGCAATATTTAAGCCAAATAACTGTATAAATGAGTAAATGAGGTAGGATGCCTGCATCTGTGAATTCAAGAAGGCTTTAGTCTCCATTAAGTTTTTTGGGTGCCAAAACAACCTAGATGATACTGAAATATGCTTTGGTTTTCAGTTTTGTCTCTTCAGAGAGGTAAATGGGTGCCTCTTGGATTGTGTTAGCTGCAACCTAGGGTGGCAATAAAAAGATTAGAGGCTTTTCCTGTACCTTTCATTAATCTTCGTGGTCTTATATGAATAGGAAATATAAATAAAATTTCGTGTCTGAATATCAGTTCTTGTGCATATTCAGAACAGCATATTCTTTTAGGTCTTGATTAAGTATACCATTATGTCTTCACAGAAAATTAAACAAAATTATTGCTGAGTTCAAACAGAGCTGACAAAATTTCCAAGTTTCCAGGACAGTGCAAGTCACTTATGACTTTGGTCCATTGCATAGATGCAGAAGGAAATTCCAGCTGTCACGCATTTCCGCCTACAGCTGGCAATATTTTTTATATCAAAACTCCTTCAGTGCAGGCTGCCAACAAGCTGTGCACAAGAGCCCCACTGAGGCTGCTAAAAGCTCTGCATAACCTGGGAACCTGATGCCCATCACAGCTTCAGCATAGAACAGGGATTTATAGCTACTCAAAGTGATAATGAAAAGGTTAACATTAGTGTTTTCTGTCATAATCTAATCCAAATCTCAGTGAACTGCAACAGAGGATGGTTTCAGACTAGGTCTCGATAAATGAATGCCCTCATCTTCTGTGAATCCAATAAATGATTACAAGTCCAGCAAGGATAATCTGTGCTTCTAGGAATTTCTGAATTTTAGGCAGTTAATACATGTGTTTGTAAATAATTCTCCAACCATTAAAAACAGCTGGCCTCTTTTTTCTGCAGGCTATCGATACATTTTCAGGATGCCAAAATGCACACAAATATGGACCTTAAACCACATGGTCAGTCTGGTCTAGGCTTCTTGAGCAGCATTTCTAACATCATCAAGACAAAAGCATGTGCCATTTAGACCATATTCATGCTAATAAAAAGTAAGACACATGTACTATCCCCTTAAATCTGCAGGCAAACACTGTTCAAGATTTATTTCTACCATAGTACAGATGCTGACCCTTGTAAAGAGCAGTTATATTAAAACCAGGCATAAGGGAGTAAGTGGGACATTTTAGAAGTGCACGAGGACAGCCTGCTGTGCTCTTCACAGATAGTTAAAGATGGGTAAGATGTCTATTTGCCTGTTCACAAATTCAGATGGATGCAGCTCGACACTTTTGGGAGAATTTGATGCTACTAGATGCTGACTAGGATGAGAAATACGTGCATTATGTATCATTTATTTAGAAGCAGCTGGATAGAGAAGGTATTTATTACCAAAACGACTCCATAATGTGGATTGTTTTGTCATACCCCCTACATAGATATATGCTGAATTTATACACCAAAGCCTGCAGCACTTCCTGAAGCTTTCCCATTCTGTTGTGAACATTGTGCTTTCTTTTCCATTCTGAACAAAGTAAAACAGCTCTCAATTAAACAACAATTTGCATGAATCTTCAAAGTGAAGCAGAGTCAGGGAGAAATGCCACACAGCACCTTATGAAAAATACAGATGAGAACTTGAATGCTATGGAGGACATAGTAGTCCTGTCATTTGAAGCCTTATGGCAGCTTCCCAACCATGAGCTGTACCTGGACCTCCTGGCAGAGCATTGAGAGAGACCTGTGAGCAGCCAAAGCTGCTGGATTTTTCTCCAGCCTCCTGACAACTTCCAGGGCTCTCCAGGGTGCTGCCGGATGCTCTGCAGCCCCAAAAAGCCCATCCCTGTCAAAGCCCATCTCTGAGCTCGGCCCACCACAGATGCCAAAGCAAGAAGTGTAGCACTCAGGAGGCAGCTTCAGGGCTGTCTGTCAAAGCCTGCACAAAGAAATCATTTCTGGGGAGAGATTTTGGCATCAGAGCTCTCCAGCAGGACTCCAGCAGGTGCAGAGGACCTAGAAGAAGATGCATATAGGACTGGCGTGGGGAGAGACCTCGATCTTGGGGTTTAGCATTCAGACACTGCATTTGCACTTTTTTACTGAATTTATTTTATCAGTCTTACGGTGTATAAAGAGGATCTGTCAAAAAGGAGAGGAGTTTCCAAGGAGAATTGCAAAGGACATGGCTCTGTTTGGGAACCACCAGATGCAAAAGGCTCATTCCCATGTCAGCGACACAATTTTAATAAGGGTGAACTTGTCTTCCTCCCCCAGCTTCTAACTGATCATGGAGGAGCTATGATACTTCACAGGGCAAGAACAGTGATCAAACTCACCTTAAACATTAACTTAAAAGTAATTATTATTGGCATCACATAAAGAGAAATGTTTAAATCAGAGTAATTTTATTTATTTATTTTTAAACTGAGAAACAGTAAATTTCCCGTGTTGATAGGAAAGTGCTGATGAACAAAAATGATAAAATCTTTTTTTGCAAGACTTTTTTTGTTACTGGCAGCCTGATGTTGGTATATATCTTAATCAAGGCATTATTCTGTGCATTTTCTTTCATCCTTGAGCCAAAATGACATGTCCCTGGAAATAAACAATGCAGAAAAAACAGGAGGGCACCATTCCATATTATATCTAGAATATCTGTCTTGCTTGGTGACTCCATGGGTGCTTCCCTACATGAGAAGAGATGTCTTTCATTGAAGATTTATATAAGAAAAACTATAAAGGAATGTGTGTGTGAGATACATCTATTCTTCAGTAACAAAACAGAAAATGTCACAAAATGCTTTGTCCCCAAAAGAGAATTTTGAAATTGTGCCTGCTAATCTTGCTGTCTTGTTTCATTTTCCGTTTTGGAGGAAAGCCAATGGGAAGCTTGTGGTAGGATAGTTATCTCCCTGAAATATTGATTTCCTTAAAACTGTTGATTTAGCTTATGAGCCTAACTATTAGACAAAAATGGCATCTGTGTGCAGGCCAGAATGTCTGCAAAGTTCTTTAGATTTGTTCTAGTCTTTGATATCAGTGTTTTGAAAACACATTAATTTGTCTACTCTACAAGGGGAGAATTTCATTGGTGTTAAGTAGATTAGTCCCCATTTTCTCTAGGGAAATGACCAGAAAGCTTACAGAGGCAGGGTCCTTCAGGCATCTGTTTTTCAGCTTTCTTACACAGCATATGCAGACAATCTCCACAAGAACAAGTGAAAAGATATGTTTTATAAAAGAGCCATTTTGCTGATAATCTCCACATAATATTTTCTCTATAATTTATCTGGTGATACAGCAGGTATAAAATGGGTAGAATGGGTGAGAGTTGTTTAGACTATGTCTTAGGGATACAGCAGCTATAAAATGGGTAGCGTGGGTGAGAGTTGTTTAGACTGTGTCTTAGGTAAGTGAGAGAAGACTTTTATGTTCAGAAGTGCATGCCCCCCTTGAATTGCAGACAGTCCCAAAATCCAGTCTTGGCAGTTTGGGAATTCCTGGCCCCTGATTTTGGTTGCGGTTTTTTGTTTTGTTTTGGTTTTTTTTTCTGAACACCTATACAAATATATTTATTAAAGTAAGGAGAAGACAGTTTTCCTTAAAACCCACACATACAAGCACACTTTTTCTCTCTCCTCACTGCAGGTTTGCTGCTGTAAACTCTTTCCCCATCCCCATCCTGCCTGGTTTCCTGCTACGTGTTTAAAGAAATAGAATATATATCCTCATAAAATTAATGTCAAGTCATTGCTTCAGAAGAAAGAACGTCACCACTTGAGTTAGCACGAAATATTTCCTTTTCCATCCAGAGGCCTGACTGAGACAGACACGTCTGACTTGGGATTCAGTGTTATCCAAGCAGATGTAGTCTTGCCTTTAGGATGCTAAAAATAAGCTGGTGATAACCGGATAACTGCGTATTTTGAAACAATTATTTCCTTGGATACAGAGAGACACAGTGTGTGTTCTTCTAACATCTGCACTTTTTCTTATTTGTGAGTACATGAAAACAGGAAAATAGTATAAAAGACCTGAAGCGGAATTTTTGTTGCATCACAATTCTGCCAATGAACTTCCACTAGAAAGAAATTGACAGTTTTAATTGTGTTTCTTAGGCATGTAATATACAATTCATTATTGTGTTATGCATCCTATGATTGTGAGATACTCTTTACTGCTCATTGTTGTATCAGGCAACATTTCTCTCCTGCATACATCTGGTTTTATGCAGTTCCTAGCAATGGAACAAAAACAGAGCACATGCTTTGTGGCATCTCTTCACAGCTGAGTTTCCTTTGCTTGCTTTTTAGAGGGTACTTAGCATTTGCTTGGAACTTGATAGTTTTGAAGCAAGTCCTTATTTACAAGTGATGACATTAAAGATGAATAACACAAAGAGAATCAGTTCAGCAATATAATTTTGAAGTCAATCAAGAAACTCTCCGTAATTAATAGATACTTCATTTTAATCTCTTGCAACAGATGCATGTGCTTCTTTTGGCAGTTAACTGCTTTCAGGCACTAATTTGACACCATATGGGTGTCAGATTTCTGATCTCAACAACTGCTTAATTAATTGATGTTTTTATCTTTGAATGGGTTGTGTCTGCTCAGATCAAAAACCTAAGCATGCTATAAAATTGTAAATAGAGAGAGCTTTCCTTAGAAACTAACGCAGTATAACACTCAGAATTGGGATATGTTATGTTTATGATTGATTTCACTTGGATATCATGTTGCTATAAGTGTGAGAAAGAGAGAGGAGCCAGAAACCAAAGACAGTGCTGGAAAGCACGTAAGTATTGCTAACCCTAAAATCATGAATCACTCTCCCTAATAAAAGCAACTAAACAAAAGCAAAACCCAGAGATTATCCTGAAAGTGGTGGAAACAGATAAACAGAAACTTCAGATTCTAGTTTTTTCTCTAGTTCATTTCAACAAATGGAGCTTAGCCTGGCATTTAGGGAAACTTAGAATGTAAGGAAGGTGAACAGGCATAATAGAGGAGCTAGGCACCATTTATTCACTATTTCTTAACACACAACAGGGTACATTATTTGAAATGTTGAGGCATAGTACCTAAAATAAAGGGAAGCAAGTAATTACTCAAAGCATAATTAACTCACTGTCACAGGATGTCATGGAAGCCAAGAGATATAAACAGATTCAAAATGTTAATAAAGAATTTTATAAAGAATAGGTCCATTGATGAACATCAAAAACAATAGTCCAGATGCAGCCTCTGACTCAAAAATTCTCTGAACTCTTGATTGTTGGCCTTTTGCAAAGAAGGGTCATTCTCTCTGCTTTGCTTAGCCTACCCCAGCTGGATAGTGTGCTAGATGGATTTGGCTGGACCCATCATGGTCTTTCCATTTTAAAAAGGAAATAATAAAAAAGCAAATTTTTGCAAAAATTCCATATATTTCACCTCTGTCAGTTGTGTCCTACTATAATCACAAAGGGACAAAGAAAAACATAGGGGTTTGGAGTGGGGAGGGAGTCTTGCTGGGAAAAAGGCTTTCATTTTACATCAAGTCTACATGTTCACAACAAAGAAATATGAATTCCATCAGGAGAACCAGAAGAACTATGCCTTGGACCCTGATCAAGAATTATTACACATATTATTTAAAATGTTACATTCTTCCTTAAAAAGAAAAAAAAGTTAATTGTAACTGAAAAAAATAAAAATATGGTGTTATTTCTTGTAGCTGTATCAGAAAGGGAATTCCCTGTTTCTGTGAGGAGCAGTGAGATTTCTTCTAAGTCAGGCATGTTTCTTATACCACAATCTGAGGACAATAAAATTTAACTTAAGCTTTCAAGTATGGTTTTGGTTCCAGTTTGAAGGGGGTTTTCTGGATTCAGAGTCTGAGTTCTTAGTTGATCTCGATCAAAAGTTTCAAGCCAATCCTCAGGATCACCTTCCCTCCCATTCCTGTCCATGTATGTCCATCTCTATCACCTGCTGTGATTCTGCCCCATGAGCCTGCAGGCTCCACTGCAGCCATGGTTAGCTCATAGCCAACAACACTTTGAGTTTAGCAGCCCTATCCTGCTGACTATAGACTCAGCCTTGCTCTTCACCAACAGCTCCTTCCCTCAGGTGAAAGGGATCACTGAAAGCATCCCACACCATTCCGTTACTGTAATTTTTCCACTGGCTGGAATTCATGAGCTTCCAGAGGCATGCCATTGCCAGAGGATGGGCTTTGCCTGAAGTAGGTAAAGCCCTGTAATGCTGCTGGAAGGACTCACAATACTCTCAGTGTATCCTGAAGGTCAGGTCAGGAGTGACCGTGTCATGGTTTGATGCTGGTGCAATGCCAGTGTCCCCATGAAAATACATTCTCCCTGGTGTCTACTGTGAGATGTGATCAGAAATAGAACAAAGCAGCATCCCAAAAAACTCACTTCCTCTCAAACCAGGACACTGAGCCACAGCAGAACAGCATGGAGATCGTCAGCTTACATCTTTGGGCAGAGAAAATGAATGGTGCTACCCTGCATATGTAGTTTTTAGCTACTCTTTTCCTGGAGATATGATGTAGAAAAACAGAAAGTAAATTTTTAAATGAAAATTAATAACTCAAATGTTATATAACTCAAATTCCTTATAGAGTATCACCAGAATTTTGTGTGGGTCAAAGGGGTCTGTTAGGTCAACTATTCAGGCTCCTTAGTATGACCTCCTTTATGACTTAACAAATTAAAAAATATTGCCTAAACTTTAGGCTCAAACAATCATGTGATCTTTACCACACAAGGAGTAGTATGAAAAATGAAAATTAAAATTTATTTGGTTTTATGAGAAAAAGGAACATCCAAATTAAATGCCAATTACTGTCATATACTCATTTACTCCAAATTATGCATGACTGATACTTGGTGAAGTCTGATCTCTTCAGGTTTGTGGTTTCATCTGTATTAGCTATCAGTAATGCAAAAAAAAAAAAAGCAGAAGTGTTTTCTTAAAGTAAGACTTTCTTACTGACACTTGCCAGTGAGAACCGTACTCTGGCTGGAAGAAGTCATGATTCACAGTTATTGGAAAGCACTGGAAATGCACTTGTATCTTCCTCTTTCTCCTGGAAGAAGGCTTCTTTTATGGTTCTTACTAAGTCAAACGGCAGTAACTGGTCAGGTGAAGACTGTCAGTGGTAGTCATGCAAGCTGTAACTGGAAATCTAAAAACACAGCACCAAAACCTAATAGTGAAACTGTGGCCTCAGACAACTGATGAAGCAGAAAGGGTGGGTGTGAGTTTCTAGTGCAGGCTGCCTGCTCACATCAATCCATTTCCTGCTCACATCAATCCATTTCCTGCTCACCTTACTCACATGAGAAGCACTACTGAGAACAGCTAACTCAATTGTGTAAGCAAAACAGCTTTTGGATCTCCTGCTTCTCTGCAGAGATCTCCTAAACTGAAAGAAGCTGGCTGATGATTTTGTGTGCAAAGGTGCTTTCTGCCACGCCTTACTGCATCTTACTCCTGTTTTCAGAAGTCTATTCCTTCCCCTACATGTAGCTTTCCCCATCTCACTCTCTCTTTAACCCCTCTGTCTGCTGAGTACGAGTGGAACAGCAACTTCTGGCCCCAAACTAAGCAATGTGAAGAAAAACCAGGTGCTTATACATGGTGTAAGCAACTAAACATGATACAAATACTTAAAGGTGAAAAACAGGATTCAGATCAGCGAGAGTAGACATATATTGCAATGACTACACAGGAAGCATTAGTACACAGATCCAGCAAACACAGATGACTGATTGCATTTGGCCTTTTGCTTGGACTTGTTCCAGACATACAGCTACACACATTCTGCTCAGTATCTCAGTATGGAATCTTAAAAAGGTGCTGCAAAAATTGCAAAATTGGTGTCCAGCCTGATGCAATCTCTTCTAATCATTTTCCCACAGCCGTACGTTGCAGTTTGTGTTTCCTGAGTCCCATGATCACGTCTCTCCTTCCCTTCCCCTTTTATCTTCATCTTGCTCCCCCTCACTTCCTTTTCCCATCTAACTCTTCTGCACCATTACCGTATCCCACTCTTCTCCCAGACGCATATTCATCGGCGGGTGTAAATCAGCATTGGTACATCAATGTCAATGGGAGCGATGTCAGCTAAAAATCTGGCTGACACCACTTGTTTGAAATGCAGAAATTCCGTCTTGCACCCCTGCCTCCTGTAGCGACTGCTTTGCCCGTGTGCTGGAAGCCCGTGCCCGGCACGGCCCCTCCTTGCCACCCCACCCTGTTAAAGCACGAACCATTCAGAGGGCAATCCCTGACGGCAGGTGAGGTGCTATGGCAAGAAGGACCTGACATCCCAAGAACAGCTTGGTGCTGCTGAAACGCTGCTGCTAAGGCCAGTGGGGACTCAGGCTGCTGCTCTGCAGTGGCAGGGCGGCTACATCAGGCACTTTAAATTCTCACCTCTGCTCAGCACTCTGCCCAAGCTCCCAAGATTGCTGAGAGTCTCCCCATGATTTTCCAAGTCCCTAGCAGCCCACACACCTGCGCATCAAGCACTGATTGCAGGCTGGCAATCTTGTCATGCTAAGAAAACCATGGCTCAGGTCCAAGCTACAGTGTTTTTCTTTCTGTGGGATGATCAAAGGGCTCTAAACAAAGGCATGGAGAAGGTCTCCCAAACAAGTTTCTGCAGTGATCGCACTGAGGTTGCAGACAATGGGCAAAGTACAGTAAAGTCAGTGAAAGTGAGAAAGGACTGGCAGGGAACACGACCATTTCAGCTGACCGAGAAGCCAGTGAGCTAACGCAGAGGAGATTTAGTTATGTGTAAATAGCCCCCTCTAATTTCTGATCAACTCAGTGACACGCCTCATCAAGAGAATTCGAGCTAGCCTGTTTCATTCCGATCTTTTTATCCTTTTACCTTGTGACACTATTGTTCCAGTCTGCAGTCCCGGAGAGATACCACTCACTCCATCCACCCCCCACCCCCGCAGCCATTGTAAGAAGAGTGGTGGATCCAAGGGTGTTGGAAAAGCCTGCGGCATTGTTTTGCTGTCATGCAAACCTGGCTGCATTATCATTATTATCATAGACTGACATCTTTCATTGCCTTTTCTGTTTTCCAAGACAAAAGAGCCAGCTGAGACTGGAACAAAAGAGAATACAGGGAAAAGGAGAGAATATGTCAAGCAAGAATAGTTTGGAAAGGGCCAAAAGTGGAAAAGGAAGTCTAATTCTAGCCTCATCCAGAGGAAAAAAAGTTTTTTTGAGAAATGTAAACAAATCAGGAAATCCTGGCACTTACTCCAGTTCCGATTTGGCGAAACACACCAGCCCTTTCCCTATGTATGAGCTGCTGTTTGTGAATGAAATCCAGATTAGGTTATTCATTGAGCCCTGCCAGTCTCACAGTTTCCAGGTTTCCTTTTGCTTATGGCATAGCTTAAACCTTAAAATAATAATAATAAAAAAAACATATGCATGTTATTAACTCTCCATATTCAAATGGAAATACAATGCTATCATAAATCTCTATTTTTTTTTCTAATGTAAATTCCTCTCTTCAGCATGAAGCTGCAGGAAAGACATTGTATCTGCACAATCTAAACTTGAAAGGGAATTTTTGTTAAACTAGTTGTGATAGGGGAAACATGTTTTTCACTGAGTTGAAAGATTAAAGTTGGCCATAAAAAGGGGTGGAGGGGCTGGAGAAGGATTATTGGTTGCTCAACTAGTGATTAGATACAGGACTTCAAGGAAAAATTAAGGAGCACAAAAAGAAAGATTTCTAAAGATAAGTGAAACCAGCTCCAATAATATCAAATAAAAGATGCCTTGTTTATCACGGTTTTTAATCTCTCCCAGTTCTATTCTACCTCTATTAGTCTAATTAGACAAAGAGAGTGTAAACCCCAAAAGAGACAACCAATCTTTTGTAGACCTTGAAGTCTGCCCAGCGTATCTGTCTCTCAACTTGCCCTTCTTTTGCCTGTCTCCCAGCGTGGGTAATTTCCCTCTCTCTTGTGATTCCAGCTTAAACGGCTTCTTTGTTACATTTTTTTCTCCTCTTGATTTCGTTTTTGATTCCTTACAGAAATAGGTCTGTGGTTGCCAAAATTCCCTTTTTCCTGATTCAGAACAGTTTCTGGCTCATTAACGCTGTCTGTTTAGGGCAGGGAGGGGGAGCAGGGAGAAGAAAGGGGATTGGATGTCGTTGTTCTTGTGTCAGGCAGGGTGTATCTGTGCTGCAGTAGGGGACTTTTGGGGGCTAAACTGAAGTATCCATCAGAAGCCATAAAAATAAAGGGCTTAAATGGCGAAACCAGTGTACCTTGCCCATGGAGACATGAGAAAAATAGTTTCATAAATGCCAAATGGTAGCAATGATGAGCTCTCATTTGTCAGCAGAATGAATTGCAAGGAGTCAGGGGAAAAAAAATCACCTCTACCCCAACTAATTTGGGACTTATGGGTGGCTTTGGCTAAGGACTGAGGAAGCCATGAGCAATTTCAACCTTGCTCTGAGGTGGGCATGCATGGAAAGATGCATTTGAGATGTTGCTTCTGCGGCTTGCATGCTCTCAGTCAATTCCTTGTGAAATCCAAAGGTCGGAGGAGCTGCTTGAATAGCTGAAGACCTGGAGCAGTTCTTGGGTCCAGCAAGAGCCTTGATTGCATATTTGGTTCTCTCATGAATGAGACAAAGGCAGTATTTGTGCAGTCATCTTTTCTCCACAAAAATGATTGCCTCTTCCAACAGATAATCAATGGCTGTGAGCCATCCTGAGCTAAAATCACAGTGAAAGCATCGTGTCTTCATTTTTCTATGATGTTACCATAGTGTCTTGAGTGTCTTTTCCTTGTGGAAGCTGGACTTTACTGGCATTTATATGGAAAACTAAAGTGACAGTGTTTGATTTTGGCTTCTTTTTTTTTTCAGGTAGATGTGATTTTTTAGTGATAAGAGCTAGAGCTCCATTTAAAAGTGACATGGGCCTAAAATAAAATTCTTCAAAGTTTCTTGAATTTCACTTTTCTGACAGGTTTTTTCGAATACTTTCATTTTCTTAGCACAAATATCTCTGTTGCCAAAAACTGGAAAAATATTGCTTCCAATTCAAATTTCCCTAAATTAAAAACAAACAAACAAACAGCTACAAAATGGTTGGTGTTTTATGTTCCCCATTGGTTTAAACCTGTTTCATTTCTTCATTTAAAGACTGACTACTGTTCAGAGGTCAGCACAAATTGGGGTTACAGCCACTGCATCAGACACAGTCCTCCAGGCTGTGAGAAGCTGGTGCTTTCCATATGGTTTGACAAAAACTTGGCCCCACAAAGGCTGCAGCTGAAGGTGTGTCCTTGCTCCCTCTGAAGAGTGCTGCAAGTGGGATGTGGGAAGGAGCAGGTGAAGATGGGCTGAGACCAAGGAGGGTTCATTGCATGCCATCATGCTGGTGCCTGGAGCTCCCAGCTGATCTCCTGACTCCCAACCATGCAAGCCACAGGGGCTGCCAATTAGACAAAGGAGAGCTTAATTAGAGTTATCATCTCGGGCACCATTTCTTGTAGGATTACTACTGCGTTTCAGTAGAGGTAGGTGCCCAACTTCTTTCACATTAGCAGAAGGCTTTCCATCACCTGCAGAGGCAGTAGCTGTGAGTCAACTGTCCTGAGCACAACACTGTAAATGCATCTCTACATCCAACACAGACATTTGTAGGACCTGTAAAAATGGACATAAAATGCACATTAATTTTTTTGGTTTATCTTTACTGCTGTCAGGGCTATAAAACCCAACTTTTTCTTCATGCCAGGGCACAATCAATCATGAATAAAATGATCTGGAAAGAAATTACCTTGCAGACCCATCTCTGAATGCTTTCTGGGAAAAAAATAATTAAAGAACTCCAGTACATGTGTCTGAGCACTCAGAGGAGAGCTTGCAAAAGCTGTAGATGGTACATCTCTGTTACCCTGTCAAGGGAAAACTGCAGCAGCAGTGCTATTAATGTCAGGCTGTTTCTGTAGCCTGCATAGTGCATAGTATTCTCCAGCACAGAAAAGAAGGGAAACAGGTGCTCCATCTCCTCAGCATCTGGTTTGGATGACCACAATACTCCAAACACCTGCACTCTGCAGTCCTGCCAAGCCTTGCCTGCTATTGTATTAAACAGAACTATCTGCCTATAGCAATAAAAAACATTGTTTATCAGTTGTACCAGAGGAACACAGGTTGTGAGGAGGGGACAGAACACACAAACCTAGGGGGAAAAAATTAATAGGAGAGAAAATCTGTTCTGTAGCTTCAATGCTTTTGACCGTTAAAGGTTGGGAGGAGTTGATTCTGGTTTTTTTGCAGAGACTGGAAAAGGGACACCAGCTTTTTGGCAGGTTTTCCTGTCTGAACAGATAGTTGGCATTTGTTTTAAGAGGGTGATACCTTTTTAGTATCAGGTATCAGGTTTTAGAGCTTGAAGAGGAACTGCAGTTTCAAATTTTAATACAGAATTGTTTTTACAGACTGTGCTGGGTTTTATCTCTCTAGCTCTGACTATAAACATGATGATTCACATCTTACTAAGAAAGGATTTAATGCTATTTAGGATTTAAACTGAAACTTTGCCCAGGACCTTAGATACAGAAGTTTATTCTATTTTAGGTTTCTCTTTCAGGGCTGGCAAAGCCATCTCCCTGGACGTGAAACAACCAAGACATTCCGAAAGCCAAGTCAGGGCAGCACATTTCGGAGGATGCCGCAGCATAAGCCGTCCCAGTGAAGTCACCGGTATCAATGACGTCCTTAAAACCGCGCACAGATTTTAGGACATTTTTAAGACGACAAATTATTTGTTTCCAAAGGAAAGAATCACTGCTTACGGTCCGTCTAGATATCTGTAATACTCTTATTCCCTGCCCTTGAGAAAGGTGCTCGATTTAGCGGTATTTTCCTTTTCCCTCTGTGCAAGGCCGGGATGGCAGCGTGTAGCTACCTCCTAGGTGGGCTTTTCAGCGGGAGGCGCACGGGCCCTCGGAGCAGGAGAGGGAGAAGCCCTCCCGGCAGAGGCAGGCGGTGCTGCCGTGGCGGGAGGTGCGGCGCGCCCGCCCCGGCTGTGCGGCCCGGCCGGTGCCTTGGCCGGGAGCCCCAACTAGCGACGGCAGCGGGAACGGCAGCGCCCGGGCTGCGGAAAAAGCTTTAAAGCCGTGCCTCGGCCCCTTGGACACTGCCCTGAAAAGGTCCGTGGCGTTAGACTAAGGTGGCAGCGCTGAAAGCCAGCCGCGGGCTGCGCTGCGCTCTCAGCAGTGCGGCCGGCGGGGCGAGGGAGGGAGGGAGCGCTGCACCTCTGCTCCGCGCTGGTGACACCCAGAGTGCTGCCCCCAGCTCTAGGAACCCTGCCGGAGCAGGTCCAGAGGAGAGACACGAAGATGATCAGAGGGCTGGAGCACCTCTCCTCTAAAGATGGGCTGGGTTTGTTCAGCCGGGAGAAGAGAAGCTCTGGGAAGACTTCACAGAGCCTTCCAGTACTTAAAGGGGGCTTATGAGAAAGTTAGGGGCAGGCCCTTTAACAGGCTCTGCAGGGATAGGATAAGGTATAATGGTTAAACTGAAAGGGAATAAATTTAGAGTAGACATTAGGAAGAATTTTTTTACAATGAGGGTGGTTAAACGTAGGAACAGGCTGCCCAGAGAGGTGGTGGATGCATTACCCACATTATCCAACATTCAAGTTGAAGAAAACCCTGCTCACTCTGATTAGATCACCTTAAAATAATCCTCCCAGCCCAAACTATTCTATGAGTCTATGAAGATTAATTCCTTTTCTCTCATCTTTTTGAAAAATGTTTCAGGATAGGAGAGAAATTGACACTTGAGAAGTATGGCTTTGCTGAGAAAAACATCTCCTCTGACTGGCATTAGGAGTACTTTACTGACAGGAAATTCTTTTGTGGACGTTTGGACATGACGATATAAACAGGTAAAGAAAATCTGACAGTGCTTATGCAAAAAGTAGAGTGCTTAAGTACTCAGCTCAAGAACATAAAGGGACACCTGCAGGACAACATATGGAGCACTGGATTTTGTTAGATAACAGCTCTTTTTCCTTTTCTCTGCAATGTTCCATCTAACTTCCCAATTTACTACATCTCACACATAAATGCCAGCATTTAAGACCCACAGCAATGGTGGAATCATGGTGTGGGACATAAAGTTGAAACAGACTGAAACATAGAGTGGGAAAATGAGAATAGACAGGAAGTATCATTTACTAGTCAAAGGGTTGATATATATATATAGCACGTGCACTCACCCACTGCTGTGCTCCATGGATCTGATTAAAGAGAAAAACGCGTGCTCAGAGAACTTGGTTGTTGCTACACTAGTGAAATTACATGAGAAAGAAAGTACTTGCAGATCCTTGGGCTTTTTCTTTTTTTGCTGTCTAAGCAGATGCATCTTCTCAGGTTTACTTTGTTTTTACAGCAACCACTATGACTAATTGCATATTTGGAAAAAGAATTGGAATTCTTATTTACAGCACATGAAGCATGGTGATTAGCCATCACTGAATTCTGTTCCTAGCCTGAATAAGCAATGCACTTGTTGGCCCCTTTGTAAAAATGATGAAATTGAAGGCTAAGAATACACTTATCCATATATTGTGCATAGAGAGGAAGATATAAAAAGATACATATTTAACTGGTAGGAGCTCATATTTTAAGATTGGCAGTTTGAAGACTGCTCATAATAACAAAAATGTGATTGGAGGCTTCTAAATCTGTGGCATCATTTTGCAAATTGGTGAAAGGATGCAGTTGCACTCAAAAAAGTAGCTAAACTAACTTCTGATCCCTAGGGATTGAGCACACTGACTATCACTTGTGCAGCCAGGAAAATCCAGTTTTTAGCAATGACCACTTTTTCCTGGTAATGATTAAATAGGTTCCACAAGATCATTTGAGAAGTGGTTTGTTTAAATATCATTTATTTGAAGGCCATTAAGTCTCTCGAGTTCAAGGGTAGCAAGGGAGATAATGTCACAGCAATGATATCACATCTCTATTTTATGACACCAACTGTGCCATAAATCTTACTTTGTACATGATTTAGGTGTGGGGAAAAGCTGTTTTATTAATACATCTTATCCTTCACCTCCTATCAAGGCAATTCATATTAAGAAAGGAGGTTGGGAGGATAAGGAAGTTTGGATGTTTGCCATAAGCTGTCTCTTTCAGGTACAGTCACTGCACTGTGAGATCTTTTGTGCAGAGTGAACTTTCTTGTCACAGTGCCATTATGCCACACACCCTTGTTTCTCCTTCTCCTAAGAAACAATTTGTCTATTTGCTTAAAATCAATCACCTGTTTTCTGATGATTTTGGATGCTGTTTCAAGGTTCACTCTAGGGATGCTGTCCACAAGTTGTTTATCTAGCAAAAAACAGAACGGGTGGAAGCCTGGCTCTGCGGAAGTGGGTGGCAGAGCTCCAATTGTATGAATTGAGGCCAGGATCTCTTTCCCTTCATGTTCCCATAAAGTGAATTAAAAAAAATAATGTGAAAGTACAGAGTAAAGCTCTTCATGATTATTAATTTGCACCATATCCTGCCATTCATACACAGGCACCAATGCCTTTGAAATCACTGAGTCAATGGGAGACTTGTCTGACAAAGAATTACAGGATTACATCCTCAAATTGTTGAAGTTTCATGTGCGTAACTGAACAGAATTTCCTTTGCAATGAAGAAAAAACCCCTTGTAAGGTTAAAAAGTGAATCTGATTTTCATATTTTTCTGAGTCTGTACTTCGTGCATTGGGTCTCATTTTCGGAAACACAGACTTGGAAGCGGCCCAAAACTTTTTCAGCACCTCATCGTTATTAACTCAGCATTTCTGTGTGAATGTAATTTTTCCAGACCTCACTGACTAGACAGGCAGACAAAGCTTAATCAGTTGGGGCATGCTTGCCACATCTACTACAGCAAAGGAAAAAAAGTGGAGGAGGTTTAAAAATAGGCACCAATACACAAAGTTGCTAAAATGAATGCACTCACACTACCAGGGCAGTATTGAAATTATGCCTGATAAGATAACTATAGGAAGCAGCACTGAAACTAAGACATTTAGAAGCAATGGGATTTATTAAGAAGCAGCATTTGGATTTACCAGGAACTGTGTGGACTGAGATAGATGCTATGTATGAGAATGATACTCATCTAAATAGACAGTGTGCCATGGGTTTACTTAGCTTGCCAGAATTTTTCAGTGTTTATAGTTCCTCTGTGGTGGCCATATCATTTCTGACCAGAGCACCACATGCAGTCAACTTTAATCCACAAAAAGAAATCTCCACCACCAGCTATCCATTTCTACCACAGATTCAGATAGGCAGAAATCAGCATCAGTTTCTCTTTCACCTTAATGTTTTGCCCACAATCTTGAGCACACAGAGATTTAACAACTTAGGAAACTCAATATTTCAGGGATTGTGTTCTGAAACTCTCTCTGTTCCCACCAGTCACTGTAGCTGCCAGGCCTTACATCCTGTCCTGGGAATTAAGTATATGGAACTGAGAGGGGAGAGGGACCAGCAGCTGGTGAAAAACCTGACAGCTCCCTTTTAATACTTACACTTCTTTTTGCAACTCTTCCTATCCAGATTTCCATTTGCTTAAAATTGTCTTTTATCTAGAACAAAGCAATGCCTCTGAGTGTGTCCTCTGAGCTTGTTGTAATCCAGCTTTGGCAAGGACATGCTTTCTCTCAGGGAAACAACCACTGGCCCAGCCCAGGCCTTGTACCTGATAGGTGGCCACAGGCTTGCCCATGAGTAGGTGTGAACACACACTGTCTGGGTTCAGCCAGTGCACTTTGTTCAGAGACTACTGTTTAACACTCCCAGGCATGGTTTTTTGTACCACAGGCTCATCACTGCCAGAAGAGAGCTGCTGGAGGAAGCTGCTGAGCTGCCATCCTGCCCCAAACCTCCATTCACGCCCTGGGCTGTCCCCTGCCTTCTGTTGGCTCGAGCATTTGGGGGAAACCTAGTTCAGGGAGCCAGAACATGTTGTTGTTGTTGATCTGGCCCACTCTGTTGAATTGGCCCACTGGCTTTATTAACTCAGTTTTTCTGGACATCTCAGCTCTCTGCTCTGGTCGCATGAAAGCCTCCAGGGAGCAGAGACTATTGAGTGGGAAGGAATGACTTGGGCATACACACGACTAAATTTGTTAGCTGTAGAGCGGTCTCAAAGGATGGGGAGGAGAGATAAAAGAAAAGAAAAACTATTTCCAAGAAATCCAGTTCCAAGGAATCAGTGTGTCATTGGTTCACCCTTCATGAATTAGAGAATTCACGTGGGAGACAGCAATGGTGAACAAGTGCTTCTCTTGTGTGTAAAGCTTCAAGCAAAGCTCACACCTTAACAGACATCAGAACCCAACCACAAGACACAATTCCCCGCAGACCAGGCTGCACTGGCTCTGCTGTTCACAGACCTACTCATTTCTTTTTACTCTTTGATAAGATCTGGTGGTTCACTGCTGTCTAACCTCTGTGCAGTAGATGAGTGAAAAAGAACCAGGTGATCAGAGTATTTTTTGCTGTTGCATAATGAAGCATGGTAACTTCTGCAGAAGTGTCAGGACTGGTAAGCCTACTGATCATGCTGCACCCCTGCAGTTTAGGAAAGTCCTGATAGGCTTTGTTTTCGCCTCTTTCTAACCTGTCTGTATCAGATATGCCATGATAGTTCCCCTGCTTCATTTTGAAAAGAAAATGAGATCTTTGTGAGAGGAAAACCATGAAGGAAGGAAACAACCACTCTTATGCAGGGTTGCCCTGGGGTATTTGGTGATCAGGGTTGCCCTGGTGGTATTTGGTCAGATCTAAAGAAAATTACTATTTTTTCACCAGTTATTGTGGGAGACAATTCCACAAGGAACTGTACATCCTGCTGTAAAGAGATTTTCCTGCAAATTTCTTTCCTTTCTTGGATGTATATATCTGCACTACATAAAGGTCTCAATCATTAGAAAGGGTCTTCTTTTTAAAAATACACTTAGCATCTCCTATCTAAATCTTTTCTCATAAATTAATCCCTTCAAGTGACACATCCTTTTTCTTGCAGTTTAATCCAGTTACAGAATGAGCAGAGAGGGGAATTATTTCAATGACATGTCTGTGCCCTATGGCAAAAGTTTGATTTGGTCCTTTCTTGTGATTCTATTCTTGAAAAATCATGTTTAACATTTTGTCCAAAAATGGTAGGATCCTTGGTAATTTTTGGGAAGACATGGTGACTAATTTCTGAGTTTTTGTTCATCCAAGATTAAATTTTCAAAAATAATTGATTTAAGGTTTTCTTTCTGTCATCTCTCTTCCTTTCCATCTCATGCCTTTTTACAGAGAACTGAAAGAGAAGAAAAGCTAGAAAGGGCAGAAAACTTGTTGAATTACTTGTCCCTTTTCTACTCAGTTCAGAGACTATTCTTTTCACCCATAGATGTAGTTACTAACCCAAATATATGTTAGCTCTACAGCCTCTTTAAAACTAAATTATTATTCTCTGTGCTCATGGAGAAAACTTTTTACAAGCCCAGACCATTTTCCACCCTAATTACCAGGATTCTCTCGTCTTGGATCTTCTGGACCTTTATCTTTGCCTGTTTCAAATTATCCAAAATGCATAGACAGGACACACCAAAATATAAATGGGTAACTAAGAATCTAATTTGTAAGTATGCAAAGCTTCCTTAATGCTACCTGGAAATAACTGGTTCCTGTTCCAAGCGACAAGAGAGGTGACAGATGTGCTGTTAGGTTGCTAGAAAGGAGAAGCAGGCACAACTTCTGGCCTGACACATAAAACAGGCTCAAACTGATGCTGCCTTGAGACTTTCCTTAGTCAGTGGGAGATTTGTACCAATTCAATCAAGCCTCCACTGTGCAGTTGAAATACAAATAAGCTATTCACTGGGTATGCTGAGCTACATACATAGATTTGGATTAAGTGTCTACTAAAACACCTCAGTTCTCATTACGTTTTCCAGAATTTAGCTCTCCATCCAGGGAATGGACTGAGTTTAGCCCTGCCTCGGTTTTGGTATTTGAGTTGTCAGCCCTGGTAAACCCTGACAGCAAAAGGTACCCAAGAATTTTGTGCAAAACAGAAATCAGCCAAGATTCCCAGCCAGAAGCTTAATTGCTTTGTAAGTATTTCTATTCCTCTTTCTGGTTATTCCTCCTGACCTTTCATTTCAATTATTGACAGAAGGGGGCTGAAACCCAAACCACAAAATCAAAACACCTATTGTCCCCAGGAGAAATGCAGCAGACCACATAAGCACTGCCTGACTCACTACATTATCCACCAGTACCTTCCAGCAAAAGCAGGGGATAGGGAAAAGTGCGGCCCAGACAAGAGAGCTCTGGGCCAGCCACCTTCTGCTCCCTTTCCCCAGGGCTGTCTGTGCCTCTGCCCAGCCGCCCACTAGGACACAGCAGCCAGGCTCCACCTACACACGACTGGCCTGTCTGGTTGCCTACACACACTGAGAAAATTTCTCCTTTTTTCTTGTCCCCAGACTTTAGGGCAGGAGGCTGGGCACAGGCAGTGCATTGGCACGGGCTCTCTTTTGTCATCTGAGAGCAGTGGCGATGGCCCCCGCTGGTACTGCACACACCTCGGAGTGACAGGAATTGTGACTCATCTTTTCCCACCTCACCAAGCTGGGAGATAAGATGCAGGTCAGTACTGTGATATAGCTTCCCAACCCAAAAGCAAAGCCTGGTAATACTGCCTCGGATAAAACACAAGTGTTCTCCCAAGTAGTGCAATGACCTGGCAGCTTTGTAGCCTGTCCCCATGGGTCAGGACTTTTGTAAGTGATGCTTTGCAGTCCTCCAAGATTCACAAAATACTCCAAAAGGGAGAAATTGCCTTCAGTTTCCTGGATCCTCACAGGATCCATGGAGGACAGGCATTTGCAAGAGAAACTGTTCTTCCACACTGCAATGTGCCAACTACATCAACAGCATTTAGTCCCGCACTAGTTCAAGCCAGCCTTCAAATCAGCACTGGCTACTCAGCCAAAAGACCTGGGAAAAAGGCATTAGGCAATGCATCTTCGAATAGAAAGACCCTTTCAAAAAATAGCATCCCCAAACCTTCCCTAAGGCCCGTGCTGTTGAACCAGCTGCCCTGACTAGCTAAAGCTCCTAGCTCATCAAAGAACTGTGTGCAAAGAAATTCACTTTGCAGGCTGCCTGAGGCAGCTCTGGGAACATCTCAGACACACTGAAAAACAAAGCCAGTAATCATTTAAATTATTACCAGGAAACCCTGAGCACCACTTTTTGCAAATAAAAGAAGTAGTGGTAAAAGGGGTGCAACTCCCAGGGCTGAGGCTCTCACTCTCTAAGACAACTTCCCAAGACATCTCTAAGGATGTCTCCTCAAAGGCATTTCTTAGAAACCAGAAGAGCATAGAAGTGTGACTCCTTCTCACACACAGCAGCCTGAGTAAGTTAGAGGTCCTGGGAAAGGCCAGTCCAGATGAAGGTATTAGTTAGAGGCATCTGGGTATTAGTTAGAGGCATTTTGGCTGTAATTTTAAGATGTGGAGAAAGTGGGGGAAAAGGTAAGGCTAGGAAGAGAGCACAAAATAGGTCCAGACCAATTGTTGACAAAGGTCAAAGCACTTCTGGAGGGTATTTCTGTCTTTTTAGGCTCTCCCCACCTCTGATCACCAGATGTGTGCCCCAGCATGCTAGTCCTGGGGGTTTTAGGAGGATCTGAGCCCAGCCCCATCATGCTGGCAGCAGGAGGCCAGCTGGCTTGTGGTTCACCTCTCTGAGATGAGACTCACACCTAATTAAGCCCCAGCAGGGCCTTTTCAGAAACATCAGCATCACTTTTGCCTCTTCAAAACCTTCCAGCCTTGGAAAGGCTGAAGCCAACACTATGACTACCCAGGTGCAAGCAGTACAAGCCAGGAGCCAGGCCAGCACCCTGCCCACTCCTTGGAAGATGTTCTGGCCAGCTCTCCGTCCTCCTGGCCAGCTCTCTGTCTCTCTACAGCACAGACAGGTTAAGAGCCTGCTTTTCCCAAAGCAGTGGAGTCTGTCTGAACCAAGACAGCTGGGCTTGGCTGGCTGGTGGAGGACACAGGAGGCAAAAACTGGAACCTGTGCCTAGGAGTATTTGGCAGGACCTGGGGGAAAAGGATGAGTCCAAAGGTCTCATCAAGGATGAGTCCAAAGGTCCTGTGCTGTCTGGCAAGGAGTGACGGTGTCAGGTTAGGGTGCTCTGGCAGGTGTTCGTGACAAGTGTCCCCAGGAGCTGGACAATCAGGCTGAAGCACACAAGTGTGGGCAAAAGTTGTCTCACTCCTCTCCATACCATTCTTGCTGCTGCTCTGGGAGTGAGCTGGAGAGAAGGTAACCAGCATGTCAGAACACCATGTCCCAAAATCCTTACCTCATGGGGAGTATTTTGCATCCAATGAAAAAGCAGACCCTTTTATATATTTTGTTTGCTGCCTGCCTGCTTGCACATGGTGGCTGCAGGCAGTGCTTTTGCATATTCACAACACCAGCCTGATGGGACCACCTTCTCCTGGGCCCGAGCAGGGGATGGAGGAGTGTGCTTGACCAGCCCATGCCAGTGGGGCTGCACCAATGCACAGGCACCCTGCAAGAGTCATCCTCATCTCCATCCTCTTGTGGCCAGTAGCTCATCAAACATGGAAGGCCTGGGACTGGTGCAGAAGGGTGTCAGGGAGTCTTTGCAAACCAGGATCCAGGAGGGGAGTGGGCTTTCTGGCTGTGTGGGTCCCACTGAATGCTAGAGGAGCTGAGGAGAGCCCTGCTCCCACGCATAGACTGCTTTTGCAACGAAACTGGGGGTGCAAGAAGTAAAGTAGGCTGCCAGGGTGATAGTGGTTTCTGGGTTTCTGACAGTGACCCTGGTACACAGCAACAGGGACAAAGTCTGTATGGATGAAAGTAGCCAATGGTGGACATGAACTCAATAGCATCTTGCCCATAATTCACAACAAATAAAACTCCTTTCACTCAGGGGAGAAGCTCTTTTGCTTTAGGTCAGAGAGTGAAAATCTATCCATGGCTAAGGCCAAGTAAATATGCACTGACTGTCTGTTTTTTAAAAAGATGTTTCAAAAATCATATTTGAAAGTACCCAAGAAATTTCCGTGGGGAAAACATTGCTTCATTCATTATTTTAAATTCTAATAAGAAATGTGCCATAAGTTTAATTTATGAATACAACTGATGAACAACAACACAAGATTATGTGAACTTTGGCACACATCTGCTGGAGAGCTTAAATTTAGCTCCTCACACTAGGGATGAGTGAATGGGTAAAATATTTAGGAATATCCCTTCTTCTTACTTCACACCATTAACTTCTGCCTGGATTACCAGTTTATAGAATATTCAGATTGCTCTGATGACTAGCATTTGAGTAAGGATTTGCCTGTTAGGGGAGAGAGCAGAGGCTGATCTGCTCACTCATCTCATGAGGTCCCTTTTCCAGGCAAATACTCGTCTCATTCTCCAGTGACTAATTGCCCACTGACATTAAGTTTTGGAAATAGTAGATTCAAGCGTAACAGCGCTGTTTCATTTGCTTGTGGATGTACTGAAGTTAGGAAAACCACTGTCCATCCCCCAGAGCTCCACACTACCCCTCTAGTGACAGCTGAGTCCAGCCTGCCTTTGACCAGAGATCGAGAAAATGGTTTCCAGCATTCTGGATAAAAAAAGCAAGGCTAAAGTCACAAAATAATTGACCAGCAGTGCTTCTTGTTGACCTTACTCTGATTTGAGCCCTTATAAGGCCTTTTGAACAGCAGTCTGAGCATTTTGATGGCAACAGGGGGGTGCCTGTGAGAGCCCTGAGCAAACCCACTCTGGGAGGCAGAGGAGGCTGGCCCCACATGCCCCCCTCACTGGCACAGCAGTGGCAGCAGAAAGAGGCCAGGCTGGCTCGGCGTGGGTTCCACGTGCCAGCCCCGGAGCGCCTTGGAGCGCTGTCAGACAGCCCTGCAGGGCGAGCCAGCCAGCAGGGCTCCTTGGGGAACAGGCCCACGTGGTAGGCAGGCAGCTCCTCTGGGGAGGGAAGGGCGTCTGCATGCTGAGCTGCCCTGAGAGCAACGTGGGTGCGTGACACCCACACCTTGGCATCCCAGGGCCAGACATACAGTCTTTAATCATCCCCTGACCTGCGTCTCACCTTGCAGCATGCATTTACCTGAAGAAACTTTGGGTTGATCTGGTAGGACATACTATACCTGGCTAAACAACGGCTGTCAAAATAAATGCAACTTCTTCTGAAGGATTTGGTGAAATCAGGGGTGAAATTTGCTGCCAAGCTGTCAAACAGAGAGTAAACACTTGCTTATTTGTACATAGCTGGATCAAAGATTTGTTAGTTTAGCCCCCAGGGCTATGTTCCTAACTGTTCTTTCAAAGCTGGGCGAACAAATGTCTGAAGGCAAGAAGAACAGTGTGGAGAGTTACACCATTTACACCATTTTAAATGACATGAAATTGTACTCTTTGACTTATGTAACCCCACCTTAGTGATCCCTATGACATTTACTTGCTACACCGATGTCAAGTGCTGGCTATTTTCCTGTAAATGACCTGATTAAGTAAGACATATTGCCTGCTGACACAGCCATCCTCCATTTCATTGGAACTCCATGCAGGGAGAAGACCTTAGTACCTGGGATCTCTTCATTACTAGGAGCATAATTTGCTTTTGCCAATTACTCTCACTCTTTTCTCTCATGACCAGTGACAGGACCTAAGGAAACATCATGAAGCTGAGTCAGAGGAGGTTTAGATTGGATATCAGTAAAAAGTTTTTCACCCAGAGAGAGATTGAGCACTGGAACAGGCTCCCCAGGGAAGTAGTCACAGCACAAACACAATGATTTGATGGGTCTCCAAAAAAGAATTTTGCTGAAATGTTCTTGAAAATACTTATCTATACTATCCACAGGCACACATCTTCACTTTGTACCATGGCCATGGCTCCATGTGGCTACAGCAGCTCTCTTTTACTTAAACCAGAGCAGCTTCCATGTTATCAAGCCCAAGCTGCAGCCATTTATGAAGGTGGTTGAAGATCGTCCCACCTAAGTTTAGATGCCTGCACATGTAATTCCTCTGACTTTAGACACGTACCTATGAAAATGAAAAGAGCTGAACCCCAGATGTGCCCATATCTCTTCACTGCCTCCAAAAAGAGCCTTGAGAACCAATTCAGACATAGATGTCTACATGGTGGACTTCTAACTTTGGACCAGAAGTCCCACTCAATATAGCAATGCAGCTGATTCCTACTTGGCTCTGTTCTCAGCTAGCCAGACATACACCAGGTCTACTTTGAAAGTCATCAGGCTGTGCTATCATGGCAGCAAGCCCAGCCTAATAAACCACATTGCTGGAAGAGTATGTGGCAATAATAAAGTGGCTACCTGTTTTCTGGAACACAGTGAGCTAGGTAGGGTGCTGTCTGCTCTAATTATAAACAGAGGGAAAAGGCAGCTGTCTGCACTTGTTTGTGTACCTTTTCTGCATTTTTTATTCTTTATAAAAACTTGTGATTGGCACTGGATCTGTTATGAATGTAAGATTTTGATTTAAGCATCTGAACCACGCACCTTCTCCAGTGTGCTCATTAGGTAAATTCTACTGTATCATCTTAGTGCAGAGCAAGTCAAGAAGCTTACGCCTTGCCAACTAAAATGTTATCCAGCCTACGACTTAATAACCCTTAAAAGTCTTGCCAGCTTTGTTATGATGTGTGAAAAATTCACCTGAAGCACATAGTCATGCCAAAAGGACTCTAATGTAGATATAATTATATCAACAAAAAAATATCCTTCAGCGAGTGTAGTTTATTTACGTCAATAAAAATTATGGTTGCTTATAGGTATACTTAATATGCATCCTTGTGTACACAGTGTTTTATATAGCATGCATACATCAGCTGCTGTGGTCTAGGTAGGCATACAGCAGACTGTCATTAGTGAACACTAAGGTTCTCCTGAAGGAAGATTCCTGGGTATGCTTTTTGCAATGTTTGAAATGTGTGCATTGTGTCTATGGAAAGACTGTATATTTTTCCTATTTTTTCTTAACATAATGTAGGTATAGTATTTCCAGAGCAGGTTTTTAACTTGTTGGGGGCTTTTCATAGAAACTAATTCAGTTAAATTTTCCTAAATGAAGGGATCTAAGTTATTAATAGCTTTTCTAGTAAACGTAGAAGGAAAACAAAGTATGGTTTGAGACTCAATATAAAACAATTCAAGTATTTGAGTTTATTGGTTTGTCCTAGACTAATTAGGGCCTGATCCAAAGCCCATTTGAGGACAGTGGGAGTCTTTCCACTGGCATTAGTAGATTTTGGATCAGGCTTGGACGGCTATAGAAAAGAAAAAATGTTGCCACAATTCAGCCAAATAAATGAAAGCATCTGTCACTTATCATAATTTGAAACTAATTGCATGGAAAATTAGATTTATGCCCCTTAAAGATCTGTTTAATCTGGATTCAAGCATTTTCTTGTCGTTTATAATATTTTATTTTCACTTTGTTTGCTCATTTTCAAGAAATTATCTCCACCCCTTCCTGTAAAAAGAACAGCTTCATCCTATAAGAGCCAAAACCAGAACTGATATTAAAGGTTTTCCAGAAAACAAATTCAATTCCAGCTTTGTTACAGCGATAATTGCAAGCCTGGTTTTGTGTGTGAGGAGAGAGAAGGGAGAGAGCTGAGTAAACAATGGGTGGGGGTGGGCTTTTGCTCCTGCACGCAGTGGCACAGCCCTGGCCCTTCTGGCACCTGTGTCCGAGCCCCTGTCCCCTTGCTGTGCCATGGGCAGGGACCCCTCTGGTCTGGGGACCCCCGCTGTCTGGGAGCCCCCACATCAAGGGTCTGTCACTGCTGCCTGCAGCCCTGACACGCTGGGGGCACAGGGGAAAGTATCTCCTCCTGATGTCTCAGACTCCAGCACCCTGGCTTTGCTCACACTGACACTGTTTAAATTACTTTTTAAGTAAATAAAATACATTTTGGACTCAGCTTGGATGTGATTTTTGAAGACAATGAAGGAATGGCACGTGACTTTCTTGGGCAGCCTTAAGAAATTGTTTATAAAAAGCAAGAGAATGAAAACTGGGGAGCCCTTTTAATTTTGTTTTCTCACTCAAGAAAACAAAGCTCCATTTGGTTGTTTGGGATAGATTTTCAACTTGGGCCAAGCAGATTTGCCAACTAGTCTATTCATTACCCTAAAAAATTACTCCACTTAAGCAATCAACAAGACTCATCCTGCCATTTCCATGTGCTCACTATCAAAGAAGGTGAGCTGAAAAACCCTGTATATGAGATGTGTGTGGGGAATCCAGGGTGTCCTTCTAACAAACCATGTTGCAACAGGCTTTTTGGTACCCAGCCACATTCCAGTGTTTCCCTTATGAAAGGGAGACATGCAGCAGCACATCCTTCTGCACACTAACCCAGGAGGCTACAGCAAGCTGTTCATCAGGGTCCTAAACAAGGGATGGGTGAAATTGTTTTGTCTAATTTCCAACCCACTTGAATGTCATGGGTTTTAAAGTTCACCAGTCTTGAATGGTTATTTGGTTTGCATTCCTCTGAGGTGAGGCTGCAAGGGTGGGGTGAAGCAGAGAGAGGTCCTGGATGAAAAATGGGGCAGAGAAGACAAACAAAAACAGAGAGATAATGAAAACAGGAGAAGAAAAGAGGAAGGAAAACAGTTTAAAAAAATGAAGCATAGCCTATAGGTATCCTGTGTATGGCATCTTATTGTATGGGGTTGTTATATGCTTCAAAAGCAATTGTATTTATGTTTATGAGACTTGGAGCCTTAGGGGCAGTTAGGGGGTGAGAGGGAGAAAGAAGAGAGGTAAAAGAGATTTAGAATAGAAACAGGGAATAATGGGCTTTCCCCACCTCAACAGATTAGGGGTTTTAGTGTATGTAAACAAACCAGAGATGGGGTAAGGGAAAACTAAAACATAAAACCAGGGAGAGCAATGATTAATGGATTTGGTAGTCTGGTTCTTGGGATAGGGTTTAATTAGGAAGAGATTAGTTACACAGAAAGACAAGGAAGGGAGTGAAATCACAGGAGAAACTCCAAAGGCAAGGGAAAGAATAGGAGGGAATAAGAAGGTAAAAATAGTGAGGGCTCTGACTGAAAGTGGATTACCTGGACTGGCATTGAATTGACTGCCAGCTAATTACAGTGTCCCCATTTCTGCAAATTCTACTGTCATGGAATAATTGCTACCAGTTTGGGGGCATCATAAGGACGCCTCCATGGATGCTTTTTTACTCTATATCTTCTTCCTCATCTTCTGCAGGAGGAATGAAAATCTATGCTTAATCAGATGAACGAACAAGGTCAATCTGTGCTTGCAGAAATGGTTTCAAATTCTGGGAAAGAAAAGCTCTAAATCAGTCTCCTGAGCAAGCCCAAAGAACTAGCTCCCCATAACTCTTGCTTTCCCACTGCCATGACTGTGATTCTCCAGAAAACAAACAAAAAACCCCCTTGGAGTGCAGGCAAATGCCTTTCTCCTGTTTCCAGGGGACTTCGGAGGGCAGAGCCAGGTACACAGCAGAGCTATCCTGTTGTTGTCTTCCCCTTCGGCTTTCCTGCTCTGGAAGAGCCCTGCAGTGAGTGAGGGACAGGGCTGCAGACCCTGCCAGGTCCCCCTAGGCAGCCCCAGGAGTCACAAGAGGATCCTCACTCTGCTGCCTCCTTCCCCTGAGCTGCCCCAGGGCCAGCAGATCCCTGCACCACCCTTTCTGCCAGCCTGTGTTTAAAGAGTACAATGAGTTCCTAGGTGTTAGAGAGTGGTCTGTGGGTGCTGAGTGTGCTCTGGGACAGGTGCGTCACGCTGAATCACTCTCCAATAGAAGGAGTGCCATTCACAGCTGCATGGGTGCTGTGAGGCAATGAAACACTGACAGAGCATACACTTTTCTGGTAGGACCCAAGCAGAGCTCTTGCATCACCGACAGCACTTGGCTGTGCTGAGAAGGGCGTATCAGGCACCTCTCTGCAGCCTCACCTGCTCCCTGCACTTTTCCCTGGCATGTGAGTGCCCTGACTGACATGCAGGAGTGGCCGGCATGCAGAGGTGCTGGAGTTACCAGCTAGTCTGTAGCTTTCTGGTAGGATGCTAATGAGAACTGACAGCAAAGTGGGTGCAGTAACAGAACAAATTTTAATGGGATAATGTCCTGCTTTCATTATCTCCACCTGCCTTCTATATTCCCTTACCTTCAGACATAATCCCTAGCATTTAATTTAATGAGCTTTTGTGTGTGCATGGTAGGTTTCCATTGTATTTTCAAATCAGAAAAGCAAGCTTATCAGGCAGGATTTTTCAGTCTCTTGCAGCTCCAATTAAAATGTTTGCAGAAAAAAAAGAATAACCATGTGGTAAATTTCTGAAGATACAGTTGTGGTCTACATTGTTTTCTGGATTAAAAAAAACCACCACTCTCACCTCACATCATAAAACCTGACAGACAAGAAATCTATGCACGATGTCTGCCATATATTCTCCAGAGCAGAGGTTCGAATGCACTTCACTGTTTTTTTTATTTAGCCTTTTGAATGAAAGTTTTTAGAGTACCTTCACCTACTAAAACCATTTTAAGAGGCACAAAAAAAAAAAATTATACTAGAGAAACTATTATCTTTGTCCCACTAATCAATGGATATTTGGGTAATATATGCATTGGGCTCTTAGCACTTTCCCTTTCTGACATTCCTGTGCATTCAACAAAGACCTTTGGTTTTTAATCATTAACTTTCAATTAGACATCAGAGAGCTTGGCAAAAGTCTGCCGCTAAAAATGAAACTGATTATTTTACAGATCTAGGATTTGATAGGTAAGGTCATTAATTAGCAGTAAGGCAGATGGATGTAAGAGTCTCTCTCTGTTACTGTTACAGCAGTGTGAAACCCAGCATTGCTGTGCCACGTGGAGTATTAACACCCAATGTGAGACAGTGCCCGCCACAAACCTCTTGCAGCTGAATGTATCATTTAAAGGACAAGGAGAAAGCAAGAATTCTAGTCACAGGTGGAAAGCTGAGAATTCCAAGGATGCAGTCAGTGTAATTCTGTATCAACGCAAAAAACAGGACAAGGCTTCTAAGTTCCCAGTCGGTGCATTTGCCTTAAGGTCATGTCTCTTCTGATCCCCACTGATTAATATTGTTTTAGTGACTTGGGGTTATGGCAGCAAGAACACTACCAAGCACTTTGACATCCTAAAAGCAGACCTGGGCAACAGTAAATGTTATCTGACAATGTTTTCTGAAATCCACGATACCTCCTGGAGTTATTTTTTGACCAAAGGTGTTGCCTCAGACAACCCAGAGAGAGGAAAGTGCTCGCTGCTTCTCAAAGGAGCAGATGTCACTTACTGCTGCCCTTTTTGCCTGCTTCCTATTTCTCATAGCAATTGCCGAGGACTGCTCCTGACCTATCAGGATGTGTCTGTGGCAGTGTTCCAGGCAACTAAACAACACTGGACAGTTTGGGAATATCAGACCAGGAAGGGTTTAGAAGCACCATCATAGGCTGTCTCCTTCATTGTGTTAGCAACTGAACCACCCAGTGCTTGTTTCCTCCAAACAGCAGCCCTATAATTGTTTCCTCTTGTCTAGTTCATTTTTAGAACTGTTTTAATTTCGCCTATTGTTGACCCTCCTAGTTTAGTCTATTAAGCTCTACATACACATGGAAAAAAATAACAGCACCTAACTTCCTGCCTTCCACTAGCCTCAAGAGTAACTCTCAGGGTAGCAAACATAAGGAACCAGGAAAGATATATTTTAAGCTGTGACATGACCACTGTGGCAATTTAGAAGGTTAAGATGGGCAGGATTTAAGGTATGAAAGGGCAGCTCACCCCATGTGTTGTTGATTTCTGTCACACATTCTGTGGGGCAGTCCATCTGGTCTTGGTAGCTGCAGTTTGAGATGGTGCCCAAAGACTGGCTTGATGCAGCATTATACTACAGATTTATCAATCTGCTCTGGTTTTATATCAAACTCCCTTCCCGCCCCCCCCCCCCCCAAAAAAAAAATCCAGGCACCTGGTGAAATTCTTGGAAGATGCTGCCTATTTTAAAATGCTATAATATTTAATATTTTTTCCAAGCTCTCTGAAAATTTCCTTTAAGATGTATTCTTATGTCTAATGCAGTGTAGTCAAAATATTTTCTTTTGATTTCCCAATAATCTCCATGTTAGTCTGTTCTAAAGTTTTAACTGTGAAGTGGCTTAATGTTGCTTTTGCATAACAAGCCTGTGCTGAAGAGTTTTTTTCTGCAGCTAATGGAGTGGCTCCTTCACACTGAAGACAGCAATATCTGTTTTGACTCCTACAGGCTTTGGGTTGGATTCTGGTTACTGCAGATCTGAGATTTTTTTCTTGCAAGAGCTCTGTGTCCAGCTGCATCCATACCTGGAATCATCCATACCTTTCTTGTGGTGACCTTCAGCACTTGATGGCACATGTTGTCCCTGACAGAATGAGAATGTACTGAAGCAACAGGCTCACACCAATGCTGAGTGTCTATTACATAAGAGGAACCTTGTTAAGGCCAAGGCACCAGAAGGAATTTCAGCCTTTTAATAATCCACACTACAGGCCAGAACACCTGGCTGTGGAGCGGGATTTCTGGGTGAGGTATCAAGCAGGCTAACTGGAGAGAGGTAAGCACCCTAGAATTCCTGGCTGAGTGCTCTACTCAGCATGACAGGACTTTCTAAACAAACTACAATGAGCACTGAAAAAAGAGGTGTCAATAATGTTTTTCTCTTGCTTGTGTATGGCGCCCTTTTGAAACAGCTTCAGAGCTTCAAATGATTTTCTGTGTTCAGGGGAAAAATGTTATACCTTCTATTTCCTTAAGCTTGGATGAAGAAGAAAGTACCTGTGCTGACATTGTGCATGATGCCATAGTCCCTTCATGCAGGAAGCAGGAGATCTGGCTAGTATCTTCAGCCTCAGAGAGTTTGACTCCAAAATTCCCACATCTCAGAAGAACCCTGTAACCACCAGATCAATTTTTCTGGGACAGATAAACCTCCGCCCTTCCCACTGGAGATGAGCAATGACAGGTCAAGCCAAAAGTCCAAAAGGAGAGCAAATAAGCAAGCACCTGATGCTGTGCTCCCCCTGAGGAGGACATGCACAGGTGAGAGGGGGGTGTTCCCATCTGCCAAAGAGCCTTGTGTACAGGGTCCCACAGCACAGAGACCTAGAAGCAGTGGTTCACTGAGAACCTTCTCTGTTCAGAGGACTGATTCCAAAGCAGAAGCATTTCAGTTGCAAAAATTGTAGTGGGTTTGGTTTTCTTTCCCTGAGTAAAATCTGTTTTCAGTTAACTTCACATAAAAATCCTAGAAGAAGCTGTAAATTTTAGGGGTTTATTACACTCAAACGAGCAAGCATATAATATATAGACAGAAAGAGCAGGAGATGAAATATGATACATTAATATACTTAGCCCTTTTGTTGACAAAGCAATTTTACCATCAAGAAGAACTCTCATGACTCGTAACCTTAATGACTTTCCTTTTGCATATAACAGGGTGACAAGACATATACACAAACCCCTGACTTTGGTTTTCTATGCATATTTTTACTTTTATAATTTCATGTCTTTTTGCTTTCCCAAAAACAGAAAGTGAAGTCTCCAGATCTTTTCCATCCCATTTTCCTGATTCCAATTTAATTTCTAATTTTGTTTTTAAAATGCATCGCAAAAAAAAGGGCCATGAATGTATAAAAATAATCAAGGTCAAATTGAGGTGCACTCTGTGAGCAAAGGCACGGATGGAAAAGAGGAACATGTCTCTTTTCTGTCTGACACACCCAGTGCTGGAAGCCTGGTTCAGGAGCAGTGGAAAGGAGGCTGAGCACCGTTAGCTGGCAAGAGGAGCAGAGAAAATATTGTGTCACTGCTCTGATTAGGAAATGCAGCAAGTTTCATTCCTGGCTATCTTGGCTACCTAGTGCACTTTGGTTTGCTGCAGCTACAAGAACTTCAGTATTTTCAAAACACAGTTCCAAAAATATTCCTGTAGAAGAAAAAAAGGACACTTCTTTCATGTGTTTCACTGGTATTGATGCCAAGCTCTGATTCAACAGCAATGCAAGCACATTTCTGAGAAATGGAGCCTAGTTTATTTCTATTTCAGGGTGCTACATTAGTTTATCATAAACTATGAATCATATGACACCAACATTAATTTGAAGTACAAAAACAAATCTAATAGCTCCCAAGTGCATTGAGCTATCTTCTCTGTTTTCTGTGTTTATCTCACCAAATAATGCTATCTACTACTGTATACTTCCTCCACAATTTAGATTTGAATGAAACACAGTACTCAATACAACAATGAATTCTAAGTCAACTCTGACACATATTTTGCTGTTATTAAACAACATGCTATCCACCATATCAGACATCTAAACAACAAAATAAAAATCTGGAAGCTTTCAAGTGTTTTAAAACTGAATTCATGAGGCCTTATATTAAAATAGGGACATATGGTTTCTCTGCTCACCAAGAATGCTTTTACCTTCCTTGTAACTACATAGCTCTGAAGAAATCAGGACCTCTTAAGCTCTTCATAAAGATAGTTTATAATAGGTAGATACTTCATCTGTTTGAAAAATTGTAAGCACTAACTGAACTGCAACTTGTTAGCACTCCTGAAACTCCAGTGCCTTATCTATTAACCTGAGCAATGTGAGTGATGTATCAGGTAGAACAGAGTGACAGTGTTTGCTGACATTCCCATTTGTAGAAAGCAAGAGGAAACCTAATCCTAAAAAGATCCTGACAACACCGGCTGCCACACTTCTTAATTTTCAAGGAAGGGAGAGCTAGCAGGTGTTAAATTGCACATGCCTGCATGCTGCTCCTTAGAGAGTAATGCATGGGAAAAAAATCCATTTTTCAAGACTCCAGTTGCAGGTTAGTGTGCCCTAAGAAAAAATTACATGATATCATGTCTCTAGTCTCTGTGCCAGTTGGTACAATGACAATACTGTTTATCCACCTGCACGTGGCTCAGCACGTTATACAGCCCATGCCATGGTATCATAGCTGGTGCTGTGTCACTTGAATGCCATTCAGTGCATTAAATGACACAATGAAATGAAGCAGAAAGACTGATGTGGCATTTCTCAATAGGAAGTGTTTATCTCTGTTCCATCAGTGGTTTAATTGACTTGCAAACCACTCAGAACTCTACAAACATTTAGTGAAGAGATCTTTAGCAGACAGTAACACTTTACACTAAAGTGTCTTTAAGTACACTTATTCATAGTACAAATGGTCAATAAATAATATAATTTAGATACACATGCTAGGAATATTAGCAATTACATTTACCTTTGAGTCCGTCTATCTATGTAATTGAAGGAAATTTATGCTCAGCATGCTAAAAATACTTATGGTGTTATACAGTGAAATCTGTTTCTCTGTGCTACTTTCCCGTACTTTATTATAGTCTGTGCCTTAGAGTCCTACAGCTCCATCACCAGAAGTTTGCAAGTAATTGTCATTAATGCATTAAGTAGCACAGGTAGTGTTCATCATATATGCACAAAATGTTTTCTTGTTCTCTTCTCCTCAAAGAGGAGAGGCACACTGTATTGTTTGGATTTTCTGTTTACAGAATCTGGGACTTTTTTCTTTTTAATATACTGTGGAATCTAAGACTATCACACAGACTGGGGCCCAGACAAAAGGCCTTAAAGGATGCTAAGCATTCATATTCCACATGTCTCCATCTACCACGAGCCATATAATTCCCAGCATACCACAGAAAAAGCATTTGTGAAGATTCTTGCAGGACCATGTAGCGCCAGAAGAAGGGAGCAGGGGAAATCAAGATCACTGGCAATGTCCTCTTTATATTTGCTGTTTGGTTTGCTCACAGGGCTGAAGGAATTTATTTATGTGTGCCTCTGTAGAGAAGCCCTCACTCCTTCCAGACACCTATGGTCCTCACCAACTGGGCATGAGGGAAAATGTGTTCCTGACCCCAAATCTGGTGGTTACTTTATGCACCCAAGAGAGTAGATAGGACCCCCAGCACATCTTATATGCTATTTCTTCTTACTGTAAGTAGTTTATTGCTGCAGAAAGGAGCAGGAAGAAACTATCTTCAAGCACAAAATAAATTAGGAGTCAAGTTTGATATCAAGAGAAAAAAAAATCTTTGGTCTCTTCTAGAGGCCAGAAGAAAATAAAGCCTTTCCTTAATGTGACACAATTCATTTCATGAAGAGCGATCACATTTATTTTAGTGCTGATCAGAAGCTCCAGACATGAAACTAACAAAGCCTGATGGCTTAAATATTTTACTACAAATACCTTCCTTCTAAATAGGCCCTACTCTCTTTTTTACTTAATCATAACTGAATTTCCTGGGAGAGTCTGGTCAAATATTTCAGCAGGCACTGGGGAACAGTTAATTACAAAGTCTGTTAAATTCTGTGCACTGCTCATCATATTTCTATTAGGTTAAGAATTTTCACTTTGTTTTTTTGCTTTTTTCCTAATGTGAAACATTATTCAGGAAGGAACATGATTTGGATGCCACAGATTTTTCCTTGTGTTTATGCTGTATTGCAGCAAAACAGTTTAGCAATGCAAGGAAGAGAAGAGGTTGCAATTACTCCTCAGTGCCATCAGTGCTGTGGTGTGACAGGGTGCTTTCTCTGCTGTGTGCGCCATAGCAGAGAAAGCACCAACAAGCAGAAGGGCCTCAGCTACTCACCAATGTATCTCTGCAGACAGCCATTTAATTTGCACAGGACTGGTGTCTGTGAACAGCAAAGCCTGTCTCCCTCTTCCCTGCCAGTCACCAGGCTGATGCCCCACCTGAGCAGGTGTTTAGGAGGCCCTGCTAGTGACAAACACTCCCAGCAGCAAAAGACCCACTGCTGGCACCTCTGTGAGAAGCACGTGGGAAAAGGAGACATGGGTGGCTCCGTAGCCCCAAGCACAGCTATTGCAGCAAGGATGGTTTCTTCATTTCAGAAGAAAATTTCATCAAGACTTTATGACCTAAAAGTACATAAGAAATTACTTTTCTACCCAAAGTTTCAGTTTCAGGTTAGTGAAGTTTCCTACTACCTGATCTACCACAAAACATAGCATGTTACAGAAGCAGTCTCCTTCTTTCAAATACACAGATCCCTCTGAAATAATTTGCAAACTTAAACAATTACTTTTTTATTGCTTAAAACATCCTTTTCAACTTTCATTGTCGCCAAGGCAAAACAGCTTCAATCAAAAAAACCCACTTAAAACAAAGAAATGAATGAAGGGTCACGAATACTCAAAAATAACAATGCAGGTCTATTTTGGTAATCCACTTGGCAGAGTAATATGGAAGCTTCTCTCCAATGAACTGCTTCCAAGTTTTCAAGGGTACAGATCATAAATAGATTTCTCAGGAAATTCAGAAAGTTTGGTTTTGATAAGGAGAGAGTAGATAATTAAGAGCAATTTTTGATTTTACTTATGTGAGTAAATAACAGAGAGAGTGGATTCTTTCCCGAAACAGGGCACCAGAATGTTTCTTTTTCTTAACTCTTTATGGTGTTTTTTTCCAAATTAAATGTCCATCCTTCTTAGTGGAGACTTTATCTCCAGAGCCAGAGATAGCCTTTGAGGACACAGTACAATAAAGGACATAGAGGTCTTGGTGATGACAACAGGAAAAGCTCAAGGAAGAAAAGAGAGTGGCGCTGAAGGATGTGTGCCACAGAAGGCCTGGGGAGGGAAGGGATGCCGGGGCCCGAGAGGGAAGAAGGTGAAGGAGTCCTGGAAGTCGCTGTTATTTCAAGAGATGGCACAGATAGGCAGAGAGCCGACGGCAGAGCGCGGCCGCTGACCTTTCCCGAGCTTCATGTTACAGCAGCCGCGGGCGGCGAGCGCCGACGGCGCTGCTCCGTGCCCAGCCCCTCGCTGCCCGGCGGGGACCGCGCTCGCCCTGCAGCGCCAAGCCCGCCCTCCCCATCCAGCCTGTCCAAAACCCCTGCGCACCTCCCGGCTTTCATGCAGGCTGCGCTCGCTCAGCACAGGGCTGGCAAAAAAATTTGAGACTACAGGGTAAGAGGAGGAAAGGACGCTTTGATTTCTTTACCAAAACATACCAGTTTAGCTTTAATCATTGTCAAAGAAATAAAAATGGGTGTCTGAAGCATTTTCAACCTTCCTTTTCTTATCAAGGTGAAAACACACGTAGAAATGATTCACAGAATAATTTTAAATTGACAAGAATTATTTGGGAATATTGTTGCTTTCTTTTCAAGACTTTTTTTTTCTGCTGAAAAAAAAAATCTACAGATTTTTTTTTAAATAAAAACAAGGGAAATAGGCATTGTTCAACTATTTCTCTATTTTAAATTTCATCTGAGCAAGGAAGGCTAGCTTTAGTCTGACCATCTCTCCCTATACAGGCATATTAAAGAGGGAAAAGACACAACATGATTGGCATTGTAAAGATTTTTTCATTAGTAGTAAAAAGAAAATGGCAGATTCAAACTTGTGATTTTATTAATAAAGAGAAAAATTTGGATTAACCAGGTCACTTTCTCCTAAAGGATCCTAAAGCATTGTAGGAAAAATGCTAAAGGATAAAGGATGTGCTATTGACAGTCAATCATTCTTCTGCTGAAAGTCAGCACCTTGTTGGCAGCACTACTACCCAGTTATTTAAGACAGGAAGTGAAATACATTTAATTTAATTGCAGGAATAATGTATGTGGCTAGAACAGTACTTTGATATGGCATTTGGTCACGTCACACATTTAATAGCTGTGTTATTGTGACAACTGCTATGCCATTCTCCACAGCCCAAGTGGTCAACATCATTACATCTGAATTAAACAGTATGGCACTACCCTAAACATCAGCTGGGACACTGATTCAGTGCTGACTCAGAGGGGATATGCTCTCATGCTGAATTACAAACATTGTTCTCCACACAGTGGTTACTTGGACATTTTCTCCTCTAAGCAAAATCTTTGTTTCACATTAGTTTTGAGAATTAAAGGTACTGTAGGTGTGAAAGCCTCCTTCAGAGAGCCAGAGTTACCACTCATTCTTAGTTTGCTCTTCTGATCTAGGTAGGCTACAAACCAAAACCTGAATAGGGAAACAGTGCAAGTTCTGTGACATTTCAGAACACTTTTTATTGAAGTCTGGATATAGCCTCAAAACAACTTTCACTCCATTTTCCAGAAATATTTCAAAGAGTTTGCTTTCTTTAAAAGTGGGATAAGCAGGAAGTTAAATTCTGCAGCACAGCTTGTTCAAAATGGTATGCAACTATTCACCTCAATACATACACACACAGGCACCACAAATAGAGAATATCACATCAAAAAAGGGCAATACAGCTTCTTTTCTCAATAGAAAGCCTGCTGTGCTTGGTGTTTAGGATCTTTTTGCATCTTTTGGGTGTCTCCTTGTCCTGGAACTGTTATCCAGGTATGTGAAGAAATATGGGCCCTTAGTTACTTCCCCCAGCCCATTTTGTGAGAGTAAGACAAGTTAATTGTGCTTGACGATATGGATGACCCTTTCAAGTCATGTAAAATGATACTGCTCTGCTTATCACAGGTAGATAACCATTAATATTATGTGTACTGTCTATGGGAAGAGAAAGGGTCTTGTTTGTTTTGAATGTTTTTAAAAGTAGGAAACAAAGGGTCCTGTGGGGACACCAGCACACAGCAGACAGTGAAGCTATACAAATCAAAGTTAAAAGACAGGAACCTGCAGTAAAAAACAGGTGAAAGACAAAAATCTGGCTGTTTCTTTATAATAAGCCTAACCCATTTCACTGAGGTGTATAGCAGTGAAGAAGTAAAATATCATATTTAAGTCATGCAGAACTCCTAACAGGGGCTCACTCCTGGCCAGTCATTATTTTTACTGAATGAATTCCCCAGTTCTCATTCCTTTTAACTGGGTTCACGTGTGTTATATAAAATTCCTTTAAAAAATGGGCATCTCTCAGAATATGGTTCAGAAAATACTTAGTCATTTTGTTCATAAAAGACCCAAAGAAAAGAGAGTCTAGAGCCTGAAACATTTGCATTATCGATAATTTATCACTACAGCTTAGGAGCACAGGTCACTAAATCTAACTATGAATCAATTGCCCCAGTACAAGGGTCTTTCTTTGCAAGCATGGGCACCAGTCAGCTTATATTCAATAGAAGGGCAAAGCAGGATGAGGAAGGATCTAGTCAGCTGGGTAAGTGATGGGGGTGTTTATGAGCTGCATTTTGCCTTAGTGAAATATTAATACTCACAGAACAGAATTTTCAGCTTGATTCAGCCTTCTGAGTCCAGTGGACTTTGGAACTAGCCTTTAAACGGATTGTTTAAAAATATTCCACACCACAACACCCTAAAAAGCCTGAAAGTAAAATGCACCTACTTCTTTATAACTCATAACATGTATTGCACTCTGGCATTTTTAAGTCAGTGGAAATGTCTCATTAGCTGGAGTTGGCTTTGGATCAAGCTCCTGAAGGTTTTCAAAAGACACTGCCAGCATCTGTGGACTTCAGGCAGCCTCAGTTTTGGAAGCAGAATATAATAGTTTCTGGTGCTATTTTAGAATTGTATCCCATGCACTGCATCATTTGTGGTAAAACAATATGATAAGAAAGATCAAGTATATATCTCATTTGACAGATTTTGTGTTATCTGCAAAACAAGAATGTAAAGTATAGAATTGCTGGGGAGGCAAAGAGCTGATTGAGGAAAGGGATCTCTCAACAGAGCTCAGTGGAAACACCGCATTTCGGAGAATAATGAAGATCCCAGATCCCCAGTGCCTCAGCCTTTTGGAATAATTAGGGGTTCACTTACTAAGGGTCAGATCATCTCGTTGACCTCTAAACTTTCTGATCTCTAAGAAGCTCCTCAAAAGAGGCATAAATCAAACAAGAAAGTACTATCTGCCTTTTAACGTGAGTTTTCAGGAAATCAAAAATCTATGATTTCTCTGGAGTTAATTAAAACATTCTAAAAATTTTTGGGTTTGAAGCCTTTTAAAAAGGCAATTATTGCCACAGCTGAGTGAAAACTTAATCTATTTCTTGTATGTTACAGAGAAAAAATGCATTTTTAAATTACTCTAAATGAAAATTACCATTGCTAATTTAAAAAAAAACCTTTTTTTTAAAGACAAGTTTTTCTTTACATTTTGATATACAATTTTTTATGGTGGAAAAGCTGTTAATTTGAAATTTCTTGGAAAAGCGGAAATTTGGGGGAAAGCAATCAAATTATTCGGGTTGATTTGTTTTGAAAATCCTGCTGAAATATCATAGTATTAGTTAGTAGATTTGAAATAGAAGGCACATATTAAATGTATGGTTAATAAAATCACGTTTTAAAATCACATTTTCCATGTAATGAAAATGGATTAGGATGGTGAAATGGGAGCAAATAGGTGAGTCAAAATATTCAGTACAACTTTCATCTTGGCAATATGGACATTGAAATGCTCTGAATGCTTTTGATTTCAACAAAAATACTTATAATTTCTTTTTACCAATAATAGAAAACCTCAACATCATGGTGAAACACTTTTGTAGCATGTCTGTGAAAAAAGAGACATTAAAAATTATGTGGTTGAAAATTAATGTTTTGCTAATGCTATAAATGCATACAGAAAAATATGGACTAGTTAACAAATGGCATGTGTTCATTTCATTTACATAAGGTTGAAAGAAAAAACTCTTACAAAGGATCTACAGGGTGATAAAATTCAATATTGATACCACTGTGCTGTATCTGAGTGTAAACTTACCATAATGGCTGCATAATTTTAGTTCACTTGTAGCATGAGACACTAAGGATTTTAATTGGGAAGATAATAACACCATTATGTGCTTATATATTTTCTTGTGTTTAACAGAACAAATGGATCTTCTGACTTTCATCTGACCCCTGATACTGCCATGAAGCATCTCTTTAAAGCATTGCATAGAAAAATCTTAACATTGTACTAATCGCTGTAACAACGTTCTTACGTTTCTCTGCTGTTAAAACAGAATATTAAACCAGCAACTTCAGACATATTAACAATTTCTCTGCTACTCAGAGAAAATCTCTCACAAAAAGAAGTGTCAGAAGCCTCATGAAAACTCCTTGACCTTGCTACTGCCCTTGATTTTATGTAGAAGGTACTAAGATTTCAAAGATGCTCATGTACCCAGTCTCTTTGAAATCTTTGAAATACTTGTTAGTTACTTAAACACTTTCAAGCATTTAAGCTTTACGTTGTAGTGATAGGCTGTAGTGTGCAATTCTTAGACAAACAGCAGTGCTCTTTCAAATTCAACAGTAATAGGAATAATTGATCACTTTCATATTCTGAAGTAAAACTTCTCCTTGTAATAGTTTTCATGTAAGGTTTCATTTTATCTACATGAAAATCCTCAGATATTTTGCTGAACTCTTTAGGAAAGGCTCTTTTGGCCTGATGGAAAATAATTTGCAAGAAAACAGTGCAAGCATAAGTTTTAGAGCTCTCATAAAACATCATGCATGGGACAAGTGAGGCCATGTTACATAGAAGAACGGACTCTGTCCATAGAGTTATCAGTTAGGTTAGTGGTTAATGTGTAATCTTCAATCTACAAACCCTGAAAAACGAACTCTCTGCACTCCATATCACCTCGAAAAATGTGTGGGTATAGTCACTTTCCATGATCTCATAACTTAATTACTGACTTTCTTAACTTCACACTATTAAGTAGAACTAAAGTTTCCTTACATCTATTTTTCTGCCACAGAGAAAATTTTCATGCTAAAAAGCTACTTTCAAATTCTCCTGATACATGCAGTTTTATTCTAGCATTTTTTACCTAGATAGAGAATTACAACTATTTTAGGTTTTTGTACGTTATATGATCCATATAACACATATGTAACACATAACTATATTAAAAATTAGATGTATTTCAATTACCTTATTCAAGGTTTTGATACACCATTTCATATAAGAAATGGTGTTTGCCATTCTAATGAAATTGATCAAGCAAGGTGCCACTAATTTTAAGAACTGAGTAATTTTTATTAGCAGCTTTTCAAAATCTAATCTGTATTATGCCAGCAAAGCTTCTATGACAAAGCTGATTTAAATGCAGATTTTTTTTTTTACTGCATTCTCTTCTCACAAGACTGGAGATAGACACATAATGCAGAGTTATGCAGATACCTTTGTGACTATTTTGTTTGTTACTACTTCACACTAGAATTAGAAGTCCTACAGAAATACTTGTGCTAGGTGAGAATGGATTTGGCTTTGTTATTTTCCTTTAGCATCATACATACTCAGCGGAAATGTACTCAAATAGAAATGAGATTCAGGGGGACATTGTGTTCCCTAGAATCCCTAAATAAAGACCCTTTCCCTAAATTATGGCCCTGTTCCCTAAATAAATATTCAGCCTTCAGAAGTGACTGAACTTTTATTGAACCCCAAAGTTTTGGCTTATCTCTTAGGCAATGGCTGGGCTGGTTCTTATTTATATCCCTATTTAAAACAAGCTGGTTAATTCTTGGGTTTGCTTTCAAATTTAGTCACACATGGAATGTCTTAATTGTTTGTTAAAGGAACAGCAGGTTGTGGTCAGGGTCAAATGCCCTTGTGCTCAACAGATTTTAACTTTGCATAGTACTTACTCTTGAGACTGTGATAAGCAGACCTAGAGGCAGATCATGCTTTATGTGAGGGAAGTGCTGAGTGTGCAGGTATGCAAGGGCAGGGGAAAGGAGGAGGGGACCTGACTTCATTGGACTGGGCATTTTTTTACCGCACCAGACAGCATAGTAAATGAGATTTCAGAGCATGCTTTTTGGACAGCATTGGATTCTGCAAGATTTGTAGCAAAACAATGCAAGATGTCTCCACTTCACAGTTAAGTTGGATGTTAGCAGAAAGGTTTAGTTATATGGGCTGGAAACATGGTTATGTGTTCAGTCCTGCTAGTTACTCATCACCTGCTTTGTAGGTACAAGCTGGACCACAGACCTGCTGATGGTCCTCCAGTGGTGCCATTCCAAAATTACATCTTCCTAGACTAGGTGGGGTCCCACCTGTGTCACTCCAGAAGAGTCTTCAAGTAGTTTAATCAACACAGCATAAGGTAACATCAGATTTCTGCTCACATAAGGTGAAGGTGTCCTTCGATGTACTGAAGGAAAAGCGAGGACCTGGTGGAATGACAGAAGCATGAGGTTCCATGGAAGACCTGCCTATAACCATGACCCCAACAATTTGACTAAGGCAGCTATGAGCCATGGGCTGGTAGAGTGTTTCTAAGGCAAACTCCCAGGGAGCTGAGCAATCAAGGCTCTCCTCATTTCCTTGCTTTCATTCCAAACGTGATCTTGCCCATTTGGGGACAGATTATGAGTGGGATTGGAGGGTTGAATGGCAGCAGGGAAGACACAGATAAATCTTTTTTTAATGTGATTTGTGGAGTGTCAGGCTCAGATGTAATGCTCTGTCTGATCGCTGAGTTCCTCTCCGCACTGGTGAGCAAATCATCCTAAAAAGGAGAAGAGGAGCAGATCAGGGGGAGCTGACCTCCTCTGGCTATGGTGGGCTGTAGGAAGTGGAAGGCTCAGCAGGCAAGCCACCTGCTCCAGGCCAGTGTTTGGCACAGTGTCTATTTTGTATATCAGGCTGCCTCCACTGAATAAAAAAGGGTTAACTCAGACAACCATGATTTCAGCTCTGTGCTCTGCAAAAAGAAAAAGGAAGACTGCCCTGGTATTTCCAACCAAGAGACTTGTTCTGTTTGATTTTCCTTGGAGAACACTGCTTGCCAACTTTTCCACACCCTGGAACAAGGGGTCTGGCTGAATTTATTTTCAGCACCCTCCAGGAAATGAGGCTGTTATGTTTATTAACCTGAAACTAGAAGACAAATTCAGTTTCTTTAGTAGATGTAGGGGCATGGTTACTAAATTTACTGTGCTTTTTCCAAAGGTTTGAGTCATGGAGCAAGTCTGTCTGATCCTCCAATGTGTCTTTGGCTGAAACCCCCCAGCTCAGAGCTGCCAGTGTGGGCAAAGATCTTACGTAGGCAGCCACCTTCAGTTAGCTCTGGTAAAAGAGAAATCCTAAGAGCTATGCAGAAATGTGTCTTTCTCCACGTGAGTGGTATCAGTAAAAGGGCAGCGAGTGCACAAGTGATTAAGAAGGCTGGTTTACAACAACATGCCAGACAAAAAGAAAATCCAGGTAGCATTACACAAGAGAAAGGTACATTTCTTTCTCTGATCTCTTTAGTGCTTACAAGATTTAGATAACATGCTTATCATGAAGCAAACGGAGATATTTTGCAAGTTTTACTTGGTGTGGTAACAACTGTTACCCTTTATACCTTTGCAAATACCCTGAAGTTCGCAAGAGTAAGCGCATAAATAAAGTGAATAAACACAGCCTAACTCCAAATACCTCTTGGCTTTTCACATACATAATTTAATTAAATGATGAGGATGAATTTTTGTGAGGTTGTAATAAAATAAAATTATTTAAATAAATAACTGACAAAATAGTCATACGGTCAGAATAAATTATCATGATGTTTTTAATTACTAAAGTAAGTTTTGGTAGGAGAGAATGAATAATATTAAAAGATTTAATTAGTGAATTCAGAGGGATTATTTACAGCACTAACATCAACAACATAACATCTAGCATAATTAGAGATCAAAGAGTCTACCAGGCAAGCAAGACCCTTCTTGCAGAAGATGTGTCCTAGTCTTTAATCCTTGCTTTTCTCTCATTTAGGTTTCTTTCCCAAGTACTTTTATTTCCTCTAGAGTATTTAACTGTAGGTAATTAAATAATTTTTGTAAAGGATCAAATAACCTGCAGCAGTTGTCTGTTGGTTCTACAGAAGCTAAACATCAGAAATGGGTGAAGAATATTGACATCACAATCCCACTACATATGAGAGGACAGGGGAGAAGGGGGAGCTAAATAACACCACTGTTATTTTGTACAAATGCATGTTTAAATATTTTTCTCAAGATTCATAAAGGGCTCTTCTAACCTGGGTAATTTCAGCAGTGCTCTGGAATAGTTGGTCTATGAAATTATAGGGCAGAGGCCTTGTTTTACCTTGGCCCTGTCCTGCGCATTTTGATGACTCTCAGGCATGTGCAGAGTTTAGAACAGGAGACCTGCCAAGAGGCAAAAATAAGTTAGATTAATTAGATACAATGAATTAGAGAGAAGTTTGTGAGGAATTTTTTGTGGAATTTTTTTCTACTCAAATGTGTCATACTTATTTTTGCAATTTCTCTGATTTTCTCCATGTTTTCTGGCTGTACTCAGGAACCTGTTCCAGGCACTGAAAAATATCTTCTCTGTCTAGACTGAATGCAAAGGGACAACATCTAATAAAAATATTCAGAAGAGGAATTTATTTCCATGAAATCTCTCTGAATTTCTCCTCCTTCACATTTTGTTAGAATTTGAAACCATAGGGATAAAAAACCTAAAAGAAAAAAAAAAGTTTGCAAAAATTGAATTAAAATTTCCAGGTGAAGAAAATGTTTCACTTATTTTTTTCACTTATTCTAATACACATTGGATCATTGAAATTCCTGCACAATTCTCTTGGAGAAGGAAACAACAGAATTCATTAAAGACGTTCATTTTCAGTAATATTGTAACTTGACAAACTTCTAATTCTAAAGTGACTATTTACTATTTATAAATAAATCACATAGGGCTTCTGTACCAGCTCCACACTACATCAGAATGTATCTCTTGAAAAGTTTTGGTTGTATGGTTTGAAATTAGTTATTAAAAGCTTTTCTTATCAACAAATCAGATATTGGAACAGGAGAATAACATGCCCTCATTTTTGTCCAGCTTTCTGTGCACGCCAGAGGGCTCTGTCCTTAGTCGGCTTCCCTCCTCCCACTGGAAAGGGCACCTCCTTTCTGGGGAAGGTCATCTGTACACACAGGCCCAACTGCTCACACTGATGACTCAAATCCACCTGTCTGCTCCAGTCTGTCCAAGCCCAAAGCTCAGTCTGCTTCTCTCTGAATGTCTCGCCATCGGCTCAGCCTCAGTGTGGCTCACCAGAGCGCTTAATCTGTCTTCTAAGCTCTCCTTGCTACCGCTTTTTTCAGTCACTGTGCTTCACATCACTGGCTGTTCTGTTGCTTGGCCCTTGAGCTTGTCCAGCACCTTCAGTCTAGGACTCTCAAGGCTCTCTGTAACTTTTGATACACAAAACTTCAAAGCTTTGACCTTCCTCATACTTCCACGCAGCTAAAATTACCAGTCCAGCTTTCATCCTTTCACCACAAGATGCTTCTCCCTGATTTGGATGGAGCCCATTTCCTGCTCATTCCTCCATGCCCACAGCTGTAAGCAGGCTTCCCCTCTCCTCCCATGTTCCCATCCCATCGACATCAAGCACAACACAATTCTCCTATGTACAGACTGCAGCCACGCTGCCATCTTGGACAGCCCATCCGTGGCACCATCTGTCATCACACACTCAGGAACCTTTCACATCAGTAATGCCCTCTTGCCACATTGCTCTACCAGTCCAGGTGAAGCTCTCTGTAAAAACATAGAGAACTTTGCCATTATGCACCTTCAACATTTCCCCAGGAGCTTTCCTTTTTCATAGTCTACAAAACACCAGATTGTGGGCATGCTGCAAGTGTTACATGCACAATGACCTGTAACACAACAGTATTTTCCTCCATGTCTCTGAATGCAAGCTACTGTTGTCTTGTATTCTTCACTTTGATTGAAAGTAGTAGATCATAAATTCATGGAGCATCTGTGCCACCTGGCCCTGTGTGAAAAATGGCACAGTGATGCCCTGGTTCACATCTGAATTGCACAGAGTCTGCAGTACTAGAAATACAGAGATTTGATATTCAGAATCTTTGGAATTTGTTATTCAGTTTCAGGTCTAGGTTTGACTCACACTGCCTCAGAGAGGAGGCTAAAGTTATCCCTAAATGTTTAAAAACTGAGTTACAATTATTATGATTATTTAGCATCTACTGAAATCATGTGCCTTTCTTAAAAAAGCAATTCTGGAATTGGATTTTTTTCATTCTTCTTATTTTTACCTTCATTGTGGAATTGTAGAGGTAATATTTTAAATGAGTTGCTTTACAGGGTGGCTAAAGCACTACTTTGTGGGATAACCTTGCACACTGTTCAGTTTACTTTGAATTTCAGATTTGGGGATCACTGAATTACATATAGGTTTCTTTCTTTCTCAAGTATTGAGAAGTTCTTCTCAAAGGCATGTGCAAGTCCTACTTGGAAGCACATTTCTGGTGTTTTGACTCCAAAGTTTATTTTTTTCTGCAGGGATCTATAGTTTCTATATTTTTATAACCCAAACCAAATGTTTTCTGAGGCATAACAGAAAGTTTTATTTCTAAGCCATTTGAACACATACATTCAAAACATATTAAACATGGGTAGATAATGACTGCAGAAGAAGATATTTTTAGATGTGCAGTCTTTTAAAAAGAGCTAAAACTGTTTTCCTTTCCAAGAAAAATATATCCAATTCCCTATGTTTAGTGTATTTCAAATTCTGTTATCATGTCATAATCTGTTAACCGGAAGCTGCCTACTGGTTTGCTCACTGCCAAGATTAGGGGTGACATTCCTACACTCTTGAAATCAGTGACAAAACTTCCTTTGACTTTACTAGGCAGAAGATTTCATTCAAAGCAAGAAAATTTTTATCCTTACATTTTCAGAATGGAAAAGAATGAAAAGCCTTCTTCCAATTCATATTCATCTCCATTTTCAGATACTGCCATGTAAGAATTATTTATACTGTTATCCTTTTCTATATAAAGATTATCTTAGCTGCTTTTGACACTGAAGGCAGGAGTTAGCATATAAGGTGGTTTTGCAGTATACAATAACAGCAATAACAAAAGATACTTCAGAAAGGCAAAAGCAAACACTGAAAATTAACACTTATATTTCCATTTTACTAATATGGATTTGCTACCTTTCCACACAAAAGAATGAACACAATTTCTTTAGAAAGAAAATTATGTTTGTAAAGATAATTTTGTTTTCAGAGTGATGTTTTGTGGGAGGAGGTGGAGGAAGGGCTGATTCAAGATGTTTCAGTGAAATAGGTGAGGGAAAAAAGTAGACACAAAAACTTCTATTGACTTTGTTAGACTTTATGTCATACCCTAGTCCCCTGTGTGGCAATAAAATACTGTGTAGCAAGAAAAGTTCAACTCCTTCTAAATTTTCTTCTGCAAGAGCCTTCTTAAGAAGAATTTGGCAAAATACTTGAGCCATGAGTCCCAGCTGAATTGTATAAGATTAGGATTCATTTCCAGAAATGCTGAAGTAAGTACAATCTAGGTATCAGGAACACAGTGATTTGGTATGTAAGTAGGTACCAGACCTACAAACCTTGTAAACACTGAAGGTCTCTGTGAAAACTCATTAAACAACCCAAGCACACCACATGCAGTGAGACCTGAATATTGACTGTCTACCCAAGGACGCAAGGGCACAGATTTTACTACATGATCCCAGGTTTTTGGAAAATCCTTCTTTTCATGTTAAAATTTAATAATAATAATAATAAAGAGTCATCAGTCTTGTCTATGATTAGAATTTTGTTTGTTCTTCACCTCAGGTCACTGCACAAGGAAAAGGTGAACCTAAACCACCTTCACTTTCATCTGTCTGAAAAAGTTCCTTCACAAAAAAGTGATTTTGGATTGGGTATATTTATACTATGATTCCTGTGTTCATCCTCCTACAACAGTTTAGATATGTTGGTTTAGATTGCCTACCTGATGAAATACCTTTTAATACTTCTTTGTAATTGCAATGCCATGCTAATGCTTTGTGGACATCATTACATCACTGAACTGACTTCACAGCAGTGTTAGCACATGTAAGCACACCAATGCACATACCCAGGACAAGCCAGAGGATGATTTGGCAGTGTGACACTGACTTCAATGAACCCATCCTCTCTCCCATGGTGTACAGAGAAGTTTGCCACATTGAAATATTGTTTTGCTTGATAGTACATTCTAATGTTGACCTATGACATGTAGACGTTTCTGTGACTGAGATAGTAAAACCATATTTTATTATGTAAGTCACTTCATAATCCAGCTCAAAAACGAGCAATCCTTTAATTACCTATAAACAATACAAAATTATCATAATTAATGTGTAGGCTAGATGAACATAATTTAGGAATCAAAGGATCACTGAAAATCAACAGGACTTAGGCTTTTGAGTCAGTGCTACCAAAATAGAAAGCCATCAGGGCAGACAATTTGAGAGTCACGTTCCTCCGAAACTGGAGTTACTCTTACATCTCAGCACACGCTCATCGTAGCACAAGACTGAGGTTCTGCTGACACCTGTTGGTAAACGTCTGAACAGCACAACTGATGTCACACAATCAAGTAAATGAAATTAAAAACACGTATAGAAAACAGAAGTAAAGGTACAGACGTGTCTTCATTCTATAACAGAAAAGTTTCCAGTTATTGGTAAGTCATAATGCGAGTGAGATTGGGGAAAGGGCGACAAGGAAAGGTAAAAACAAAATTTGCTGCTAGATTTTTTTGTCAGATCTTCCCTGACCAAGATGAGTTCACTTCCTACTGAGTCAATATGCTACTTGCAGTGAGTCATTGTGGAGATGCTGACTAAGCTGAAAGAGATTTGCTAATGAGTGGATGATCAGCAGAATTATAATTAATATCAGCAGAGACCAATATCTGCTTTGCAAATGATCAGAATCATGCTAACATGGGAGTGTGATAACATGACAAACACTACTGAGAGATTTTAAAACTTTTTATTTTATATATGGGAAGACAAAATTTTGCTTACTCAGCAATTTATCTTCAAAACACAGCAAAATATCAAAGATGGACTCTGTAAGTGTTCATTAAGCCCAAGAAAAGATAAAATATTAGTAGAAATTTATTTTCTGCTACAATACAAACAATTAAGATAGCCTTCAAATTTTCAGTCATAGCACAGTCCTAATGTGAATAACTTTTAATTTTGTGTTAGCCAAACATATCAAAAAAGGCAGAAGAGTGCTACACCTTTCATTGTAAGGATTTCTGCTATCAGACTCTACACTGCACTCATGCAGGGCGTGCATGGTGTCCAGTAAAAAAAAGATATGATTTGTGCAGTGTTTTAGACACTATGTGAACCTGCATTAACTGCTTTCCTGATAAGAAAAGATCCAACAGTGTAAATTTGCTCCTTCTGCTGTTGTTCACTTTCTCCTCCCCCCACTGCCCCCCAAAACAAAAGGGAGAAACTTACAGTACAGAGAAAATTCACTTTCAGTCCCTGGTGCTGCTCATCTTTGAAAGAAAATTACTGCCTGTAAAATTACAGGTTCAAAGATCTTACCCTGGACCGCTATGTACCTGGGGTTTTTTTGCATATTCCCACCTTCATCCTGTATCCAGGATGAATTGAAAGGTATTGTGATGGATAATTGCTGTGCTTACTGGACGCTTGTCAGCCTATTCAGGAATTACCCTGTTCTGCTCTGAGAGCGCTGCTGGAGCCTGAGGAACTCCGGGCGCTGCCGTGTGGAGCCGCGGAGCAGCACCCGTGTGGCCAGGCTGCCCTCTCCCGCCAGCTCAGGGAGCTCCAGCTGTGTGGAAGAAGCACAGCTGTCCAAAACTTCCACTACAACTCAGACTGACTGCTTTTACCGCATGAAGCTGATCTTCGGAGGCGTTGTGGAAATATCCAGGATATTGAGATGTAGGGCTGTTCAGTCAGATATACGACAGATAACCGTGCCCAAGCTGCTGAGCAGTCAGGCATTCTGGATAAACCTAAACACATTCATCCTGGACAATACCTTCAGACTGAAAAAGACATTTTCACGAGGCAAACTGCAGCTCTGAATCAAATGCATGGCCTCTACTGCCTACAAAATAAATTTACACTAAGCTGCCCAAAACTCCCAGACAAACTGCACATACAGCTTGTTTGTGTAGCACACTGGCAAGCAGAATGCTTGATAGAGGTATTGAGCTAATAATTCTCCCCATGATGCAAATTTGTGTGCATATATAATTCTGTCTGGGAAACTTTAGACAGAAACAGCCTTGGCTTGCCAGTATTTACCTAAGCAAGTTGCTGAGACAATTAGCAAGCTTTTATCAGCATCGGGCATGTCAAGGCATTGCCATCAACTTCCTTGCTGGTGGCATGTTCTTGAGCTCCAGAAAAAAGGTGCAGTTGTAGTCAGCAGCTGTCCTGCTGCCTCGCAAAGGGAGAAGACTAACAAAGAAACAAGGTAAGAAGGAAAAATGACCAAAAGAGAAGGGATAAGAGAAAAGAAGCCACATAGCTGTTGTTTAGGATGTAAGCAAAGATGAAGAGCACGGTTATGTCACTTAGTGGCCATTGCGGGGCTGGCGTATTTCATATGTATACAACCCTCAGCCTCGACACAGGATGTCTAATTAGATGGTAACTCTTTCCATTAAGAAAAGGCAATCAAGACACAGGTCTGAGCTGGTAACTATAAAGGTTTGATGCCATTTCCAAAATGTTTTCGGTCATTGTCATTCTGGATGTTTACTTTATTAACAACTATGAGCGCTCTTTGGGGTTACCAGACCTTTAAAGGCCACACACAAACCGCCGTGTCTCCAGCTGGTGCCATTAACCACACATACACATGAGTTTATCCTGGATGAAGAGCTGCAGTGAAGTCCTCCCCAGGCTGACAGAACAGCTTGGCAAAGGCAGTGGGCAGCAGCTTCATTTGGAAGAAAAGCAGTTCAGCCATGCTGCTGAACTGCCTCCTGTCTCCTCCATTGTGCAGGAGGAGTACACCTGGTCTCTCCCTGGAAGAAAAATGTTTGCAGTTTTCTGACCCGGGAAATCCTATTGTAAAATAAACACCCATGGATGAGCCTGAAGTCATCCATTTGAAACCACTTTACTGGGTGCCCTTTCACCCAGACTGGCTGCATAGGCCAGAGTGGGGGCTGGCATGGGACTACACACCTTCACTCTGGGGGTGAGGGTGACAAGCACCAGCCAGCCAGGCTGGTGTTCTGGAGTGACCATCTTCACTGGGATCAGGTGGCCAACCTGTCCTTTGCTTTTGGGGTGAAGGGGAGTCACTGGAAACTTGTAGAGGTATGTTTGATGGAAATGCACTAGAGGTTTGAGTGGACCAAGCCAGGTTTAGCCTGGAGAAGAGAAGGCTCAGGGGTGACCTTATCGCTCTCTACTAATCCCCAAAAGGAGGCTCCATCCAGGTGAGGGTTGGTCTCTTCTCCCAGGCAACCATTGACAGAACAAGAGGACACAGCCTTAAGCTGCACTAGAGTAGGTTTAGGTTGGACATCAGGAGTAATTTCTTCACAGAAGGGGTGATTAGACATTGGTATGGGGTGCCTAGAGAGGTGGTGGAGTCACCATTCCTAAAGCGTTTAAGGAAAGACTGGATATGGCACTTACTGACATGGTTTACTTGACAAGGTAGAGTTCTGTCACAGGTTGATGATCTCAGAAGTCTTTTCAAACCTAATCGATTCTGTGATTCTGTGACCCGGCTTTGAGCTGCTTGACTCACAGAACCAGAATCAAAGAATCAACCCCACCTAGGAATCAGCTTAGATTTCGGGTCAGCACAGTGGGGAGCTCTGCAAGCCAGACCCGGGCCTCTTCCCCCACCGTGTGCCAAGACTAGGGATCCGAGCGGGAAAAAAAAAATGCAAACGTTTTCTATAAGAAGGATGAAACCCGGGTGCAGCCGGGGACCCAACCCTGCCCGAGCACGGTGACCGGGAGCGGGGAGCAGAGACCAAGGGCGGGGGGGCCGCACGGGCAGGGCCGGCGCCTCAGCGGCCGCCATGGCGCCCGGCCCCGCTGCCGCCCGCGCGGCGGGAGCCGGCAGGGGGCGCTGCGCGGCGCACGGCGCTGGCAGGGGGCGGCCGTATGGCGGCAGCGGCGCTGCGCCTGTGCCGCGCTGCGCGCCTGCTGCCGCCTGCTGCCGCCACGACCCAAAACACGGCCCCAGCCCCGCGGCCGCCTCCGCGCCTCGCCTCCTTCTCCTCCTCTTCCTTCTCCGCCTCCTCTGCTTCCCGGCCCTCTCCGCCGCTGCACGCCATGCCGGCCTTCCAGTACCCCGAAGTGTACCGCGACGAGACCGCCGTGAGTAGGGCGCTGGCTGGGACAGCACCCGGCGTGCGGCGGCCGCCGGGCCCGGGCGCGGGGCACCCGGCTCGCCATTGCCGGCGGGGCCGCCTCGGGGCGGGGGTGCCTCCTCGGCTCCCCGGGCTTTGTTCGGCTGCGGCCGCGGAACGCCCGGCGTGCTCCGTGCAGCGAGCCTCGGGTTTGTCGCGCCCGCGGGCCGCGGCGGCTGCCGGGGGCTTGTTAGGGCGGGATTCGGGCCCTTGCGCCGGTGCCTCCGGGCACGTCCCGCGTGTGCGGGGCCGGCGGGGTCGGTAGCTGGTGCGGGGCGGACGGCGGGAGCGGGGATGCGGGAGCAGCGGCCGCACGGTGCATCCCGGAACTTCGGTACCGGTGCGTGTGTCGGGGAAACCCAGGCCTCCGCCCGGGCTGCAGCAGCGTCAGCAGAGGAACAAATAGTCTATTTATATAGAATGGCACATCTGTAACATAGTCTCATCTCCCTGTGTTTCCACCGTGTCTGGATACACAAGGGATTACAGTGTAAATTTGGCTAAAATGGGTTCGATTTTCTTTCCCTTCCTCAAAGCGCTGTGCATTGTGCACCGGCCAGGAAGGATTTGCATAGCATTTAAACCAAACTGTTTGCCCGTATGAGCGAAAGCTGGAAAAAATCCTGAAGTATTTACTTTCTGAAATAAACAGGGCAGGAGATTTTTCTCCTATTAATGTCTTTATTAAAGTGATCAGCTCAAAATGGGGTGTTGGCAAATTTGGGGAGTTCTGCCGCCGCTCCCAGCAGTGACTCAGAAGAGGAAGATTTGCAGCTCTGCCCCGTAAGCGCCAGAGGCGGGAGTCCTATCCTCGCATGAGGGTATACCCAGGTTTCTCATTTTGGGTTATCAGTCCAGGGGGTCCTGGGTCCGACTGGCATCATTTTTAGTTGGGGCGAGGAGTGACCGAGGTTTTCAAGCATCTCTGCCGGCTTCGGACCTCGGCCTTGATGTCCAGACACCACCCTGACCTCTCAATTCCGCTTTGGCTCGTCTTTTTTGGGGTATTTTCCAGGATTTGGTGAAGGTCCCGTCCTAGTGCAGTTTGGGTTTGAGATAAATTTGCATGTCTCCTGAGATGCAAATTTCTCCCTCTCCCCACCGTCCGAGGGGAGGTTGTCATCCTCCTGGCAACAGGCTAGGGTGGTTCTGAAAAACTAGAATTCTCCACAATAGAGAGTTAAATGGCGGTACTTAAGGATACTCAAGGGGTGATTCCAACATTTCACTAACAAAGAACTCTTGGCCAGCGATCAATTCCTAGCTCAACTGAAAACTCCTCTGCAGCCCCTTCTCTTAAAAAAAACGGCAACTTTTTTCTTCATAACACTTTCCTAGTTGACTGTAAGGCTGATCTGTGCAAGCCCTAGTAGCAGGTATCTAGTCTTTTTTTATGTACTGGAGGAAGGAAGCAGGTAAATTCAACCACGTGGATTAATCTTTTGTGGTTTATTTGTTTTGTTTGTTGTTTTGGGGCTGGGCTTTTGATTTTTTAAATTACGATTTGTGTATATATATATATATATATATACATTATGCTCATATTTGTGGGCAGCAGTAGTAGGGAGGCCTAAAACAGAGACCGTTTGTGTAACCAGGAACCATACCTTGGGTACATCCAGTAATCAGGTTTTATAATTTGGCTTGAAAACCTTAAGGGTCTTGGTTTGGTTGGTGGGCTTCCTTTTTTGCTTACTAATCTATCTTGTGGAAGGAATTTATGTGCATTTCACCATTTTTCTGGTGCTCTGTATTTTGTTCTGAGAACTATTCTGCTGCTGTGGTGCCATCACCAAAGAATGGTAATACTTGTAACTCACCTGGGAGCAATGTGTTGGTTCTCTTTGCTCCTTAGTACTGTAAGCTTCTGTGAAATTCCAAATGCCTTTCCTCATGTTGACTATCATTCCTTGATGGATAGTGTTTGCTTGTGTGCATGTCTCTTTTAAAATTAATGTCTTTTATAAATTCAGGTGTTGGATTACCATGGATGTAAAATCAGCGATCCGTACTGCTGGCTAGAAGATCCCGATAGTGAGGAGACGAAGGTAACCCTTCTTTGTATAGGAATGACTGCTTTCACATGCTTCTCTTTTATAGATGCACTGGTACTCTGCTTTTGAAGAACCTGCGGATACGTTTAGAAAACTTACATAGTGACAGAAAGTGTAGTTCATGTTGTATCTCATGGCACCAACAGGAATGCCATTATTTTGTCCTTTTGAGGAAAGGTTGAATGGGGCTTTAAGCAACCTGGTTTACTGGCAAATGTCCCAGCATTTGCATTGAATAGAAATTGAACTAAATTATCTTCAAGGTCCTTTCCTACCCAAACCATTCTATGGTTCTGTGAAAGTCTGGAATACGTGGTATAACTTGGATCACAGAATTTTTAAAACTAAACCCATGCTTATCTTGCCCCCATTTTTCTTAGTGAGTTCAAATGTTCAAGGTGGTGGTGTCATACTGAAGAGAACCGTTAACTTTTTTTTTCCCTTTGTGTGCTTGATTGGACTAGTCAAGGGCAACCACGCACACAAACCAACTCCTCCAGATATGTAAGGTAACCAAACTCCCTACTCCAGATATGTAAGGTATATAATGTAACAGAAATGAATCCGTGGTCAGGTGGGGAAGTTTTTATCTCTGTTTGGGGAATGGAAGTGCAGAATGTGAGTTCATGGTCTGCTGCTGTTTGGCCGTTGACTTCTAAGACAGATTGAGGAAACATCCCTGGCGTAGCTGAGATGTGCTGCACTGGTTAAACACTTCTGGTAGTGACATAGGCCACAACTGCAACACCACACTTTTCACTGTTGTATTGGCTTTGGCTTAGTTAGACTTTCAACTTCTTGGTTTGTTTTAACACTTTGTGGGAAATAAGGTCATTTTTAGACTACAGCAAAGCCTTTTGCTGCTATTGTAGTCATGTACAGTACCTTAACTCACTGACAGTGTAGGCAGTAATGCTGAGCTTGTTCCAGACATGAGGGTTGGACAGTGATGAAAAAGCAGGGATCATGTGGGGTTGGGTTGTACTATTCTGAACATGTATGTATTTGAATTAGGACTAGAACTGAAACTCTCAAATCTACAGTTAAATGGATTTGATTATAGACCAGTGTTTTGTTCACGTTTTGATAAATTTTCCAATTGCCCTTGGAAGTCACAAGAACTCTAATAAATTTTTCTTTGTAATACTTAGGAAAGGTATGTGCTGTCTTGTAGGCGTTACACTGAGCTACCCTTGGCTGAATATATATATGAACTGTAAATGCTTTGCAGAGTAAGAACAAAGACTGGTCATGTTAAAACAATTTCTATTCTGAGGCTTTTTCATGGAAAGTATATACTATCAGTGGAATAATTATGTTGATAGAGTAGCTTAGTAGAATGTAGAAAGGTGATAGGTTGTAGAAAAGCATGATTAAAAAGAACTTGTGGCATGTGTTTCTTAGATGAAATTTAGTTTGACTATTGTTTCAGAATGACAGTTGACCTACTTAATGGCCAGTCACTTCAGCCTCAAGTAGACCATGTCTAATGCTTTAAAAATTCTTTTGCTTTTCAAATTACCTTATCTTCCAAAGCAGCCTTAAGAAGTTGCTTTACTTGGACCCTTATTCTGTACTTTCTGCTGCTAGCAAAGTCTGCCCTGGTTCAAGGCTTATGATACATTGTCAGATGCAGATACCTACAGGTACAATTAAAATCTTTCTTTCTAGGTTCATGAAGGCATACAGTTACTGTTAGACCTGTAGCTTGTGTGGCATCTGTTTAGCTCAGCATGGTGGGTGGAGTTGTTTACTGTGAAAGTTTCTGCTGACATATGTTCTTGTACTTTATCTACAGTAATAGTTCAGTTATGTATTGCTTTTTAAACATGAGTGCAACTTCATGCTCAAAAGTGTGGAATCAGAAAGTTTCCAAACTGGACTGTATTCTTCTCCACAAAACTCTCTGAAAAATCTGTAATTCCTTGCTCCTTTTTCATAAAGCCGTGGCATTTCATTTACAAATAATCTTGGAATCTTTGGTGCATACTAATTGGAAATGAGAAAAATATATTAAGTTCCTGTAAAAGCAAAATTATGAGTGATACAGTTGTGAGTGTAATAATTATTCTGTAAGCATGCTCTTGGGCAACAAATGCTTGTAAGAAAAAGTCTGTGTTTCTCTGAATATCACTAATGAAAGCAGATGTGGTAAGATGTATTTATGCAGTTAAAAGTGGTTAATGCACAGTTCCAGTATACTCTTGCAGCAATGTTGTCATTTTGGTCATGTCATTGATGGATGAGACAAAGATGTGTGCCAGTTTCTGTTCCCTGCATATAACTGGAAAATGCTTTTGGCTGTCCAGTACACTGGATGGTCTTATACATATTTTTATAAGCCACCATTTTTCTGAAAATGTCACAGGACTGGGAGAAGTTAGTTTATTTGTATAGGATCCACAGTCCATATTTTTGTGTATGTGGTCTTTGAAATTCATATGTTTCCATTTAGAGAAACCAATTCAGATAACACATAATTCTTGAGTAGGTTTGATGAAGTTCTTTCACCATCTGATGGGGGGACGGTTATAGCGGTACAGTGTGGAGGCTGCATGGCTTACCACTGGGATGTGCTGTGCACATATTAATTCTTCACCTGTAGAATTACTACACGACTAAACACTGATAGCAGCTGGTAAGTATGTGCCAGGTAGTCTGCCTGAACAGCCACTGGCTTTTCTGAAGATCTATGAAGGACAAGCTGTGCAATGTGGATTGTAGCCCTGCTGTTCCTGTGGGTCATGCCCTGCAATGAAGATGTAACTCAGATGTTACAATGCATTGATCTGATTGCCCTGTAACAGATTTAGGACAGGCAGAAACAATAGGCTCTTTCAAACCTTTTCCTGGAAAAGAGCCCCGTGTAAGCAAGGGATGACTGGATGGGATTTTGTGCTGGAGGTGAGAAGCTGGAGGTTGAGGGTGACACTGAAGCTGTCACTGCAACATTTGGCTGTGAGTTACAGCTACACATGGTGTCCTGTCCTATCTGCTTCGTGTTAGAGACAGAAAAGCCTTCATGTTAGAGACAGAAATCCTGCATGTCTGTTTGTTGCCAGCTGTGATTCACCTTAAGATGCTTAGGTATTAATTTTAGGTTAATGTACCATGCTATTAGTAGGAATGATGAAATACCAACAGAGCACCGGGTTTTCCCTGCATGCAACAAACAGCTGGAGTGGTAATGGTTTTGATCACTGTCCCTAAGTGTTTCTGATGGGAGCTGGAGTGTTCTAAAGAAACCAGACTTCCCAAAGTTTTCAGAAATTAGTATTTTTTTCCTAAGAACTGATCTGTGAGCAGTACTTTGGGCTTATCATGAAATACTGGCTGGGACTAATTCTGTGTGTTATGTAATATGAACAGATAATGCACATGACATTTTGTGTCATCTTAAAGCTCTTCCCAGATCCTGAAATAATAGTGCAGTCTGTGGGCAATATTTGTCATTTAGGCAAATATGAGAGTTTTTAAAAGAATGGTGTGCCTTTGGAGGTTGTTACCTTAGGTTTTGGAGATTTTTTGTGTGTTTGTTTGGGTTTTTGTTTGTTTAGAGTTTCTTTGGTTGTTGGGGTTTTGTTTTGGTGTTTTTTAAGGGGAAAGGCAGGACCGTCTTGTAGTTTGGCTGGTTACCCCAGTGTATGCCCTGGAGAGTCATTATTCAAGATGTAAATTGAGTCCTATTAAAGAATTGTGGCATAATGCAAATAAGCATGCAGGATTCTTCATGTGTGACAGTGCATAATCTGTATGGGGGAAAGATGTCTGTGATGCATTGCTTCTGAAAATGTTTACTGTAGAAAATAGGCTGAGTTTATATTTTTTTGATTGTTTTCTTTCAGGCCTTTGTGGAGGCTCAGAACAAGCTCACAGTACCCTTTCTTGAGCAGTGTCCTGTTAGAGGGCTGTTCAAGGAACGAATGACTGAACTCTATGATTATCCTAAGTACAGCTGCCACTTCAAGAAAGGAAAAAGGTATGTGAGGAATGTCTTTGGAGGTGGTGATGAATGAGAAGCAAGTTAGAAGCAACTATCAATTAGGAAAACAAATTATATTTGTATTTATTTTTTTATAGTTGCAAAGTAAGGAAACTAAGCCAATGTTAACATGTGTGGTTGGATGATGCAGAGCACAAGGTGCTTCACTCTCTCCAGTTCCCAGTCATATTACCTTCTTTTATTGTCTTTTATAAGAAGAATTTGTCAGTTTATCAGAGCTCAGATGATTTTGTAGAATGATTATTGTAAAAGTAAAGCTTTGAGGAGTTCCTTTCAGAAGGGCTTGGTCACTGTCGGTATAGTTAAAGGCATGTTGTCTGAAAACAGCATAAGCCCATCATGTGTGTTCTGTTCCACATATTTGCTAGAACCCCTGCTCTTACACTGGTCATTCTTTGAGCAGCTGGTAGGCTTTTTTTGTTTAGTCATAGCCAGTGAAAAGCAGTAGGAATTCCCTTGTTGGAAACTGTTCCTGTAGCTGCAGGGTATATGGGAAAAATCATTTGGAGGACTTAAAGCAACTGATGGGAAAAAATCTGTTTTCTTAGAAAAAAAGAAATCCTGGTATATTCCAGTGCCTAACCTACTCATATCCCTGTTTTAATTCTGTGGCTAGGTGAAGAAATGGTGTTTCTGTGTCTTACCCAAGATCTGGAGACTGCAGCTGCTACTGAATTTAATGTGACTTCTTTTAGAAACATTATCAAGCTTCTAGAGAAAGGGAGTAAAGGGACTTAACTACATCTAAAGATTGTTTTAGCAGTTGAAAAAGAGGTAGTGCAAACAACCAGCCACTCTTAACCATGGGAAACACAGATAATCTTTTTCGATATTTTCAATTTGTTTTATCCTTGTTGAGTGGGCACCCAGGTATGTCATATATGTGTTCACCATAATCCACAGATAATGAGAAAGAGAGGATATCTTGTTGCCTTAAGATTTCTACCCAGATATTGAGAGGGATTTGTTTTAGTGATCTGTGCTGTGAGGAAGGCACTGATACTTACTACTAAGGGAAGGAAACTCTGTACTGCGTGGGGTTTGTTGAAGGTATATGGTGGGGAGTGAACCCAAGCTGTTGGTGGATTTAATGTGAATTTTAATTGTCATGGATGTGGCACAACACGTCAGTGCATAGAAGTGTGAGGTTTAAGCCCAGAAGCAGTGAAGCTGTTAAGGACAGTGCTGCATCTGGGGAAGTATGCCTTATTGAGTGAGTCAGGCAAAGCTTGTTAGTTTGTATGTGATGCTCATGCAGATGTAGCAGGTGACCAGGTCTGGTCAGTGACTGCTCTGGATTCTCTGATCCATTCTCCTTGTGCAGTGCAAACATGTCTGGATGTTGTTACCTTCAGTGCTATTAAGGCTTAATGTTGCAGAAGGGCTGGCAGTGATAAATACAGTCTCTGCTAACAGATAAAAATTCTTAATTTAATGCAGCTGACTGTCCTCTAGGAAGAACATTTGTGCCAGGAGCTTGATGTGCTCGTAATTCATGACACTTTACTTTGACTTTAATAGATGTCTTTTTAGTCTTTCTGAGTGATACTCTATTTCTTGGCATGTGCTCGATTTAAATTGGAGCAGTTTGAATACAATACAAATATAATAGAAAAGCCTTATGTTGTGGTGTTTGAGGTGATCAAGAGGCCTCTACCAAGTTAAATAACAGTCAGTAAGGTGTGGGGTAAGGAACTATTCTATTTGAAGAATTTTCTGAACTTTTTATGACACTTAGAAATCTTTAAATTTAACTACTCTCGTTTTCTGATGAAGAATAGCTTCTGAAGCACAGTGTCTGAGGAGTTGTCCTGTAGAGTCTGCAGAAAGGAAGGGTGCCCAGGGAGGTGCTGTGTCTGTCTCATTGCTTGACCTTTGCTTCCCACCTTGTTGCCTAGCATTGCAGAAATGAAATTGGCAAAAAAATGGCTGATCAAATAGAAAATTACTTCTCTTTTTCTTCTGTTTCTTTTAATCTTTCAGTTTTTCACTTGCTGAAAATTACTGTTATTACTTGAACGTATTACTAGCTGATATTGTTAACCAAGCCCTTGTGAGTATATTTTCCCCTTCTGGCTTTACCAAGTTCCAGTGTTTGTACCCAAGTACTTGTCAGTCTTAGGGAATATAGGAACTCAGATTTGAATGTTGCTCTGTGAATTCCCCTGTTCCCCCAGGCGAAGCTGGTTTTTTAAGTCGTGTTGTATAGTAAAGTACTATGAAAATGGGTGTTAATTTCTCTGAGCTCTTAGGATGTGAAGAGTATCACTCACTAAAGACAGCTCTGTAATTGTCTGTTCCTACAGCTTTTTCAAACACACATTTGTAAGGACATTGAAACAGTTTTGGTTCTATTTGATTTGAACATAAGTCTGTCACCTAGCATGGATTGAAAGCAGCTGTGTGAATGACAAAGCTGAGAACATAAGTGATGGGAACCTGTGCCAGTGCTTGTAATGGAGAAATGCTGCAGCTGCCAGAGTTATTTAACATAGACAGTTATGTGGCGTTTATAGTATACTTAGAATTCTTTGGAAGGCACTGTGGCACATGCAACTTTTATTTTTAAAGGATATTTTGGATCCATCCTAGCCCTGACTCCTACTCTGCTGTGAAACCTGTGTTTCCCTAACCTGTTCATCTGTCTTTTATTCACTTCATGACAACTTCATACAAGTTTTTTTGTGCTTGCCTAACTGAAAATCAGAGTTCTTCCTACTTAATTTTTCTGTCTTTCGTGCTTTTTAGGTATTTTCACTTCTACAATACTGGGCTCCAGAATCAGCGAGTTTTATATGTACAAGATTCCTTGGATGCTGATGCCAAAGTTTTTCTTGATCCAAATAAGCTTTCTGATGATGGCACTGTGGCCTTACGAGGTTAGTGAGACAGCAATTCCTGCTGAGTAAGTCTTAGTCTTTAGAAGAAGCTGAAAATTTAATTTAAGTGATTACAATAGCCCTATGTGGATTTATAAGGTGTTTCAGAAGAACATTTCTAAACCTACATTGTATCCACAATTAACTTGGTTCAGTTTCTCAATGCTTTTTTTCACAACTCTGTAACAGGTTTCCAATGAAATATGAGCAGCTTTTTAGGCTGTCCATAGCAAGAAAAAAAAGTTTGTTTTTATATTGATTAGTTCTCTTGAAATTGTATTTTGCAGCTTTAACACAAGCCAACAAGTTAATGCTATGCTATGCTCCTTCACAGTCTCTTACTTTAACTTCTATGATCACAAAACTGTTTGTGTTCACTAGGGCTGTAACTTCTCTTTGCTGTCAATTTTCACACTCCCTACTTGCTCATTTTTAGAAGCAGACTCTTGGACCTAAAAGTCTTCTAAGTCTGTTCAAGGACAGTTAATAAAATCAGCCATCGGAATTAGTGAATGTTTCTCCAAAAGTGACCTAGCTGAAAAGAATCAATATGGCTTTTTTGTGGTGAACTCCTGCCTTAATCTGTGTATATTGCATTCATATAATCTCTAGAATTTTCTAGAGATTCTTCTAGTATTTCTAGAAGTTCTTATGGTGTAGTTTTCTTCCAAATGCACTTAGAAAATCAACAGCTGTGTAACAAAAGGGAAAACTCCCGGTGCTGATTAATAATTGATTTAAGGGCAGGGAAAGGAAGAACAGATGGGCTGTCAAGTAAAGCCCTGTCAGGGACTGTGCTAGGATTTGCAGTGTTCATATGCTGAACATACTAGAAAAAGGAGTGAGCAGTGAGGTAGCAGAGTTTGGTGACAGTACAAAGTTACTCCTGGTTGAAGAATGACTGAAGAGTTGCAGGAAGACCTTAATAATAATTTAAGTGGGCAGTAAATTAGCAGACAAAAGTCTTTGTGCATATAAATTAAGTGATGCACAGGGGACAAGCAATTCTAACCTCATTTATGGAGGAATGGATGGAGTGAACTCTTGAGTTCATGATGACCTCTTGGGAACAATGCTTGAAGTGTAACACATAATTCCATGAAAATGTCAACTTGGTTCTTGGTAGAAGCCAAACAAGTACATCAAATACCAATTTATTCATCTGGAAGAAATTTCTCCCTGGAAGCATTAAAGAAAAACTCAGTGTGGCACTTAGTGCTGAGATTTAGTTGACAAGGTGATGATCAGTGAAATTGAATTCTTGGAGGTCTTTTCCAACCTTCATGATTCTGTGATTCTACGAAATGAAGAACAAAACAAGGACACACCATTACATTAGCAACCCAGGAGTTTATACTGTACCATTGAACACTAAACCAAGTCCCAGTCTCCTCAGCTCAAAAGGGGCTCTGAAATACAGGTTGGAGGAGGGCAATAGGAGCAATCAGAGGAAAACCTGAGTGTGCCTGGATTAATCAGCTTGGAAAAGGGACAGTTTAGCAAGGATGTTAGAGGTCTGCAGAATAATTTGTGGCATGCAATAGGATGGAGAGACAGAATAAGGGTTGATTAGTCATTTTTCTATTACAAGAATGAGGGAATATCAAATGAAAGCAGTGGGAGTCAGGTACCAAGCAAACAGAAGAAGGGGATGGTTTGTACTGCAAGAAGTAGATCTGTAGAACCCCTTACCAATGGATGGTGGTAGTGGAAAAAAGCGAGCTGGACATAATCAAGGAGAAGGGAAACATTCAGGAGTATTAGCCAACAACTGCATGGAAAAGGAGCCTGCTAAAGTAAATATGGTTGGAGGCAATAAGAATATTTGAGGGAAATATTATGTGTGTTTGCATTGTTCTTGCATTTATTCCTGTGTTTTGTTCTTGTGCTTGCATTGCGCAGTATCAGCACAGGCTGGGGAATGAAGAGATTGAGAGCATCCTTGCTAAAAAGGAGTTGGGGGTTCTGGTGGATGAGAGGCTGGACATGAGCAAGCAATATGAGCTTGCAGCCCAGATTAAATGGGTTGCTTTGGATGCAACCCATTTAATCCTGGGTTGCATCCAAAGCAGCGTGGTCAGCAGGGCAAGGGATAGGATTCTGCCCCTCCACTGGGCTCCTGTGAGACTCTGCCTGGAGCACTGTGTCTAAATCTAGGCCCCCATTCTAGGAAAGACATGGACCTGTTGGAGAGAGTCCAGAAGAGGGCCATGAAAAGATTAGAGGGCTGAAACACCTCACCTATGATGAAGGGCTGAGAGAGTTGAGATTATTCAGCCTGGAAAAGAGAAAGCTGTGGGATGACCCTGTAGTCACTTTCCTGTACCTCAAGGGGGCCTACAAGAAAGCTGGAGAGGGACTTCTTACAAGGGCATGTAGTGATAGGACAAGGGAGAATGGTTTTAAACTGAAAGAGAATAGGTTTAGATGAGATATTATGAAAAAAATATTTACTGTGAAGGTGGTGAGGCGCTGAAACAGGTTGCCCAGAGAAGTTGTGGATGTCCCATACCTGAAAGTGTTCAAGGCCAGGTTAGACAGAGCTTTGTTTTGTAGGAGGTGTCTCTGTCTACAGCAGGAGGGTAGGAGCTAGATGATTTTTAAGATCCCTTCCAACCAAGCCATTCCATGATTATGTGGTTGTTCTTACTTGTGTAGGTATCACATTGTGGTTACTCCTGAGGACAACTAGATGGAATTGTGTTCTGAATCAGAATTGCCACTCTTACATTCTTATGGGAGAGAATATATAGGTGTGGCACAGTGGTGCCTCTCAAAACTGTCTTGTCTGGGAAATGCAATTTTTTCTTAGGTTGTTTTTTGGTAGATACTTTCAGGTCTGTACAGCCCTGTAGTAATTCAGTCTCTTTGCTTGACTTGATTTGCAAGCATGAATTTGATCTTCATCAACTAAAATGGAAGCTCTTATTGTCTTATTGTCTTATCACTGTTTGGATAAAGTGAAATATATATCACAGGTCTTAGCTGAGAATACTGGTAATTAACCATTTGCATGCTAGTGGCAAAGTTTCCCGGTTACTTCAGTTTTCAGGGTTTTAAAGGATCTAGTTTTCAATGACTCCATTTTTTAAGTGGTATTTACACTATTTTAGATACCCAGCTTGCATCTTTGTTAGCTTCTTTGGTACTGTTTCTCTCTTAAAATTTCACTCAAGTTCTCTACCTGTTTTCATTTTCTAGCTCTTCCTGCCAAGCTCAGGGCAGACAGTAGAAGAAATATGATTCAAACCATAATTGGTTTGGCATAAGTTGTGTTACTGAATATGGATACACTTTCTGAGTATCTGTGCCTAAACTTGGATCTGTGAATTAGTTGAGAAGTCCACAGAGACTGGAAAAGTGGTGTGACTCCTAAGTGATAGCAGATGTAGTATCTTGCAGTGGTTTTAGAAAATAAACCTTCTCTTAGTGTTTGGGGAACAGTTTCTTTAAGTAGTATCCCAGTTTCATCTCTCTTCATGTTGTTTGCTTCTGATTTCCTAGGTTATGCATTCAGTGAAGACGGTGAATACTTTGCATATGGCCTGAGTTCTAGTGGCTCTGATTGGATTACTATCAAGTTTATGAAAGTAGAAGGTCCTGAGGATCTCCCAGATACACTGGAGAGAGTTAAATTCAGTTGCATGGCATGGACCCATGATGGAAAAGGCATGTTCTATAACTGCTACCCAAAACAAGATGGGAAAAGTGATGGTAGGTATAACTATTCTGATTGCATGCTATGTGGAAGCAAAATCACTTTTGCAGTTAAAATTGGTGCAACAATTAGCTCTACAAATCTATATTTAAATAAGTGGCTGTATTGGTTGTGCAATTAGAAATCAAATTATGTCTTGTATTGCCAAAGCCTATGTTCAGTTAGTGCGAGTCATTTGTTGTCTGCCTGCCCCTCTTTTTCTCAAAGTGTGCTGCTCCCTTTCTTTTTCTCTGGGATGATGTACTTAGGTTCCATATTGTTGGTGGTGTTGACTAGAATTTGATGCCTGGTGGAAACTTCCTTAGATCTTTCCCCTAATGCATTTGTATGGGCATAAATAAACTGCTTTGGGAGATTGACCTGCTTAATAGCAATGTGAGGCATAAGGTTTTTGTTGTTCAACCAAATTCATGTGTGGTTCACAGCAAAGCAAAACAAAATGTTTAAGCTAGCAAAATTCAAGGGGCACCGCACAAAGCGGAATAAATTGCGGAGGAGCATCAATGGGGAAGGAATATAGCAGCTTTTATTATAAGGCAGGGCTGCTGAAAAGTTTCTTCTGGAGATGTGTTCTTCATTAAACTGGAGAGAATTTTGCCTCTGTATTTGCTGTTGAAGGCTATAATTTTGCCAGACTGGCAAGACAGATACCAACCTTGTTTTGTTGAGGGTTTTTTTTTACCTTCTGTTTGTAGTTCAAAAGCTGAAGTGTTGGAAAATGTTGCAAGAATGAAATTTAAAAAAAATTAAATCAAGTGGCACCTCATACAGTGCTTTAAAATACATCACTTTTATATTTTAAGCAAATGGAAGTATGAAGGTTTCTGGGAATGTAATTAGCAGAAAATCTCCCCTTAATTGCACTGGGTGAAATGGAAATGAAAATGTCATTAGAGAGTGGCAGGGATTCTTGGTTTTCTTCGCTTTGCTTGCTTTTATTTCTAGAAAGCAGAGCTTGAAATGATACCTACTTCACATGTGAACATTTATTATCAACAATAAAATGAAAGGGTTACTTTTGAAACATGTTTTCAGCATGAAGTTTTATCTTGTTTAGTAGGGCAGTGTTTGTTTGAAGGGGAATGGTTGTAGCTTGGAACCATTCCTAGTTCTCTCTTCTGAATTTCTCTTTCATATACAAAGGGACACACAAGTTTCTAAGGGTTTCATGAGATTGTTGCATTTCTTTGAGAACTTACTGGTTTAAATATCTGCTTTTCACTAGGCACTGAGACCTCCACTAATCTGCATCAAAAGCTGTATTATCACATATTAGGAACTAACCAGTCAGAAGATATCCTATGTGCTGAATTTCCTGATGAACCAAAATGGATGGGTGGAGCTGAGGTATGGTAAATGTCCTGCACCTTACCATTATCATGTTCTGTTTTTCAGATTCTAACAACTGATAGTGGATATTTATTTAAAAACAGTTTGTTAAAAGAACACTTTATTAGTGTTGTAGAGTTGACAATTGAACTAAGAATCATTGATTAAAAAATCCTGAAAATAAGACTGCCTAATTTGCTTTAAATCACTACTCCAGCCTGCAATGACACAATCATATACCCTTTTTCTTCACTGAGGTCATTCTGCCTGATACACATTCCAAGACAGAGAAGATCATTTGATGGACAATGTGTCACTGTTCTTGTTTCTTGTTGGTCAGTGTTTATCCTCAGCTTGTACTTCCTGCACAAAAAGCTTATTCTAATATCCAGTGTCTGGATATTCCTTGCCATATATTTATTTGGTTATAAGTAATTTTGCAATGTCTTCCCTGAAAAATAAATATATCTGTTCTGCTTAATTGAGGAATGGAGATATACAGGTCAAAATCTGTTCATACTCTATGAGTATAATTGAGAACTCTTAAGTTTCCCTACAAGTTTTATCAGCACACATATGTTAGAGACTGTGTTATTGGAAGTGGAATTGATTTCCTAAGCTTCTTTTGTTGAACTACTGCTATATAGTGCAAAATCCCAGCAAACCTTTTGCAATTATAATGTGTTTTATTCCCCATATTAGATTTAGCAATGTGTAGTTGAGTGCACTTTTTTGAAGTGCTGCTGGAATGCAGTGATAGTCATTCTATTTATCAGGGAACTGGCATTTTCCCTGTGGATGAATACTTGTAATAATCTGTACTCTCCTGCCTACTATGTTTGATGAGTACATTTTGTTTCTATATTGGTCTCTTTTTTGTCTGATGCTTTTGATGAATATGAAGTGGTTTTAGCCTAGTTTGGAGTACTCAGTTCCTGCAAATACTTTTCTCTGCAAGAATCTCTTTTAAAAAATTTTGTGTCACTTTTCAACACATTAACCCATGGAAATGTTAGGACTGTCTTTACTGTAGGCTGACAGAAAACAAAGGTACTTTTAATGGTCAGGAGAAAAATATTCTGCAGTGAAAAAAAAACCAAACAACAAAACCCAAACCAAAACAGTGCAGTTGCAAAACGTGGTTTCATCCTTGTGCAATGGGTCAAAAATCTTCTTTTCAGGCCATTCCAACAAGTTTTCCAGTCAGTTCTTCTAAGAAAGTGGACGACCACAAAGTAGTAGGGAAAAAATTAAAATATCATTAGTCAAAAGCAAATGATATGACAGTCAGGTGCTGTCCTGACTATACTTTGTTGTTTCTAAGATGCTGCTATAGGTTTCAAAATACAGCTTTTCACAGCGTAGCATATTATAAAATGCAGGCTTTCATATGATTCTGTCAGATAAATAAAAAATATTATTATTTTACCAGCTTTGCTAGTCCTGATTACTAGAGACATTATGTTTTTACATAAGTTTCCTTGAAAACAGTTGTTTTGTAGTACCAAATCTTTCTTTATGGTGGGGGGGGGGGGTGTTGAACTTTCATACCTAGATTTGAACAGAATTTCCTTGACCTTGGTCTTGCAACCAAGGTCAAGGAAGAGAAATACCTCACTTGCAAGTTAAAAGCACCTGACAAGGAGATCCTTCAGAGATTGCAAAACTAATAATGTTGCCATGATACATCAGAAAAAATAATCTCAGGTGCACTCTAGGGAGTCAGAGTGGTGTGTATCCTCAATGGAGATAGGAAACTAGGTCATTCATAAGGACAAAAGAGGGGTGTATAAAATTTTGTCAGCTTAATATATTTTCAAGACAATATGCAAGCAAACAGCTTCAGGGTGCTTTTCCTTATTACACATTCAACACCAACCCCAAGTATGTTTGATTTAAACAAAAATCTGTGGTGCTGAAAATGGTGTTGGCAGAGAAATACAGATGCATTTCCAGCTCTTCACTTGAATGGATTGTTTCTGAGGGAAAAAATCTGGGGTTTTTTAGCCAGATATGTAAGTTTTGAAAAAGAAAATCTTTAAATCTTTTCATTAGTCTAGAAAAAGCTTAAGCATTTCTGGTACAGAAACTAGAATGGTGGGAGAGTTGTGAAGAGCAGGAATAGAATTTAATTGAATAACAGCCCAGCAGAGGGCAGTCTGGTATGAAGATTTTTAAAACCTTGGCAATGTCATAGGTACTCTGGGAAAACAGGAGCTTCCCATGCTTTTCTGTTTAAGTGGCATTTTCTTGCTTCTTCTCCAGACTGACTGAACATATCTCTCTTTCACAGACAGGCTGTTATTCTCAAAGTTAAACAATAAGTTATATAACAGTCTTTCACAGTTGGTAGTGCGAGAAGTCCCTGTGGTACCAGCAGGAAAGTAAACAGAACAGAAAGGAGTGGGTGAGAGGAGCCCTCCTATCCCAATTCTGCCAGCAGTAAAATAAGTGCAATTTTTCATGTTTTCTAACAAACACTGTCTACTGTCTCTGAATTGACAATTATTTTTTTTAATTCTTCATTTTATATTTAGAGCTGTCAGTTAACATCAGTGGTTCTAAACTAGGGAGGCGATCTTGCACATTGAATTCAGAGTAGCAAGGAGCAGGCTGTGCCAGATGTGTGCTGCCTATAGTGGTTTCACTTCAGCAGCATAGAAGCATCCACTGGGGAAGAGTGAGCAGCATGGAGGGCTGAAAACATTGCCAGTTCACTCAAGTGAGACACACTGCTGGGTAAAACAGGGCTGTGGGAATTTTTCTAAAGCCTTACACTGTCTTAGTAAAGGATGAATCTTGAATAGAAGACTAGTATGAATATCTTCCTACAGCCCTGGCAGTAGGCTCAGAGAATTTTACTCGTAGGAAACAGGCAGGTAATCGTGGCTGCACGTGGGACTATGGGAGCTGATAATTTCTTTCATTGCTCAAAAGCAAGCTGAAAGCTGCAGTAAAAACTGTGTGTGATGTTTGTCACCCCAAAAGGCTACTGATTTTGTTCTGTGCTAGGCTTAGGAAAGAGAATGCATGTAAATATGTGTGTGTATATTGCTGTGTTCCTCTTCAGAACAAGGCTGCCTGGTATTCTGTTGGAATTGTAATAGTCATAAGTGCCATGACCTAGGGTCAAAATCCCTGTTCTCTGACGTTGGTGTGGCTCCTTTAACCCCAAAGTTAGCAGAGGCTCAAAATACGGTCAGAATAGAAGTGCTCTGTATACCAGCACATTGTATCTAAAATCCAAGAATAAAAACCCAGCTGGAATAAGAGATTTGAATTAAGGCCCAGAGCAAATTTTCTAACCTGGGGAGTGGGTGGATAGACGACATCAGAATGTTGTTTGCATATAACCATGTCCGCATCCTTCAAAAATTGTCAGTCCTGTGCCTCAGAATGTAGGAAGAAGATTCTGTTGGACCTCATCCTGAAATTTTGCATTCCTGTGATCACCCATCATTAGGGCTTCTGAAATCTGGTTGATTCTGAAACTGGTACTGTGCAAACAGAAAACAAAGCAGTGACTTTACACCCTGAGAGTAGCAGCTTCAGGTGGCTTGGATTGTGCAGAAAGTCCCAAGAGGTTGCTTTGTGAGAGGGAGTTTGTGCCCCAATCCTCAACATCTTAAAAGACTGCGAGAACATAAAATGTGATAGGAGCTATTTGCAAGCTTCAGTGACTTTCTGGCACCACTGCAAAGATAATATCAGAACATAGCTGTATGTTCCCTTCATTAAAAAAACAACAAACCAGTACAATACCCCACAACCCCCATAAAAACCCCACAAAAACCCACAATCCTTTACAAAGGAGTTTCCTATTCTAGGAAAGAAAATACCTTTGAGTTTTCTAATAAATGTGAGATAATAAAAGTGGAATTTGAAAGGCTAGGAGACTACTGTGGGAGTTCGTTGTCATCATGCAGGCAGATCTTTGCAGCACAGGCGCATGTGCACATCTGTGATGGTAGAACACTTGAGGCTGTTCAAACAGTGTAATTGCTCTTTACTTGCCAAATCTTTCAGCAAATTTTACAGTAATTTTTTTCTCTCTGTAGAACCGACGTGCTTTGTGGATTTTTGTGCTTAATATTTTCAGTTGTTCATCTGATAAAAAGCTTAAAAATACTCATAAATAACAAAAGAGGTCATTTCTGCAGCAAGTGAAAGGTTTCTTGCATGTAAATTCTTCTTAGTGGAGGCATATCCAGGGTCAGTAGTGTTATGCAAAAGTCTTTGTGCAGCATATATCTAAAGTTAAGGAAGTAACTGCTGTCATTAATCTGTTTTATTGTGGTGACTGGGTACATTCCTAAATGAGTATTTTTTTAAAAATCTATTCAGTTTCTCTGGGTGGTTTTAAGCTGTTACATCTGCAGCATGTATGAAAATTGTAGCAGTGTTGAAATCCAGCTTATTGATGCAGTGAGTTTTTAGTTCCATGTGTTGCACGGTTGCATCTTTATTGCCACACATCTTTCTTTTTCTGGATGATCTGATCTTTCATGGCTGGATACATTACAGTTAGTAATTTGACCTTTTAGCTGTGCTGGAAAGCTTTGATTCTCTCTGTGATATTTTTGAACTTCGCTTTATTTTTTTTGTATGTGATTCATTTGCTGTGCTTCACTGGAAATGCATTAGATAGCAGTGACAATTGCTCAGTTTCATATGCAAAGGGCACCAGTGCATGAGGAGTGGTAGCTTGTGAAATAACTGCAGATGCAGATCAGGTTGTAGATTACCATAGTGTTAATGCCTGCAGTTAAGAAGAGAGTTTATTTTTTTCTCAACACAGGCATAGGATCTAATAACTGAATTTTATTTATTTTATTTTTTGTACCTTTTACACAGAAACAAATTACGCAGTGTTTAGGTAATTTTTCCACCTTGATAATAAAATAGGGCAAAGGTAGTAAAACTTTTAATTTAATATCTATTAAGGAATGATGTGTATATATAGTTGCCTTAATAGAATACGACATACTCTAAGAGCCCCTATTTGTGAACTGAATATAGAGAGCTCTTCCTTATCCTGAACCTGGTAATTGTGACTGTCCAGGTGGTGTTCACAGAGCTTGCATTAATATTCACTGTTGGTATGCATATGACTTGAAAGTAGAGCACTCTAATATCTCTCATATTGACATTTTAATTCAGTAATATATAAAACCAGGAAGTCTTAAAAACCCAACATCTTTCTCATGTTCATTCTTTTTTGTTGTTGTTTGTTCAATTTTGTATGAGTTTTTGGTCTGAAAGGCTGCTGCTGCTAGACAAAATATTTCACTTTGTTTTTGCTGTGGATCCTCATAACCCTTTGCAGTTCCTTATATGGCTTGTGTAATGAATTAGTTGTATTTTGTAACAAAGACGATTTGAGTGGTTAGAAGATTATTTTTACTGATTAGACTTCATATAATTTTTCTTATTTTGGTGTTCATGGATATATTGAAGTTACAGGTTCTTCTCTTAGTGTTTGCCTTAGCAGTAGTAACTGCTCATCAAAATGGAGAGAACAGGTAGCATTGAAATTGCTAGGCAGAAAAACAGCCCAGAGAAAACACTCCACTACAAACCAGAACTCTGCTATAAAGGAGGATTTAAAGGTTTTGATTCTTGAAAGACTAGATAAAATAGTACTTAGGAGTACAGCTATCTTAGTGATACTGTTGTTTATGTTTGTATGGTGTAATGATGGTCACAACAAATATTTAAGAAATGGTCTAACAAACTCAAAATTGCCAACCAACTGAATGACAGTAGTAGTGAAACTAAAAGCTACATACCAGTATCAATTCTTTGTAATAATCCTTCCTTTACTGGTGCTGAGTTAGGGATTAGTGCTGTGTTATGCCAGTAAAATCATCGTTGTGCTGAAGGTTTTCAAAAGCTCCAGTTAAAAGGTTACAGAATTTCTTCTGTCCTGTTTTGACAGATACTAAATGTTGTTTTAAGAGGTGCAATTGCTTTGTAGCCTGCTTACCTTTTACCAGTGGGTGTTCTTTGAAATGACAGTAATTATTTTAATGAGAGAAATGTGCACTGACTGGCATTCCAGATCTCAGAAATTTTTGAGATGTGTTTCCTTTTCATCTTAAATGTGGGAAATCAGGTCTGACTTTGCAGCTGTCCCCCTTATGCTGAACCAGCCATGAATGAATTCTGAGATTTGTGTGAGGTACTAGACTGAAATTTCAGTTCATAAATTTGTGAGCCAAGAGCAGGGATTGCAGCTCAGCTCATGAAGATGATGTAGCAGTGTAAGAATAATTCAAATGATAGTTGGTAAATCCTATTTCCTTTTGCCATCCCAAAACCCAGACTCTTGTCTGTTTATAGTGTAGGGTCAGTGGCATTTGAGCTGTGATTACACATGCATCAGTGCTGCAATCTGAGCTGCCTTAAGCAATCTCTACCCCTGTTATTCTTGTTTCCTGCTGTTTGGTGCTGTGTGTTAGCTTGGCCATTTGTGCAACTGAACAGTTAACTGATTGAGATACTGATCTGGCAGAAGGGCTTCTTTTATTCTTCTTTGGTTTTTTATTGTAGATTGTTTAAGTATTTTTCCTTTTTCTTTCTCCTTCCCCTCCTGGATTCTTTGTTTTGTTTGTTTGGGTGTTTTGTTCTTCTGGATTCTTTCTTCTTTTTTGGTTCTTGGAGGTTTAAATTTTTTTGTTGTTGTTGAACATGCCATTTTTTCAGTTGGATCAGTTCCCTGAACTGGTGTACTTCACAAATGGTGGATGCTTGTAGTGGTATGACATGTGGAATGAACTTACATGGACACAAGCAATGATAGCAGTAGGAAGAGCGAGAGGTTGAGACTGCATAAGATGATGCTGCTGCCAGGATTGCTCATCAAACTGTAACTTTGCAATGTAGATGTCTAAATCTGCAGTATGGTACTGAACATTTTAGCATGCTGCAGTCAACCATCTTGTCCTGTTTCTGTCAAAATCCTTTGGGTTGTAGAACTCACTGGTATAAGAATAGCTTTAGTGATAGAGACACACTTAATTGGTATCCCACCAGCAAGATGCTTTGGGATTTCTTACTTCAAATTAAACATAAACTGCTATCAAATCTTAACTAGTCCAGCTGGGAATATGGAAGGAAAAATTAGATGTACTCAGATTTGCTGTCATCAGAGATCCTGAATTGCCCTTGCAACAACAGAAATTTGCACATCTCTGTTCTTTCTTGGGTAAAGTTATCAATCTTCTCTTAACTGTTTTACTCACAGAATCAAAGAATAAATGTATGTGGGTTCTGACTGTGACTAAAAGAGTTTCGTGTGTCATATTTTTGAGTATAACTGAAATCTGTATTTTTATATATAACTTAAAACTATTTGCTATGTTTTTCCAGTTGGTGAGGAAGTGAAGGGAACTTGGTGCTTTCACAATTATGAACAGATGTTTAAGGAGCATATTGCATTTTCTTAATTAAAATTTGCACCTGCAGTTATTGCTTACCTAAAACCACTGAAGATGTATCTTTCAAGAAAGATCACCTAATCTTGGTTTCCATTTCTGGATATATTTGTTTCTAGGTGCAGAGTACCCTGTTAAAGATGTCTTTGCTGTTTCATATAATGGAGTTGTGTTTTTTGGCTACAGTAGGAATCTTAGGTGTTCTGTTCTATTTGTCTTGTGAGCTTTTGGCTGTATGGACTTCTTTTGTGGTTTAATTAGATCATAACAAAATGCCCGTAAAAATATGAATTGGGGATTGTTTTTGTTTCAAGGAGTGTTTGGTTTTTGGTTTTTTTTAATTAACTTTCATACACTGAGATTTGTTTCTGTTCTACTCGGTCGCTTTCTTGTGTCCTTAAAATTGTGGATCTGTTGGAATAGCAGGATAATTAGAACTTAATTCTTCTGAAATTTATTTTGCACAACTCATTATACAGATATTTTGCATAACAAATGTTACAAATATAAACTGAAATATATCTAAGAAGTAATTACAATATAAGAATTGTTTTGAAGCTGTGTACAGTGCCAAGTGGAAAATTTCCAGAACCCAGATTGTGGCTGGGTATTTTGTGACTTTAAATTTCCATTAGATATGGCCAGATAAGAATGTGAACAGTAAACAGCCTTCTCGATCAGCTCTGTTAATAAAACATCAAAATTTGGTAATTTTGGAATATGCTCAAAACAGCTCAGTCAGGAGAAGGAGACTTTAAGACTTCTTGTTACTTTCTGCCTTTTCTTGTTGGATTTGCACTTTCAAAAGCTTTGTCAAGAAATGTAGTGTGTTTGCAAAGCCTGAGTAGCAAGAAGGATTAATTGATGACTTTCTGTAGTAGCAGAAAGCTCTTGAAGATGATGCAGCAATTTTTTTCAGAAATTCTGTTATATGTGTACATACATGTGCAAAAACAAACCGAGAAACTTCCATCAGATAATTTATAATGTGGTTGTATATTGTAATGTTCTTTAAACAGCAGCACTAGATTTTTCTGCGTATGTGAATTCACTTTTCAAGTTGGAGTTCTCTTTTTCAGAGGGTGAGTTGTCTTTGATTTTTCTGTTACCTCTTACAGGTGTCGGATGATGGTCGATACGTCTTGCTGTCTATCAGAGAAGGCTGTGATCCAGTGAACAGACTCTGGTACTGTGATCTACAGAAGGAGTCTCAGGGTATATCAGGTATGTGTTGCTTTGTAAGCTTGCTTCCTTTTAAAACAATATAAAATTTGAAATGCCTAATGTTTGAATGAAAATATAGATATATATATTGAAATACATATGTATATTCAAATACATGTATTGCTTAACCACCTTCATGCAGAAATTAGGTAAAATAAGCACTACTAGCATTCCATTTTCTATTATGTATCAGTAGACAAAAAACTCCATTCTTCATTCTGTAGTTTGTTTAAAAGGTCACAAGGAAAAGTTGGTATAGTATAAGCAGTTGTACCAGTGTATGTTCAATTTAATTCTAAACCACTAATACTTTTCCATGTTAAAACTTTTTTCCTATTTTAAAAATTTAATGTATCTCCCTTCAAGCACTGGTAATACTTTTTTACAAAAAGTGACTAGCCTATAAATAACATTTTTTTTCTATGTATAGTGCTAGGAAATAAAAATCCTCCAGTGTTATTTGGTAGCACCATTGTTGTTACAGTAGAAGTATCAACTCATATTTCAAGTGCGCTCTCCTGAAGTGCTCCTTTCTTGCCTTCTTGTTGGAGTAGCCTTTGGCTTTTGTGTATTAGGCTTTGTAGCCACAATGGTATGAACTGAAAGCATGGGACTTCACACCATATGGCTGTTGTTAATTGTTGGCATAGTTACCTGGTTTACTGATTGGTAGTTTTGATTTCTAGGGTATTGGATTGTTGAAAGGTATTCCTCAATATGTGTTTTGCATAGAACACAACTTAGCTTTTTTGATTCTTGCAGCTTCCCTCTTCAGAAACTTCAGAAACAGAATAAATACTGCAGTAGCTCTTTGGTGAATATTGGATCTCAAGAAACTTGTTCTCTTGTTTATGAACAGCATATTTCAGGCTAAGAAGGGGACACTACAACTGACTTGTCTACAACCAAACTTCAGCCAAGGCTGCCAGCAACTTCCACATGCACAGCCAGTTCTTCGTTATTTGTACATACCAGGTCAGGCAGGGCACTTTTCTTTCTTTGGCATCATGATCACTTTGGGAACTTAACATCAAGGCCCTGTAGAATTCTAGATAGCTTGAGCCCTAGATTGCATTGTCCTTCCAGCCAGAAGGTGTCACAGTGGCTAGAATTTCCACTCTAAGGAGTATGGCCTGTGAACATGAGTCATCTTTCAGTTGTCTGAAGAAGGCATCATCTACTTCTTCCTACTTAGGAAGTCCATAGCATGTACTACTACATACAGTAGACTACTACTATGTGCTCTATAGCACATAGTAGTATATACCACTACAGTAGTACCCATGCTGGTCTGCCTGTTAATCTTAACCTATGGGCTATTTTACTATCTCCTGAACTGTCCCAAGGCAGAACTCCACAAACTCCAGCTGTTCTTTCACATAAAAGACAACTCGCCTCCTCACCTTGACACCCTATCCTTACTAAACAACCTTTACCTATCCATGGTAGCACAACATTCCTGTGAGCTATCCCACCCTGTCTCCATAATCCCATTGAGGTCATAGTCCAGAAACTGCACGCGGACTTCTAACTCCTCCTGTTTGTTTCCATGTTGTGTGCATCAGTGTAGAGACAGTTCAGGCAGGCACGCAAGTGTTCTGATTCCTCAGTACAGGTTTGAGAGCTTCTCCGTGAGGCTGTTCTGCAGGCACTTCCTTCTTCATATGCCTATGCTTGGAGAGACTCCACTTCAGCTCTGTTTTGTGGATTGCTGTGTCTCTTTCATTCTTACCACCCAGGCTCTTGGCTTGCCTACCCCATCCACATCTTCGTTACTTGTCAAGGAATCACTTTCTCTGTTTTTCCTGGTTTAAAGCTCTGCTTACTGGGTTGTCTAACCTGCAAGGATCCTTTTGCCTTGCTTATTTCAGTGGACAACAGTGCAGCAATAGTACAGAATGGGGTAACCTAGAATTGCTGCCAAATCATTGATTTTTCTCTTGGATGTGTATGGATTAATGTCTCCTATTCCTTATTTGCAGCCTGCTTTCTGTGGAAATAAGAGATGCTTAATCCCACTTTGCTTTTGGAAGCATTGGCTCCCAAATGCAATCAGTGGTAATGGAAAAGCAGGAGTCCCAGTGGTCCAGCCCTCACAAGAATGTGGGGAAGGTCAGCTGGCCAGGCAGACATGAGACCATAATCTTGTGACATAAATTTAATCTTGTTATTCCTTGAAGATCACTCAAATGGACACCCTTATGGATTCCTGAGATGTGGAGAATGCTTTGGAAGAAATTTTTATCATCTTAGACTTGATCCACTTTCAGTCAAAGTTCTCTCCCTTGTGGATTCTCAGAGATATGAAAGTCAATGAAAATTTGTCTTCCAACTTTGATATTCACAACTGCTCTCTCCTGTGTGAATTCTTGGATGACACTCTGTTTATGCTGAATCTTAATATAATTAAGTTAGAATGTCAAATGACTTTATACAAACCCATGCACCACTAGGCCCTGCTGTTTCCAGTGTTCAGAGACTTGGGTCTCTTCATTGCATACAAGACTCTGTCTGCGTATTGTACTCACTTAATAGGACTTTTAAGATGCACCCTTCCTGTACATCTGTTTATTTGGATCATTGTGGTGTTCATTTGTCATCACTGAGAGGTTGTGGTGACCTGAGATGATGAAGTTTCAGAACCCATCTGTGGATTAGAAGGAACAGTTAAGCCTTGCTACATTTCTGTAGAGTTCCTTAAACAACCTGGTTTTTATTCTGATTTTTCTCAGAAGTGCCATCTGTAAGTCATAGATCAATTCATAGTGTGTTAGATGAGTGTGCTTTCAGCATTGAAATAAATTCTAATAGGGAAGACTGTTAAATAAATGGGGAAATGCCTTGTAATATTGTAAGCAAGTAATAGTGGCTGATATGGAGGTGTACCATTTAAAGGACCCATAGGGTGGACAAGTGGAGTAATTCTGTTTGGTTTTAAATTTGCAAGCCCATCTCCTTGAATGAGCTGAGTTGGGTATGTAATAACAAGACTAAGTTAGTCTAAGCCACATGTTCATCCAATAGCTGTTGCATCATTGGCTGCTTTGAGATCCAAAGTGGATGAAATGATTAATGAATTTTCTTACCTTGTGCTGTAATGAAGGACTCTCTGCTTGCTGCCAAATTCTGTGTTGGAGGTAAAGTGAGAATCACCTCCAGACTTGTAGGTGTGATAAGATGATGGACTGAATGTAACTATTTAGACCATTAGCTGAGGCTTCTGCTTTCCTGTGCTCTCTCAGGATGATTCAGTCCATGTGAAATACAAGTATCTCTCTGGACAGACTTGGACTCCTGTGCTGATTGCAAAAAGTGGCTTGTAGCTCACATGCTTCTAAGATTAAAGGGAGAAAAAGAAAAGAGAAATACCTCAAAACTGAAAGCAACTTGAAAAAATTAAAGCAGGAAATCTGAAAAAAGTACAAAGTTGAGGGGAGAGAGAAAATTAACTGATTAAGACACAGATGTTTGTGAAGAAGCTGTCAGAAAAAAAGAGAACTAGTTTCAGGACTATCTGAGTGAATATTAGTTATTTCAGAAATTGTACTGACTGGCAAAGGGGAAATGGGGGAAGCTGAAAAATGAAAGAAAATGGATGATATTATAGGTAGTCTAGGATCTAGCAGATAACACATCTGATATAGATGCTGTTTTAAGGACAGAGTGATTTTACAGTGAAGCTTCAATTTAGTAACCATAAAGAAGAGGTGAAATAATATTGGAGAGGCTCTGCTTAATTCAGTCAAAAACGCTTTTGCATCCTAGAGATGCTTGCTGAAGACAGAGGTGCAAATAAGTCTGATTTTGCAACTGAAAGCTGGAAATTACCATTGAATTCTTAGTTACCTTTGTTTTTAACACCTTATTAAAGTGATATTGACTAAACTGCTTCCTGGATTGTTGAAATTAATTGACCATGGAAAAGTTCTTTTAAGAGACAGGACTATGGTTTTGTAATGAAGAGCAAAAAGTAACAGAGCTAGAAATCAAGGGAAATGACCTAATATATGGAATGTACCTCAGAACTGAAGGGACACAACTGGTATTACAATCTTGTAGTAATTTTGTGCTTAGGTTGTTCTGTCCCCCTCTTCTTTTTTATCCTTCCTTCTGTAATAGACCTCTTATATCCATGTTCCTTATATCACTTCCAGTGTTTGGACCTGTCCTTGAAAATCGCACAGAGGCTGGTTATAGAAGTGTCCTTTGTACTGTTTAATTTCTATGAGATACATCAGAATTTAAGTCCTGTTTGAGCAGCAGGTCAAGATAAATGCACATGTGTGTATTTATGGACTAAAGCCACACTATGGTCATAGAAGCTCCTGTGCTCAATGTACTGACTGTGTCACTCTGCAGCAGCATCCTGGATGTAGCAGCAAGGATGAATAGGCAGACCTGACTTCCCTTGTCTGGATGGAGCAAAACAAAGGTTAGGACTTTCCTCAACTTTGAAGGAATCACAATAATAAACTATTCCTGTGTAGGTATTTTATAGGCTAGTTTCCTGTTGTTAGCTCTTCTTGTACTGGATAGCAGTATTGTGGTTTCTAGGTTGAGGCTCTTGGGTTCAGTGAAAGCAATTTGTGTTTCCATTAAGTGATTCATAGTTTGGATCCTTTTGATAGTTTGATGTACAGCTTATTTAGAAAGAGTGATTGTTTTTATAATTTTCTCATTTCACCAATAGTGAAGAAAAAGATTTTGAAAACTTCATGCAATCTGGCAATATTGCACTGGATATGTAGAGGTTGGTATGTGGCAGATTTCATATGATCAAATAAAAATTTAAGTCTTCTCTTTCATGTATAGGCTTTATTGATATAGTTTTTCATTATTTTCATTTTTGGGGACTTGTTTGATTTTGCTGAACTAGTCTATTTCTGCACACAGCTGGACATATGAAATTATGCTCATTAAATGTTTCAAATCTGGTGTCAACAACTTTCTCATACTTCTGAATTTATTTATATTGTAAGGTGATAGTTTGGAAAGAGTAAATACGCTCTACTTAAAGGTTGTTAGAATTAGGTTGGCTAGCTGATTTATGGTCTTTGTTTCTAACTTACTGTAGGTTAGAAATGTGCACAATCTTTAAAAAATATTTCTACTTATATGTTAGGAGACCTTCTTGTTCAAAATAAAGTTAATTTTGTCTGTCTGAGAGACAAAAAAGGCCTTTTCCCTCTAAGGGCACAGTAACTGGTTGAATTATTTTGCTTAAATTTGCAGGGTGGAGTGGGGAAGCAGAGTGAAAAGAGGGGGTATTCATCTTGGGAAAAGAAAGAAGAAACAGGAGTGCAGAATTAAACAGTGTGTTTCATGTGTGGAAATAAAAAATGCTTAATAAATATCTGCCTGGTAGAACTTGGAAGATGGCTGTGAATTCAGGGATGAGTCAGCTATTGTGGGAATCATCAAACAACACAATATAGCCCATAATAAGCTTACAGGAGCTCAGATATTTCTTTCCCCAGTAGGTGAAAGGAAACATGTAATTTTCCATTTTACTCTTACTTATATATGGCATGTTTTTTTAGCAAGAAAATATTTCCTTTTTAAATTTCAAATTAAACTGAACAGTTTGTGGCTGTTTTGAAAATATTAATCCAACTAGATAAGCTCATTCAGTTGAAAAAACAAAGCTGTAAAACCCTTTTTTGCTTTCTTAAATTGTGAACTTCTATATTTATGCTCAATTACGTGCCTGTCCCATTTTTGCTGTCTAGACAATACAAGTAAAAAAGTAAATTTGTACCTTTTCAATCCGAGACACTGAAAGCAAAGGTCCAGATTGTTCCACAAGAATAATCAAGAAATGGAACAGAATGATTTTGCTAACAGTGTAAAGTAAATTGCTTTGAGGAAGAGGAAACCTCTGGTTTAGCTTTCTCACAAGTTATCTTTTTATGAAATATGTTTTTTCCAGTATTTGCCACTTAATTGTTGCTTTAGTAATCTTGAATTAATACATTTCATTAGCTTCCTTCACAGCATGAGTTGTTGCTTCTTTTTGTATATACTGCCTTTAAATAATAAGTGAGGTGATAATGATGTCATCAAAGACTCTCTGGAAGAGAGAACATTGTATTAGTTCTGTTGTACTGAAGGAAGTTGTGTCCTGTGCATTCATAGATTGTTCATGTATTTCTCAGGCTTGAATCAATGGATGTTAACTTGTCCTTTGTTGAGTGGGAAATCATTTTAGTCTATGAATGGAGATCACATCTAATAAATGGGAGTAGACTATTTCTAAATGTTCAGGAGACTTAAAAGGATTTAACTTGTCTATTTCTGCATCTGAAAATTTAGGTGTGTCAATAATCTTCCCCCTTTACTGTGTCATGATATTTTTGTCAACAGCTGTAGATTAATCGAATTGGCCGTGCAGTCTCCTGTGATATTCCTTGTCAGATTGTTTTCCTCAGAAGATAATCTACACAGCAGTGTTTCTGTTTCTTTCCATGAATGGTACAGGGAGCATCTGAGCATCTTTTCTGCCTTCCAGATTAGCTAAAATGTTCTTCATGCTTTCCTTCCCCCCTTCACAGGGTTTCTGCTGTATACAGACTGAGTCATTTTCCTCTTGAAATGTTCAGGTTGCTTGCTAGGTTTTTAAGCAGGCCATTGTAAGCTACTTGTGCCAAGAGTGCTCCTTTTTAGAATAGAAAATCACTGTGCTAAGTAACCTATGACAAAAATGTAATTGTTTCATTTTAATGGGGATTTTAAATTAGTCTGAAAAGGTAAGAGATTTGGGGAGATATTGTTTCCCTTCCTCCCCTACTACCATAGGAGTTTTGTGAATTCCCCCCAGATTAACCCAGTTTGAGGCATAGTTTTTGTGACAAAACTCTTTGTGTTAGGAATAACCAGGTTTACCAAGTGGAATTTTATGTTTACAACTTACTTAACCAAACACACCTTTAAAAAGATTTTTATATCATATCAGTATTTTACAAATACTCCATTTCTCAAGACCTTAGGTCGTAATTCACAGTATTGTGGCAAAGCAATGCTGTGAGAAGACCCTCTGGGAGAAGACAGATGGCTGTTCTTTAAGCTTTTGGGGTAACTCCCTTGCTGTACTCTGTTTCAAATAACTTGGGATATGGGACCTCTTCCCTTTGTGCGTTGTTCTTCCTCTTTAGTTCCTTGTGGGGTGAGGTTTAGAAAGATCAGGGACAAAATTATGGGATTCTTGTCCAGATTTGACCACTCTGTCAGCCAACTGATAAGGGTTAATTTTGCCTTATGAATCAGTAGCAGGAGTGCAGTGCCTGTTGGGTCAGGAAGGGCAGCACTGTGGGTTCATGACCAGAAGGTTATTCCCTCATTCAGTACTCCAGATTTCCCTACTTATCTTGCTAAGCTGCTTGTAGGCTTTTCAACTCTTGGCTCCTGTAACAAACATTTAAAAGTGATCTAATGCTAAGTATTTCTTTAAAACCCCACATATTTACCCAGTAGCTGAGCACTGTAAGGCACAGTTTTTGGTAGCTATTTTATCAAACTTGGCTTTCACAAGACGGACAGCACTCAGGTTTGCTTGTTTGTTGAACCAGGCAAACAAGAAAACTTCTTTCATTAATCGCTTTGCTTAACTGTTCATGGTATACCAGGAAATGCCTCATAGTAGCCAAACAGCTGGATACACAGTAATCAAGCAATTGTTTATTAGCAAACCTTGTTGTACACCTTACCAGAAAGAAACTCCAAAAACCAAAAGAACCCAACCAACCAAAAAAAAAAAAAAAACAAACACCAAACAAACCACAAAAACAGTGGTGTTTTTTTTTTTTATGTAGCATGTCTCTTCATGCTTCTGTGCCTGGTAATAATTCTGTTTTTCCCTTTTCTTGAGAAATGAGATTGTTTCTTTTTTATTAGATTGTTAGCCTTGACTGTTTACTCTTTTGAATATGTGATTTGGTGCTCTGAAGAAGGAATTTAGCATCAATCTGTTGGTGTGCAACAAGAAATAAATGAAAGCTGTTTAATTACCCTCGGCTATGAACGTAGACCAGCATGACATGGCCTATTGGTCTTGTTGAAGTTGTCCTTAGTATTGACCTTTTTCTTTATTTTGTATTGTGGTAGCAGCTGGGAAACCTAATGAAAAAATCAGGATCCTCTTGTGAACACTATAGAACTGTTTTATGAGTTACTGACTCAGAGCTTTGAGTCAAGCCCCACTTCGATCTTCCTGGGGGACCTGAAGCATGAGAGCAGAGGGGAAAAAAGAAGGGATATAAACCAACCTGGGGAGCAGAAGAGGTGGCTCTTCTTATAACCTTTGGGTGTGTAGAAACATAGCCTTAATGAAAAGCTGCAGTGATTTCTGGAGTGCAGTAAGCTGAGAGGGTTGGCTGATTGGAAAGCACACCTGAGTTGTTGGATTGGAAAGGAAGCTAAACACAGATTTGTTTTAAATAGGAGGTACAGGGACTTTCTGGAGAATGAACAGTGATAGGGGCTCTTATGCTTGGGCGCTGGGCTGCTTGAAGGTTTATGTCTGGTGGGAACAATGTGAGCTGGTGGGAGGACACATGCAGGGGAATAGGAGCTAGTGAAAAATACTTGAGAACCACTGGCTTGAAAAGATGTGATAAAAATGGAGCAAACACAGAAGTTCACAGCTTAGTCATTTTCAGCTGGAATTGCTTTGTATTAGACTGGCAGGGAAAGGTTGCAAGGAAGAATTTAAGATCAAGGCTATCAGTCAGAGTTTTTTAAAATTCTGTTTCTATGTTTAGAATGTTGGGGTTTTTTCCTTACACTAAAAAAGCATGTATATGACTTAAGGGCAGGTGGAAAAAGTTAATGTTTGTCCACTTCAGTGTTGAAAATAGGATTGTTTGGCCTTTTGTGTTTTAGTTTAGCCCTGCAATTTATCAGGCTCTCTTAATAAATAAATAAGCAATGAACAGTGCTATATACAGTAACATCAAAGGGATGAGTCAGCATGTGCTGTGTAGCCTGAAATAGTGGATCAAAACCTTTTTAATGAAAATGAACAAGAGACAGTGAGGTGACAGTAGGCATCAGCTGTAAAGTGGAATGTAGTGAGAGGGAGAATACTCTTCCATGTTTTGAAAAACTTTTCTTTGATTGAAGTAACTTTTAAAAAAAGTTTCAAAAATAAATATCAGAACAATGCTCTTTTATCATAACAAATGGGGAGAAAAAAATTAGTTTTCTTGAAAAATATGTGGAAGGATCAACAATAGAGTGTTTAAGAAAAATGTTTCATATCCCTTAAATGTCAGTTTCAGAGTTTTGCTTTCACTGTATTTTTTATTTATTATGCATAAATATAAGTATAAATACATACTTTATATGTATTTATTTTTGGAGGGAAATTATTAGCAGTAAAAATAAATAAAATTAGTGACAAAAAAGCACTATGGGGTGTCACCTATTTGAATTTCTGTAAGACATTTGATGTGATCCCCTACAATATCTATTTCTCTAAATTGTAGATTTGGGAATTTGATGGGCAGATTTTTGTGTGGATGAGGTATTGGTGGATGATCACATCCAGAGGGTAGTGGTCAACCAATTCAGTGTCCCAATAGACACAGGTGATGAGTGTCTGTGGTCCAATGGGACCATAGGTACTCAGGGGTCCCGTACTGGGAGCAGTGCTGGATAGGCAGTGGGATCGAGTGCACCTTCAGCAAGACTGCAGACATCACTGAGCTGAGTTGTGCTTCATACCTGAAGGACAGGATACCATATAGATGGACATGGACAAGCTGAAGGAATGGACCCATGGGAACCTCATGAAGTTCCATAGGGTCAAGTGCAAGGTGCTGCGCCTGTGTTGGCGTAACCCCCTTTATCAATGCAAGCTGCAGGATGAAGGAATTGAGAGCAGCCCTGCTGTGTCTGAAAAGGACTTGGTATTGGTGGATGAGAGGCTGGACATGACCCAGCAATGTGCACTCACAGCCCAGATAACCAGTTGTATACTAGGCTGCATCCAAAGCAGCATGGGCAGCAGGATGAGGGAGGGGATTCTGTGCCTCTGCCATTCTCTCATGAGACCCCATCTGGAACACTGCACACAGCTCTGGGGACCCCAGCACAGAGAGGACATTGACCTGTTGGAGTGGGCCAGAGAGGACCATGATGAAGATCAGAAGACTGGAGCCCCTCTCCTATGAGGAAAGGCTGAAAGAGCTTTGGTTGTTCAGCCTGCAGGAGAGAAGGCTTCAGGGAGACCTTGCTGCTGCCTCGCAACTTTGAGGGAGTCTATAAGAAGGGTGGGGAAAAATTTTTTAGCAGGGCTTGTTCCCGTACAAAAAACAGTAATGGTTTTAAACCTCAAAAAGGGTAGGTTTAGGTTAGACAGAAGGAAGAAGATTTTTAAAAGAAATGTGTTAAAACATTTGAACAGGTTGCCACATCACAAAGAGGTGATGGATGCCCCATTCCTGAAAACATTTAAATTCAGGTGGGACGGGGCTTTGAGCAACTGGGTCTAGTTGAAGATGTCTCTGTTCATTGCACAGGGATTGGCATATATGACCTTTAAAGGTACTTTCAAATGCAAACTATTCTATGAAATTAAATAGCTTGCTGTTAATTTGAGCAAGGACGTCTTCATGCTCCTACTCTCTGACTGGACATTACATTCATAAATCACAGAACCATAGAATGTTGAGGGGTTGGAATGGACATGAAAGATCATCCAGTCCCACCCCTGCCTGCCATGGGCAGGGACACCTCCCTTTAGACCAGGTTACTCAAAGCCTTATTCAAGCTGGCTTTGAACACCACCAGGTAAATAGTATTCATAATGAAGTTATTTTTTAGATGAGGTATTTGTGCTTTAATCTGTTTGTATTAGAGAAAGTGTGGTGTGAGGGAGAGAGATTAGCTTGGATGCCTGCTTTTCAGTTGCTGTGTTCTGCTGTCTGAGGGCATGAGCTATTACTCTCTCAAAATGAATCATATATATTCTCTTCTCCTGTCTTTTGAGTGATTATCCCAGTGGAAGTAAAATTGGAGCCTTGAAACTGATTGAGAAATGTCTGTTCATAAAAGTGCTTGATTTCTTTCTCCTGGATTAATCTTTGAATATATCTTGGCATGTCTGAACTTTTTAACTCAAAGGAATGAAGATTGCTTCCTTCCATTTATTTATACTTTAGATGGCAAATACATTAACTTTCCATGATCATCGAGTAGCTGCCAACCATTGTCTGCAAGATGAGTTGTACCCTCTCAATACAAATGCAGAAGTTACATTCCTTTTTAGGACATCCTAATATCTCCTTTACAGTATTTCCTCCCTCCGATGTTTATAAATGAAGTCAGGTCCCAAGACATAGAGAGATCTTACTTTTAAAGAAAGTCCAAATTGTTTGAAAACATCTCTTGCCTTTGGAGATCAGAGTGAGAAAATTAAATATTTGTTTCTTTGAAGAAAAAGAGGGAAAAAACCCTGAGTTCTTTTCCCTTGCTGCCTTGCTCAGAGCAGGGGCTTGGGAGCAAGCTGAGTATTGCATGATTCAAGAAGAAATTAGATTCTGATGTGGAAGTAGATGTCTGAGTGAAGGACTCTGCCATTCAGTTTCCAGAATATGTAATGAACATGCCACTAGGGCCCTGAAATAGTCTCTCCTAATCTGATGTATGCTGTATGAGGTTCTGTCTTCTATTGAATGTAAAACCTACTGTGGATTAGTACTGTGAAACACTGTAAAAGGCTGCCGAGAGAGGTGGATACAGGTATTCAAATCTGGGTTGGACAGTGCATTAAGCACGTGGTCTAGTGGAACTTGACCCTATCCCCATGGCAGGGTGGTTGGAACTAGATGGCTTTTAAGCTCCCTTCCAACCCAAATCATTCTGGATTCTGTGAAAATCTGGGAGTTAAAAAATCATGATCTTTTCTTAGGTAGAAGTTTATTTACTTAATGTGTGTACTGAAATAAAATGTGGCATCATTCTTTGGGTTAGAAAACCTGTCCTGTTGTTATGAGCCAAGCCTCCTGGTTCATTTCCTGAGCTTTCTGCCCCATTTGTAGAAAAGCTGTCTTGCAAAAAATGACGAGACAGAATGAAATTTATGGAGGTGAGCATTTATATCTTCACCTGATCATTTTGACTGTTAGAGCACTTGAAAAAAGCCAAATGCAAGTGTTTGCCTTTTGAAAACTTTTTTTCCCAGTGTCTGATAAGCCTACTGTTAAACCCTGTCTCTCCAGTACACAGACAAGAGGTTATTTGCCATTAATTGATTGTTTGGCCTTTCCATGAAACATGAAATACGGAAGTATCAAGAACATTTCGTGAAGTGATTAACATGACTCTCGGCCACTCTATTCTTTCTGTATAAAGAGGGTTGGTAACAAGACCTTGTGATATTTCATGCTCTTACCAATTTGTTCAAATTAACTTTTCCTTCTCCTGTAGTCGTCATTCACAGACCTGCTTCATCACCCAGACCTCTCAGCAGACCGTGGAATATTTTACTATGTTCAGAGGCCAGTACAAGATTGAGGGCTTATTCTGTGATGCTTACTGAAACAGTTCCTCTTCTGATCTTCTATGCATCTAAAAACTTTGTTTAAAAATTCTGTCTGTAACACTGAATGTTGCTTTTGTTATTTGCAGAAGCCTAGCTCTGTAGAATTATGATTTTCTGTTGTGTGATGTGGCTTTATTGTCCACTGAATTCTCCCTGCAGTTTCTATTGTAATGCAGTTATGTGGTGATGAATAACTGATTGGTATAAAACATACAGGCAAAACCATCTCTATCTTTTAACAAATGTATTTTAATAGAAGGACTGGCAGGGGAAAAGATTAGGGTATAGCTGTGGTATACAGGAAACTGTCATGCTTTTCCTGTATATAATAAATCTATTTCATTGTGTCCTTATGTGGATTAAACTGAAGTCTTCAGCATTTCAGGTGTTAAGAGTAGCCTTAGACTAATGCCACTTCTCAGTGATTCTTCTCAAAGACACACGTTCTCAGAGGGGTGCTGGTTAAACCTGTGAATGCCTTATCAAGATCGAGTTCTTCAACTCTTTTCTCTCCTTTTTATGAAGAATGTACTGAATGTCTGTCCTTCACCTTGTTTGTCAAGTACTTTTTGAACATACTCTTCTTTTGTTACGGAGGGACTATGCCAGAGTGCTTGACATGGGGGCAGTGCCATGCTAGTAAGCTCGATAGGCCTGTCCCTTCCTTGTGTTGCCACTGGCATGATCTGGGGAGAAATGATGTCTGTCTCCATCACTTTTCAGCCATATTGGTGCCTGTGTTTGTCATCAAGTTGTTATTTCTAGCCCAAAGGAGAAGGCTAAGCAGGAGCATCTGAAGCAATGCAAGAATATCCCTTTCAGTCACAGCCACAACTAGGTCACCTGCAACCAAGCATAAAGAATCATCCTCTTACGGCTGATACCTGTGTCATTGCAAAGGATTTGTTCCTCTCACTGGAGAACTGCAGCACATACCCTGTGCAGCAATGATGTGTCTGATGTAGGGGCTGCCTGTAGTTGCCTCTGATCCTGGATTAGATGTTGGTGTATTTTACCACTTCAGTAAGACACTGGTTTAGAGGTAATTCAACTGCAATATTTGTCTTCTAAGAACTACATAAAAGCCACTTTAATAAGATGGATGCTCTTGGTTTTGTATAATCACAGCAAAGTGTACCTCTGCAGAACATCAACCCTCTCACTTATTTACTAGCTTCTCATTTGGGAGTGGATGAATGAGTTGCAAGGAAGCAATGTAAATCCCTAGTGTCACATTATTGTCCTTTTTCTTCATGGAATCCAAGTTCTGTTGCACTCATGGAGACTACAACTATTGTGCACATTTGCCATTAAAAAAGTGGTTTTTTTCAACAGTCCAGCAATTTCTTTTTATGAAGTCTTGTACTTCAGTATGATGGTTCATTCTGTCAGATACCAGTATTGTTATGGTGTTACTCTGCAGTTAAAGTCTTTATTTGCTAAAATAAAACGCCGTGTGACTTGGGATCTTGAAATGGTTTCATGGTGTTTGCTGTGTTTGCTGTAGGATGGATTTGCTTTGTTTTTACTGGGCATAAAAGCAGGTTTTTTCTGTGTAACTCACAGCAACTGGAATGACTTAGCAGGATTTTTCTTCAGCATGAAACCCCTCGAGAAGGGCACAACTTTGGATCTCAGGAAAAATAAAATTTAAGGGGCAGTGTATTCACTGAGGATACTAAATTGACTGGATTGTGTGGAAAGTTCATACTACAGTAGGACACAAAGTGGAATTCAATCGCTTTGCATGAAGAGACAGGGAAGTTTTCTTTAAACCAAAATGGCAATTAAGAGATACAAACTTTATGAATGTACCAGGCCTGACTATACTCTGTTATTACATCTAATGGGTTTAAAATGACCTTAGTCATCTCACTGCTTCCTCAATTATTCTTTTCTTTTTTTAAATTTACAGTAATTACAGCTTGGCTATGATCTACTTGCATTATTCTTCTCAGTTTTTAATATTATAGAATAAGCTGAAATGCTTTTTTATTGATACAAACATTGCATTTTAAAGTTTCACAGACAGATTTGTGAACAGTTTATTTGTTTGAACTTAAAAGCAAAAACCCAACGTGTAGCTTTAGAAAAGGGGCAGACAATGCACTAAATGTTATTTTAAGATATAAGTTTCAGATGTCAATAAGGATTCTGATTTTTGAGCATAGCTAATGTATGATGCTTGCAATAGTAAGTTTGGGTGATAGGTTGGGTTGTACATATCACAAGTATATCACATATCTTATCTAGCCTTGCTGCTTTTTCTTTGTACTAACATCTCAACCTATTGCAAAACAGGAAAATGTGAATAAAAAGCAGTGGAGTCTTAAAATCCCATCTTCAGGTTGAGTCAGTACTACCCACTCTCAGTACCACAGTCTGAAACTGAGGCAATTCATTTTTGAGAGAAGTCTGCTTCTTTTACTGAGTGATATTCTAAGAGATTGATAGGCAAAATGCAGTTTCTTTCTTCAGAAACCCAGATGTTTTTGCTAACTGTAGTTGTTCTTTGATGGTGACAAATTTCTGCAGAACAGCATTTCAGGAATGTTGTTTCTGAGTTGAAAGAAAAATTCCTCATCTTGAAGTTTATTGTACTCATTCCAATAGCATCATTTCTATTCTTTGGGAAGTTCTGGGCTTTTAAGGAGAATGGAAAACTTTCCATTCAAAGTAAAATTTTTGCAGGTACTAAAATCCCCAAACATTTCTTTATAATTAAATAGTAATTTTAGAAAAGTCGTTAAAAATAAAATTGCACTTGAAAGCTTAGTGCAGTCTATCAACTTAGCTGCAGCCCTTCATTTTAAGTCTGTAGAAGGGGGCACTTGTGAGCTCCCTTGACGAGAACCTGACGTGCTCGGTGGCGTTGGCTTCACAGCAGCCACTGTGGTAGGAGCATTGCTGTGGCAAGCATTTGAACTCTCCAGAAGCCCCTTAGGAAAGCTGGTGAAACACAAGCCATAATTCTATCAGTATTTTGCTAGAAATTCCTCCAAACCAGTCATCTTAACACATCTGTGAACTGGCATTTTTACACTGCAGCCTATTGATCTGCGGCAGTCTTTGGAAGTTCTTAATACCTGGTGCACATTCTGGCCTTTCCCTGACTGTGCTGCTTCTGCTCACCACCATTGCTCAAGAAAGAGCCTGCAGCAGTTGTCAGGAAGGCCTTGCCCTCAGTTGTTGGAAGGTTTTATTCGAGGAATTGACTTTCTGTGTTTGATCTTACAGGAATTCTTCAGTGGGTGAAGCTGATTGATAACTTTGAGGCTGAGTACGAGTATGTCACCAATGAGGGAACAGTGTTCACTTTCAAGACAAACCGCCATTCTCCAAATTATCGGTTAATCAACATTGACTTCAGTGATCCAGAGGAATCCAAGTGGAAAGTTCTCGTCCCTGAACATGAAAAAGATGTTCTAGGTAAGAGTTCATGTCAAGTTAAAGACATTAGGTTCTGCTTTTTCCAAATTAATTCAGTAATTAGTCTGTTGAATGATCTTTTACAGACCTTCTTGCTTTTTTCCTGTGTTTAAACTTTGGTTAGGGTTTGTAATTTAAAAGACTTGCTGAGATACAAGCGATTCAGAACAGAACATCTCTTTCTCTCTCTCTCCAGCATCCTGTGTGGTCCTGGTGAAGTTGCTTCATCTGTCCTTGTTTTAATTCGGTGCTTGTAGGAAATGAGGGGAAAGTGTTTTCCTGCTTCATGTCAGTGAAATAAATGTTTACTAGACAGTCAGTGATTACAACAAGAGGGACTTTGTAAGCAGAAGGAAGGGAAAGAGCAAATCTGGCAGTACTGCAACATGCTTTGAACAGTATTGGTCAGAATTTGAGACAGGATTTCTTTTGTTCCTGGAATAAGAGGAGTAAACAATACTTGAAAAAAAAAAGCCTTAGGAAGGTTTAAGGGCATGGAATTCTTAAAGTATAGAAGCAAGTTCAAAACATAAATGTTTGGTTTTGATATAATTAAAATAAAGGTGTCTTTTTTAATCCTATCATTTTGCAGAAAGTTCTGTGAAAGCTTAGAATTCATTTCAGATAATACAGAAGAACCACCTTTGAGCTGTTTTTTGACAGATGCCTCATGTGCATTTATGTAGTTTGCTCTCCATACAGTACAAGGTATAATTATGATTTATCTGACTAGCATAATTAGTTATTCAAAAATCTCTGAATTTTTGATTAATCGATTTTTATACAAATTCCTTCATGTTTGCTACTTCTCCAGTGAAGAGCTGCTTTGTAGAATGAGTAGAATTCTCTTTGTGTATCTGATTTCATATGTACATATAGTGTACCTTCTGTCTTTCCTCACTGAGACAAACCTATTTTACTACATTTCAAAGTCATCTTAAGGCTTTTGTCTCTTTAAAAAAAATCTTTATTTCTGTCTGCAGTTCACAATGTGTCCTGTGTGATTTCTGCCCCAGCCTAGATGTCCCCAGTGTGACATAAATGTTGATTCTAAACATATCCAGAATTGTAGTGATGTTGCAAATGACTGGGGTCTAGAACATTGAGAGAATTTTAGTGAATGGAAATATAGCAAATTAGAGTTTGATGAGGCACAAATCTTTTCTTAAGATTGGAAACTATTTTAATCAGGAGCAACCTGCATCTTAAATGAAGTATGTTTCAAGTCCTAAGCAGAGAATTAGTAATAGATATAAGTGAAAAATTGCTTCCAAGCCTTAATTTTGGTCATGTGCAAATTCACACATGACCAGTGTGTTAAGCTGTGCTTAAGTTATGAGGGCCAACAGTTTATAAGGCAGGACCAAACTTGGACGTGGTGAGTGTATAAACAGAATGGGACAGAAACCTGTGACTGACATGAAATGTGGTTGCCATGTGTGGATTTACATGGAGAGTGGTCTAGGCAGCCAAAGGAGCTTTGACCAGTGGCTCTATAAGCCCTAATTATCTATTACTTCCGAGTAAGATAAATGCCAGGTCTGCTCTTCCCTAGGCTGTGGTATTTAGCTCAGCTCCGTTTTGGTTTCGTTCTAAAGACAAAGTCGTGATGAGTTCATGTTCGTGCACAAACAAAAAAAAAAAATTAATGCATGCAGCATTCATTTAATGGCTTAGACATGACAGCCTTGACAGCACAGACTTAACAAGAACTGCACTAAAAACCTGAAAGCTCAGATAAATGGGTTTGCTGAGGACACTGGCCTTTAGACTGTAAACCCAACAGGCATAAGAGTTTAAAAGTGTTCAGCTCTTAAACACTTGAAAGCAAACATAATCTGTCTTATAAAACCATCAGGGTGACTTTCAGGAATATGTTGTGTGTCATTAATCTTTTACTGTACTTGAATGTGAAGCCAGAACAGGCAATCATATGTCTACTTCTCTCTATAGCTTTTTAGAGTCATATGTAAAGAAATTGGATTGACCTAACAAATGAAAAAGTCTCCGTAAGAAGATGAGTTTTAAGTAGATCTTAAATCTATAGTAAATCTTACGGAAAAGTAAATTTAAATTCTTCAGTTGCTTCTTTGTTACGGACAAAGACTGGAGATTAATGTTGTATCTATCATGTTCAGGAAGTTGTAGTCCTGAATAAATAAGAAACCTCACTCCTTCACTTGATGTAGCCAGCAAGCAAACCAGTCTCCATGTCAGGCTCTTTTAATCATTACAAGTTTTGTTAAGGAAGACATAATTATAGCGATGACAGTTAATAATTTGTTCTTGAAAACCTTGGAGTCAAGTGAATTTGCTTTGGGTGATAAAGAGATGACAGTGTAATGAAGCTCCTTCTGCAAAAGCTAAGACAGCAGTGATTCAGAGGGTAAATGGGTATTACTGCTTTTTACTTACGTGTGGGAGTGACTTTAACAAGATGTAATTTAGCTGTATTAGTATTCCTTCACAAGCATTATAGTTAGTGGTACCCTAGGTCACAAATGTGTTTTATTGGGATATGTGGATCCTACTCTGGTATGACCTACCAAGAAGACATAGCCTGTTCATTTCTGTGTCTTAACTTAGATTCAATTTCATAAAAGCTGCAGTTACAGAAATAGATTTATTTACAACTAATAAATTCATGATTGAGAATTAAGAATCTCTACCAGTGTCCATCACTGGCATAAAGAGATGTTCCACAAAGTATCATTGTAGTCTTAGAAAGATGCTACAGCTAATACAATCTAACCAAGGAATGAACACACATGCTTACATGATGATGTGAATGTCATTTGGTTTCCTCAACATATTCTTTAAGATAGACTTTTCTATTGGCTTTGACCCTTTCTTTTTCAATAACTGTTTATAAGTGAGATAATTTGGGAAATAAGAGGGGAAATCAAGCATATTCCTGCAGTGAAGCTGTACACGCACTTCAATTTACAACTGTCAGTGGGGATTTTACACAGGGATGAGGTAAATTTAGGGAAGAAATAAATGACGGCTGTTTTAAAAGGAAATTGAAGAGGGTGCCTCAGAGCATATTGTAGTGTGATGAAGCTAATTTCCTTCCCTTTGGAGTTTGTTTATCAAGTGTTAATTTTCAGGGAGTCTACAATAAAACCACAGGAGAGATTCACATCTGACATTGAACTTGTACTTTAAATGACCACACAGCTTCAAGAAGCCTGCTGAATTGAAAGGCAGCTATGAGACTGTAACTGCAGACTGACCATAACAGACCTGCAACCCTAGTTCTAAGGCACAGGATAAACCTGCTGGGTTTAGAAGGTTAAATGATTTATTTTGAGAACTGTGGCACCCCCCACTGCACCCTGAGTGCTCAGTACTGGTAGAGCAGGGCATCTGGAGAGCAGCAGTTAGTATCCAGCCCTTTCCTTGTGGCAATGAAAAGCAGATCTCCTGCGTAAGGGGAACTGAGGAGTAAGACAAATTCCTGAATGCATTGTAGATGAGGAGGGGATCCTGAACAGTTCCTTGAATCTCAGTTGGCCATTTAATAACTAGAGGCAAAGCTAGCAGTGCTTCCTGTACCTTGTACACATCTGCACACCTAAACTCAGTGCATGTAAAATGCTTTCCCTCCCTCAGCTACAATTCCCAACTGGAAAATAGTATTTTTCTTTATACCTTTAACCTGGTAACTAATTCATAAATGTGTGGGAGATGGGGAGGTGAGTTACTGCAGCTGAAATTTGTGGTTTGGCACCACAGTGAAGCCAGGAGGGAAAGTTCGGAAGCAGCACCAAATCCTTGACTTGTTGAAATTGGTTGAAGCTTTCCCATTAACTTTAAAATGGCAGGCTGCCACAGAGGATGGGGTCTCAGTGAGAAGATACGTGCTTTATATGGTGAGGCCTTGTCAACATTTACTCACACATTTCAGAATTATTCATGTTTTATTCTGTAAATTGCCCATGCTTAACTGCAAGTCTAGTCATAAGTATCCTTGAGTGATGGTTACAGGTCATTCTAGTTGAGATCAGCATTGGTACCTGTTAATCTGCAGAGACACTGAAGTTCATGGTCAGTGTCTGTGATGACCAAAAAAACTGCCATGACCTTCCAAGTCTGTCTTGCAGCTACAGCTTTGGCGTCCATTGAAATCCATTAATTATTCTCACTCAACAGTACGTGCGTTGAGTGGACACAGAAGCACAGCGCGCATCAAGTAACTCAGCAGTTCCTGCTGAAGCTCTGTGCCTGCTTGGCTCCTCTAGCGTGGTGTGTTCTCCATCAGCATTTCAGCCTGCCTCTGTCAAGGCATGTTTGTACTTTCAGACACTTAACATGCTGTAGTTAGTGCTGCAGAAAGGAAAGGTCAAAACTGTTTTAAGTCATTAAGGTTAGCGGCACTAACCTTAATATTTAGTGTGAGGATTCAACCCTCTTTGTCACTGAAACTGTTTCAAAAAGTTGTTCATAGCAACATTGCGGGTGCCAAGTTAGCAACTTTGTGACTAATGACAACTGTCAAAAGAAGAAAAAATGGGTTTTGTAAAGTAGCAGTATCTGAATTGAAGGTTGAACTAGAAGTTCTCGACACAGTTGAGCTCAGTTTTCTAGGCCTTGTTAAGAATTGTATCTCCTCTAGCCCAAATTTAGCTATTGAAGAATTGTGTGTAACCTACTGTCGTCACCAAAGTGGTCACTGTACTCTTCAGAGAGAATTGGCCAGTACCAAGGATAATTTCACTCCTGCTTTCACTACTTAGGACTGCCTCCAAGTGTGTTCATCTCTCTCTGATGCCTGAAGCAAGAAGCTCAGGTTGGAGAAGGCAACCTCTTAGTGTTTATTGTGTATTAATATAAATCCTGTGCCTGATGGATGTTGGAAGTAGATAGGTTGATAAATTAGATGTATCCCAGAGAGTAGCTGCTCTGTTTATTGGTACTAACTGAAAATAAATTGACCTATATATTGGACAGATTTTGGATAGTTAGATTTTTTAAAACAATCACTTGTGTATATGCACACGCTCAGCAAGCAATTCACAGTATCCCAGAATAGGGTGTCCAAAATAAATGGTTCATTTGCACTCTAAAGGTGCTTATTTCTTCTCCCCATTTGTCTATAAAGGGTGCCTACAGCAATGGTGTCAGGCTTAGACAAGAGATTTGAAATCACAGTCTTACAAGTTCCTCTGTAGGAAATACGGAGGCATGCAGGATGCGTCCTTTACTGCACGAGTAAAACCAAAAGGTTGTCTGCTAATGCAACACACCCAACAGTATCTGTGGTTCTCAGTGCTGAGCATGGGAATAACAGAGACTCAAAGCTTGCAGTCAAAAATAGCTCTTGTTAAAAATTCAGCATTGTTTTAGCTTGCTGTGTATATGTGTTGGCTCTTAGTGTCTTCTTTTACTTCTGGTTTTTCAAGACTGCTTCAGTGTTTTGCTCTATTTTGATTTTTGCATTTCTTTGTAGCTGCCATTACTGTAAGTTTTGGAGGCAGTTAGCAATGCACCCAACCCAGTTATAATACAGGTACTGTACACAGAAGCTGTGTTCCTAAATTTCATGGAATGTTTTAAAAACGTCTTGCATTGGCTTCTCATCTGTTATCTCCACCTGAGAGCATCTAATTTGTAAACCAAAGAAGTGATGGAGAGTTGATATTGCTGCTTCCTAGGCAAGTTCCTTAGTAGCACAAATCCCCACATAAGCCAGCAGCCTTTTTCCTGAGCAATTGAATCTTTCTAATAAAAAGAGTAATACCTCTTCATAAATATATAAGTCAAAGTAATAATGAACATCAGCTCTTAAAAAAAAAATCCATTGAACTGAATTGTTTAATCAAATAATTTGTTTGGAATTAAAGTATCACCACAATGCAATTTTAAAGTAAAAATCCCTTAATTTTTTTTTTTTTTTGTTGGGGCAAATTTATATATTATATACATTTGAAGTTGGTCTGGGAGTGTTTATAATCCATTTTGTGAAATTTTTTTCAAGAAATTTTGAGAGTAAAACTGGACGTTTTAATTATAGATGTGGTTAAGAATACCAGAGGAGTTCATGGGATCTCCTCCTCACTGCAGAGGCAGTAATTCTGCAATTAAAAAAGGTGCGTTGCTGTTGCGATGCTAACTTTTAAATTTGTATTTTGTATGAATTTCATAAACCACATAAAAATGTTGGAAAATTTGTGGAGTGACAATGTAAAAAATATTTTAAATTACTACATATTCTCCTTGTGTATACAGCCAAGAGCGATTCTCTATTTCAAAATATGTAATTGAATAGAACTACTAACTTACGTTTATTATGTTCTCCAGCATCACTTAAGAAATTTTAGCCACCCTAGAGCTAAAATTACACATCTATTATTACACTAATTTATAAACAGTGTTATTTTATGCTGTACCTTGCTAATTCAGGTCATGGCTAAAATTTCAGTTAGTGTTCTCTGGGGCTCTAGTTAGAAAATTCCCAGATTTAGACCAGAAGCTCATGAGGGTGTTGGAAAGTTTGAGGGTTAAAAAAAGTATGAATGGTGGTGTTTGAGAAGAGAGGAGTAGTAAAGCTTTATTTAGGTATTTATGAAACATGATTTCACATAACTAGAAAGACAAGAATTACATTTCACTGGTCCTTCAGAAACAAGCTAAAAGGATTTGAAGCTCTTTGAGCTCTAGGGGATCATGACAGACCTGAACTGCTTTCAGAATAACAAGTTTTGACCATCAGTTCCAAAAATTTGTTCCCCTAATGAAAGGGGCGCAACAAACAGCTCGGGACTTTTATTCTGGAATTTGAATATGCAAAGATGCATTTATAAGACAGTCTTCTTTACAGCTCTGTGAATTCAAATTACTTGGTTTTATAGGACTTGAAGGAAACTAGAAAGAGCTGTTAAGATGTGAATAACATAAAATGGCATAAAACTGAAATTCCATCAATTTTTATATGCTTATACTGTGATATTTTTTCCTCCAATGTTGTAACATTGAACTCTCCATCTCACAGTGCTACTTTGGCATTACAGTGTACCCCTGTCTGTCCTACCTAAAATTTCTTGCTCATTTGGTTAATCTCCTAATTCTTTGCTTCCAGCAGAAAAAAAAAGCCGTTTTCCAACACTGGTATTTTGCCCATGATTTAGATTTCCAGTCTGCACTGTCAGAGAAGAAGTTGTGTATATGTAGTTGGAAGAGAATTGTAATCACCTCCTCATCTAGTCTTACAAACAAATAAAAATGTCCCACATTACCTCCTTCAGGATACTTTGATTTTTAACTTTGCTTGTAGTTTGTCTTCCTTGTATTCAATTTGTGAATTAATGAGAAGTTAAAATACTTTTGTTGCAAAATAATTTCTTAAATGACAGAAATATTGAGCAAGAGTAGGATGTTTTAAACTTTCTCCTGTCTGTATGAGTAAATAAATAGACTTGTCACTAGAGATCTAAAGCCAATGACACAGGAGACAGGAGATAATATGATACATTATATATCATGGGTGAACTGGAGCTCCAAAGAGTTTCTACACTTCATAGGCTATAGAGATGGAGATTGAAGTGAGATAGTCAGTAGAACCACAGAGATTTTTAGAAATGACCACCCAGATCTTTTATTTTAATTGGTTTTAATTTTTTTAAGTCAAATTGAAAAATTAGCATGCCATGAAATAAAGGTTCACATATGTCTAGTAGTTATTCCAAAGAACAAACTCAGGATGGGAGAAGTTCTGTAGAGCAGAGGCTCTCATTCCTGCACAGCTGCACAGACACAGGGGGACTAGAACTAGGACTGCCAGGAGAGACATAAAGGCAGTGAACTTCTGCAGAGGGATTTGTTCCTGGATCCTTCTGCTGGATTGAGTTCACTGTGCTGCATCCTGCTCCTATTACCTTACAGTCTCAAGAATGCTGTTTAGCAACATTAGCATCTTGAGTAAGCACATGGGCTTTTTTTAATGGCATGATGAGAATATCACCTCAGAATGACCCTTTTCTTACCCAGTAGGGCTTGCTTGCAAAAATACTCTCCTGTTTACTTCAGCAATAGAACCAAGAGAAATAGTAACATCTAGGTTCTATACCTCAATGTGCATTACAGGATCATGTCTTTTTTCCTTACGAGTTTAGTTTGAGTATAAATTATAATGATTGTTTTGATTTTCATGACTTTCCATAAGTATTGCTGGCAGAGATAAATGTTTTGCTTGGGTTATGCATTGAAATCTGTGATATTTAAGAGCAGTATTGATCTATAAATATCCTAAATGCATAAGCATATTGATTAAGCAATTCTTTATTCCTGTGTCTGCATAAATTAACTTTAGCAGCATGGTTAATGCATTTCCAGAGAATGTCGGACTTTATTTTGGGTTCATTTACAAAGATTTAAGAGTTAAAGACAGTGTGTGTCAGAAATTTTGCTGCATGCATTTAGGTATGCTAAATGCATAGGATCAGAGTATGTCTGATTGTTTTCTTTCTTACTTTTTTAAATCATATTTTCTGTGGCTTTGTTTTTCTTTTCCATGCTGTGCAGAATGGGTTGCTTGTGTGAGGTCCAATTTCCTGGTTTTGTGCTACCTGCATGATGTGAAGAATATCCTGCAGCTTCATGACCTAGCCACCGGTGCACATCTCAAGACTTTTCCCCTAGAAGTTGGTAGTATTGTGGGATATAGTGGCCAAAAGAAGGACACTGAAATATTCTACCAGTTTACTTCCTTTTTATCTCCAGGTAAGATTTTTTTTTTGTCTCATGTTATTGTTCCTTTTCCCGAGAACTGTGTCTTTCTCATTTCTGTAGTTTAGTAGTTATTTGGCATATTGGTATGAAACTGCTTCCACCCATGTTAGCAGTGACTGTGCACATAAAACTGCATCAGTCTGTGATCCATCAAGCCTAAATTATGTGCCTGTCTCAAGTATTTGAGACGCCTGCATTAAGACCTTAGAGTGACTTGTCCTGGAGATAAAATTGTAGCATTCTCACAGTTCTTCCTTCATATAGCAGGACAGAAGGTGAAAAATTCAGTAAAAGATAATTGTTAATGTGTTTAATGTGATTTTTAATCACAGTTCTAAAGAACATTAATACAAGTCACAGAAATTGTTCTCTGATAGTTTTAGGATTCATTTATGCATAGCCTTATTTGAGCATCCTTACTGTCTGTCCTTACAGTATTTGATGTTGTTGGATTGCTGTAGGAATAATCTTTGTACAGTCCTGCAAAGCTGGAGCTGTCCAAAGCATTACATAATACTGGTGTGGCAAAACAGTAAATATTCTAGGATTTTGTATAGGAAGGGAGTTTCACAGTACACAGTTGTCAATCTAGTATATGACAAGAAAATACTGTTCACTCTTTTTTTTTTTTCTTTCTGTATGGCCCAGACAATCAATACCTCATACAAGACAGGATTCAAATATGAAGGGGCAGATAGGTTTCAGCATCTTTATCTCATTCCATGGTTTTGCATCATAAGGGGATAAAAAATGGGCTTATAGCATCTGACCTATGTTTTTGCTTGTTTCAGTTAGAGCACAGCAACATTACATTGCGAAATCACTGTAAAATACTTTGGATAAGTTTGCTGGTTTTGCTAGAAAGGAGTATATCAAATTCTCAAAATTAGGTTTCAATCTTAGCAGATAAGAAGTGTGATGAATTGCCTATTGTCTTACTGTTTACATAAGCAGAAATATGATCTATTTGATATGATCTATTTTCAGTTCTTTTAAACAACATTCAGATTGTTGCAGCCATTGGAGCTGGAGGAGAGCTTGAGCACACTCATGAATTTATCTCTTATTTTGTCCAGCTTGATGTTTCATAGTTGACTTGCCCACACTGTGAGCCAGAAGTTGCCAGTTTTACAGGCCTGCACAATTCATCTCAGCTGATCCAAGAGAGTCTCTGCAGCTGCTAAAAATGTATAGGGGAAGAGCCCACATCTGTTTTAGCCTGTGGCTTTCCAGCTGGCCAGCAATAGCTGCTCTCACTTCCTGGTGGTTGCTTAGGCAGATTATTTTTCTCCTTTTCATTGATTTCTGTAGCATCTACAAAGAATTCACTATGGCATAGCTCTGTTAACTGGGGCAGAGTGACCTGGAATCTGGAAGAAAAAGGGGAGGTAGGAAATATGGGTAGATTGTATGAGGATAAGGAAGGAATGAGAAGAGCAGACCAGAGAGGTAATTTTTAGGTTGGTTTATTTTAGTTTGTGTGCAACCTCTGTTCACCTCATCAGTGGAATAATCATACAAAAGGTATGGGGCTGATCCTTGGTTAACCTAAATATTTCCTACTTTACTATCAATATAATTTGCACCTGTATTAGGTTGGACTATTCTTTTTTTTTCTATTGAGAAACAAATTAACATACTCCTGTTTAATATCTACAACAAAAGTAATAATAACCATGTATATGAAATAATGAGTAAAGGAGTTCTAAACCCATATATGCTGACACCATAAAATAATTTCTGTTATTCCCTGAAAAATATGGTTATCCCTGCTGTCCACTCTGGTCTGATGCCTAGGTGACCACTGGCATTTTGCATTTATTTAGTACCCAGCAAAACAGTTAAAAATGCTACAATTTTTTTCATATTAACTGCTGTGACCCTAAAAATACAACAGAACAAGAGAAGCAGTAGCAGGGGTTGAATTGCATTTTAGTGTAACATTAGGTTGATTTGCTCTGGAAATGCAGTCTGTGACTCTGCTTGTTCTTCATCCTGTGGTTTGCTAAGATGTGGGAATTCTGCTCTGTGTGCAGTGTTTGCCAGTACATTGCCCAGCTTGGGCAGCTGCCTGTGTGTCAAACAGCTGCTCTGCTGTTGCTGCCTGGAGGGCTTTACACTGAACTTCCACATCATTTTCTGGATCCTGATCTTTAAGGGAAATGCTGCCTTAATGCTGGTTTGGACCTATCAACCTGATTAGGTTTGCTGTGTCATTTGTGATAAATAAAAAATAATCCCAGCAAACTAGGGTAGTCCTATTT